>NC_137836.1:23505000-24705000 GCF_948465745.1 Chenopodium album
GAGTTCTGACGAGTAAAACGAAGGTTAGCGCTAAACGCTGACGCTAGCGCCAAACGCTGACGCTAGCGCCAGGCGCCAAGCGTAGCGCCAGGCGCTACAGCTGGCGTTTAGCGCTGACTGTATTTTCCTCAAAAACGCTCTTTTATTCTGATTAAAACTCTAAAAAGTCAACAAAAGTCAATTTATCAATGCTAATTGAATTAGGAATGAAAAGAACCTTCTAGAAGAATCTAGAAGACTAAAACCATTCCTAATTGCATTAGGAATGATAAATCTATATTAGGCCCTCCTCTAGATCATTGGGCCGCATATAAGGCTCAAACCGGGCCTAGTTCAGTAATTTGGCCATAACTTCCTCAATTTTCATCGGAATTGTGCTTATAATATATCGTTGGAAAGGTCTTTTCAAGCCCTATCCAACTACACTACTAATGGAACCATATCATGGACCAACCAAACTGGATTGGGTTTTTTCTTAAAATAGGTTTTCAAAAACAGAGAGAGGAGAAAAGAAATTAAAACTATCCACAATACTAAACTTTCCACACTTTCACTTCATTCGATTATGATTCGACGTGAAAGGTACTCATCAGTGGGTTTGGTTTTGGGGAGACACAAATGGGTATCTACACATTTTCATATCTTTGTTGAAATAAGTTGCAAATTACAACTTATCTTCATCAATCTTGGACAAAAAAGTCAAACTCAATTACGAGCTAGACTTTTCTTTCCATTTTGGGTCCACTTTTTAAAATAATATGATTATGATTTTTGCCTAATAAAAAAAGTTGCTTTTCAAAACAAACTTTCATTGGACCTTTTTTCAAATTTTGAATTCTAATTCAAAACAACATGTTTCTAATAAAAATAGTATTCAAATTTACTTTCTCAATTTTTGTTTTCTCAAAAATAAATTTTCAGATTCTCAATAACTGATTGGATAGTACATGTGTATACATAAATTTTTCCAAAAGGAATGAATTAAGATTCGACTTCTTCTTGACTCGAACTTGTTCTCGCTTAGTTCTCCCGCGAATATTGGCTATAAGGGGTGGTAAACGAACCACCTACAAGACCAAAATCAAAGATTGATAAGAACAAAGAAAATATTTGATGTTCGGAATCAACTTTGAAAATAAAATCACTGCAATGATCTTTACAAATGTTTAGACATTAGGTAAGATTATTAAACCTTAAACACAATTGTTTTTGGTTTGTAAACAAGCAAAGAACTAACTTGGTTTCTTGAACATGACTTTAACTAAAATGCAAAAGCCATGTCATTATCCTAAATATCTCAAAAACAAAAATAGGATATATACATAGGTCCATCCCAATATCATGATTATATGAATGACCTAAACAATAGGAAGTCATTAGAACTACCCCAAAGTGGGGGCTCCAAGATTTGTGAAATAACAAGAATGCACATAACCCGACACATGGGGGCTCCAATATCAACAAAAAATAAAATGAGATATTCATGTCATTCGAGCTACTTTTGAGAATCACCTAAACAACAAATGGTTTACGTAGAACTCGAGCCTTACAATTTTCAAATGCATCACAATGATTTAATAATCATTTTTTTCCTTTGAAAACTAAGTTTACAATTGAACTTGGCCATGAAACAAGTTACATATTTGAGCCATTTTCAAGTTCTACATCAAGAACTAATCTTATTGCATAATTGTTATTGAAATACCTCAATTTACTCTAGAGATTAGAGAGTATGACTAGTAAAGAGAAAAGAAACAAAATCATGATACATAAAAAATACTTGCTCATATGAAAGTTTAGTACTCAATCATTCATCATGAAAATTGTATCAAGACACATAATTAACATAAGACAAACAATTTCATGATTTAGAATGTAAACAAAAGACTCCTAAATTCTAAGTTAAGGAGTCTTCATTCTAAATTATTCTCCATTGGAAATTTTCAAGGAGGATAACATTTACTTTCTCAAGCTTCAAAACAGTGACAAAATTTGAACTCAAAAGAAAGAATTTAAAAATAGCAAGAATAGACGAAAAAATTTAAACAACATTTCATTTTTCCTCTTACTTGTTCTAATGAATGACCAATCGACTTAGCAAATTTCTTTGTTAAAACTATGAATGGTCAAAAAACGATTTAAACACACTAGTTTAAACGTTTCCAAGATCCTAGTTGTTATTATAATAAGACGAAACACGGGATTTCTAGACCCATTTCAAGCAACATGAAAGGGTCTAATTATTAAAAACAAACAAGTCATCGAAGTCACCCAACATTGGGGCCTACAATATTCGAAAACATAAAATGGGGGCTCAAAATCCCGAAGTATAGCCAAACTACTCTAGTTCGATGATGTCTTCAAGAATTTCCTAAACTAACTAGTTTTGTGCAAATCTTGAGATCACAGTTTTATAAGTGAATAATAATAACCATCGGTTATTTTTGTCATTGATAAAACCAATTTTGCAACTTACGCATGAAAAAAAATAATAAACATGAGTAACAAGAACAAATTTATGCTATTATAAAATTCAAAATTTAATTTATAATTTTAATGCATAATTGTTGTTCTAAACACTTCAATTTACATTAAAATTAACAAGTATAGTCTATGCGAGCAATAAAGTTCAAGCACAAAGTCAAAATTAGAACAAAAAGGAAAAAAAAACATATATATGCTTGACATGCTCATATAGGATCAATACTTTGTCACTTTACATGAAATTTTTTGCTATATATTGCTGAAACATGTCACAACGACAAACCAACAGATTTATGAAAACAAGTCGAATAAAAACCCCCCGAAATTCAACATTTGGGGTTTAACGGTTCGAAAATCACCCAAATTCAGCTAAGAATGAACGAATTATGGCAAATATGAATAAGGGACGAGATCTACTTCCTTTAGCTTCAAAAAACAAGAAAATCTGAGCTCCTTAGAGAGAGAAAGAATCGAAAATCGTGAAGGAAGGAGAGAGAAAGCGAAATGAAAAATCGCGCTCAGCGATTCTCTTTTTTGCTGACTTAAATGTCGCGCGCAACTGAATTAGTTGCTCGTGACAGACCAGCGCAACTTAGAACGATGCGCGCGCCTGGCCAGCGCGACCCAATGAGTTGCTTGCGAATACTATCACTAAAATAACCGGTATCCGGATTTTGATCCGTTTGATCATTTTTCAACGGTTTTTTTGATCAGTAGACGTAATGGCGCGCAAATTATCAAAATCTTTTAAATTGCTTTGCATTCTGCAGTTTATTCCTTCTTTGTTAGTTTTTTGCATCATATTGCACGCACACCGTGCTTTGTGCCTTCCCCAAGCATACGTTTTGAACGTTTTTCGTAAGATTGCCTTAAGACGTTTCGTGGTGGTGCTTTACGTAAAAGCACCCATTGACAGGTTTGTCATTTTACTATACTGGCGTTACAAATGTTCGGGTTTTCTTCTTTTTTCATGTTCGAAGCAAAAAGGAAGGCGTTTTCATGCAGCTTAAAAATGCAAATGGCGTATCGTACGGCGCAAAATTGTATGGTGTAGGTGTTGCGTAAAATTTCACTTCATCCCAAACTTTGCGAGATCTACCTCTCGGAACTAAAAGGTAGAGAATTACTGTAGGCGTTAGCTCACGAGTCGATAGGCGCGCCGAACCATCAGGAGCATGCACTTCTTGACTGGAAGCAAATACGGTAGTTAGTGCGCTTACTAACTTACCGGACAGTTAGGGTGTCCGACTACCCCCTGTATAAAGAAGCGACGAGACGATGTCGCGCCTATGTAGTCACGTGCCCCCAATCTTGAGACACGTGTACTCATCTTGTGGACAAAACTGCTGAGAGAGTTGCTGACTTTCTTCCCTCTCACTGGATTTGGATATATGCCTCCAGTCCTGAGACATGTATTTCTATCTTGTGGACATCCGGCTCGAATACCGGACCATTACGGCTCGAATACCGAAACCCCTTTTCATCTTTTTTTACTTTGTTAAAGTCAGGCTAAAGTTTCAATGACATATCAAGGGACTTTAGACCAAAATGACACGATTGAGAGGAAATCATCCCCTTTTATCCTTATAAAATCGATCTCTTCTCATGACTTGACATCACAGAGAACACCTTTACTAGTAAAAGTGTTCTACAAATGCAAAGGATCAATCTAGATTCTTTAGCACGTTGAGACTAGAGATAACTTTTTATAGCCTTAATAGCTACTTGTTTCAAACACTTAGCGAACCAAGGATCATTTCGACATCCTCAATATTTCTGAAAGATTCTCTATTCTTAGGGAACTTCACAGAACGAGTCTCGGATTTATTTCCTTAACTACTTTGATCATCGTCTATTCTAGACTCGATCAAAGTGGGGGATAACTGTAGACACCTACTTTTGGCCTCTTGTCCCGAAAGGAAGTGCGATGATGTTACAAAAATCCGTTCTTCATGTTAGATCAAAGTGGAAGTGTTTATGGACTATGAAAAGAATTATGAAGTAATTTGAAACCCATATTTGAGACCAAGTATCTTAGAGCCTTTTAAAATTACTAATTAGGCCTAAAACGTGTTCATACATGCTTAAACGTGATTAATAACGGACCTAAATGCATCAAATGCAATGATTGGATCCAATGGAACCTACATTGTTGAAAAACCGAGCCAAACAGATAAACCAACTATCAAATTCCCATGCAAGGCCTATACAAATGGATATCCATTTTAAAGAGCTTTCCAACGGTATATTATAGGCCCAAGTCCGAGCTAAGACGAAGAAGTTATGATCAAAACACTAAACCGGGCCCTAAAACGACACCCTTACACTCCAACAACCATAACTTTTGATCCATAACATATTTTAACCTAATTCGACTTCTCTTTCCTCAGCCAGTTGATTCGGCCATTCTTGGTTTAGAGCGTCCAAAGCAGAAGATTGATGACTTTATTTACCGAAAGCACACTCGTGATGGCTCTCTTACTATAATTGATGCCTGATTTCTGAGCTCATGCCTACTCAGGTTGGTTTGTTTCCTGGTTCCTGGTGGAAACATTTGTGGGGTCTTCCAATTCTCCCGTAGTGGAGGTTGTGTTTTGGGTAAAATTACCCCGCCACGTGGCCCAATGAAAGTAGGACACGTGTCCACCAAGTATTGGTCTAAATTGGGCCATTAGCAAGATGACACGTGGAATCCACTATCAGGAGAAGGAATGGCGGCCTTCCTAGGCCTAATTCCTGAAAATCCGCCAAAAGTGCGGGCAGCCCACCAAATCTAGGTCAAATGACCTACGTAAGGGCACACTTTTCCAAAATGACCCTATAAATAGGGAGATTTCCCTAATTTGTGGGACAGATTGAATTTTATTACAATATTCCTAACATTCTCTTACATCAAAGAAATAACCTGATCTCAGAATCCGAGAAGATCTCACTTTTACCTTTTCCGCACTTTTTACTTTCTCCAGCACATTCTAACTTGATCGTCGGAGGCGGAGCTCCACCCACCCGAAGTATCCGTTGTTTTGCAAGTACCGGCGCTTCCCGACCAGTCTTCGAGTCGTAACTCTCCCAAGGGACAAAAACACCCAAAACATTTGGCGCCATCTGTGGGGAGAGTACCTCAGAGATGGTTTAAGAGTCTGTACCGCCTCCTTACCTCACTATTAATCAGCTAGAGGTCTTTACTAACCATGAGGATGAGGATACTCAGGTTGGAAAGTACATAGCCAAAGAGAACTCTCTCATCACAAAGCGCATCCGTCCTGGAGACATTGTGGAATGGGGTACAAGCTAGGCGGGTACAAGCAGGACAACTGGTCAGCCGAAAGGGAAACCCAAACGGCAAACGGATCCACCCCAATCACCAGGGACAAACTCATGAAATTCATGACTAGCTTCAAGGGTGAAATCAAGGATCTGATCACCAAAATTAAGGTTGGCCCAATAAATGAAAAGGCAGCCGGGACCCTTGACAGGTCCAAGATTCTTCTGCCCCTAAAGAATCCAAGAAATCCCCGCTGGGAGGAACAGCCAGTGGGTATAGTAACAAAAAATCTACTACTGACGCTCGGCAAATCATCGACCGTAGGTTAAGTCAGCAGCTGTCTAGTCAGCCTCTACCTCGAGTTTTCCAGACAGCTTCAAGAATACATCTGCAGGGAATATACAATCCTTGCATTAGAGCCATACAGGCGGTAATACCGTCCATTTTGGCCCTCAAATGATTAGGAATGCACCGTATGTACCCCCTATGGTCTACGGTTCGTATTCTCCTAACTTCATGCAGTCGGCCCTCTTTGGGGGGTTAGGCGGCATATAACGTCCAACCTTTGGACTGGAAGCTCCGTCTGGTCAAACTTGGTAAACAAACTTCTGCGTTCACCAAGGAGATAACCGAGGCCGCATAGCTGGTCAAGGTTAAGAATGTGTTGGTGGGTGCTTATGATGGTACCACCAACCCGGAGGACCACCTTGTTTAGGGTAAAAATACCCTAGACACATGGACCAATGAGAGGAGGCCATGTGTCGAGTTCAGGATGACCCACGTGGCCTAATATCCTCTTGACAAATGGCCCCCCTTGGATAAACCTCTGAAATGGCAGCCTTCAAGGGCCCAAATCCCAAGAAGCGCCGTAAAACGGCGCAGCCCACTAGAATCTAGGTCAAGTGACCTAGATAGGGGCACATTCTCCAACGACCCTATAAATAGGGAGATATTTCCCCACTTTGGGGACACGTTCAATCATTTATTACACCCACATTCTCTCTCATCGGAGAAACACCTGAGCTTGGAATCCAAGCAGATCCCCACCTAAATTTCCGTACTTTTTATTCCCTTTCAAGTTACTAACTTGATCTTCGGAGGCGGAGCTCCAACCACCCGGACTCTCCGTTGTTTTGCAGGTAGAACTCATCCGGACCAATCTTTGTGACGTAACTCTCCCGAGGGACAAAAACACCCAAAACATTTGGCGCCGTATGTGGGGAGAGTACCTCGAAGATGGTTCAAGAGTTTGTACCACCCCCTAAGCGTCTGGGCGATGACCCGGAAGTTTTCATAGACCAAGAGGATGAAGATCCTCAGGTTGAAACCTATACAGCCGATGATGGCTCTCTGATAACCAAGCGCATCCGGCCCAGAGACACTCTGGATCGGGGTGCCACCCAGGCGGGTACAAATCGACCTCCTGGGCAGCCGGAAGGGGAAACCCACACGGCAGCTGGATCAGCTCCCGTCACCCGAGACGAACTCATGAGGTTTATGACAAGTTTCAAGGGTGAAATCAAAGATCTGATCACTAAGAGCCGGGCTGGCCCAAGTAGGGGTCAGTCGGCAAAAAAGACTCCTCTGAAAAAGGGGAAGTCAGTAAGAGATCGGCAGCCAACTCCTCATCCTAAGGAGAAGGCAGTCGGGACCATTGATTGGTCCAAAATTCTTCTGCCTAAGAGGAATACCAACAATCCTCGCCGGACTCAACAACCGGTGGGAAGCAAAAAATTAACTCTTGATGCCCGAGAGATCATCACCCGCAAAAGGAATCAGCAGTTGTCTAAGTCGGCTTCTACGTCAAACTTTCCAGACAGCTTCAACAACACCTCTGCAGGGAATGCACTTTCCCTGCATGAGAGCCAGAAAGGCGGTAATACCGTCCGTTCTGGCCCTCAGATGATTGGAACTGCACCGTATGTACCCTCTCAGGTCTACGGTCAGTATCCTCCTTATTTCATGCAGCCGGCCTTCTTCGGAGGTCAGGCAGCATACAACAATGTCCAGCCACTGGACTGGCAGCTTCGTCTGCTCCGCCTGAGTGAACAACCTTCTGCGTTCACCCGGGAGATAACCGAGGCGGCACTGCCGGCCAAGGTTAAAAATGTGTTGGTAGGTACCTATGATGGTACCACCAACCCGGAAGATCACTTCATGGCATACACCAACCTCATGTACTTACAAGGGTTGGATGATGCCACTTGGTGTCGATGCTTCCCGGCTACATTGAAGGGCATTGCCCAACAATGGTTTGACAACTTGCCAGCCGGGTCCATCGATAGTTTTAGGAAGCTTGCCTTCCTGTTTGCTTCCAACTTCTCAATGAACATCCCTGCAAAGAAAACAAGTCTTGACTTGAGCACCATTAAGCAGGGGGAGAGAGAAGGGCTGCGCTCCTATGTCAGGCGGTTCAATCTAATTAGAATTCAGATCTAAGGACTGTCTGATGAGGTAGCCTTTACATAATTTTTTAAGGGTCTGAGAGACGGGTCGACTTTTAAGTTCGACCTAATCAGAAAAGGGGCTTTCACCTTACAGGCGGCTTTGAGGGAGGCGGAAAGCTACATTCAAGCAACCGACCTCTGCTCGCCTGGTAATCAGTCGGACTCCAAGAAGTCTGACAAGCAGATTGACAGCCGGTCTGCTCAGCCGGCCAAAAAGAAAGAAGAGAGTAAGAAAATAAAAGAAGTCTTGGCGGTTAGTGACTCTGACCAGCCGTCCCAGAAGAAGAAGAAAGAATTTAAACCGTACGTTCGTAAGTACGAGTTTAATAAGGACTGAAACTCCATCCTCGTGGAAATTAAGGACTGACTGTCCCTAGGGAAGCCGAATCCAATGAAAAGTTCCATTCAATCTAGGAACAAAAACAAATTCTGCCAATACCATAAGGAAGTTGGTCATGACACCAACGACTGTTTCAGCCTTCAACGGGCGTTGGACCGTCTGGCTGACAAGGGGATGTTAAAGTCCTACTATAGGGAATATTTCAAGCGTTAATCCCCTAGCTTGAACCCCACTGTGATCATACACTAAAGTACGGTGGCGTCCAAAGGGAAAGAAGATAGAGCAAAAGAGTCGCCAACAAGTTTATTAGGAACTTGTAAACCGTTCACGAGGTGAAGGTTACACCCCTTAACGATCCAAGAGATTGTTAACTCCATAAGGTCTTGAACCAAATAGGGTTCGGGGATGAAGGTACAAATCCAACCTAAAAGAGATTGAACCTGCCCTAATAATAGGCCCCTACTTTATTTAGATCGTATTCATGTGCGGTTTCTGACTAACATGCAATCAATAGGATTAACCCTAAACCTGTTTATCTATGTTGATTGAATATTAATGCACAAATAAATCTATTATTGGCGATCACTTGAATTATAATCATATTAACCCTAAACAAGATTATTAATTATCTTATTAAGCGTGATTACAAGTACAAATTCCCTTTAAACATGCATAAAAGGCGTGATCAAGCAATAACAATAAAAATAGCATCAAGCAACATAATAAATAATCATCATAATAATAATTAAAATAATCATAAATCATAAAAATAATCATAATCATGTTAAAGCATAATAATAGCAAGATCCTAGGCATGATACTAACAAGATTAATAACAAACCCTAGCATGTCACTAAGAAATAAAAATCAAAGCTTTAGCCCTAACATGATTCTAAAAATCTTAAATATTAGGAAGAAAATAAAAGGCATCATAACAATCATACTTTATATTAAAGTTACCCTAGACATGATACTAGGAATATCATAATAACAACCTAAACATGATCTCTATATAATAATAAAAACCATTAAAGTACTTACTTGGATGCCTCGTACCTCTTTCTAATAACAAAATACACACGTTAGTAACTTCAAGGAAAATAATAAACAAACAATTAAATTAAATAATTGAAAGAGAGATTTGGGACCAAACCCTCAGAAATTAAACCTTTCACGTTTAGGGCGAAGGCAACTTTGAATATGGCTAGGTGTATCTAAATCTGATGAATGCGGAATTTTTATTTTTGAGAGAAGCTAGTTTAGAAAAGAGAGAGAGAGAGTTATCAAGAAAATCTTGATGAGAGTTTGTGAAAATTGGTATTGATGAGAATTGATGAATGAAAACGGGGTTTTTACGACATTATTTATAAAAAAAATTAGCAAAAAAGATAAAACATCAAAAATAGAGTTCTGACGCAAAAAGCCAAGTTATCGCCAAACGCTGACCTTAGCGCCAGACGCTAAGGCTAGCGCCAGGCGCCAAGCGTAGCGTCAGGCGCTACAGCTGGCGTTTGGCGCTGACTAAAAAATTCACGCGTTTTCTTAAAATCAGATAGAAATTGCCGTATAGGAGGATAAAATCGTATTTTCCTCAAAAACGTTCTTTGATTGTAAATAAAACTCTAAAAAGTCAACAAAAGTCAATTTATCAATGCTAATTGAATTAAGAATGAAAAGAACTTTCTAGAAGAATCTAGAAGACTAAAACCATTCCTAATTGCATTAGGAATGATAAATTCATATTAGGCCCTCCTCTAGATCATTGGGCCGCATATAAGGCTCAAACCGGGCGCAGTTCAGTAATTTGGCCATAACTTCCTCAATATTCATCGGAATTGGGCTTATATTATATCGTTGGAAAGATCTTTTCAATCCCCATCCAACTACACTACTATTGGACCCATATCATGGACCAACAAAACTGGATTGGCTGTTTTATTAAAATAGGTTTTCAAAAACAGAGAGAAGAGAAAAGAAATTAAAACTATCCGCAACACTAAACTTTCCACACTTTCACTTCATTCGATTATGATTCGACGTGGAAGGTACTCATCACTGGGTTTGGTTTTGGGGAGACACATTTGAGTGTCTAAAGAAGCCCCCACTTTGACTGAGTTTGGAGAAACGCGAGTTTCGAAAACAAAAGTCAAAGTATCGATAGGGACGGAGAATGATTCAGAACGTTTTGCGATCCTAAATCACTCTTGTAACACCGATACCTGCAAACTAGCGTTAGTTAAACAGATAAGAGAGTTAAGAAACGCGTATCTTGCACCATCGAGCACACGTCTCTAAAGGGCGCTTTTGTTGCTTTTGAACCTGTATGTCGGTGCCTTTTGAATTATAAACCAATACGTCGGTGCCTTTTGTGAATGAACCAGTATGTTGGTGCCCTTTGTTAATGAGCCAATGCTTAGGCGCTTTAAGCTAAGTGAGACGATCTTTCATCAGATCGATCACTTTGTGTAATCAAGCCGATTACTGAAAGATTGCGTCAAATTGCTTAGAGGGGCTAACTGGCGCACCAAGGAACCCAAAACATATTGCAAAAAGGGTAGAACAACCAAACTGAGGGCTGACTGTTCTGGCGCCACTAAAATAACATCAGCGCCAAATAACTGGCTGTAGCGCCAGACGCTGGAGTTAGCGCCAGGCGCTAAAGCCATCGATTGACGCCAAGGTCTGGCGCTTGGCGCTAGAATCGGGTATTCCTTAAATACCCTTTTCTTCTTCATTTTCGCTGCTGCTCGTCGCGTTTCTTGCTCGAAAATTTCCAGAAATTCATTTACTTCGTTCTTGCTCATTTCTCAACCAAATTTGCTCAAATTTGTTGCAAATCAAAGCTTATTCCATCCATTTTCCCGATCTTTGTAAGTTTTCTTCGAACTCACACCGGTTTTAAGGAATTTTGCATGTGTTTATTCTCGAATTTCATGAAAATTCGAAACTTAGAATGCTTAATTCTCCTTGTTTGTCAAATTTTATGCCATGAAATTGCTTGATTATGTTTGTATATTTCCTTGGGAATAATTTGAGACTTGTTTGACTCAATTTGGTGAAGAAATGAACGAATTGCCATTGTTGAACCTCTTAAGGTCGGGAATACAATGTGGCTCGTTCTTGATGTTTTTGCTAGCAATTCTTGTCCAATTTGTCACAATAATTACTATAGTATTGCAAGAAATTATTTGATCGCTTGAGAAATGTCGTGTATGCTCAATTTGAATTTGTGCTCTGTTTTAGTACTACGTACTCTGTTTTTTTTTTTGCGAACATAGTATCATGCGGCTAGGCAAACTTTAGATACTATAGAACCTTAATTTACAATGATTCTGCAAAATGTAGCATGGCTAGACAACGAGGTTCCGGTTCACGGTCCCGAGACATTCGGCGGGAGCACGAGCCCGTAGAGGACGATGCCGAGCCGTCCACTTCGCTTGGTCGACTCCCCGAGTGGGATGAGCGAACCTTATACTTTTCCCCCGTCCATCACATTTCTGAGAGGGTGAGATGGGGCATCACTGTTGGGAGGACGCGCTGTCATGGTTCCGGTTGTGACAGCTTAGGCGATCTGTACAAGATGTACATTGCCAGAGATGATCAGACAGAACTTCTATGGGAGTCTTGCGGGCTTGCTGCGTTGTACGAGACCTCTGAGGCAATGGTTGCCTCCAGCGGGGGTCACCATGTAGTTCGTGCCCCGGTGGAGTTCTTTTGGGACACCACCAACACTTTCCACTTTCCTTGGGGTGAGATGATGGTCACTCCTACCGACTTTAGTCTCATCACAGGACTGCAGTTTAGTTCCGTGCCACTGCCGTTCGACAGCGGGATCGACGTCTTTTCCCCTGAGGTAGAGGTGCTGTTGGGTCCGATTGCTGTTCGGGCTCGAGTTGAGGTAGAGTCGTCTCAGTTCAGCGCTAGGGGGATTCCCCGCTCGACTCTAGCAGCGGCTCTGGACGATGGTGCGACCACCCGAGAGCAGCGGGTGCGCATCTTTGCACTTATTTTGTTGTCAGGGACGTTCTCCCCTGACAAGGGTAGTACGGCGCTGCTTTACTACCTTCCCGCCGTCCGCGATCTGCACCGGATCGGGACTTATGACTGGGCCAGCTTGGCCTATGGTGATTTCATTCGAGCGTTGAGGGACTCGTGTCGACACCGGTCCTTTGGAAAGAATGTTGTTTTGTCCAGCTTTTTGAGGATCGTAGAGGTAAACCTTATTCCCTATAAAGTTTAGCTCTATATTTTAGTTAACATATACTGATAACTTTAGCTTTTTGTAGATCTGGTTCTACGAGTACTTCCCTTCTGCTGCGCCGGCGAGATCGTCACCGCGCAGGTTTCCAGTTAGTGCTTCCTGGGGCAGCCGCCGTGTGGGGATGTCTACTGCATATGTCCGAGATTGGATCATCTCGGTACGATTCTTTTCTCATTTGCCATTTTGTGATGCCTTAGATAGACTCTTGCCTGATTGACGCTCTTTGCAGGAGCCTGAGGTGCTGTATCGGTCATGGGTCGGCCTGGCAGTCCCTGGGTTAGCCGCGCAGTATTCTGCTGAGCGTCGCTATTTCTTGGGGACCTATGGAGCGACTGCGTACCTCGGAGAGAGGGTTGCTAGACAGCATTCCTCCGATACCTTTGTCGTTCCTGCTCCTCCACCACGCCATATGTTTAACTCCGCGAGGTTGTTGAGCATGTCAGAGGGAGCTGGTACCCCTTGGCGATCTTACACGATCCTTGGGCGATGCTATGCGGAGGAGCTATTGCCGTTATTAGCTCCAGTTCCTGTACCTGCTGAGGATGTGGCGATACGATTTTTTAGCTTTTACCTTTCGTTAAGTAGCCCCCAAGTGATGCTTCACTGATTTTGTTTTGCCTTGTCAGGACGACGTTGCTGAGTTCGTGCCACCCCGTATGTCTATCCATTATCAGGGGACATAAGGGCCGATTAAGGAGATGATTCCTTCGGCTCCGGAGGACGAGCGCTTCGTGGAGCGGTCGATTCCTCGCCACCAGACTCGGGTAAGCTTGTTTATTCGCAACTTTTTTCTATATACATTATGCATGTTTACTGAATTATTTGTTTGACAGTTCTCGCGCGAGTTGGTTTCAGCGATGGCACGATGTATAGATGCCTTGCGGAGCCAACTTGTCCGGATGAGGAACGTGGCTACCTGCCGTTGAGACGACGCCGTTCAGGAGGTAGTCCTCCCTTCATATGTTTTGCATTACTACTTCTATTTTGCCTATTTCTGATTTTAATTTCTTTTGCAGGGTCAGCCCATTCCTTCTCGTACCCGCACGAGACCTGAGGTGCGGAGGGATCCGGCGAGGTCTAGCTCGAGACACCGTCGCACTACTTCGGGAGGTAGGGGTGGTCGTTCTGAGGCTGCCCGTACTGATGTGGTAGAGGGCTCAGGTTCTTCCTATGAGGGTGCACATGCTGCGCCGGTAGGCCAGGGAGAGGCTACCTCGGCTCTTAGAGGTGGTGGGATGTACGAGGTTGGCTCGTCATCGCAGCAGCCTCCGCAGCCTCAGCCTCAGGTTGATCTCGGGTGGACGGGACCTACGTTGAGCTTTCCTCTTCCCGCGGAGACTGGAGCTGATGCTGGAGCTGGAGCCGGAGCTGGTGGAGAGGTTACTCCTCGTACAGCGGAGTTCTATGCGATGATGGGTTTACGTCCTCCGGCGCCGTAGTTTGTACCTGTGCTTTTTATTTATTTATTTGACTTTGTATAGAACTTTGCCTTTTGGTTAGACTCATTTTTAGACATATTTTGTATATATATATATATATATATATATATATATATATATATATATATATATATATATATATATATATACTATTATGAGTTTATTTTATTTATCATGTTTTTTCATTTATTATTATTATTATGTACATGTTTGCGTGTGCAAGGAAATGTGACAAATAATTTTGCGCAAAAATTCCGTCATTTCTATTATTGATGGAGGGTATCCGACTTTCTCCCCCAAAAAGAAAAAATGAAAAAAAAGGAAAAAACCAAATAAAAAATTGATTGGATATATAAAAACTTGGGAATAAATCTAAATAAAATAAAATAATTAATATAATAGCTATATTAATAAAAAGAATAAATGTATATTTAGAAAAAGATAAGGAAGCCGTAAAGTCATTAGCAGACTCGAATAAGTTAAAAACGCGGTTTTTAGAAAGCGCGTACAACGAGGCAAATTGGCGCCAGCTGGCGTCACGTGTTTTTGTGTAGCGCCAGGCGCTACACTTAGCGTTTGGCGCCAAGCTCTAGTGTCAGACGCTACACTTAGCGTTTGGCGCCAAACTCTGGTGTCAGGCGCCAATTATAGCGTCTGGCGCTAAATAGCGCTGACTCCGTATCCTTGTCAGATTAAAACTGCTTCGATTTCGTGCATAAATAGCCCTCTGCCCAGCCGATTCTTTTCATAATTTCAGTAGATAAAATATTTCTTAGCTTTAGAAAAAAATAATATCATGTCTCTAGTCACCAAGACTTTCACCAACTACACCCATGAATGGTGTCGGTCTCTTAATGCCAAAGAAAGAAAGGAATTAGACGTGTTTCACTTGGGGGGTATTTATGGTATCAAAGGGGTAGATCTTGACTTAGATTTTATTCATATCACACTAGAATATTGGGATGTAGATACCCATTGCTTTAGAATAGGGTATGATGAAATTAGCCCTTTGCCAGAAGAATTTGGTGCTATTTTAGGTTTCCCTGCAATAGATCTTGTAGTAATCCCTAGGATAGATGCATATTATTATAAGGACTTTGAACGCTTCTTCAATTTAATAGAAAGGGATCTATCAAAAATAGTAGATGGCAACATAGTTAATTTGAAAGAATTTGCTCGCCATTATTTTGATAAACCTTACTCCGAATCTTTTCATATTTATAGAAGAAGGGCTTTCTTATTTTGTATGCTTAATCAATTTTTTCTTACTAGTGGTAAAAATAATGAGGGTCAATCAATTATAACCACCGTATTAGAACAAATTGAATCAGGGAGAAATCCAACGCCATTAATAGTTGGAGAGACTATGATTGGTGTTGATGAATTAAAGAGGAATCCAAAAGCACCTTTTCGGGGCTCTCCAATTTTATTACAGGTAGAAAAATAATATTTTTAATTACAGAAATCAAAAATATATTTTTGTATAGTAATAATAATTTATTTACATTGCAATTTTTTTTTTGACAGATGTGCCTAATGGAAAGGTTGGAATTCATTAGCCCTCAGACAACATTGAGAAGCATACTCCAAATTGTTTCGTGAGGAGGAAGAAACGCTTCTCTAAGAAGTAGACAAATTTGATGCTTATTGGAGTGCCAGACCTCTATGGGAAGTAATTACCCAAAAGGTTCCTCCTTCCTTGCCCAATGATGTGAAAAAGCGGTGCTGAAGAAACCTTCAAAGGACTCGAAGAAAAATCAGGGTAAAACTGATGTGAAGAGTCGTCTAGGTGACAAGGTGGTTCTTGTTAGGGAACGCTTAGGTGAAATAATTGAGTTCAAAACACCTACAATGCCCAGGAAGAAAAGTACTACGAAAGATAAGGGAAAAAGGAAAGCTGACACCACAGAGAAAAAAGCTTGGGTAGAAAAGAAGCATGGAGTCCTAGCTGAAGGGGAAACTATATACTCCAAGATTGAATGTAGGTCCTCTAAAGGATGCCTACTAGCTAAGGTTATGGATGAGGAGGAAGAAGCAGACAAAAATTGGAAAAGGGCTAGGAAAGAAAAAGAAGATTAAGAGCATTGCTAAATTTTCGATTATTAGACTTAGTATATTTTTTTTTATTTAAAGTTAATTTATTTAAGCTTTATTTAAATTCCATCAATAATGTATTTTTATTTTATTAATGAAATTTCAGCTTTTAATTAAATTATTTACTTTAAATTTATTTTATTAAAGCAATGAAAACCAAAAAAATTAATTTTCCAGAAATTTTTCGAGTACGGAAGTCGAAAATTTTCCGAAAAATGCCGAAATATTCCCAGAATTTAAACTATGAATAGCGCCACGATTTCGAGACTGGCGCCGGCTGCTGCAGCCTGGCGTCAGGCAACGGAAGCCGTCGTCTGGCGCTAACGGTCATAGGCTGGCGCCAGAGTGTTTTCTGCGACGCCGATATTCTGTCGATCTTCTGTCGAATTTTTAATTGATTCTGGGATGCGAGATTTTTAAAAAATAAAGTGGCCGCACCCGTAAAAGGTTGCCTACATATCCTTTCTTAAGGAATCAGGCCAAACGTAGCTCTCTTGAGTATCCTACTCAAGTAATTATGGGTAGTATTTTTTAAGTTGGTCAAGATTTGTGATGTTCGAGAACTCATTGCCATCCATATAAGTTAATTTTGCTGCACCTCCTGACAGGATTGTTTTGACAATGTAGGGTCCAGACCAATTAGGTCTAAATTTTCCCCTTGGATCTAAAACATTTTTCCTTAATGCTTTTAACACCAAGTCTCCTACTTTGATGTTCCTTGTCTTGACCTTCTTATTAAAATGCCTAGCCATACGAGTTTGATAACACCGAGTGTGATGTAGAGCTTCCAGTCGTTTTTCATCGAGTAGAATTAGTTCTTCATATCTTTCCCTAGTCCATTCAACTTCATCGAGTTTACTCTCTAACGCGATGCGTAGAGATGGAATCTCTAGTTCGACAGGTTTTACGGCATCCATTCCATATACCAAGGAAAATGGCGTATTTCCTGTTGATGTGCGAATTGACGTGCGGTAACCCCACAATGCGAAGTGAAGTTTGTCAGGCCAATCCTTATAATTTTCCGTCATTTTCTCGATGATAGTCTTTAGATTTTTATTGGGTGCCTCGACTGCTTCATTTGCTTGAGGCCTATAAGGGGAAGAATGATGATGTTGAATGCCATATTTTTGTAGTAATTCTTCACATTCGGCTTGAAAGTGAGTTCCATTGTCACTTATCATTTCATGTGGGACTCCATATCGACAAATAATATTTCTCTCAATAAAGAGTGCTACATTTTTTGAAGTGAGTGTAGCGTATGATTGCGCTTCGACCCACTTTGTGAAGTAATCAATTGCTACTAAGATATATTCATGGCCTCCTGTTCCTGGGGGAGTGATTTTGCCAATGATGTCAATTCCCCATGTGGAGAATGGCCATGGCAACGTGTAGGTGTAGAGCAAGGATGGAGGAACATGTTGTAAATTGGCATAGATTTGGCACTTAGGGCATCTTTTTACGTGTTGATGGCAATCCCTATTCATTGTCGTCCAATAATATCCTTCTCGCATTATCTTTTGGACTAACATTTTGCCATTTATATGAGTGCCACATGTTCCTTCGTGGACTATCCTCATTGCTCTTTGTGCATCCTTTTTTCCTACACATAAGAGAGCTCGACCCTTAGGTACCCTTTTATGTAGCTCGTTGTCTATGAGTACATATTGGGAAGCCAAGAGTCTTAATGCTCGTTTTGCTCTTTTGTCAGCATGGGGAGGGTATTCTCCTTTGGGGACATAATTGAGTATATCCGTGTACCACGATTCTTCTTCTTCTTCTTCTTCTTCTTCTTCTTCTTCATCATCTTAGACTACTTCGTCATCTTCTATAGCCTGGATGTATGCTGGTTTGTGCCTTTTCTCTATAGTAAGAGGCATTTGCTCGATTTCCGTGGGAATCCTAACCATTGAGGCTAGTCTTGCCAAGGCATCAGCAAATTGATTTTCTTCCCTAGGTAGATAAGTGTATTTTACCTTCTCTAACTGATCAGTAAGAGTTTCCAGATAGGTTTGGTAAGGGGCTAGACTTTCACTCCTTACTTTCCACCTTTTGGATATTTGATTGATGATTAATAAAGAGTCTCCGAATATCCTTAATTTTTTTACTCCCAATGCCAAAGCTGTTTCAAGGCGTACCACGCATGCTTCGTATTCAACAACGTTGTTGGTAACGTCGAAGTCAAGCTTTATGGAGATTAGGACATGCTCTTCTTTAGGTGATACTAGTAATACTCCAACGCCACATCCCTTTTGGTTTGAGGCTCCGTCGAAGTACAAGGTCCAAGTATCATCTTCAGTAACCATTATGTCTTCATCTTGAAATTCATTGTCTTGTGTTGGCGTCGAGTCTTCTATTGGAAAGTCTGCTAGAAAGTCTGACACCACAGATCCTTTGATAGCTTTTTGCGGCATAAACCTTACATCAAACTGGGCTAAATTGACCATCCATCTCGATATGCGTCCATTGAGTGTAGATTTCTCAAAGAGATACTTGAGTGGATCTAATTGGGAGACTACGAAGACGGTATGCACTAGCATGTAATGTCTTAACTTGGTTGTGGCCCACACCAAGGCGAGGCACAACTTCTCAAGTGGTGTGTAACATGCTTCATATTCGAGCATTTTCTTGCTTAAATAGTAGATTGCGTTTTCTTTGCCTTCTACTTCTTGTGCTAGCATAGCTCCCATTGTCTCTTTGGTAACCGTCAAATACAACCTTAGAGGTATTCCGGGAAGTGCTGGTGCTAATACGGGAGGATTTGCGAGATAGGCTTTGATCTTTTCAAAGGCTTTTTGACACTCGTCATCCCATATTACTGGTACATTCTTCTTAAGCTTCTTAAAGATTGGTTCACATATCATCGTCAATTTTGATATGAACCTACTTATGTATTTTAACCGGCCAATAAATCCTTGAATCTGTTTTTCAGTTTTGGGCGGTGGCATTGACATGATTGATTTAATCTTCGTTGGGTCTATCTCTATTCCTCTAGAGCTTATGACATAACCCAAAAGCTTGCCTGAGGTGACTCCAAAAGCACACTTAGATGGGTTCAACCTCATATTATATTTTCTTAGCCTTTCGAAAAATTTCCTTAAGGCTTCTTGATGGCCTGGACGGTCTTTTGATTTCACAATCATGTCGTCGACATATACTTCAACTTCTTTATGCATCATGTCATGGAGTAAGGTAGTTGCTGCACGTTGGTAAGTAGCACCCGCGTTTTTCAACCCAAATGGCATTACCGTGTAAAAGTAAGTGCCTCATGGTGTTATGAAGGTTGTTTTCTCCATGTCTTCTTCTGCCATGAGAATCTGATTGTAACCTGCATATCCATCCATGAACGAGAGAAGTGCGTGATTCGCCGTGTTATCTACCAGAATATCCATGTGTGGTAAAGGGAAGTCGTCCTTTGGACTTGCCTTATTTAGATCTCGATAGTCGACACACATTCTTACCCTTCCATCTTTTTTCGGAACTGGGACGACGTTGGCGACCCATTCAGGGTATTTAGATACCTTGATGAAACCTGTAGTTATTTGTTTTTGGACCTCTTCTTTTATTTTAAGTGCTACGTCGGGTTTCATTCGACGTAACTTTTGTTTTATAGGTTTCATTCCTGGAATTAGTGGTATAGTGTGTTGAGCTATTTCTCTATTAATGCCTGGCATATCTTCATATGACCAAGCGAATACATCAATAAACTCTTTAAGTAAGTTAATTAAATTGGTTCTTTCTTGTTCGTTAAGTGTTAGTCCGATTTTAACTTCTCTTTTATTGGTTGAATCATTTGAGATATCAACCGTCTCAGTTTCTTCAATTACCGGTGTTTTCTTTTCGAGTGTTTCCATTTCTTTAATAAGTTCTTTGTCTTTTTCATTGTTAGTTAAGCAATGCTCGTCATCTTGGATTAGAGAAGAACATAAGAGATAAGGAGAAGAAGAAATATTATTGTACTATGAGATCATTACATCGAAGAGTGATATGTCCTCAGGGACTTGATCACTAACTATTCTAGGAGAAGAGATGGAGGGGGAAGGTGCTACTACTAAAGACCTAGATGACTCTATAGGGAGAGACTCCGACTCAGACTCTGACTCAGACGACTCTTCAAACATTGGTCCTTGACCTGTCGTGATGGATGTCTTCCTTCCACTTGGAGTTGTCACCTTGACGGTCTTGCGCCACCCTTGTAGTGATCCTTCCGCTGGAGTAATTAGCTTCAAGGGATCGAAGCTTTCGATTTGTAGGACTGTTTGAATGAGCGAGGAGTTATCCTCTTTGTAAGTTGGCTCATTCTTTTCTCGCCCAAACAATAATCCCATGACGTTAAAGTCAAAGCATGGGGGTGCTTTCTCCTTATGGACAGGAGTTGGGATTTCATCTATGAAACAACAATCCAAGAAAATCTCAAATCCCGGTTGCCTTACGCCGTTTACAACAAATGGCTCGGGAAATTCATGGCATGGATAGTCCTCTCCTTCTTTTATAAATTGACCATTAAGTGTGAGAGGATACTGATCCATTGTGATTGCTTTCTTTTGAGTGCGAGCGTCCCTACGTGCCTTTGATTTTTCCTGGGCTCGCTTGAGATCTTTCCGAGTCGGTTCGAAACCAAGTCCGAAAGTGTCTAACTTAGGGAAGCCAGGTGACTCCAACGATTTTGCTATTCCCTTCTTCTTTCCTAGGGTCATCCCAGGAAAATGTCCTTGTTTCTTCAGAATAGCATTTACAATCATGTTGGAATGGGGGTCATGGCAAAGAGGGGTCCTTTCATCCTCCAGGAGTAAGGAGCCTCTTCGTTAAAGCCCCATAAGTCTTCATCATCCTCGTCATGCTCCACGTTAATTATTGGGTTTTCTATGGACTTGATCCTCATAGGTGAAGCATCGATGGTGATAGGAATTCCCCCAACTATAGCTTTTACTTGTTGGTGGAGAGATGAGGGGACGACCTTTAGGTCATGAAGCTAAGGGCGTCCCAACAGTAGATTGAACGAAGCTTTAATGCCTACTACTTGGAAAGTAGTAGCATGTTCTATTGCTCCCGCCGTTACATTCATGGTAATTTTACCAAGAGCTTGACGACGAGTGTTGTCGTAGGCCCTTATTCCTTGTGTAGACGGAGTTAAATCTTCATCCCTTATGCCTAGCATCCTCGCAGTTCTAAGTGGACAGACGTTGATGGCCGATCCATTGTCTACAAGAGTCATAGGGACGTTCATTCTCTTGTAGATTACCGTGAGGTTTAATGCCTTGTAATGTTTGTCACCTTCTGGAGGTAAATCCTTGTCAGAAAAGGTGATCAAATTGATTGGACTAGGAAGATCACTCGTGAGGAAGTTGGCCAACCCCTCAGGAGTGGTGTCAGAATCTATCCTATTTTGTCCAACGCATTCATTACAGCCAACCTATGTTCTCGAGATGTCGCCAGAAGTTTCCATACGTTCATCTCAACTTTTGTTTTCTTAAACTGCTTGACGATATCATTGTCTTCAATGATAGGTATGGGAACTTTTTGTGTGGTTGGCATGGGTTGTGTTGAAACGGGAGATTGCATTCTCCCGGATCTTGTGAGGACGTCTATCGATGAGTCTTCTTCAGCCCAAAAGTCATCCATGGCGTATGACACAGAAGGTGGAGATCCTACTATGTCTTTTAAGTAGACGTCTTCTTCATCACTGTCCCAAACTCCATTAATGCTTGCATCACCTTCTTGTGGAACTTGGACTAGTTTCTTTTCATCAATCATTTTCTGAATTAAATCCTTGAATTTAAAACAGTTTTTGATAGTGTGACCTCCTGATTGATGATACGGACAGTAATATCTATTTTTCCTTTTCAATGATTCGAATGGTCTCGGTTCGAGAGGTTTGATCTCTCCACTCTCGGAGAGCATTTCGAACATTTGTGCATATGGGATCCCAATTGGAGTGTAGAGTCTATTACTCTTCTTGGGTTTTTCGGTGACTTGTAGAGGAAAACGCTTTGCCTCATAAGTCATTCCCGTGGGTGTGAATTCTCTCTTAGTTTCCTCTATCGGGAGTGGAACCTCGTCATATTTCTTTTGAAATTCCTTTATAGCCTTGAGAGTTTCACGTAGCAAATGCGATCCTTCCATCATAGACAGTGTGAGCGATTGTATGTCCTCTTTACTTGCTGGTTCTGGAAGGTTATCTATGGCGTCGAAAAAGATCTCCTCCTCTTCTTCGATGGCATGGATTTCTTTAATAGGTTTAATGAGAGACGAGGGGTCAACCTTGTTTTCCTCATCAGAGATAGCCAAGGCATGAGCGAGAGGTGCATTATCAATACTTGGCTTCTTACTGGCAGGGGGCAATGGTAGCTTGTTGTTATCGATTAAGTCTTGGATAGCTTCCTTAAGCTTCCAACAGTTTTCGGTGAGATGGCCTCTACCTTGGTGATACTTCCAATGTGCATTGGGGTTCCAATTAGCCGACCTCTTTTCGACTGGTGGGTCCCCAAATGGTCCAACAGGAGTTATAAGACCTTTTGCATTTAATCGATCAAATGCGGTGTCATAACTCATGCCAATAGGAGTAAAGTTCCTCCTAAATGGTTTCTTTTGTCCTTGATTGTTCATAGCAAGGACTTCACCTAGGTTAAAAGTGCTAACGTTGTTTGAGTGGGTGGTTTTGAAAGAAGAAGGATTGTCGTTCTTCTTTCCTTTCCAGCCACTGTTGGAGTTATTGTTGGCAGCTTTCAACTTAGCCAGGTCGTCTTTAATATTGATTCCAATGTCGTAGACAGCCTTGAAGGTATGGAGATTGTTTTGGTACTTGAGATGCTTGGAATACTTTTCTTGAAGGTTTTTGATGAACAACCTTACAGACTCTTTTTTACTCGGCACCTCGATCATCTTAGCTGAGGTTTCTCTCCATTTATTAAAGAAGAAGGTGAACCCTTCGTTTTCTTTTTGCTTGAGGATTTCAAGCTCCTTATGGTCAGTCTCAACTTGAATGTCGCATTTGTATCTATCAACGAAAGCGTTTACTATGGACTCCCAGGTGGAGGTCTTTTCTTTTTCGAGAGAAAAGAACCATTGTTGGCAAACGGTCTCGAGAGATAGTGAGAACAGAGAGGGGAACACCTTCTTATCGATACCCTTAATACTCATTATTGTCTCGAAGGCTCTTAAATGAAAATAAGGGTTATCGGTTGCTTTGAATTTCGGGATGTCGTTGGCATTGGACTTCTACGGAAGAAGATCTTTGTCCACCGAGACCCCTTGTGAACTAATCCCTTGAAACTTGTAGTCGCTAGCTTAGACACTCTTGCATGAGGTCCATCTGTTGTTGTTTCACGGGATCATCGATCTTAAGTGTGAGGAGCTTCAGTGCCTCAGTCACGGTAACCAGTTGGTTCCTAAGCTCATTGACTTCTTCTTGTGTTGCCAGTATTGTCCTAGCTTTCCTCTTACGAGCTATGGGTTTGTCGAAAAGTTGGACTTGTACAAAAAGTTTGTCTTTGATTAACCGTCCTTCATTTCTTGACCACGCGCTGTAATTTAAACCATTTTGCGTTTTAATTACTTGACTCGAATCGACTTGACTTTAAGTTTTTTAAAGAGGAAAAAATTAAAAAAAATGGGTGCATATTTTTTAGGCAAAAATAATGTATATAATTTTTTTAGGGAACTAAGTATGGTTTTTAAATTGGAGGATTAATATCCGACTTACCCCCCTAAAAAAAATGACGGAAAAAACGCGCATACAAGACTCTCTTAGACATGGTCAAAGTGTGTGTATTGGTGTGTGAGTTGAGTGTAAGTGACATGTTTGAACTCTTGTGTAAGACCATGATATTTAGTGCCTAAACTCAATTAATGACTTAACAAAGTATTATTGACAGCGAAAATTAACCGAATTAATTTGCAAACTGGTTAATTAGACACTAGATGATGACTCAATCAATAATCCGAACTGTCATCAAAACGACAGGACTAGCGCCTCTCTTTGTAGTGTAGCGCCAGACAACAGAGCTGTCGCCAGGCACCACACTCCAAAGAGTGGTGCTACAGTTCAGATTTTGGCGCCAATGCTGGAGCTTCAACCTGAGACTGTTTTCGGTGTCATTAATCAACAGGGGTATGCCTAAAGTCGTACTAGGTCAATTCTGATTAAAATATTAGACTTTATTTATTCAAATTAATTAATTAATTAGGCAAAGTTCTTTAAGTCATTAAGTTATTTAATCTCAACACAAGTCAAACAAACGGTTAAGAAAACATAGTATATGCACAACAAATAATGCACAATTAGTCAATTAGGCATAATATGATGCAATGAGTTTGCAACCTAACCATGGCTCTAGTTCTCTAAAGTTCGGGATATGGTTTAGTCAATAAATGGTCCATGGTTAATTATCCTGATGCACCGCGCGGAAGCCTAATCGCGAAGGGTTGATGGGACACCGCGAGTTTAGAAAAACTCGCTTCCATGGTTTGGTGAATTCAACATTCTTGGATGTACCCTTTGTTGCTCAGAGCGTTTAATCAGGTAGATGGAGCATGAATTCCCAAGGGGTTATGTCCATATGTAGAACAAATATGGGTTTCAGAAAAGTGAGAAAAACTCAATCAGGAAGTAGGATCGAGCAAATAATACAAAAAATTGGTCGAAATTAGAACGCATATTTCTGGCTTGGTATTGGAAGAATTTGGCGCAAGCAAACAGAGATTGGCGCCAGGTTTTAGCTGTAGCGCCTGGCGACAGAACTGTCGTCTGGCGCTACATTTAAAAGTCTGGCGCTAATATTCTGGTCGCTGACGCTAATTCCTACATGCCTCAGCAGCTTTCTGTGCTCGATAAAATTTTCCAGTTTTTGCGCAGTGTTATTTCGGTCCTAGTTGTGAAAGATATTTCTCAAATTTCCTACGTGTAAAATTCTATGTTTTAACTCATTACAGATGGTCTTTCTAATGAGATCTTTTTTATGCATATGACGATAATGTTAATCAAAATTACGCACATAAAATACTTAGAACGTTTCGAGTCTCATCCACTCATTCTAAATCATTGCCGAAACTAATTCAGGAATTAAAATAGAAATCCTCCCCAGTGGAGTCGCCAAAAACTGTAGGGAATATTTCAAGCGTTAATCCCCTAGCTTGAACCCCACTATGATCATACACTAAAGTACGGTGGCGTCCAAAGGGAAAGAAGATAGAGCAAAAGAGTCGCCAACAAGTTTTTTAGGAACTTGTAAACCGTTCACGAGGTAAAGGTTACACCCCTTAACGATCCAGATCGTTAACTCCATAAGGTCTTGAACCAATTAGGGTTCGGGGATGAAGGTACAAATCCAACCTAAAAGAGATTGAACCTGCCCTAATAATAGGCCCCTACTTTATTTTGATCGTATTCATGTGCGCTTTCTGACTAACACGCAATCAATAGGATTAACCCTAAACCTGTTTATCTATGTTGGTTGAATATTAATGCACAAATAAATCTGTTATTGGCGATCACTTGAATTATAATCATATTAACCCTAAACAAGATTATTAATTATCTTATTAAGCGTGATGACAAGTACAAATTCCCTTTAAACATGCATAAAAGGTGTGAACAAGCAATAACAATAAAAAATAGCATCAAGCAACATAATAAATAATCATCATAATAATAATTAAAATAATCATAAATCATAAAAATAATCATAATCATGTTAAAGCATAATAATAGCAAGATCCTAGGCATGATACCAACAAGATTAATAACAAACCCTAGCATGTCACTAAGCAATAAAAATCAAAGTTTTAGCACTAACATGATACTAACAATCATAAATATTAGGAAGAAAATAAAAGGCATCATAACAATCATACTTAGTATTAAAGTTACCCTAGACATGATACTAGGAATATCATAATAACAACCTAAACATGATCTCTATATAATAATAAAAACCATTAAAGTATTTACTTGGATGCCTCGTACCTCTTTCTAATAACAAAATACACACGTTAGTAACTTCAAGGAAAATAATAAACAAACAATTAAATAAAATAATTGAAAGAGAGATTTGGGACCAAACCCTCAAAAATTAAACCTTTCACGTTTAGGGCGAAGGCAACTTCGAATATGGCTAGGTGTATCTAAATCGAATGAATGCGGAATTTTTATATTTGAGAGAAGCTAGTTTAGAAAAGAGAGAGAGAGAGAGTAATCAAGAAAATCTTGATGAGAGTTGGTGAAAATTAGTATTGATGAGAATTGATGAATGAAAACGGGGTTTTTACGACATTATTTATAGAAAAAATCATCCAATAAGATAAAACATCAAAAACAGAGTTCTGACGCAAAAGGCCAAGTTAGCGCCAAACGCTGACATTAGCACCTGACGCTAAGGCTAGTGCCAGGCGCCAAGCGTAGCGTCAAGGGCTACAGCTGGCGTTTGGCGCTAACTAAAAAATTCACGCGTTTTCTTAAAATCAGATAGAAGTTGCCGTATTGGAGGGTAAAATCGTATTTTCCTCAAAAACGTTCTTTGATTCTAAATAAAACTCTAAAAAGTCAACAAAAGTCAATTTATCAATGCTAATTAAATTAAGAATGAAAAGAACCTTCTAGAAGAATCTAGAAGACTAAAACCATTCCTAATTGCATAAGGAATGATAAATTCATATTAGGCCCTCCTCTAGATCATTGGGCCGCATATAAGGCTCAAACCGGGCCCAGTTCAGTAATTTGGCCATAACTTCCTCAATATTCATCGAAATTGGGCTTATAATATATCGTTGGAAAGCTCTTTTCAAGCCCCATCCAACTACACTATTATTGGACCCATATCATGGACCAACCAAACTGGATTGACTGTTTTCTTAAAATAGGTTTTCAAAAACAGAGAGAAGAGAAAAGAAATTAAAACTATCCGCAACACTAAACTTTTCACACTTTCACTTCATTCGATTATGATTCGACGTGGAAGGTACTCATCACTTGGTTTGGTTTTGGGGAGACACATTTGGGTGTCTACACCTACATTTCCAAGTCCAAAGGGACTAATAAGAAGAATCCGGGGCAGTCGTCTAAAACACCCCAGCCGGCTAGTAGTTCGGACACTGATAAGGAACCGGTCTACACCATAGCAGGCGGATTCTCATGCGGTGGCCCTACCATCCGGGGCACCAAGAGCCATCTTTGAAAGATGGACAACTATGATGATGAGCAAGCGTCTTAGCTCCTCCTTCCCAAACGTCCTGATCACTGAGAAGGACATAAGCAGCGTCAGCCGTCCGCATGACGACCTGGTCGTCATTGAATGTAAGGTTGCCAACCAGCTGGTTGGACGGATCCTTATTGACACCGGCAGCTCATCAGACATCATCAGCCTCCAGTGCCTGCAAAAGCTGAAATACAACGTCAGCAGCATGCATCCGGTTACCCACCACTTGGTTGGCTTTGGGGGTGGAATGGTTTACCCAGTCGGAAGGGTTAATTTACCAATCCGACTGGGTGAGAAAGGAAAAGGACGACACCTGGTCGTCAAGTTCTTGGTCGTTGAGGAGTTGACCGCCTATAACATTATACGGGGCCAGCCCACCCTCAACGAGGCCAAGGATGTAATCATCCCTTCTCTCATGCTCATCAAGTATGAGAGGGATGACGGCTCTGTTGGTTCCTTGAATGGGGACCAGAAGACGGCCCGAGAGTGCGACCTCTCAGCCGTCAAGGACATTGTGGCCCCAGACAGCCAAGGGCAGGAGCCAATAGACCTTGACAATGTCAAGGATGCCGACCCAGTCCCAGCCCCATCAGCAGCCAGGAAGAAAAGAAAGGCCCCTCTGCTGGTGGAGATGAAGAAAGAGAAAAAATAGCAATCACTGACCGGGGAACGGTCAGATGAGCTCCGTCCCTAACCGGCTGGAGAACATGTTGATATACCTCTGGACGACAGCCGTCCAGAGCGTACTGTAAAGGTTTGGACGGTTGCTTATGCTAAGTTGGGTGCAGACTTGCACCTCCTGCTGAAAGAATTCAAAGACATTTTTGCCTTTGAAGTGGAAGAGATGTCAGGCATCAGCCCGGATCTTGCTGTCCACAAACTTGTCGTGGATCAAAAAAAGAAGCCCATCCGGAAAAAGAAAAGAAATCACGGCGAGGAAAGAAGTCAGGCGGCAGCTGTCGAAGTAAAGAAGATGTTGGACGCTGGGTTCATTCGGCCATGTAACTTCCTGACTGGGTGGCGAATGTTGTGCTTGTAAAGAAGACGAATGGTACCTAGCGTATGTGTGTTGATTACACAGACCTCAACAAGGCATGTCCTAAAGATAGTTATCCGCTTCCTAAGATCGACATTCTGGTCAATTCGACAGCCGGGCATGCCTTGATGAGTTTCATGGATGCCTACTCCGGCTTCCATCAGATACCCCTATGGAAGAAAGATCAAGAGAAGACGGCCTTCGTCACTGATCAGGGGTTATTCTGTTACACTGTGATGCAATTTGGCTTGAAAAATGCGCCGGCTACATTCTAACGGATGATTAATATGGTCTTCATTAATCAAATTGGGAGGAATGTGGAGGCGTACATTGATGACATGATAGTCAAATCCAAGCAGCAGGCGGATCAAAGGGGGATAGAGGCTAACCCCGAGAAGATACATGTGGTAATTGACATGAAGTCACCCTGCACTGTCAAGGAAGCTCAAAGACTAACCGGTTGCCTAGCGGCCTTGGGGAGGTTCCTCAGCCGGTCAGGTGACAAATGCCTTTACTTCTTCCAAGCAATCAGGAAGAAGACCAGATTTGAATGGGGAGATGATGTTGAGGTGGCCTTTCAACGGCTGAAAGAACACTTGCACTCTTTGCCAAGGCTTGTTAGTCCACTGCCTAAAGAGGTGTTATACATGTACCTAGCCGTCTTAGATCATGCCCTCAGTGTTTTTCTCCTTGCTGAGAGAGATGACATTTAGCTCCCGGTCTATTTCATTAGCCATGTTCTAAAAAATGCTGAGCTCCGGTATCCCATGGTGGAAAAATTTGGCCTTGCCTTGTATATGGCTTTCAAGAAGTTGAAACCGTATTTTCTGGCCCATCCGGTGGTAATTTACACCGACCAGCCCCTCAAGCGGCCAATGTCTACCTTGGAATCATCCGGCAGAATGCTGAAATGGGCTATTAAAATGCAAAGTCTTGAAATCACTTTTGAACCTAGAAAGGCAGTGAAAGGTCAAGCGTTTGACGACTTCATTGTTGAAATGACACGATCGGTGCAACCAGATAACATTGATCAGGTTTGGAAAGTGTATGTAGACGGGAGCTCGACGAAGAACGGTTGCGGTGCAGGAATAATATATGAGTCCCCTGAGGGGGAAAGATTTGAATATGCACTGCGGTTTAAGTTTTAAGCCTCAAATAATGAGGCGGAGTATGAAGCCCTACTAGCTGGAATTTGCATGTGTAAGGCAGCAGGGGCAACTAAAATTGACGCCTACTCTGATTCACAGTTTGTCGTTAGCTTGTATGAGAGAAAATATGAGGCAACTCATCCGGCTATGATCAAATACCTTCAGGCAGTCAAAGAAGAGGCTGGGGAACTTGAGGAATTCCGTCTGATTCAAGTGCCCAAGTCGGATAACATTCAGGCGGATGCGTTGTCTAAATTGGCTTGATCCGCCTGCTGTGATACGCCTTGGTCGGTCTTTTGGGAAGTTCTTGAAAAAAGAAGAATATATGAAGAACCCATTGGAATTCTGGACCGAAGCTCTACCTGGATGGATGGCATCCGGGCATATTTAGCAGACGACGTACTTCCTGATTCACCACAGGAAGCAGCCGTCATAAAGAAGCGAGCAGCAAACTTCGAGCTGAGAAACAGAGAGCTCTTCAAGGCTGCTTTCCTTAAACCTCTATTAAAGTGTGTTACCCCAGAAAAGGGGAAAGAAGTTCTCGAAGAATTGCATGCTGGGTACTGTGCCTCTCATATAGGCGGCAGGTCCCTAGCCGTCATAGCCAGGCGTCATTACTTTTGGCCTACTCTTGAAGCAGACGCTAAAGAGTTGGTGAAGAGATGTGAGAAATGCTAGAGGTTTGGCAAACTTATTAACCGCCCGGCTACTGACCTGACGACAATCCACAGCCCATTCCCGTTTGCTAAATGGGGCATGGATATCTCGGGTCCTTATACGCCTGCTCCAGGCGGAAAGCGCTACATTTTGGTGGCTGTGGATTATTTCACCAAATGGGTAGAAGCTGAGCCGGTTAAGAACATCAAGACAAAGGATGTCATCTCTTTCATTTGGAAGAACATCATCACCCGGTTTGGGGTACCTATGTCTATGGTGTTTGATAATGGTCCTCAGTTTGAAACCCCTCATCTTAAGACTTGGTTGGGAGATCAGGGTATCTCACATTGTTTTGCATCAGTCGGCCAACCCCAAGCAAACGGCCAAGTCGAAGCCTTCAACAAACTCATCTCAGACGGCATAAAAAAGAAAATTGAAAGAGCTGGTGGATTATGGGCAAAAGAGTTAATCCATGTCCTATGGGCCATCCGGACTACTGCCAAAGGGGCAACCGGTGAAACCCCATTTCTAATGGTGTACGGTGCTGAAGTTGTCCTGCCCATTGAACATTACGAGCCGACTCTACGAGTCATGCTTTATGATGAAGAGGCAAACTGGGAGGCCATGCGGCTAACATTGGATTCCCTCCCGGAACGCAGGGGAAACGCTGCCCTGCGCCATGAGATTTATCGTTTGAGAATGACCAGATCCTACAACAAGAAAGTGCACAAGCGTCCTTTGAAAGTTGACGACTTTGTGTTACGAAAAATGGAGGCAACCGGTAGGGCCAATGAAGCTGGAAAGCTAACTCCTAATTGGGAAGGCCCCTATCGGATTTATGAAGAAGTCAGGGATGACACCTACCATCTGGAAACTCCAGACGGCCGACGTCTGCCTAGACTTGGAATGTAGATAACTTAAAAAAGTACTACTTCTGAGAAATGTAAATTTTTTGTAAACAGTAAGTCAATTAATGAGAAATCAGACTTTGTTTGCAAAATTGTTTTGCTATTTTTATTACTTATCCGTCTGGGTTATCCTAAGATGAAACTCATGTTGGACTGCCTAAGTTTGACACTTGGCGTAAGTTCAACTATATAATTGTTGATACCTTTGCTTAAATAACTAAGTTTGATACTTGGTGTAATTTAATGTTATAATTGCTCGTCCGCCTGGGTAATACTTAGATGGACTATTTGTTTAACTAACTAAGTGTGATACTTAGTGTAAATTAATGCTATAATTGCTTATCCGCCTGGGTAATACTCAGACGGACTATTTGTTTAACCAACTAAGTCCGACATTTAGTGTAAATCCAATGTTGTAAAAACGCTCGGCCAATGGACCGATTAAAAAACCAAGCACAAAAACTCTTAGTGGCTATACAACCGGTCTCAAACAAGACCAAAGGCCAAAATGGCCGGATGGTTGCTTATTTTATAAAACCGCTTGTCCCAACATGGACAAAGGCGTCCGGCGACAACCCTCCGGGTGCAATCGTCGCAGAGAACAGACTATTCGTCGGTTCTACGTACCTATGCAGACAATGAAAATTGAACGACCGAATTGGTCAACTCATAGCCGTCTGACCAGAATAATCTATGAAGAACGATTAAGTTACCGAATACCGGATGCCCCGAGGCATTAGTCGGTTGCCGGCAGAAGTTGTCACTTAGGTTGTTTATTCCAAAGTTACACTTTCTCTCCCCAAACTGGGGCAAAAGATTTTGTGTAATGGCTATATAATAATCCCAGACGGAATATTACCTCCTGGGTAAAAGGCTCAAAGTACCCACTCTAATGGCCGGCTACGCACTTGGTTTGGGGCAATCACCATTGTGATTGATTGGCTTAAAAACACTCCATACTTCTCCCAGTATCAAGTGTTTTCAAGCCAATCAATCAATTGGAAATAAAACCAACCACACAACCGTCCAGGGGCAAGAGCACCCGGATTGCGAGTTGCCGCATGCTTTTTTAAGTTAGGCAAAATATTAAAGAATTGCAAACATAAGCAAAATTCAAATTGAAAAATTCAAACATAAACAGGTATAAACAACCGACTGAGTCGGAATACTTCATTAAATATTTAAAATGGCACAAAAGCCAGAAGTTGTGTAAATCGGAGTTACATCCGGTGAAGAAACAAAAAATAAATTGTTAACCCAACCCCATGATTGGTAAAGATACAATATTACACGGCATACAAGCCGGCAAAGAAAATGGTTGGCATACTGCCGCAGAAGTTGGGGAGGCTCGCCTAGGGCTGAGGTGGATGCTGCTGCTACGGCTAATCTTGGCCGGTTGGGCCTTCATTTTGCTCATCTGTCGCCAGCTCCTCAGTATCAGAGACTTCATATCCCTGCTCGGCAGCCCAATCCCGGAAGCGAGGCGGAGGAGCCTCACCCAGCACTTGGGCATCATACACCTCAGTGGCGTAATCATACCTGAGTTTATAGACTTTAAAGTCTATATTTGGGTAGAGGAGGATCCAAGTGATTTTCAGGCGGGCTGCATTATCCCGCTCATTTTCCTCCATCAGCCGCTTTTGCTCTTGGGCGAGCTCGTCCGAATGCTTGTTCTGCAGAGTGACGATCTCAACCCCCAGGCGGGAAACGTCTGCTCGGAGTTGGGCATTTTCCTTATCAGCATCCTCTAATGCCTTGAGCTCAAATTTTGCATCCTTTAGCTTTTGCTCAAGGTCATCAGCCCGGCTATTGGCTTCATTGTTCGCAGCCATCAAGCTCCAGATCAGCTCCTCCTGTTTCAACTCTACTGCTTTAATCTTTAAATCACACATATAATTAGCATATTCAGCAGAGTTAAGGTTTTTAAGGGCCCTCCATTTGGCGTCAATTACTTCTTCCTACTTCCGCCTAAAATGGCCCCGGAGTCCATCCACTCACAGCATTACCTGAGAAAAGAGCAGCCGAATTATGATTTACTTAGTAAAATTAAAAGAAAAGATATCAGGGTTGTGGGATTATTTACCTCAGCCAGCTGGCCCATTATCCGGTCGAAGTCCACTACCTGCAGATCAAGTATGAAGTTCTTCTCTGACCGGGTGAGGGTCCTCACCATCCGTTTTGCAAAACCTACAAGATCCGGCTCGTCGGATGTCAGATCTGCACCAAAATTAGTACTCTATGAGTAAGAGGCAACATAGTTGGCACTCATCCGTTGCTGGCTGCTGACTGAACCTCCAGAGGGGTCAACCTTAGTCTTGACTCTCATGAAGTCAAGTGGCCAAGGTATTTCAATCCTTCGCTTACCTTGGGTGTCCGGATGGGGCGTAGGCGTCTGCTCCTCCCCGGTTGTTGTCGCATTGTCTGCAACATTAGGTGGCAAGCCACCCTTCGATGCCGTTGAGGCATCCGGTTCTTTCCGTTGCGAACGTTCCGAGCTTTCGCTCAAAATCTTCATAACAGAAGGAGATTTGCCTCCGGTCGTTGGACGATCGGATTTGGCAGCAGAGCTTGTTCGGGGAGGGGGGTCCTTTTTGGCGGCCTTCGCAGCCAGAGCTTTTTCCAGATCATCTCCTTGCCTTTTGAGAAGCTTGGAGAAGGATCGTGGCACTCGCTTTACAGAGTCCTGAGAAATGAACAAGGTTAAGTGTACCCAACCGGGAAATTGCCTATAATATATATATATATATATATATATATATATATATATATATATATATATATATATATATATATATATATATATATATATATATATATATATATATATATATATATATATATATATATATATATATATATATATATATATATATATATATATATATAAAGTCAGGCAGTCTTACCCCGCCTTTCTTACTCTTTTGCATCGACGGCTGCTTTCTTGGCAGTTGCAGCCTCTTTGCGCAACAGCGCCGCCGATTTAGCCGGAGTCTTTGCCGGATCAACCATCTTCAAGGCGTCGGCTGCATGAATAGAATTCAAGGTTAGAAGAAATTATGAAATGTTTGTATTAATAAAATAACAAATACTCCGGATGTAAGGTGATCTACCCATGGGAAACATGGAACTTAACCCACAGGCGGACATGAAGCATTCGTCCTTGAAGAAGACCGAATGGGGGATCCAATTTTTGCGAACTATAATGTGAGTCCCATCCCCCATGGTCTCGGTTATGGTCTCAAAGAATCCCGACTCCATTATTTGTTCCCGGGCCTTAGTAGATAGCTCCGGGAGAGGGCATTTCCTGCCCAGAAGAGCCGACTCTGTGTTGTACCGGCGTAGTGTCCGGTTATGTCTCAAAATTAGGGAAGAAATCAAATAAAACTTGTCCTTCCACCCGGACCACTTGGACACTTTGTCCAAACTCATCAGATACTGGGGCAAGGTAATAAGAGTATACCATGCCCCATGACCGCCTGGGGCCTTGCTCAAATTATTCATATGAGTGAAGGCGGAGAAGCTTGGATTTATATTCTGGAGCTCGCAGGCGGCGATGTAACTTAGAATGTTCACCCATGAGTTGGGGGTGAGCTGCCAAACTCCTAAATCGTACCCCTTCAGGATTTTCCTAATCCCGGTATGGAGGGGGAACTGGAGGCCGGCTTCGATGACCGCCTCGTAGCAGACAAAGTAATGGTCTGCATTATCAATTTCATCGCTCTAGGACATTACTGCGTCAGCCGGCGGAACGATGATGTCCCAGCCCTTTCCAAAGGGGTGATTCTCTTTAAAAGCCCTAAAGCCGCTCTTTAGTAGGGCAATGTTACCCGACAGCATTCTAGTCTGTTTGGGGTTGGGGTTGTCGGCGACCTTAGACAGCTGCTGATAGTCAGCCGCAAAGTTATCCTGGTCAGAGCCAGAAGATTCGGCCCTTGACCCTTCGTCGACCTCAGTATCGCCGGTTCCGTTAGAGGTGGCGGCTTCCTCGCCGCCTACCTCTCGTACCCCCGAGCTCCCGGAGGTAGAGGGAGCCTCTTCATCAGAACTACTCTCCTCCAAATCCCTTTGTTCCCCGTCTGGGACAACCTCATCGGCTGACACTAATATAGTGCGCCGACTCCTAGACCTTCTGGCCGTTTGTTTTGTTCTGGCCATTGTGTCCTGCACAGACACAGAGAGGGAGGAATTCGGAGATGAGCACATCGGTTCTGAAAGTCCAGAAAAGGCACCCCCTGTTCTAGACTCAGCCGTTCCGGGGGACCGGCTGAGTGTCCTAGGCAGTGCCGAGTGTGTGGATTGAGAACTCATTTTTATTTTCTGAAACTATGTATACAGGCGGAGAAAGAATGTATACAAGTTGAAAAAGAGAAAAGCTAAAATGGTACAGGCGGTTACCTTACTTTAACTCTGATTAATCTGAAAACCGCTACAGCCGGTAAACTGGGTGTTGAACTACTAGCACGTGGAAACTCGAAAAAGCTTTGATGCAGACGGAGACAGAGAATTTCTCTGTAAAAGCTCTCTCTTTCTCTCTCTAAAAAGTCAAATGAGAATAAGTGAGGGAAAAAGGGGGAGGTAAACTTCTATTTATAGAAGGTGAAAACGGGGGAAATTCCTGTTTAAAATTTAAATTTTACTATCCGTTACTGTTCACCACTGATAGGTGGACACGTGTCACATCACCCACGTGATACGCACGTGACCCTTGTGGGGGGCAAATGTTTAGGGTAAAAATACCCTAGACACGTGGACCAATGAGAGGAGGCCACGTGTCTTGTTCAGGATGGCCCACGTGACCTAATATCCTCTTGACACATGGCCCCCTTGGATAAACCTCTAAAATGGCAGCATTCAAGGGCCCAAATCCCATGAAGCGCCGTAAAACGGCGTAGCCCACTAGAATCTAGGTCAAGTGACCTAGACAGGGGCACATTCTCCAACGACCCTATAAATAGGGAGATATTTCTCCACTTTGGGGACACGTTCAATCATTTATTACACCCACATTCTCTCTCATCAGAGAAACACCTGAGCTTGGAATCCAAGCAGATCCCCACCTAAATTTTCGTACTTTTTATTCCCTTTCAAGTTACTAACTTGATCTTCGGAGGCGGAGCTCCAACCACCCGGAGTCTCTGTTGTTTTGCAAGTACAAATCAGTCGGACCAATCTTTGTGACGTAACTCTCCGAGGTAAAAAACACCCAAAACATACCTCATGGCCTACTCCAACCTCATGCACATGCAGGGGTTGGAGGATGCTAAGTGGTGCTTGTGCTTCCCGACTACATTGAATGGCATTTCCCAACAATGGTTTGGTAACCTGCCAACCGAGTGCATTGACAGCTTCAGGAAGCTTGCCTTCCTGTTTGCCTCTAACTTGTCAATGAACATCCCTGCCAAGAAAACAAGTCTCGATCTGAGCACCTTTCGGCAGGGAGATAAAGAGGGACTTCGCTCCTATGTCAGGCGGTTCAACCTGGTTAGAATCCAAATCCAAGGGCTGTCTGATGAGGTAGTCTATACAGACTTCTTCAAGGGTCTGAAGGCCATGTCGACCTTTAAGTTTGACCTTGTCTGAAAGAGGGTTTTCACCCTTCAAGAGGCGTTGATAGAGGTGGAAAGCTTTATTCAAGCTACCAACCTCTGCTCGTCTAGCCATCAGTCAGACTTTAAGAAGTCCGACAAACAAAAGGAGAGTCTGTCTGCTCAGTCGGCTCAGAAAGCATAAGAGAGCAAAAAGAGGAAAGAAGTTTGGGCGGTTGTGGAACCTAACCAACCGTTTAAGAAGAAAAAGAAAGAATTCAAACTGTATATCTCGCGGTATGAATTCAATAAAGACTGCTACACTATCTTTACAGAGGTGAAGGATCGGCTAACCATTGAGAAGCCGAATCCTATGAAGAGTTCCGTTCAGTCTCGGAACAAGAATAAATTCTGCCACTTCCATCAGGAAGTGGGTCATGACACCAACGACTGCTATAGTCTCAAGCGGACGTTGGACCGTCTAGAAAACAAGGTCTTGCTGAACTCCTATGTCTTGAAGTCCAAAGAGACTTCTAAGACGAATCCGGGGAAGTCGTAAAAACCTGTCCAGCCTACTAGTAGCTCAGATACCGACAAGGATCCGGTCTACACTATAGCAGGCAGATTCGCATGCGGTGGCCCGATTATTCAGGGAATTAAGGATCATCTGAGAAGGATGATCCATTTAGTTGATGATGGATAGGCGTCCTTTAGTGGAACATTCCCAGACGTCCTCATCAATAAGAAAGGCCGGGGCAAAGTGCACCGCCTGCATGACGACCCTGTCGTCATTGAATGCAAGGTCGCCAACCCGCTGGTTGGCCGAATCCTAATAGACACGGGTAACTCCTTTGATCTCATCAGCTACAAGTGTCTGTCCAAGATTAATTACAAGATGGACAATCTACGCGACGTCTCTCTTTTATTAGTTGCCTTTGGTGGGGGGGGGGGGGGTCGTGCACCGAGTCGGTCAAATTGATATACCCATCCGGCTGGGGGAGAAAGGGAAAGGGCGACACATGGTCGTCCGGCTCCTGGTGGTTAAAGAGCTGACCGCTTACAACATTATTCTTGGCCGACCCACTATGAACGAGTTCAAGGCCGTCATCATCCCAACTCTCATGCTTATGAAGTATGAAAAGGATGATGGCTCTATTAACGGGGATCAGAAGATGACAAGGGAGTGCTATCTCTCAAACGTCAAGCCGACTGCTACAGCAGCCGGTCAGCCGAAGGAGCCAATAGACCTTGATGAAGTCAAGGACCCCGATTCAACCCCCTCCAGCCACAAAGAAAAGAAAAATTGAACAACTGGTGGAGGTGAAGAAGGAGAAGAAATAACAATCACTGACTAGGGAACGTTTAGATGATCTCCGTCCCCATCCGGCTGGAGAGCATGTTGATATTCCTCTTGACAACAATCGTCCATAGCGAACTGTTAAGGTGGGGATGGCTGCCTTTGAAAGGCTGGGTGCAGACTTGCACCTCCTGGTGAAAGAATTCAAAGACATCTTTGCCTTTGAAGTGGAAGAGATGCCCGGCATCAGCCTAGATCTCGCTGTCCACAAACTCGTCCTGTATCCAAAAAAGAAGCCCATTCGGGAAAATAAAAAGAAATCACGGCGAGGAAAGAAGTCAGGTGGCAGCTGCCGAAGTTAAAAAGTTGCTGGACGCTGGGTTCATTTGGCTATGTAACTTCCCTGATTGAGTGGCGAATGGTGTGCTTGTAAAGAGGCCGAATGGAACTTGGCGCATGTGTGTTGATTACACATATCTCAACAAGGCATGTCCAAAGGACAATAATCCGCTCCCAAAGATCGACAGCCTTGTTGATTCCACAGCCGGCCATGCCTTGATGAGTTTCATGGATGCTTATTCTGGCTTCCATCAGATACCCTTGTGGAAAAAAGATCAAGAGAAGATGGCCTTCGTCAAAGATCAAGGGTTATTCTGCTATACTATGATGCTGTTTGGTTTGAAAAATGCGCCTGCTACTTTCCAACGAATGATTAATATGGTCTTCATTAATCAAATCAGAAGGAACGTAGAGGCGTACATTGATGACATGATAGTCAAATCCAAGCTCCAGACGGATCACCTTGCTGATCTCCGAGAAACCTTCACCACACTCTGGCGGCATAAGGTTATGTTAAATCCTAAGAAATGTGTCTTTGGTGTTGAGTCTGGCAAGTTTCTCGGAATCCTGATTGATCAAAGGGGGATAGAGGCTAACCCCGAGAAGATACATGCGGCGATTGACATGAAGTCACCCCGCATTATCAAGGAAGTTCATAAACTAACTGGTTTCCTGGCGGCATTGGGAAGATTTCTCAGCCGATCAGGTGACAAATGCCTTTATTTCTTTTAAGCAATCAGGAAGAAGACTAGAATTGAATGGGGAATGATGTTGAGGCGGCCTTCCAAAAGTTAAAAGAACACTTGCACTCTTTTCCAAGGCTAGTAAGTCCTCTGCCCAAAGAGACGTTATACATGTACTTAGCCGTCTCAGACCATGCCCTCAGTGCCGTTCTCCTTGCTGAAAGAGACGGCATCCAGCTCCTGGCCTATTTCATTAGCCATGTGCTCCGAAATGCTGAACTCCGGTACCCCATGGTTGAAAATTTTGGCCTTGCCCTTTACATGGCAGTCAAGAAGTTGAAACCATACTTCTTGGCACATCCGATTGTGATATATACAGATCAATCCCTCAAGCGGCCCATGTCAACTTTGGAGTCATCCGGCAAGATGCTCAAATGGGCTATTGAAATTCATAGTCTTGAAATCACTTACGAACCAAGAAAGGCAGTGAAGGGTCAAGCGTTCGCCGACTTCATTGTCAAAATGACAAGACCGGTTCCACCGGATAATTGTGATCAGGTTTGGAAAGTGTACGTGAACGGGAGCTCCACTATGAACGGCTGTGGTGCAGGAATTATTTATGAGTCCCCTAAGGGGGACGAATTTGAGTATGCACTACGGTTCAAGTTCCAAACCTCAAACAACGAGGCACATTATGAAGCCTTGCTAGCCGGCATCCGCATGTGCAAGGCGGCAGGGGCAACCAAAATTGACGCCTACTCTGATTCGCAATTGGTCGTTAGCCAGTACCAAGGTGAGTATGAAGCCACCCATCCGGCTATGATCAAATATCTCCATGCTGTCAAAGAGGAGACTGGGACACTTGAAGTATTATATTACATCTAAATCAACTGCCCAGATCTGAGAACATTCAGGCGGATGCATTGTCCAAACTGGCATCCTCCGCCTGCTGTGATACGCCTCGGTCAGTCTTTTGGGAATGTAGGCGTCGTTCGAAGTGCGCCTACGTTAAAACATGTGGTGAATATGCTTGGCACTCATAGGAAGTGGGAATTGACATATACGATTAGGGACAAGGAAAGTAGGGAGCCGCCAACAAGTTTTTAAGGAACTTGTAAACCGTTCACGGATCATAAAAAGGCAACCAAGATAAAGGGATAACGATAGGCAACAACAATTGACCCGTGAAGGTTACACCCCATTCATAATCCATGAGATTACTAACTCCATATGGTTCGGAACCACGAAAGGAGGATCGGGGATGATGGTACGAAGTGAGTCATGGAGTCACATTCGCCCGTATTGGCCTCTACTCGATTCTTATAGTGAAAAGTGATTCCTGCGATATCAAAGGCATACAAACAAAAATTCAATTTGCTCTAACCTATTATTGTGCTAAATTGGTTGAATATTAATGCAACATATAATTCTAAAATATTTGTGATCACTTGATTAAATAACAAGATTAAAAAGGAACCTAAACCGGTCGTCCAAATTATCTTATTAGGCGTGATTTTCAATTACATATTCCCTTTAAACATGCAATATGGTGATCAATAAATATAATAAAATAAACATTAATATTGGAAGCAATCTAACCATAATAAAGTTAGTCAAATCAAATAATAATAATAATAACCCTAATCATGATACTAGCAATATAAAATAATAAGAGTAATTAAGTGAATTAATTACTCATGTTTCGCGTTTCCTTGAATTGCTACATCATGAATAAAATGTTAGTAACTTCAATAAAAAATATAAATCAAATTGAAAATTAAATTAAATAAAGATAGATTTTATTTGGTCCAAACCCTCTGTTAATTATACCTTTCACGCCTTGGTTTAAGTATAGAAATTTGGGTATTGTATGAACTCCTTGGAGTGCTTAATTAGGGGAAGTATTTTGAGAGAATAGGGTGGCTAGTGTTTAGGCTAAAGAAGGAGAAGAGAATTATTTTGTGATTAAGCTTGTTGATGATTGCAAAAGGGGTGATATGACCTCTATTTATAGAGAAAAAAGAAGGATCGAAAAACAAGATAAGATCCGAATTAAATCGGAATAAAACTCGATACACTGCAGTTTTTGCGCTTTTTGTTTTTATCATATCTTTTGATCCAGAAATCGGAATAAGATGAATAAGATATCGTTAGAAAGCTCTTTTAAAGCCCATCCAACTATTCAATCACTGGACCCAGATTATGGACCAAAATAAACTGGATTAAACGTTTTTATAAAAAGGACACGAAATGAATTATTTTGGGTTCAAAGGCACGAAAAGAGGAAAATAAGTTATGGTTTGGGGAAATGGGATAGAAGTTGGGTTGGTTTATGAAATGGAATTATGGATTTAAGCACTCTAAGATTAAATACTCAATCCGACCAATAATGGCGGTGAAAGGTTGTTCATCATCGAGTTTGGTTTTGGGGAGACATTTTTAGGTGTCTACAGGGAAGTTCTGGAAAAAAGAAGTATACATGAGGAACCCATTGGAATTCTGTACCGAAGCTCCACCTGTATGGATGGCATCCGGGCTTACCTGACATACGACACGCTTCCTCTTTCACCAAAGGAAGCAGCCGTCATGAAAAAGCAAGTTGCAAACATTGAGATAAAAAAAATGGAGAACTCTTCAAAGCAGGTTTCTTGAAGCCTCTACTGAAGTGTGTTACCCTTGAGAAAGGGAAGGAAGTTCTCGAATATTTGCATGCGGGATAATGCGCCTCTCATGCATGCGACAGATCCTTAGCCATTAGAGCCAGGCGGCATTACTTCTGGCCTACTCTGGAGTCGGATGCCATGGAGATGGTTAAAAAAAGCGATAAGTGTCAAAAATTTGGCAAGCTAATCCAACATCCGTCTACTGACCTGACGGCAATCCACAGCCCAATCCCGTTTGCTAAATGAGGCATGGATATTCTAGGTCCTTATACGCCTGCTCTGGGCGGAAAGCGCTATATCTTAGTGGCTGTGGATTACTTCACCAAGTGGGTGGAGGCGGAGGCGGTCAAAAACATCAAGACCAAGGATGTCATTTCTTCACATGGAAGAACATTATCACCCGGTTTGGGGTACCTATGTCTATAGTGTTTGATAACAACCCTCAGTTTGAGACGCCTCAACTCAAAACTTGGTTGGGAGATCAAGGGATCTCAAATTATTTTGCATCACTCGGCCAACCCCAAGCAAACGACCAAGTTGAAGCCTTCAACAAACTCATCTCAGACGGCATTAAAAAGAAAATTGAAAGAGTCGGAGGTTTATGGGCTGAGGAATTAATTCATGTCCTATGGGCCATCCGGACAACTGAAAAGGGTGCAACAGGTGAAACCCCATTTCTCATGGTTTACGGTGCTGAAGCCATCTTGCAAATCAAGCATTATGAGCCGACTCTACGAGTCATGCTATACGATGAAGAGGCGAACTGAGAGGCCATGCGGCTAGCATTGGACTCACTCCCAGAGCGCAGAGCCAATGTCGCCTTGCGTCATGAAATTTACCGTCTGAGAATGACTCGTGCCTACAACAAGTAAGTACACAAGCGCCCTTTGAAAGTTAGGGATTTATGTTACGCAAAATGGAGGCAACCGGTAGGCAAATGAGCTTGGAAAGCTGACTCCTAATTGGAAAGGCCCCTACCGGATTTATAAGGAAGTAAGAGACGACACCTACCGCCTGGAGACACCAGACGGTAGGCGGCTGCCCAGAACTTGGAATGTAGACAATCACAAAAAGTACTACTTCTAAGTGTTATAAATATTTGTAAATAGAAAGCTTATCAATGAAAAGTTGTTTTTTTGTTTCCAAAGTATGTTATCTATTCCTATATACATGCTTCATATCATATGTGCCGCCTGCTTGATATACAGGCGGTACACCTCCGCCTAATAACTTAAAAATTAAATTGGAAGTTCACTACTAACGTCCAAGTAATGTGAGGTCGATGGCTAGATAATAAATTAAGCATAAAAAGGTTTAGTGGCTATACAACAGTCTTTTAAAAGAGACATAAGGCCAATGGCCGGATGGTTACACATTTTATAAATTTGCATGCTCCAATGTGAAATATGGCATCCGGCGACGCCCCTACGGGTAATATCGTCGCAGAGGGAATTCTATCGTCTGCTCTACCAGCACATACAGATGGCAAAAATTAAACGACCTAATTGGTCAACTCATAGCCGTCTGACCAGGGTAATATAAAGAATGACTAAGACAGCGAAAGCTAAATGTTTGACACATCAATTGGCAACCGACCGAAGTTCTAACTTAGATTACCTCTCGAAATTATACAAGTCTTCCCAATAGGGGCAAACGGACATTGAGTATAATTGGATAATGAAATTATTGCCATCAACCTACACAGACGGCCAATTTTAAAATTGGCCCAAGTAGGACAACTAAGTCTCAGAAACCCATTTGAAATAGGAGAGGCACATAAGGCCGCCTGAAAACATTAAAACGCCTGTTATTGTATTAGAAGAATAGCAGACGGACCAATGCAAACTTTAAATTCTAGTTCATGTAACTTGTAATATTTGTAGCATGAACAACCATCCAATTATGGCAAAAGGGTGTAATGACCGCCTGCAATAAGCACCAGCTGCTCGATTTTTCGGCTGCGCAATTGGCTTGGTGAAATCACCTTAGTGATTAATTGACTCGAAAATCAATCATACCCCCATCCGGCATCACACATTTTCAAGTCAATTAACCAGCTTGTAAATCCAAGCGCACAGCCTAGGGGCAAAAACATCCGCTATACCATTCAAATATCAAATTTCAAATTTAAAACACAAGTATTAGAGACCAAACGCAAGCATTAAAAACCGACCTAATGGCCGGATGATTCATCATTAAAAACTGAACCCTTGGTCATCCAAAATCAAAGTCAAATTATTAACCGGCTAAACAGCCGGTGAGAGAAAGAAAAAAGAAAATTGTTGATTAATCCGACTCCACAGTCGGTAAAGAAACAAGAGGTACTCGGCACGCAAGCCGGAAATGCATTCAAAAAGGCCATCCGGCCACAGAAAAACTTAAGCTTAATCAGCATTAGGGGAGGACTGCGCTTCATTCTCATCCGACATATCTTCATCATTGGTCGGACGGTTCTCAGTCGGCTCATTGTCTAGCCCCCCTAGTCTCATCGTTCAAGGCCCCTTTATCAGCCTGCTGCCCCTTATCCGCCTGCTGCTACTGCTGGTCCAAGGCTCCAGTCGCCTGCTCGTAACGATACTCCCAAATGGAGTAATCATCATTTTCCTGCACGAGCTGGCACTTTTCTTCCTTAACGCACGCTAGGTACTTGGACCTGAGCTGCTCGTCCTATTTGGTAAGCTTTTTCTTTAAGTTCTCGACCTGTCTATGGAGACTGTCTGTGTCCCTATCGATGTATTGTAGCTTGCCAAGTTTAGCCTAGGTTGTCTTCAGCTCCCCCTTGAGCGCCGTCACCTTCTTCTGGACCGCCTCCAAATCTTTCTTGACTTGCAAGTTGGCAGCCGCCTGCGAATACAGGATATCACGAGTTTTATGAACATCATACTGTGCCCGGTCAAGATTGGAAGTGGCCCTAAGGTTGGAAGCCCTTATCTCCTTGGTCTTCTCGTTGAAGGGCTTTTTGAGCCCATTTAATCGCAGCATAGCCTACATCCGGTCAGAAGAGATGAGTCCGTTAGTAAACAGGCGGTTGAGACATAAAATTACAAAAGTTTTAAGTTGTAACTTAGAAATATTTTCACCTTAGCGAGAAGAGCCAGTATGGCATCAAATTTCATGGTGCCAACCCCCTTGACGGAGTCCCGTTGCTCGACGGTGACGTTTCGGATCATGTCTTTGGCAATTTGTCGTAGATCCGGAGCTTGAGGGGATTTTGCATAATAAATAAATTTGGGTGTTAGTCAATATACATCCGGCATCAATGAGTCCAAACCTCCTAAGATATTTGGAGGCCGCATGGAAAGATATACTTGTAAAAATAATTTGACCAAGTAATAGATACCTGAGATGACAACCAGGTCCTGGACCTGTTTATCGCGGAGCTTGTTAGGAGAGTCGGTCCCAATAGCAGGCGTCTCCTTTGAAGACTTGGAGTCAGCCGCCTGCATTAGGGCAGCCATCGCAGCCGGCGATTTTCCCCCTGTTGACGGGTGAGACTCGGAGTTGCTGGCAGAAGGCTTGTGGGCAATAGTCATCCAGGGCCGCTTGGGTGGGGTTTTCCCCTTGTAGACACCCAAATGTGTCTCCCCAAAACCAAACCCATTGATGAGTACCTTTCATGTCGAATCATAATCGAATGAAGTGAAAGTGTGGAAAGTCTAGTGTTGCAGATAGTTTTAATTTCTTTTCTCTTCTCTCTGTTTTTGAAAAATTATTTTAAGAAAACAGCCAATCCAGTTTGGTTGGTCCATGATATGGATCCAATAGTGGTGTAGTTGGATGGGGCTTGCCAAGAGCTTTCCAACGATATATTATAAGCCCAATTCCGATGAATATTGAGGAAATTATGGCCAATTTACTAAACTAGGCCCGGTTTGAGCCTTATATGCGGCCCAATGATCTCGGAGAGGGCCTAATATGATTTATCATTCCTAATGCAATTAGGAATGGTTTTAGTCTTCTAGATTCTTCTAGAAGGTTCTTTTCATTCCTAATTCAATTAGCATTGATAAATTGACTTTTGTTGACTTTTCAGAGTTTTAATTAAAATCAAATAGCATTTTCGAGGAAATTATATGATTTTATCCTCCAGTACGAAAAACTTATCTGATTTTCGAAAACACGTTAAAAACAGGCTTGGCGCCTGACTCCAGGAATTGCCGCCTGGAACCAGGCTTGGCGCTAGTGTTGGTTCCTTGCGCCAATTAGAAGGGTTTGCGCCAGCCTTGTTTTTCGTGCGTCAGACTCTGTTTTGTTTATTTTATCTTTTTGGCTGATTTTCTCTATAAATAACGTATTAAAAACTCCGTTTTCATTCACCAATTCTCACGAATTCTCATCAACAATCAGTTTTTATTCTTCAATTAATTCTTTAATTCTCTCTTAATTCTTTCTTTCTTTTTCAAACTTTGCTTTCATATAAAAAATTTCGCATTCGCAAGATCTAGAAACACCTAGCCATATTCAAAGTTGCCTTCGCCCTAGACGTGAAAGGTTTAATTTCTAAGGGTTTGGTCCCAAATCTCTATTTCAATTATTTAATTTAATTGTTTTGATTATTATTTTCCTTGAAGTTACTAACGTGTGTATTTTGTTATTAGAAAGAGGTACGAGGCATCAAAGTAAGTAATTTAATTGATTAATTGATATTATGACCTAGAAATCATGTTTATATTGTTATTATGATATTCCTAGTATCATGTCTAGGGTAATTTTAATATTAAATATGATTGTTACGATGCTTCCTATTTTCATCCTAATATTTATGATTATTAGTATCATGTTAGGGTTAGAGATTTTATTTTTATTGCTTAGTGACATGCTAGGGTTTGTTATTAATCTTGTTAGTATCATGCCTAGGATCTAGCTATTTTTATTGTGCTTTAACATGATTTATGATTATTTTTATAATTGTTTTGATTATGATTATAATTTTATTATTGCTATAATTATTATTATTATGATTAACATGATTATTATTATGGTTAATATGATTGTTATTATGATGATTATTGTATTGTGATAATTTTATGATCATGATTATAATTATTTATTATTATGTTGCTTGATATTTATTGTTATTGCTTAATCACGCCTTTTTATGCATGTTTAAAGGGAATTTGGTACTTGTAATCATGCTTAATAAGATAATTAATAATCTTGTTTAGGGTTAATGTGATTATATTTCAAGTGATCGCCAATAATAGTTTATTTGTGCATTAAAATTCAACCAACATAGATTAAACAGGTTTAGGGTTAATCCTATTGATTGCATGTTAATTAGAAAGCGCACATGAATACGATCTGAATAAAGTAGAGGCCTACTATTAGGGCAGGTTCAATCTCTTTTAGGTTGGATTTTTACCTTCATCCCCAAACCCTTATTTGGTTCTAGACCTTATGGAGTTGACGATCTCTTGGATCGTTAAGGGGTGTAACCTTCACCCTGTGAACGGTTTACAAGTTCCTAAAACTTGTTGGCGACTCTTTTCCTCTATCTTCTTCCCTTTTGGACACCACCGTACTTTAGTGTATGATCACAGTGGGGTTCAAGCTAGGGGTTAACGCTTGAAACTTATTCCCTACAGTTTTTGGCGACTCCACTGGGGATGATTTCTATTTTAATTCCTGAATTTGTTTCGGCAATTATTTAGAATGAGTGGATGAGACTCGAAACGTTCTAAGTATTTCATGTGCGTAATTTTGATTAACATTATTGTCATATGCATAAAAAAGATCTCATTGGAATGACCATCCGTAATGAGTTAAAAACATAGGATTTTACACGTAGGAAATTTGAGAAATATCTTTCATAACTAGGACTGAAATAACACCGCGCGAAACTGGAAATTTTTTTCGAGCACAGAAAGCTGCTGAGGCATGTGGGAAGTAGCGTCAGAGGCCAGAGCTCGGCGCCAGCATTTTAGTCGTAGTGCCAGACGCCAGTATTGGCGCCAGGCGCTACAGTTAAAAGCTGGCGCCAGTCTCTGTTTGCTGGCGCCAATTTCCCCCAATACCGAGCCAGAAATATGCGTTCTAATTTCGACCGGTCTTTCGTATTGTTTGCTCGATCCTACTTCCTGATTGAATTTTTTCTCACTTTTCTGAAACCCATATGTGTTCTACATATGGACATAAACCTCTGGGAATTCATGCTCCATCTACCCGATTGAACGCTCCGTGCAACAAAGGGTACATCTGAGATGTTGAATTCACCAAACCATGGAAGCGAGTTTTTATAAACTCGCGGTGTCCCATCCACTCGCGACAACCCTTCACGGTTAGGCTTTCGCGCGGTGCATCTGGACAATTAACCATGGACCCTCTATTGACTAACCCATATCCCAAACTTTAGAGAACTAGAGCCATGGTTAGGTTGCAAACGCATTGCATCATATTGTGCCTACTTGACTAATTGTGCATTATTTGTTGTGCATATATTCTATGTTTCTCTTAACCGTTTGTTGACTTGTGTTGAGACTAAATAAATTAATGACTTAAAAACTTTGCCTAATTAATTAATTAGAGTCAATAAAGTCTAATATTTTAATCGGAATTGACCTAGTACGACTTTAGGCATACCCCAATTGACTAATAACACCGAAAACAGTCCCAGATCGAAGCTCCAATATTGGCGCCAAGGTCTGAGCTGTAGCACCACACTATGAAGTGTAGCGCCTGACGATAGCTCTGTCGTCTGGCGCCAAGATTCACGGTGCGACGCCAGTCCTGTCGTTTGGCCGACAGTTCGGATTATTGGTCGAGTCATCACCTAGAGTCTAATTAATCAGTTTGTTAACTAATTCGGTTAAGTTTTGTTGTCAATAGTACTTATTTGAGTCGATGATCGAATTTAGGCACTAAGTCCCATGGTCTTACACAAGAGTCCAAGCATGTCACTTACACTCAACGCACACACCAATACACATATTTTGACCATGTTTAAGAGAGTCTTGTGTGCTCGTTTCTTTTCGTCATTTTTTTAGGGGGTAAGTCGGATATTAATCCTCCAATAAAAAAAACTATACTTAGTTCCCTAAAAATATGTACATTATTTTTGCCAAAAATATGCTCCCCTTTTTACTTTATTCTTTTTTCTTCCTTAAAATAAACCGTAAAGTCAAGTTGATTCGAGTCAAGTAATTAAAACGCAAAATGGTTTAACTTACAGCGCGTGTTCAAGAAAGGAAGGACGGTCAAAGACAACCTTTTCGTACACGTCCAACTTTTCGATAAACCCATAGCTCGTAAGAGGAAAGCCAAAACTATAATGGCAACACAAGAAGAAGTCAATGATCTTAGGAACCAACTGGCTACCGTGACTGAGACACTGATGCTTCTCGCACTCAAGATCGATGATCCCGTGAAGCAACAACAGATGGACCTCATGCAAGAGAGTATAAGCAAGCTGTCTAGCGACTACAAGTTTCAAGAGCTTACATCACAAGGGGTCTCGGTGGACAAAGATCTTTTTCCGCATAATTTCAACGCGAACGACATCCCAAAATTTAGAGCAACTGACAACCCTTACTTTCATTTATTAGCATTCGAAACAATAATGAGTATTAAGGGTATCGAAAAGAAAGTTTTCCCCTCTCTGTTCTCACTATCTCTCGAGACCGTTTTCCAACAATGGTTCTTTTCTCTCGACAAAGAAAAGACCTCTACCTTGGAGTCCATAGAAAAAGATTTCGTTGATAGATACAAGTACAACATTCAAGTCGAGACTGACCATAGGGAACTTGAGATCCTCAAGCAGAAAGAGAATGAAGGTTTCACCTCTTACTTTAACAAATGGAGGGAAACCTCAGCTAAGATGATCGAGGTGCCAAGTGAAAAAGAATCTGTGAGGCTGTTCATCAAAAATCTTCAAGAAAAATATTCCAAGCATCTCAAGTATCAAAATAATCTCCATACCTTCAAGGTCGTTTATGATATTGGGATCAATATTGAAGAAGACTTGGCTAAGTTAAAAGCTGCCAATAATAACTCCAACAGTGGCTGGAAAGGAAAGAACAACGACAATCCTTCTTCTTCCAAAGCCGCCCACTCAAACAATGTTAGCACTTTTAATTTAGGAGAAGTCCTTGCTATGAACAATCAAGGACAGAAAAAACCATTTAGGAGGAACTTTACTCCTATTGGCATGAGTTATGACACCGCATTTGATCGATTAAATGCAAAAGGTCTTATAACTCCTATTGGACCATTTGGGGACCCAGCAGTCGAGAAGTGGTCGGTTAATTGGAACCCCAATGCACACTGCAAGTATCACCAAGGTAGGGGCCATCTCACCGAAAACTGTTGGAAGCTTAAGGAAGCCATCCAAGATTTAATCGATAACAACAAGCTGCCGTTACCCCCTACCAGTAAGAAGCCAAGCATTGACAATGCACCTCTCGCTCATACCCTGGCTATTTTTGATGAAGAAAACGAGGCTGACCCCTCATATCTCATTAGACCTGTCAAAGAAATCCATGCCGCAGAAAAAGAAGAAGAAATCTTTTTCGATGTCAAGGATAACTTCCAAAACCGGCAAGTAAGGAAGATATACAATTGCTCACACTGTCTATGATGGAGGTATCGCATTTAATACGTGAAGCTCTCAAGGCTATAAAGGAACCCCAAAAGAAATGTGATGAGGTTCCACTTCCGAAAGATAAACCTAAAAGAGAATTCACACCCATAGGAATGACCTATGATGCTACTTTTGATCGTCTCTATGATCAAGGGCTAATCAAACCTATTGGTCCAACAGAAGATCCAATACCAGAAAAGCGGTCTCCAAGGTGGGATCCCAAATCCTACTGCAAGTACCATCGAGGAAACGGTCCTACTGAAAATCCTACTGATGAATGCTACAGGTTTCAAAACCTCATTCAAGATCTTGTGGAAGCTAATAAAATTTCATTACCTCTAGCTAGCAAGGGAACAACTTATGAGGCAAATTATTTTCCCTTACAAGTAACTGAAAACCCCAAGAAGAGCAATAGAATCTACACTCCAATTGGGATCCCATATGCACAAATGTTCGAAATGCTCTCCGAGAGTGGCGAGATCAAACCTCTCGAACCGAGACCATTCGAATCGTTGAAAAGAACAGATAGATAGTACTGTCAGTATCATCAATCAGGGGGTCACACTATAGAAAACTGTTTCAAATTCAAAGATTTGGTTCAGAAAATGATTGATGAAAAGAAATTAGTCCAAGTTCAACAAGAAGAGGATGCGACCATTAATGGAGTTTGGGACAGTGATGAAGAAGATGTCTATCTAAAGGACATAGTAGGACCTACACCTTCTGTGTCATACACCACATATAACATTTGGGTCGAAGAAGACTCATCGATAGACGTCCTCACAAGATCCGGGAGAATGAAACCTCCCGTTTCAACACAACCTATGCCAACCACACAACAAGTTCCCGTACCTATCATTGAAGACAATAATATTGTTAAGCAGTTTAAGAAGACAAAAGTTGAGATGAATGTATGGAAACTTCTGGCAACATAGGTTGGTTGTAATGAATGCCTTGGACAAAATTGGGATAGATTCTGACACTACTCTTGAGGGATTAGCCAACTTCCTCACAAGTGACCTTCCTAGTCCGATTAATTTGATCACCTTTTCTGACAAAGATTTACCCCCAGAAGGTGAAAAACATTACAAGGCATTAAACCTCACAGTAGTTTGCAAGAGGATGAATGTTCCTATGACTCTTGTAGACAATGGATCGGCCATCAAGGTCTGTCCACTTAGAACTGCGAGGATGCTCAGCATAAGGGACAAAAGATTTAACTCCGTCTACACAAGGAATAAGGGCTTATGACAACAATCGTCGTCAAGCTCTTGGCAAGATTACCCTAAATGTAACGGCAGGAGCAATAGAACATGCTACTGCTTTCCAAGTAGTAGACATTAAAGCTTCCTTCAACTTGTTGTAAGGACGCCCTTGGCTTCATGATCTAAAGGCCGTCCCTTCATCTCTCCACCAACAAGTAAAAGCTATAGTTGGAGGAATTCCAATCACCATCGATGCTTTGCCTATGAGGATCAAATCTATAGAGAATCCGATCATTAATGTGGAGCACGATGAGGACGATGAAGATTTATGGGGCTTTAACGAAGAAGTCTCCTTAATCTAGGAGGATGAAAGGACCTCTCTTTTCCATGACCCCCATTCCAACATGATTGTCAATGCTATGCTGAAGAAACAAGGACATTTTCTTGGGATGACCTTAGGAAAGAAGAAAGGAATGGCAAAACGGCTGGAGTCACCTGGCGTCCCTAAGTTAGACACTTTCGGACTTGGTTTCGAACCGACTCAGAAAGATCTCAAGCGAGCCTAGAAAAAGTCAAAAGCACGTCGGAACGCTCGCACTCAAAAGAAAGAAATCCCAATGGATCAGTACCCCCTTACGCTTAATGGTCAGTTTATAAAAGAAGGAGAGGACTATCCCTGCCATGAATTTCCCGAGCCATTTGTTGTAAACGACATAAGACAATCGGGATTCGAGATTTTCTTAGATTGCTACTTCATTGATGAAATCCCAACTCCTGTCTACAAGGAGAAAGCACCCCCATGCTTTGACTTCAACTTCATGGGATTACTGTTTGGGCGAGAAAAGAATGAGCCAACTTATAAAGAGGATAACTCCTCGCTTATTCAAACAGTCCTACAAAGTGAAAGTTTCGATCCCTCGAAGTTAATCACTCCGGCTGAAGGATCCCTAAAAGGGTGGCGCAAGACTATCAAGGTGACTACTCCAAGCGGAAGGGAGATATCTATCACGACAGGGCAAGGACCGATATTTGAAGAGTCGTCTGAGTCTGAGTCTGAGTCAGAGTCTTTCCCCCTAGAGTCTTCTACGTCTTTAGTAGTAATACCTTCCCCTCCTATTTCTTCTCCTAGGATAGTTAGTGATGCAGTCCTTGAGGACATATCACTCTTTGATGTAATGATCTCAGAGTATAATAATATTTCTCATTCTCCTTACTTCTCGTGTTCTTCTCTAACCCAAGATGACGAGCATTGCTTAACTAACAATGAAAAAGACAAAGAAATTATTAAAGCAATGGAAACACTCGAAAAGAAAACACCGGTAATTGAAGAAACGGAAACAGTTGATATCTCAAATGATTCAACTCATAAAAGAGAAGTTAAAATCGGATTAACACTGAATAAACAAGAAAGAACCGATTTAATTAACTTACTTAAAGAATTTATCGATGTATTTTCTTGGTCATATGAAGATATGCCAGGCATTAATAGAGAAATAGCTCAACACACTATACCACTAATTCCAGGAATGAAACCTGTAAAACAAAAGTTACGTCGAATGAAACCTGACGTAGCTTTTAAAATAAAAGAAGAAGTTCAAAAAAAAATAACTGCAGGTTTCATCAAGGTATCCAAATACCCCGAATGGGTCGCCAATGTTGTCCCAGTTCCGAAGAAAGACGGAAGGGTAAGAATGTGTGTCGACTATCGAGATCTAAATAAGGCAAGTCCAAAGGACGACTTCCCTTTGCCACACATCGATATTTTGGTAGATAACACGGCAAATCACGCGCTTCTCTCGTTCATGGATGGGTACGCAGGTTACAATCAGATTCTCATGGCTGAAGAAGACATGAAGAAAACAACTTTTATAACACCATGGGGCACTTACTGCTACACGGTAATGTCATTCCGGTTGAAAAACGCGGGTGCTACTTACCAACATGCATCAATTGCTTTACTCCATGACATGATGCATAAAGAAGTCGAAGTATATGTCGACGACATGATTGTAAAATCAAAAGACCGTCCAGGCCATTAAGTAGCCTTAAGGAAATTTTTCGAAAGGCTAAGAAAATATAATATGAGGTTGAATCCATCTAAGTGTGCTTTCGGAGTCACCTCAGGCAAGCTCTTGGGTTACGTCATAAGCTCTAGAGGAATAGAGGTAGACCCAACCAAGATCAAAGGAATCATGTCAATGTCACCGCCCAAGAATGAGAAACAGATTTGAGGATTTATTGGCCGGTTGCAATACATAAGTAGGTTCATATCAAAATTGACGACAATATGTGAACCAATCTTTAAGAAGCTCAAGAAGAATGTACCAGTAATATGGGATGACGAGTGTCAAAAAGCCTTTGAAAAGATCAAAGCCTATCTCGCAAATCCTCCCGTATTAGCACCAGCACTTCCCGGAATACCTCTTAGGTTATATTTGACGGTTACCAAAGAGACAATGGGAGCTATGCTAGCACTAGAAGTATAAGGCAAAGAGAACGCAATCTACTACCTAAGCAAGAAGATGCCCGAGTACGAAGCATGCTATACACCGCTTGAGAAGTTGTGCCTCGCCTTGGTGTGGGCCACAACCAAGTTAAGATATTACATGCTAGTGCATACCGTCTTTGTAGTCTCCCGATTAGATCCACTCAAATATCTATTCGAGAAATCTACACTCAATGGACGCATATCAAGATGGATAGTCAATCTAGCCCAGTTTGATGTAAGGTTCATGCCACAAAAGGCTATCAAAGGATCCGTGTTGGAGTACTACTAGTATCACCTAAAGAAGAACATGTTCTAATCTCCATAAAGCTTGATTTCGACGTCACCAACAATGCTGCTGAATATGAAGCATGCGTGGTAGGCCTTGAAACAGCTTTGGCATTGGGAGTAAAAAAGTTAAGGATATTCGGAGACTCTTCTTTGATCATCAATCAGATATCTAAAAGGTGGAAAGTAAGGAGCGAAAGCCTAGCCCCTTACCAAACCTATCTGGAAACTCTTACCGATCAGTTAGAGAAGGTAGAATACACATATCTACCTAGGGAAGAAAACCAATTTGCTGATGCCCTGGCAAGATTAGCCTCAATGGTTAGGATTCCCACGGAAATCGAGCAAATGCCTCTAACTATAGAAAAAAGGCACAAACCAGCATACATCCAGGCTATAGAAGACGATGAAGTAGTCCAAGGCGAAGAAGAAGAAGAAGAAGAAGAAGAAGAAGAAGAAGAAGAAGAACCGTGGTACACGGACATACTCAATTATGTCACCCAAGGAGAATACCCTCCTCATGCTGACAAAAAAGCAAAACGAGCATTTAGTCTTTTGGCTTCCCAATATGTACTCATAGACAACGAGCTACATAAAAGGGTACATAAGGGTCGAGCTCTCTTATGTGTAGGAAAAAAGGATGCACAAAGAGCAATGAGGATAGTCCACGAAGGAATCTGTGGAACTCATATAAATGGTAAAATGTTAGTTCAGAAAATAATGCGAGAAGGATATTATTGGACTACAATGAATAGAGATTGCCATCAATACGTAAAAAGATGCCCTAAATGCCAAATTTATGCCAATTTACAACATGTTCCTCCATCTCTACTCTACACCTACACATCGCCATGGCCATTCTCTACATGGGGAATTGACATCATAGGCAAAATCACTCCCCTAGGAACAGGAGGCCACGAATATATCCTAGTAGCAATTGATTACTTCACAAAGTGGGTCGAAGCGCAATCATACGCTAAACTCACTGCAAAACATGTAGCACTCTTTATCGAGAGAAATATTATTTGTCGATACAGAGTCCCGCATGAAATGATAAGTGACAATGGAACTCACTTTCAAGCCGAATGTGAAGAATTGGTACAAAAATACGGCATTCAACATCATCATTCTTCACCTTATAGACCTCAAGCGAATGGAGCAGTCGAGGCAGCTAATAAAAATTTAAAGACTATCATCGAGAAAATGAGGGAAAATTATAAAGATTGGCCTGGCAAACTTCACTTCGCATTGTGGGGTTACCGCACGTCAATCCGTACATCAACAGGAAATACGCCATTTTCCTTGGTATATGGAATGGATGCCGTACAACCTGTCGAACTAGAAATACCGTCTCTACGCATTGCATTAGAGAGTAAACTCGATGAAGTTGAATGGACTAGGGCAAGATATGAAGAATTAATTCTACTCGATGAGAAACGACTAGAAGCTCTACATCACACTCAGTGTTACCAGACTCGTATGGCTAGGCATTTTAATAAGAAGGTCAAAACAAGAAATATCAAAGTAGAAGACTTGGTGTTAAAAGCACTAAGGAAAAATGTTTTAGATCCAAGAGGTAAATTTAGACCTAATTGGTCTGGTCCCTATGTTGTCAAAACAATCCTGTCAGGAGGTGCAACAAAACTAACTGATATGGACGACAATGAATTTTCGAACATGACAAATCTTGACCAACTTAAGAAATACTACCCGTAATTACTTGAGTAGGATACTCAAGAGAGCTACGTTCGGCCTGATTCCTTAAGAAAGGATACGTAGGCAATTCTTTACGGGTGCGGCCACCTTATTTTTCGACATTCTCGCGTCCCAGATTTAATTAAAAAGTCGACAGGAAATCGGCGAAATATCGGCGTCGCAGAGTAAGCTCTGGCGCCAGCCAACAACCATCAGCGCCAGCGGATGGAATTGGCGCCTGGCGCAAATAAGCGGCGCCAATTTGAAAATAAATTCTGGGCAAATCTCGGTGTTTTTCGGAAAATTTTCAACTTCCGTACTCGAAGAATTTCTGTATTATTAATTTTTTTCAGTTTTCATTGCTTTAATAAAATAAATTTAAAGTAAATAATTTAATTAAAAGCTGAAATTTCATTAATAAAATAATATTACATTATTGGTGGAATTTAAATAAAGCTGAAATAAATTAACTTTAAATGAAAAATAAACTAAGTCTAATAATTTGAAAGTCAAGCAATGCTCCTAATCTTTCTTTTCTTTTCTAGCCCTTTTCCAATTTTTGTCTGCTTCCTCCTCCTCATCCATAACTTTAGCTAGTAGGCATCCTTTAGAGGACCTACATTCAATCTTAGAATAGATAGTCTCCCCTTCAGCTAGTACTTCATGTTTCTTTTCCACCCAAGTCTTCTTATATGTGGTGTCAGCTTTCCTTTTCCCTTTATCTTTGGTAACACTTTTCTTCCTAGGCATTGCAGGTGTTTTGAATTCAATTCTTACACCTAGGCATTCCTTGGCAGGAATCACCCTGTCACCTAGACGACTCTTTACATCAGTTTTACCTTGACCTTTCTTCGAATCCTTTGAAGGCTTCTTCAGCAACCACTTCTTCACATCATTGGGTAAAGAAGGAGGAACCTTTTGGGAAATCACTTCCCATAAAGGTCTAGCACTCCAGTAAGCATCAAATCTGTCTACTTCTTGAGAAACAGGGTACTCATAGGGAGGACGAAGATCCCCGGAAGGAATATTCTGAAGCAAGCCGTATTGTCTTTTTACCCTGCAGGGGTAATAATAAGTCACACGAGACAAGCTTGGAAGACGGCAGAAAGGTTGCTTGTTAACACCAACCATCCTTTCTATTTTCCACCATGGGACGACCCACTTGATAGAAAAATCATGATATTCGAAGACCTTTCTCCACCCATGGCGCCCAATTTTAGGGAAGCGTTTCTTCCTTCTCACGAAGCAATTGGGAGTATACTTCTCAATATCGTCCGGAGAGCTACTTAATCCTAGCCTTTCCATCAGCCACATCTGTAAAAAAATTTCAATGCAAATAAATTATTATTACAATACAAAAATATATTTTTTGATTTCTGTAATTAAAAATATTATTTTTCTACCTGTAATAAAATTGGAGAGCCACGAAAAGGCGCTTTTGGGTCCCTTTTCAGTTCATCAAGACTAATTATAGTCTCTCCAACTATCAACGGCATTGGATTTCTCCCTGATTCAATTTGTTCAAGTACGGTGGTTATAATTGATTGACCTTCATTATTTTTACCACTACTAAGAAAAAATTGATTAAGCATGCAAAATAAGAACGCCCTTCTTCTATATATATGAAAAGATTCAGAAAGAGGTTTATCAAAATAATGGCGTGCAAATTCTTTCAAACTCACTATGTTGCCATCTACTATTTTTGATAAATCCCTTTCTTTTAAATTAAAGAAGCGCTCAAAATCCTTGTAATAATATGCATCTACTCTAGGGATTACTATGAGGTCTATTGCAGGGAAGCCTAAAATAGCACCAAATTCTTCTGGCAAAGGGCTAATCTCATCATACCCTATTCTAAAGCAATGAGTATCAACATTCCAAAATTCTAGAGCGGTATTGTAGGGAATAATTTCAAGCCTTAATCCAACTAGCTTGAACCCCACTGTGATCATACACTAAAGTACGGTGGCGTCCAAAAGGGAAGAAGATAGAGCAAAAGAGTCGCCAACAAGTTTTTTAGGAACTTGTAAACCATTCACGAGGTGAAGGTTACACCCCTTAACGATCCAAGAGATCGTCAACTCCATAAGGTCATGAACCAAATAAGGGTTCGGGGATGATGGTACAAATCCAACCTAAAAGAGATTGAACCTGCCCTAATGATAGGCCTCTACTTTATTTTGATCATATTCATGTGCGCTTTCTGACTAACATGCAATCAACAGGATTAACCCTAAACCTGTTTAATCTATGTTGGTTGAATTTAATGCACAAATAAACTATTATTGGCGATCAGTTGAATTATAATCAAAATTAACCCTAATAAGATTATTAATTATCTTATTAAGCGTGATTACAAGTACCAATTCCCTTTAACATGCATAAAAGGTGATCAATCAATAACAATAAATAAAATCAAGCAACATAATAAATAAGCAATATAATAATAATCATCATAAATTATAACAATTACAATAATAATCATAATATTAAAGCATAATAATAGCAAGATCCTAGGCATGATACTAACAAGATTAATAACAAACCCTAGCATGTCACTAAGCAATAAAAATCAAATCTTTAACCCTAACATGATACTAACATGAATAAATATTAGGAAGAACATAGGAAGCATCGTAACAATCATATTTAATATTAAAAGTACCCTAGACATGATACTAGGAATATCATAATAACAATGTAAATATGATTTCTACATCATAATATCAATTAAAACCATTAAAGCACTTACTTTGATGCCTCGTAACTCTTTCTAATAACAAAATACACACGTTAGTAACTTCAAGGAAAATAATAAACAAAACAATTAAATTAAATAATTGAAAGAGAGATTTGGACCAAACCCTCAGAAATTAAAACCTTTCACGTCTAGGGCGAAGGCAACTTCGAATATGGCTAGGTGTTTCTAGATCTTGTGAATGCGGAATTTTGTATGAGAAAAGCAAAGTTTGAAGAATGATGAATGAAGAATGCTAATTAAAACTGATTGTAGAACTTGTGAATGATGAGAATTGGTGAATGAATGAATGTAGATGATGAATGAAAACCATTGGTGAATGAAAACAGAGTTTTTAATACGATATTTATAGAGAAAATCAGCCAAAAAGATAAATTAGACAAAACAGAGTCTGACGCTCAGAATACAGAGCTGGCGCCAACCCTGGCTAGCTGGCGCCAGACACCAACACTAGCGCCAGGCGCCAGGCCTGGTTCCAGGCGCCAATGCCAAGGGTTAGGCGCCAAGCCTGATTCCAACGCGTTTTTGAAAATCATATAAGTTTACCGTACTGGAGGATAAAATAATATAATTTCCTCGAAAATGCTATTTGATTTTGATTTAAACTCTGAAAAGTCAACAAAAGTCAATTTATCAATGCTAATTGAATTAGGAATAAAAAGAACCTTCTAGAAAAATCTAGAAGACTAAAACCATTCCTAATTGCATTAGGAATGATAAATTATATTAGGCCCTCCCCTAGATCATTGGGCCGTACATAAAGCTCAAACCGGGCCCAGTTTAGTAAATTGGCCATAACTTCCTCAATATTCATCGGAATTGGGCTTATAATATATCGTTGGAAAGGTCTTTGCAAGCCCCATCCAAATACACTACTATTGGACCCATATCATGGACCAACCAAACTGGATTGGTTGTTTCCTAAAAAATAAGTTTTCAAAAACAGAGAGAAGAGAAAAGAAATAAAAACTTTCCGCAACACTAGACTTTCCACACTTTCATTTCATTCGATTATGATTCGACGTGAAAGGTACTCATCACTGGGTTTGGTTTTGGGGAGACACAAATGGGTGTCTACAGGTATGTATGAAATCTAAGTCAAGATCTACCCCTTTGATGCCATAAATTCCCCCCAAGTGGAACAAATCTAATTCTTTTCTTTCTCTAGCATTAAGAGATCGAAACCATTCATGAGTGTATTGGGTGAAAGTTTTGATGACTAAAGACATGGTATTATTTGTTCTAAGGAAAAGAATTATTTTACTTGCTGGAAATATGAGAAGAATCGGCTGGGTAGGGGGCTATTTATACGCAAATTGCGAGAAGTTTTAATCATAATGAAATACGAAATCAATGTCAATTGGCGTCAAACTCCGTAATTGGCGCCAGCCGCCAGCTCTTGGCGCCACACGCCAAGTGTAGCGCCTGGCGCTACACGCCATTGCGTGGCGCCAGCTGGCGCCAAGTTGCCACATCAGGCGCCCTTGCTTAAATTGTGTTTTTATCTTAAACTCGAGTCGGCTAATGACTTTACGGCTCCATTTATCTTTTCTAAACATCTTTTTCATCCTTTTTAAAGTTGATTAATATAGTGTAGACACCTAAAAATGTCTCCCCAAAACCAAACCCGATGATGAACAACCTTTCACCGCCACTATTGGTCGGGTTTAGTATTTAATCCCGAGAGTGCTTTAAAAATCGTATTTTATTAAATTCATATTTTTGAACAGTCCATGGATTAGTCTTGATGTTTGGTAAAAGCATAGTTTTAATTTCAGCCCAAACTTATTAATTAATTTTTAGCCCAAGCCTTTTTTATTTTATTGTTTTATTATTTATTTTTGGCCCAAACCCTTTATTTATTTTAATTTAATTATTTTCTTATTTTAGCCCAAATAATAAAAAGTCAGAAAAGGCCCGAAATTATCAATCGGCACTTAAAATGCCGAAGGAAATTAGGGTTAAAAATGTATTTAAACGGAAAAACAGGCTGGAATTTCCCGCGCCACGGCAGGTACCTACCGTGTCACGGGAATCCTTCCCGTCTGACGGTGGGATTTCCCGTGACACGGGAGGTCTGCCGTGACACGGGACATTCCGTGTCTTTTCCGCGTAAACCCTTAACGCGTTTTTTATCCCGTTTTCTGAAAATTTCCCGCGTCACACCAAAAATGTACCGTGTCACGGGAAAGTGTACCGTCTGACGGTGGAGCTTCCCGTGTCACGGTACAGTTTGACCGTGTCACGGGATACTTTTTAGGGTTTTTATCATTTTAGGGTTCCGTGTGCTCCCTCAGCACATTTTCCCTATAAATACCCCCTCATTTATGATGAACAGGGCACCGAGTAATTCTCTTATTTTATTCTCCTCTCTTCTATGCTTTAGCCTAAACACTAGCCTACCCCTTTTTATTTCAAAATTCCTTCTTCAAGTACTCAAAGGAGTCAATACTTTACTCGTGGTTCTATCCTTAAGCCAAGGCGTGAAAGGTAGAATTGTTTGAGGGTTTGGCCCCAAAATCAACTATACTTAATTTAATTTAATTTAATTATTGTTTGTTTATTTATTTCCTTGAAGTTACTAACTCGTTTATTTTTTTTGTAGTTGCAAACAAACAGAATCAAAGTAAGAGTCATGCTCCTTTTATTTTTATTATTCTTCTAACGATTTTATGTTGTTGGAATTGTGATTAAATTGGTTTAGATATTAATGTTTATTCTATTTATTGATCACCATATTGCATGTTTAAAGGGAATATGTAATTGAAAATCACGCCTAATAAGATAATTTGGACAACCGGTTTAGGGTCCTTTTTAATCTTGTTATTAATTCAAGTGATCACTAATATTTTAGAATTATGTGTTGCATTAATATTAAACCAATTTAGCTTAATAATAGTTTGGAGCGAATTGAACTATTGTTTGTATGCCTTTGAGATCACAGGAATGCTTTTCACTATAAGAATCGAGTAGAGGCCAATACGGGCGAATGTGACTCCATGACTCACTTCATACCATCATCCCCGATCCTCCTTTCGTGGTTCTGAACCATATGGAGTTAGTAATCTCATGGATTATGAATGGGGTGTAACCTTCACGGGTCAATCGTTGTTGCCTATCGTTGTCCCTTTATCATGGTTGCCTTTTTATGATCCGTGAACGGTTTACAAGTTCCTTAAAAACTTGTTGGCGGCTCCCTACTTTATTTCTCCCTAATCGTATTGTGTCAATTCCCACTTCCTATGAGTGCTAAGCAAATTCACAACATGCTTTTTACGTAGGCGCACTTCGAGCGACGCCTACACATAGCTATTATATTAATTATATTATTCTCTTTTTAGATTTATTTAGATTAATTTTCCAAATTTCTATACACACAAGCTTTTAGTTGATTTTTCCTTTTTTATTTTTTCTTTTTGGGGGAGAGAGTCGGATACCCTCCATCAATAATAAAAATGACGGAATTTTTGCGCAAAATTGTTTGTCACACTTCTCTTGCACACAAAAACATACACATAATAATAGCAAACAAAATAAACTCATAATAGCATAAATATACAAAATATGTCTAAAATTAATGAGTCTAAGGCAAAGTTCTATAAAAAAAGTCAAAATAAAAAATCACAAGAACAAACTACGGCGCCGGAGGACGTATACCCATCATATCGTAAAATTGCGTCGTACGAGGAGTCACCTCTCCACCAGCTCCAGCTTCAGCTCCAGCTCCAGTCTCCGCAGGAGGAGGAAAACTCAATGTAGGTCCACTCCACCCAAGATCAACCTGAGGCTGAAGCTGCGGAGGCTGCTGCGATGACGAGCCTACCTCTTACATCCCACCACCTCTGAAAGCCGAGGTAGCCTCTCCTACCGGTGCAGCATGAGCACCCTCAGAAGAAGATCCCGATCCCTCTGCAACGTCAGCACGAGCAGCCTCAGAGCGACCGCCTCTACCCCTTGGCGTAGTACGACGACGTCTCGAGCTAGACCTCGCCGGATCCCTCCGCACCTCAGGTCTCGTGCGGGTGTGAGAAGCAATAGGTTGGCCCTGCAAAAAGAATGAAATCAAAAATAAGGCAAAATCGAAGCGGTAATGCAAAAAATATGTAAAGAAAGACTACCTCTCGAATGACGTTGTCCCGACGGCAGGTGGCTGCATTCCTCATCCGGACGAGCTGGCTCCGAAAGGAATCTATACATCGTGCCATCGCCGAAACCACCTCGCGCGAAAACTGTCAGAGAAATAAGTTAGTAAATGTGCATGATATATGAACAAAAAAAAACAAAAAAAAGAAATTGTGAATAACCAAGCTTACTCGAGTCTGGTGGCGAGGAATCGACCGCTCTACGAAGCGCTCACCCTCAGGAGCCGGAGGAATCATCTCCTCGATCGGCCCATATGTCCCCTGGTAATGGATGGACATACGGGGTGGCACGAACTCAGCAGCACCGTCCTGATAAAGCAAAAAAGTCAGTAAAACATTACTTGGCGGCTACCTAATGGAAAGTAAAAGCTGAAAAATCTTACCCTCACATCCTCAACCGGTACGGGGGCTGGAGCTAACAACGGCAGTAGCTCCTCAGCATAGCACTGCCTAGGGATCATGTAGGACCGCCAAGGGGTACCAGCTCCCTCAGACATGCTCAACAACCGCGCGTCGTCGAACATGTGACGTGGTGGAGCAGCAGGAACGACGAAGACATCATAGGAATGCTGTCTAGCAACCCTCTCTCCTAAGTACGCGATCGCTCCATAAGTCCCCAGGAAATAGCGACGCTCAGCAGAATACTGTGCGGCTAACCTAGGGACTGTCCAGCCGCCCCACGGCCGGTATACCACCTCAGGCCCCTACAAAGAACATCAGTTAGGCGAGCGTATACCTAAAGCGTCGTAAAAAAAAAAAGCAAACAAATAAAAAAGAGAAGTCGTACCGCCATAATCCAGCTCCGGACATGTGTAGTAGAGATATCCACATGGCGGCCGCCCCAAGAAGCGCTCACTGGAAATCCGCGCGGCGATGGTCTCGCCGGCGCAGCAGAGGGGAAGTGCTCGTAGAACCAGATCTACAAGGAGTAAAAAGTGTGAGTAAATGCTAGCTAATATGTAGAGCTAAACTTTATAGGGAATAATGTTTACCTCTACGACCTTCCAAAAGGCAGACAAAGCAACATTCGTCCCAAAGGACCGGTGTCGACACGAGTCCCTCAGTGCACGAACGAAATCAGCGTAGGCCAAGCTAGCCCAGTCATAAGTCCCGATCCGGTGAAGATCGCGGACAGCAGGAAGGTAGTAAAGCAACGCCCTACTACCCTTGTCAGGAGAGAACGTCCCTGACAACAACATCAGTGCAAAAATGCGTACCCGCTGCTCTCGGGTGGTCGCATCGTCATCAAAAGCCGCTGCCAGCGTCGAGCGGCGAATTCCCCTAGCACTAAACTGAGTCGTCTCGACCTCAGCTCGGGCCCAAATAGCGATCTGCCCCAAAAGCTCCTCGACCTCCGCAGAAAAGACGTCGATCCCACTGTCGAACGGCAGTGGCACAGAGTTGAACACCAATCCTGTAATGAGACTGAAGTCCGTAGGGGTGACCATCATCTCGCCCTAGGGGAAGTGTAAAGTGTTGGTGGTGTCCCAGAAGAACTCCAACAAAGCGCGCACTATATGGTGACCACCACTAGAGGCAACCATAGCCTCGGAGGTCTCGAACAGGGTAGCCAATCCGCAAGACTCCCATAGGAGTCTCGTCTCAAGATCCCCGGCGATGTACATCTTGTACAAATCGCCCAAACCATCACAGCCGGAACTGTGATAGCGCGTCCTCTTGACCGTGATGCCCCGTCTCACCCTCTCGAAAATGTGGTGGACGGGGGCGAAGAACAGGGTCCGCTCATCCCACTCAGGGAGCCGACCAAGCGAAGTGGAAGGTGTGACGTCATCCTCTACAGGCTCATGCTCCCGTCGGGTGTTTTGGGACCGTGAACCCGAACCTCGCTGTCTAGCCATACTACATTGTGCAAAATCATCACAAATTAAGGTTCTGTAGTATCTAAGGTTCGCCTAGCCGCATGATACTATGTTCGCAGAAAACAGAGTACGTAGTACTAAAATAGAGCACAAATTCAAATTGAGCATAACGGCATTTTTCAAGCAATCACACAATTTCTTGCAACACTATAGTAATTATTGTGACAAATTGGACAAGAATTGCTAGCAAAAACACCAAGAACGAGTCACCTTAGGAGGTCAAACAATGGCAAATTGCTCATTTCTTCACCAAATTGAGTCAAACAAGTCTCAAATTACTCCCAAGGCAATATATAAACATAATCAAGCAATTTCATGGCATAAAATTTGATAAACAAAGCAAATTGAGCATTTATAATTTCGAATTTACATGAAATCCGTAAATAAACATGCCAAAAATCCATAAAAACTGATGTGACTTTGAAGAAAACTTACATGGATCGGAAAAATAGATGAAAAAAGCTTTGATTTGCAACGAATTTGAGTGAATTCGGTTGAGAAACGAGCAAGAACGAAGCAAATGAAATTTTCTGGTTTTTTTTAGCAGTTTCGCGACGAGCAAAGCAGCAAAATGAAGAAGAAAGGGGTATTTAAGGAAATCCCCGTGCTAGCACCAAGCCCAAGGCATTGGCGTCAAAAATTAGGCTTGGCGCCTGGCGCCAATCTCAACGCCTGGCGCTAAGGCTAATTATGTGGCGCTGATGGCTTTTCAGCGGCGCCAGAACACCCAGCCACTTGGTGAGGTTGTTCTACCTTTCTGCAACATATTTTTGGGTTCCTTGGTACGCTAGTTAGCCCCTCTAAGCAATTTGACATGATTTAGTAATCGGCTTGATTACATAAAGTGATCGACCTGATAAAAGATCGTCTCACTTAGCTTAAAGCGCCTAAGCATTGGCTCATTAACAAAAAGCACCGACATATAGGTTCAAAAGCAAAAAGCACCGATGTAGACACCCATTTGTGTCTCCCCAAAACCAAACCCAGTGATGAGTACCTTTTACATCGAATCATAATCGAATGAAGTGAAAGTGTGGAAAGTCTAGTGTTGCGGAAAGTTTTATTTCTTTTCTCTCCTCTCTGTTTTTGAAAACTTATTTTAAGAAAACAGCCAATCCAGTTTGGTTGGTCCATGATATGGGTCCAATAGTAGTGTAGTTGGATGGGGCTTGCAAAGACCTTTCCAACGATATATTATAAGCCCAATTCCGATGAATATTGAGGAAGTTATGGCCAATTTACTAAACTGGGCCCGGTTTGAGCTTTATATACGGCCCAATGGTCTAGGAGAGGGCCTAATATGATTTATCATTCCTAATGCAATTAGGAATGGTTTTAGTCTTCTAGAATCTTCTAGAAGGTTCTTTTCATTCCTAATTCAATTAGCATTGATAAATTGACTTTTGACTTTTCAGAGTTTTAATTAAAATCAAATAACATTTTCGAGGAAATTATATGATTTTATCCTTCAGTACGGTAAATTTATCTGATTTTTGAAAACGCGTTAAAATCAGGCTTGGCGCCTAACCCCAGGCCTGGCGCCTGGCGCTAGTGTTGGTGCCTGGCGCCAGCTAGCCAGGGTTGACGCCAGCTCTGTTTTTTGTGCGTCAGACTCTGTTTTGTTTATTTATCTTTTTGGCTGATTTTCTCTATAAATATCGTATTAAAAACTCCGTTTTCATTAACCTATTCCCACTAATCATTCACCAATTCTCACGATCATTCACCTACAATCAGTTTTAATTCATCATCAATTCTCACGAACTCTCATCAAGATTTTCTTTATTATTCTCTTTCTCTCTCTCTTTTTCTAAACTAGCCTTTTCTCAAATACAAATTTCCGCATTCGCAAGATCTAAAAACACCTAGCCATATTCGAAGTTGCCTTCGCTCTAGACGTGAAAGGTTTAATTTCTGAGGATTTGGTCCCAAATCTCTCTTTCAATTATTTAATTTAATTGTTTGATTATTATTTTCCTTGAAGTTACTAACGCGTGTATTTTGTAATTAGAAAGAGGTACGAGGAATCAAAGTAAGTACTTTAATTGATTTATTGATGTTATGATGTAGAAATCATGTTTAGATTGTTATTATGATATTCCTAGTTTCATGTCCAGGGTAAATTTAATATCAAATATGCTTATTATGATTCCTGCGATGCTTCCTATGTTCTTCCTAATATTTATGATTGTTAGTATCATGTTAGGGCTAAAGATTTGATTTTTATTGCTTAGTGACATGCTAGGGTTTGTTATTAATCTTGTTAGTATCATGCCTAGGATCTTGCTATTATTATTATGCTTTAATATTAACATGATCATGAGTATGATTATAATTGTTATAATTTATGATGATGATGAATATTATTATTATGATTATTATTATTATGATTATTGTAATTATTATTCATGATGTTGATTATTTATTATGTTGCTTATTCTATTTATTTATTGCTTGGTCACGCCTTTATGCATGTTTAAAGGGAATTGGTGCTTGTAATCACGCTTAATAAGATAATTAATAATCTTGTTTAGGGTTAATGTGATTATAATTCAAGTGATCGCCAATAATAGATTTATTTGTGCATTTATATTCAACCAACATAGATAAACAGGTTTAGGGTTAATCCTATTGATTGCATGTTAGTCAGAAAGCGCACATGAATACGATCAGAATAAAGTAGAGGCCTATTATTAGGGCAGGTTCAATCTCTTTTAGGTTGGATTTGTACCTTCATCCCCGAACCCTTATTTGGTTCTAGACCTTATGGAGTTGACGATCTCTTGGATCGTTAAGGGGTGTAACCTTCACCTCGTGAACGGTTTCCAAGTTCCTAAAAAAACTTGTTGGCGACTCTTTTGCTCTATCTTCTTCTCTTTTGGACGCCACCGTACTTTAGTGTATGATCCAAGTGGGGTTCAAGCTAGTGGGATTAAAGCTTGAAATTATTCCCTACAGTTTTTGGCGACTCCACTGGGGAGGATTTCTATTTTAATTCCTGAATTTGTTTCGGCAATGATTTAGAATGAGTGGATGAGACTCGAAAAGTTTTAGTATTTCATGTACGTAATTTTGATTAACATTATTGTCATATGCATAAAAAAGATCTCATTGGAAAGACCATCCGTAATGAGTTAAAAACATAGGATTTTACACGTAGTAAATTTGAGGAATGTCTTTCACAACTAGGACCGAAATAACACCGTGCGAAACTGGAAAATTTTATCGTGCACAGAAAGCTGCTGAGGCATGTGGGAAGTAGCGTCAGGGGCCAGAGCATTGGCGCCAGTATTTTAACCATAGCGCCAGACGCCAGCATTGGCGCCAGGCGCTACAGTTAAAAGCTGGCGCCAGTCTCTGTTTGCTGGCGCCAATTTCCCCCAATACCGAGCCAGAAATATGCGTTCTAATTTTGACCGGTTTTTCGTATTGTTTGCTTGATCCTACTTCCTGATTGAATTTTTTCTCACTTTTCTGAAACCCATATGTGTTCTACATATGGACATAACCATCTGAGAATTCATGCTCCATCTACCCGATTGAACGCTCCGTGCAACAAAGGGTACATCCGAGATGTTGAATTCACCAAACCATGGAAGCGAGTTTTTTCTAAAGCTCGCGGTGTCCCATCCACTCGCGCCAACCCTTCACGGTTAGGCTTCCGCGCGGTGCATCCGGATAATTAACCATGGACCCTCTTTGACTAAACCATATCCCGAACTTTAGAAAACTAGAGCCATGGTTAGGTTGCGAACGCATTGCATCATATTGTGCCTACTTGACTAATTGTGCATTATTGGTTGTGCATATATATTCTATGTTTCTCTTAACCGTTTGTTGACTTGTGTTGAGACTAAATAAATGACTTAAAGAACTTTGCCTAATTAATTAATTAATTAATTAGAGTCAATAAAGTCTAATATTTTAATCGGAATTGACCTAGTACGACTTTAGGCGTACCCCAGTTGATTAATAACACCGAAAACAGTCCCAGACCGAAGCTCCAATATTGGCGCTAAGGTCTGAGCTGTAGCGCCACATTATGGAGTGTAGCGCTTGACGACAGTTCTGTCGCCTGGCGCCAAGCTCCACAATGTGACGCCAGTCCTGTCGCTTGGCCGACAGTTTGGATTATTGGTCGAGTCATCACCTAGGGTCTAATTAATCAGTCTTCTGTTTAATTCGGTTAATTTTGTTGTCAATAATAATTGAATCAATGATCGAGTTTAGGCACTAAGTCCAATGGTCTTACACAAGAGTCCAAGCATGTCACTTACACTCAACGCACACACCAATGCACATACTTTAACCATGATTAAGAGATTCTTGTGTGCGCGTTTTTTCCGTCATTTTTTTAGGGGGGTAAGTCGGATATTAATCCTCCAATAAAAAATAATAATACTTAATTCCCTAAAAATATGTACATTATTTTTGCCAAAAATATTTTTTCTTTTCTCCTTAAAATAAACCATAAAGTCAAAATGATTCGAGTCAAATAATTAAAACGTAAAATGGTTTAATTTACAGCGCGTGGTCAAGAAAGGAAGGACAATTAATCAAAGATAACCTCTTCGTACAAGTCCAACTTTTCGACAAACCCATAGCTCGCAAGAGAAAAGCTAAGACTATAATGGCAACTCAAGAAGAAGTCAATGATCTTAAGAACCAACTGGCTACCGTTACTGAGACACTGAAGCTTCTTGCACTTAGGATCGATGATCCCGTGAAGCAACAACAAATGGACCTCATGCAAGAGAGTTTAAGCAAGTTGTCTAGCGACTACAAGTTTCAAGAGCTTACATCACAAGGGGTCTCGGTGGACAAAGAGCTTCTTCCGCAGAAGTTCAGCGCCAATGACATCCCAAAATTCAGAGCAATTGACAACCCATACTTTCATTTAAGAGCATTCGAAACCATAATGAGTATTAAAGGTGTCGATAAGAAGGTCTTCCCCTCTCTGTTCTCACTATCTCTCGAGACCGTTTTCCAACATTGGTTCTTTTCTCTCGAGAAAGAAAAGACTTCTACCTGGGAATCAATAGCAAACGCTTTCGTTGATAGGTACAAGTGCAACATTCAAGTCGAGACTGATCGTAGGGAACTTGAAATCCTCAAGCAGAAGGAGAATGAAGGCTTCACCTCTTTCTTTAACAAGTGGAGAGAAACCTCAGCTAAGATGATTAAGGTGCCAAGTGAGAAAGAGTCTGTGAGACTGTTCATTAAGAATCTCCAGGAAAAATTTTCCAAGCGTCTTAAATATCAAAATAATCTCCATACCTTCAAGGACGTTTATGACATTGGGATCAATATTGAAGATGACTTGGCTAAGTCAAAAGCTGCCAACAATAACTCCAACAGTGGCTGGAAAGGAAAGAAGAACGACAATCCTTCTTCTTCCAAAACCGCCCACTCAAATAATGTTAGCACCTTTAATTTAGGAGAAGTTCTTTCCATGAACAACCAAGGACAGAAGAAACCATTTAGGAGGAACTTCACTCCTATTGGCATGAGTTATGACACCGCATTTGATCGATTAAATGCAAAAGGTCTTATAACTCCCATTGGACCATTTAGGGACCCACCAGTTGAGAAGAGGTCGGTTAACTAGAACCCCAATGCACACTGCAAGTATCACCAAGGTAGGGGCCATTCCACTGAAAGCTGTTGGAAGCTTAAGGAAGCTATCCAAGACCTTATCGACAACAACAAATTGCCGTTGCCCCCTGCCAGTAAGAAGCCAAGCATCGACAATGCACCTCTAGCTCATACCCTAGCTATCTCCGATGAGGAAGACGAGGTTGACCCCTCCTCTCTCATTAAACCTGTCAAAGAAATCAGTGCCATAGAAAAAGAAGAGGAGATCTTTTTCGATGTCAAGGATAGCCTTCCAGAACTGGCGAATAAAGATGATATACAATTGCTCACACTATCTATGAAGGAGGTATCACAATTACTACGTGAAGCTCTCAAAGTTATGAACGAACTCCATAAGAAATATGATGAGATTCCACTTCCAAAAGAAGAATCTAAAGAAGAATTCACACCAGTGAGAACGACTTATGAGGCAAAGCACTTTCCCTTACAAGTCACTGAAAAACCCAAGAAGAGCAATAGAATCTACACTCCGATTGGAATCCCATATGCGCAAATGTTCGAAATGCTCTCCGAGAGTGGTGAGGTCAAACCTCTCGAACCGAGACCATTCGAGTCATTGAAAAGGACAGATAGATATTACTGTCAGTATCATCAATCAGGGGGTCACACTATAGAAAACTGTTTCAAATTCAAGGATTTGGTACAGAAAATGATTGATGAAAAGAAACTGGTCCAAGTTCAACAAGAAGAGGATACAACCATTAATGGAGTCTGGGACAGTGATGAAGAAGATGTCTATCTAAAGGACATAGTAGGACCTTCACCTTCTGTGTCATACACCACAGATGACATTTGGGCTGAAGAAGATTCATCGATAGATGTCCTCACAAGATCTGGGAGAATGGAACCTCCCGTTTCAACAAAACCTATGCCAACCATACACCAAGTTCCCATACCTGTCATCGAAGACAATGACATTGTTAAACAGTTTAAGAAGACAAAAGTTGAGATGAATGTGTGGAAACTTCTGGCAACATCTCGAGAGCATAGGTTGGGTGTAATGAATGCCTTGGACAAAATCGAGATAGATTCTGACACTACCCCTGAGGGACTAGCCAACTTCCTCACAAGTGACCTTCCTAGTCCGATTAATTTGATCACCTTTTCTGACAAAGATTTACCCCCAGAAGGTGACAAACATTACAAGGCATTAAACCTCATGGTAGTTTGCAAAAGGATGAATGTTCCTATGACTCTTGTAGACAATAGATCGGCTATCAATGTCTGTCCACTTAGAATTGCGAGGATGCTCGGCATAAGGGATGAAGATTTAACTCCGTCCACACAAGGAATAAGGGCCTACGATAACACTCGTCGTCAAGCTCTTGGCAAGATTACCCTAAATGTAACGGCAGGAGCAATAGAACATGCTACTACTTTCCAAGTAGTAGACATCAAAGCTTCATTCAACTTATTGTTGGGACGCCCTTGGCTTCATGATCTAAAGGTCGTTCCTTCATCTCTCCACCAACAAGTGAAAGCTATAGTTGGAGGAATTCCAATCACCATCGATGCTTCGCCAATGAGAATCAAATCCATAGAGAATCCAATTATTAATGTGGAACACAACGAGGATGATGAAGACCTATGGGGCTTTAACGAAGAAGTCTCCTTAATCTAGGAGGATGAAGGGACCCCTCTTTGCCATGACCCCCATTCCAACATGATTGTCAACACCATGCTGAAAAAACAAGGACACTTCCCTGGGATGACCCTAGGGAAGAAGAAAGGAACGGCAAAACCGCTGGAGTTACCTGGCCTCCCTAAGTTAGACACTTTCGGACTTGGTTTCGAACCGACTCGAAAGGATCTCAAGCGAGCCCAGGAAAAGTTGAAAGCACGTAGGGATTCTAGCATTCAAAAGAAAGCAATTCCAATGGATCAATACCCACTTACGCTTAATGGTCAGTTCATAAAAGAAGGAGAGGACTATCCATGCCATGAATTTCCTGAGCCATTTGTTGTAAACGGCATAAGACAACCGGGATTCGAGATTTTCTTGGATTGCTACTTCACTGATGAAATCCAAATTCCCGTCCATAAGGAGAAAGCACCCCCATGCTTTGACTTTAACGTCATGGGATTACTGTTTGGGCGAGAAAAGAATGAGTCAACTTATGAAGAAGATAACTCCTCGCTCGTTCAAACAGTCCTACAAAGTGAAAGCTTCGATCCCTCGAAGCTAATTACTCCAGCTAAAGGATCACTACAAGGGTGGCGCAAGACTATCAAGGTGACTACTCCAAGCGGAAGAAAGATATCCATCACGACAGGGCAAGGACCGATGTTTGAGGAGTCATCTGAGTCAGAGTCCGAGTTAGAGTCTTTCCCTTTAGAATCTTCTAAGTCTTTAGTAGTAACACCTCCCCCTCTTATTTCTTCTCCGAGGATAGTTAGTGATCCAGTCTATGAGGACATATCACTCTTTGATGTAATGATCTCAGAGTATAATAATATTTCTCATTCTCCTTACTTCTTGTGTTCTTCCCTAACCCAAGATGACGAGCATTGCTTAGCTAACGATGAAAAAGACAAAGAAATTATTAAAGCAATGGAAACACTCGAAAAGAAAACACCGGTAATTGAAGAAACTGAAACAGTTGATATATCGAATGATTCAACTCATAAAAGAGAAGTTAAAATCGGACTAACATTGAATAAACAAGAAAGAACCGATTTAATTAACTTACTTAATGAATTTATTGATGTATTTGCTTGGTCATATGAAGATATGCAGGCATTAATAGAGAGATAGCTCAACACACTATACCACTAATTCCAGGATTGAAACCTGTAAAACAAAAGTTGCGTCGAATGAAACCCGACGTAGCACTTAAAATAAAAGAAGAAGTTCAAAAACAAATAACTGCAGGTTTCATCAAGGTATCCAAATACCCCGAATGGGTCGCCAACGTCGTCCCAGTTCCGAAGAAAGACGGAAGGGTAAGAATGTGTGTCGACTATCGAGATCTAAATAAGGCAAGTCCAAAGGACGACTTCCCTTTGCAACACATCGATATTCTGGTAGATAACACGGCAAATCACGCGCTTCTTTCGTTTATGGATGGATACGCAGGTTACAACCAGATTCTCATGGCAGAAGAAGACATGGAGAAAACAACCTTTATAACACCATGGGGCACTTACTGCTACACGGTAATGCCATTCGGGTTGAAAAACGCGGGTGCTACTTACCAACGTGCAGCAACTGCCTTACTCCATGACATGATGAACAAAGAAGTCGAGGTATATGTCGACGACATGATTGTAAAATCAAAAGACCGTCCAGGCCATCAAGTAGCCTTAAGGAAATTTTTCGAAAGGTTAAGAAAATATAATATGAGGTTGAATCCATCAAAATGTGCTTTTGGAGTCACCTCAGGCAAGCTCTTGGGATACGTCATAAGCTCTAGAGGAATAGAGGTAGACCCAACCAAGATTAAAGCAATCATGTCAATGACACCGCCCAAGACTGAGAAACAGATTCGAGGATTTATTGGCCGGTTGCAATACATAAGTAGGTTCATATCAAAACTGACGACAATATGTGAACCAATCTTCAAGAAGCTCAAGAAGAATGTACCAGTAATATGGGATGACGAGTGTCAAACAGCCTTTGAAAAGATCAAACCCTATCTCACAAATCCTCCCGTATTAGCACCAGCACTTCCCGGAATACCTCTTAGGTTATATTTGACCGTTACCAAAGAGACAATAGGAGCCATGCTAGCACAAGAGGTAGAAGGCAAAGAGAACGCAATCTATTACTTAAGTAAAAAGATGCTCAAATAAGAAACACGCTATACACCGCTCGAGAAATTGTGCCTCGCCTTGGTGTGGGCCACAACTAAGTTAAGACATTACATGTTGGTGCATACCGTTTTCGTAGTCTCCCGATTAGATCAACTCAAGTATCAGTTCGAGAAATCTACACTCAATGGACGCATATCAAGATGGATAGTCAATCTAGCCCAGTTCGATTTAAGGTTTATGCCACAAAAAGCTATTAAAGGATCCGTGGTGTCAGACTTTCTAGCAGACTTTCCAATAGAAGACTCGACGCCAATACAAGACAATGAATTTCCAGATGAAGACCTAATGGTCACTGAAGATGATACTTGGACCTTGTATTTCGACGGAGCCTCAAACCAAAAGGGATGTGGCGTTGGAGTACTACTAGTATCACCTAAGGAGGAGCATGTTCCAATCTCCATAAAGCTTGATTTCGACGTTACCAACAATGCTGCTGAATATGAAGCATGTGTGGTAGGCCTTGAAACAGCTTTGGCATTGGGAGTAAAGAAGTTAAGGATATTCGGAGACTCTTCTTTGATCATCAATCAGATATCTAAGAGGTGGAAAGTAAGGAGCGAAAGCCTAGCCCCTTATCAAACCTATTTCTGGAAACTCTTACCGATCAGCTAGAGAAGGTAGAATATACATATCTACCTAGAGAGGAAAACCAATTTACCGATGCCTTGGCAATATTAGCCTCAATGGTTAGGATTCCCACGGAAATCGAGCAAATGCCTCTAACTATCGAAAAAAGGCACAAACCAGCATACATACAAGCTATAGAAGACGACGAAGTAGTCCAAGGCGAAAAAGAAGAAGAAGAAGAAGAAGAAGAAGAAGAAGAAGAAGAAGAAGAAGAAGAAGAAGAAGAAGAAGAAGAAGAAGAAGAAGAAGAAGAAGAAGAAGAAGAAGAAGAAGAAGAAGAAGAAGAAGAAGAAGAAGAAGAAGAAGAAGAAGAAGAAGAAGAAGAAGAAGAAGAAGAAGAAGAAGAAGAAGAAGAAGAAGAAGAAGAAGAAGAAGAAGAAGAAGAAGAAGAAGAAGAAGAAGAAGAAGAAGAAGAAGAAGAAGAAGAAGAAGAAGAAGAAGAAGAAGAAGAAGAAGAAGAAGAAGAAGAAGAAGAAGAAGAAGAAGAAGAAGAAGAAGAAGAAGAAGAAGAAGAAGAAGAAGAAGAAGAAGAAGAAGAAGAGCCGTGGTACACGGACATACTCAATTATGTCACCAATGGAGGATACCCTTCTCATGCTGACAAAAGAGCAAAGCGAGCATTGAGACTTTTGGCTTCTCAATATGTACTCATAGACAACGAGCTACATAAAAGGGTACCTAAAGGTCTAGCTCTCCTATGCGTAGGAAAGAAGGATGCACAAAGAGCAATGCGAATAATCCACGAAGGAATCTGTGGGACACATATAAATGGCAAAATGTTAGTTCAGAAAATAATGCGAGAAGGATATTATTGGACTACAATGAATAGGGATTGCCATCAATACTTAAAAAGATGCCCTAAGTGCCAAATTTATGCCAATTTACAACATGTCCCTCCATCTTTGCTCTACACCTACGCATCGCCATGGCCATTCTCTACATGGGGAATTGACATCATTGGCAAAATCACTCCCCCAGGAACAGGAGGCCATGAATTCATCCTAGTAGCAATCGATTACTTTACAAAGTGGGTCGAAGCGCAATCGTACGCTAAACTCACTGCAAAACATGTAGCACTCTTTATCGAAAGAAATATTATTTGTCGATATGGAGTCCCACATGAAATGATAAGTGACAATGGAACTCACTTTCAAGCCGAATGTGAAGAATTGCTACAAAAATATGGCATTCAACATCATCATTCTTCCCCTTATAGACCTCAAGCAAACGGAGCAGCCGAGGCAGCTAATAAAAATTTAAAGACGATCATCGAGAAAATGACGGAAAATTATAAGGATTGGCCTGACAAGCTTCACTTCGCATTGTGGGGTTACTGCACGTCAATCCGTACATCAACAGGAAATACGCCATTTTCCTTGGTATATGGAATGGATGCCGTACAACCTGTCGAATTAGAAATACCATCTCTACGCATCGCGTTAGAGAGTAAACTCGATGAAGTGGAATGGACTAGGGCAAGATATGAAGAATTGATTCTACTCGACGAAAAACGACTAGAAGCTCTACATCGCACTCAGTGTTACCAAACTCGTATGGCTAGGCATTTTAATAAGAAGGTCAAGACAAGAAATATCAAAGTAGGAGATTTGGTATTAAAAGCACTAAGGAAAAACGTTTTAGACCCAAGGGGAAAATTTAGACCTAATTGGTCTGGACCCTACATTGTCAAAACAATCATGTCAGGAGGTGCAGCAAAACTAACTGATATGGATGGCAATGAATTCTCAAACATGACAAATCTTGACCAACTTAAGAAATACTACCCATAATTACTTGAGTAGGATACTCAAGAGAGCTACGTTCGGCCTGATTCCTTGAGAAAGGATACGTAGGCAACCCTTTACGGGTGCGGCCACTTTTTTTTTTCGACATCTCCGCGTTCCATAATTAATTAAAAATTCAACAGAAAATCGGCGAATTATTGGCGTCGCAGAAAAGAACCTGGCGCCAGTCAGAAGTCATCAGCGCCAGCCGATGGAATTGGCGCCTGGCGCCAAACTTAAATGACAGGCGCCAATTCGGAAATAAACTCTGGGCGAATTTCGGTGTTTTTCGGAAATTTTTCGACTTCCGTACTCGAAGAATTTCTGGAAAATTAATTTTTTTTCGATTTTCATTGCTTTAATAAAATAAATTTAAAGTAAACAATTTAATTGAAAGCTCAAGTTTCATTAATAAAATAAAATTACATTATTGATGGAATTTAAATAAAGCTGAAATAAATTACCTTTAAATAAAAATAACAATCTAAGTCTAATAAATTTAAAGCTAAGCAATGCTCTTAATCTTTCTTTTCCTTTCTAGCTCTTTTCCAATTTTTGTCTGCTTCCTCCTCCTCATCCATAACTTTAGCTAGTAGGCATCCTTTAGAGGACCTACATTCAATTTTGCAGTAGATGGTCTCCCCTTCAGCTAACACTCCATGCTTCTTTTCCACCCAAGCCCTTTTATCTGTGGTGTTAGCTTTCCTTTTCCCTTTATCTTTGGTAGCACCTTTCTTCCTAGGCATTGCAGGTGTTTTGAATTCAATTCTTGCACCTAGGCGTTCCTTGGCAAGAATCACTCTGTCACCTAGACGATTCTTCACATCGGTTCTACCCTGATCAATCGAAGATTTCTTCAGCAACCACTTCTTTACATCACTTCCCATAAAGGTCTAGCACCCCAATAAGCATCAAATCTGTCTACTTCTTCAGATACAGGGTACTCAAAGGGAGGACGAAGATCCCCGGAAGGAATATTCTGAAGCAAGCCGTATTGTCTTTTTACCCTGCAGGGGTAATAATAAGTTACACGAGACAAGTTTGGAAGACGGCAGAAAGGTTGCTTGTTAACACCAACCATCCTTTCTATTTTCCACCATGGGACGACCCACTTGATAGCAAAATCACGTGATTCGAAGACTTTCATCCACCCATGGCGCCCAATTTTAGGAATGTGTTTCTTCCTTCTCACGAAGCAATTGGGAGTATACTTTTCAATATCGTCCGGAGGGCTAATTAATCCTAGCCTCTCCATTAGCCACATCTGTGAAAAAATTGCAATGCAAATAAATTATTATTACAATACAAAAATATATTTTTTGATTTCTGTAATTAAAAATATTATTTTTCTACCTGTAATAAAATTGGAGAGCCGCGAAGAGGCGCTTTTGGGTCCCTTTTCAATTCATCTAGACTAATCATAGTCTCTCCAACTATTAATGGCATTGGATTTCTCCCTGATTCAATTTGTTCTAAAAGAGTGGTTATAATTGATTGGCCCTCATTATTTTTATCACTACTAAGAAAAAATTGATTAAGCATGGAAAACAGGAACGCCCTTCTTCTATATATATGAAAAGATTCAGAAAGAGGTTTATCAAAATCCCGTGATTGGCGCCAACCGCCAGCGCTTGGCGCCACACGCCAAGTGTAGCGCCTGGCGCCACGCGCCATAGTGTGGCGCCAGCTGGCGCCAAGCTGCCACATCAGCCGCGCGTGCTCAACTTGCGTTTTTCATATTAAACTCGAGTCGGTTAATGACTTTATGGCTCCGTTTATTTTTTCCTAAACATCTTTTTTTTATCCTTTTTTTCTTAATTAATTAAAAATAGCTATTATTTTTAATTATTATTATTCTTTTTGGACTTTATTTTAAATTCCAAACACCCGACATTTTATTCGATTTTTTTCCTTTTTTATTTTTTCTTTTTGGGGGAGAGAGTCAGATACCCTCCATCAATAATAAAAATGACGGAATTTTTGCGCAAAATTGTTGTCACACTTCTCTTGCACACACAAACATATACACAACAGTAAATAAATTCATAATAGCATGTGTCTATAAATAATGAGTCTAAGGCAAAGTTCTATAAAAAAGTCAAAATAAATATACACAGGAACAAACTACGGCGCTGGAGGACGTAGGCCCATCATATCATAAAATTGCGCCGTACGAGGAGTCACCTCTCCACCAGCTCCAGCTCCAGCTCCAGCTCCAGCTCCAGTCTCCGTAGGAGGAGGAAGACTCAATATAGGACCACTCCACCCAGGATCAACCTGAGGCTGAGGCCGCGGAGGCTGCTGCGATGACGAGCCTACCTCGTACATCCCACCACCTCTGAAAGCCGAGGTAGTCTCTCCTACCGGTGCAGCATGAGCACCCTCAGAAGAAGATCCCGAGCCCTCAGCAACGTCAGCACGGGCAGCCTCGGAGCGACCACCTCTACCCCCTGACGAAGTGCGACGACGTCTCGAGCTAGACCTCACTGGATCCCTCCGCCCCTCAGGTCTCGCGCGGGTGTGAGAAGCGATAGGCTGGCCCTGCAAAAAGAATTAAATCAGAAACAGGGCAAAATTGGAAAACAGTAATGCAAGGAAATACATAAAGAAAGAGTACCTCTCGGGTGACGTCATCCTGACGGCAAGTGGCCGCGTTCCTCATCCGGACGAGCTGGCTCCGGAAGGCGTCTATGCATCGTGCCATCGCCGAAACCACCTCGCGTGAAAACTGTCAGAAAAATAAGTCAGTAAAAATGCATGATATATGAACACAAAAATTCTGAAAAAAAACTAGGCTTACTCGAGTCTGGTGGCAAGGAATCGACCGCTCTACGAAGCGCTCGCCCTCGGGAGCCGGAGAAATCATCTCCTCGATCGGCCCGTACATCCCCTGGTAGTGGATGGACATACGGGGTGGCACGAACTCAGCAGCACCGTCCTGATAAGACAAAAAGGACAGTAAAACATTACTTGGGGGCTACTTAGTGGAAAGTAAAGAACTGAAAAACTAACCCTCACATCCTCAGCCGGTACGGGGGCTGGAGCTAATAAAGGTAGTAGCTCCTCAGCATAACACTGCCCGAGGATCACATGGGACCAACAAGGGGTACCAGCTTCCTCAGACATGCTCGACAACCGCGCCTCGTCGAACATATGACGTGGTGGAGCAGCAGGAACGACGAAGACATCAGAAGAATGCTGTCTAGCGACCCTCTCTCCTAAGTACGCGACCGCTCCATAAGTCCCCAAGAAATAGCGACGCTCAGCAGAATACTGTGCGGCTAACCCAGGGACTGTCCAACCGCCCCACGGCCGGTATACCACCTCAGGTCCCTATAAAGAGCATCAATCAGGCAGAATATATCTAAAGCACCGCGGAAAAGCAAAATAAATAATAAAAGTCGTACCGCGATGATCTAGTTCCGGACATGTGTAGTAGACACATCCACATGGTGGCCGCCCCAAGAGGCGCTCACTAGAAATCCCCGCGGCGATGGTCTCGGCGGCGCAGCAGAAGGAAAGTACTCGTAGAACCAGATCTACAAAGAGCTAAAAGTGTCAGTAAATGTTAAACTGATATGCAGATCTAAACTCTACAGGGAGTAAATTTTTACCTCTACGACCTTCCAAAAGGCAGACAAAGCAACGTTCGTCCCAAAGGACCGGTGTCGACACGAGTCCCTCAGCGCACGAACAAAGTCAGCATAGGCCAAGCTGGCCCAGTCATAAGTCCCGATCCGATGGAGATCACGGACAGCAGGGAGGTAGTAAAGCAATGCCCTACTACCCTTGTCATGGGAGAATGTCCCTGACAACAACATCAGCGCAAAGATGCGCACCCGCTGTTCTCGGGTGGTCGCATCGTCATCAAGAGCCGCTGCCAGTGTCGAGCGGCGAATTCCTCTAGCACTAAACTAAGTCGTCTCGACCTCAGCTCGGGCCCGAATAGCGATCGGCCCCAATAACTCCTCGACCTCCGAAGAAAAGACGTCGATTCCACTGTTAAACGGTAGTGGCACAGAAGTAAACTCCAGTCCTGTGATGAGACTGAAGTCCGTAGGGGTGACCATCATCTCGCCCCAGGGGAAATGGAAGGCGTTGGTGGTATCCCAGAAGAACTCCACCAAAGCGCGCACTACATGATGACCCCCGCTGGAGGCGACCATAGCCTCAGAGGTCTCAAACAGAGTAGCTAGCCCGCAAGACTCCCATAGGAGTCTCGTCTCAAGATCCCTGGCGATGTACATCCTGTACAAATCGCCCAAACCATCACAGCCAGAGCCGTGATGCCGTGTCCTCCCGGGCGCGACGCCCTGTCTCACTCTCTCAGAATTGTGGTGGTGAGGGGCGAAGAACAGGGTCCGCTCATCCCACTCCGGAAGCCGACCAAGTGAAGTGGATGGCGTGATGTCATCCTCTACGGGCTCATGCTCCCGTCTAGTGTTTCGGGACCGTGAACCCAAACCTCGCTGTCTAGCCATGCTACATTGTGCAGAATTATCATAAATTAAGGTTCTATAGTATCTAAAGTTCATCTAGCCGCATGATACTATGTTCGCAAAAAACAGAGTACGTAGTACTAAAACAGAGCACAAATTCAAATTGAGCATAACGGCATTTTTTCAAGCAATCAAACAATTTCTTGCAACACTATAGTGATTATTGTGACAAATTGAACAAGAATTGCTAGCAAAAATGTCAAGAACAAGCCACATTGTTCTTCACGACCTTAAGAGGTCCAACAATGGCAAATTGCTCATTTCTTCACCAAATTGAGTCAAACAAGTCTCAAATTACTCCCAAGGCAATATACAAACATAATCAAGAAATTTCATGACATAAAACTTGACAAACAAAGCAAATTGAGCATTATAAGTTTCGAATTTTCATGAAATTCGTGAATAAACATGCCAAGACTTCATAAAAACTGATGTGAGTTTGAAGAAAACTTACATAGATCAGGAAAATAGATGAAAAGAGCTTTGATTTGCAACAAATTTGAGCGAATTCGGTTGAGAAACGAGCAAGAACCGAGCAATTGAAGTTTTCGGACTTTCTTTGGAGCAAAATCGCGACGAGCAGCAGCAAGATGAAGAGGAAAGGGGTATTTAAGGAAACCCCCGTGTTGGCGCCAAGCCCTATGCATTGGCGTCACAAATTTGGCTTTGCGCCTGGCGCCAATATCAGCGCCTGGCGCTAATGCTAATAAGGTGGCGCTGATGGTTTTTCAGTGGCGCCAAAGCACCCAGCCACCTGATGAGGTTGAGCTAGCCTTCTGCAACATATTTTTGGGTTCCTTGGTACGCCAGTTAGCCCCTCTAAGCAATCTGACATGATTTAGTAATCGGCTTGATTACATAAAGTGATCGACCTGATAAGAGATCATCTCCCTTAGCTTAAAGCACCTAAGCATTGGCTCATTAGCAAAAAGCACCGACATATAGGTTCAAGAGCAAAAGAGCACCGACGTACAAGTTCAAAGCAACAGAAGCGCCGACGTACAGGCATAGCGGAAGCAAAGTTCAGGCGAACTTTTAAAGATCAACAGGTGTGGATCTTCGGTAATTTCCTTTAGAAAATTATCGCATCAAAAGAAGATGACTTCAAGAGAAGATATCTTCGACAGCGTTCCCTAGCTTGCGAAGAGTTGTCACAAACAGCTGGAGGTAATTTCGGGCGAAGTTATCTTCGATAGTATTCCCTTGAATGTGGAATATTATCAATGCGGATGAGAATTGTTTCAAGAGAAATAATCTTCGATAGTATTCCCTTGGACGCGGAATATTATCAATGCGGAAGGAGATTGTTTCAAGAGAAGCAATCTTCGATAGTATTCCCTTGGACGCGGAATATTATCATTGCGGGGAAGATCGTTTCAGGCGAAGCAATCTTCTATATTAGAAGCAGTTACGGGCGTAGCGGTTTTCAAGCGGGATGGCATTCTCTAGCTTGCAGGAGGTCATCAAAACAGTAAAGCGGCAGCAAATCGGTTACTTATAGAGACGTGTGCTCGACGGTGCAAGATACGCGTTTCTTAACTCTTTTATCTGTTTAACTAATGCTAGTTTTGCAGGTATCGGCGTTACAAGAATGATTTAGGATCGCAGAACGTTCTGAATCATTCTCCGTCCCTATCGATACTTTGACTTTCGTTTTCGAAACTCGCGTTTCTCCAAACTCAGTCAAAGTGGGGGCTTCTGTAGACACCCATTTGTGTCTCCCCAAAACCAAACCCAGTGATGAGTACCTTTCACGTCGAATCATAATCGAATGAAGTGAAAGTGTGGAAAGTCTAGTGTTGCGGAAAGTTTTATTTCTTTTCTCTCCTCTCTGTTTTTGAAAACTTATTTTAAGAAAACAGCGAATCCAGTTTGGTTGGTCCATGATATGGGTCCAATAGTAGTGTAGTTGGATGGGGCTTGCAAAGACCTTTCCAACGATATATTATAAGCCCAATTCCGATGAATATTGAGGAAGTTATGGCCAATTTACTAAACTGGGCCCGGTTTGAGCTTTATATACGGCCCAATGATCTAGAGGAGGGCCTAATATGATTTATCATTCCTAATGCAATTAGGAATGGTTTTAGTCTTCTAGAATCTTCTAGAAGGTTCTTTTCATTCCTAATTCAATTAGCATTGATAAATTGACTTTTGACTTTTCGGAGTTTTAATTAAAATCAAATAGCATTTTTGAGGAAATTATATGATTTTATCCTCCAGTACGGTAAATTTATCTGATTTTCGAAAACGCGTTAAAATCAGGCTTGGCGCCTAACCCTAGGCCTTGGCGCCTGGAACCAGGCCTGGCGCCTGGCGCTAGCCATTGGCGCTTGGCGCTAGTGTTGGTGCCTGGCGCCAGCTAGCCAGGGTTGACGCCAGCTCTGTTTTTTGTGCGTCAGACTCTGTTTTGTTTATTTATTTTTTTGGCTGATTTTCTCTATAAATATCGTATTAAAAACTCCGTTTTCATTAACCTATTCTCACTAATCATTCACCAATTCTCACGATCATTCACCTACAATCAGTTTTCATTCATCATCAATTCTCACGAACTCTCATCAAGATTTTCTTTATTATTCTCTTTCTCTCTATCTTTTTCTAAACTAGCCTTTTCTCAAATACAAAATTCCGCATTCGCAAGATCTAGAAACACCTAGCCATATTCGAAGTTGCCTTCGCTCTAGACGTGAAAGGTTTAATTTCTGAGGGTTTGGTCCCAAATCTCTCGTTCAATTATTTAATTTAATTGTTTGATTATTATTTTCCTTGAAGTTACTAACGCGTGTATTTTGTAATTAGAAAGAGGTACGAGGCATCAAAGTAAGTACTTTAATTGATTTATTGATGTTATGATGTAGAAATCATGTTTAGATTGTTATTATGATATTCCTAGTATCATGTCTAGGGTAAATTTAATATCAAATATGCTTATTATGATTCCTACGATGCTTCCTATGTTCTTCCTAATATTTATGATTGTTAGTATCATGTTAGGGCTAAAGATTTGATTTTTATTGCTTAGTGACATGCTAGGGTTTGTTATTAATCTTGTTAGTATCATACCTAGGATCTTGCTCTTATTATTATGCTTTAATATTAACATGATCATGATTATGATTATAATTGTTATAATTTATGATGATGATGAATATTATTATTATGATTATTATTATTATGATTATTGTAATTATTATTCATGATGTTTATTATTTATTATGTTGCTTATTTTATTTATTTATTGCTTGATCACGCCTTTATGCATGTTTAAAGGGAATTGGTGCTTGTAATCACGCTTAATAAGATACTTAATAATCTTGTTTAGGGTTAATGTGATTATAATTCAAGTGATCGCCAATAATAGATTTATTTGTGCATTTATATTCAACCAACATAGATAAACAGGTTTAAGGTTAATCCTATTGATTGCATGTTAGTCAAAATGCGCACATGAATACGATCAGAATAAAGTGGAGGCCTATTATTAGGGCAGGTTCAATCTCTTTTAGGTTTGATTTGTACCTTCATCCCCGAACCCTTATTTGGTTCTAGACCTTATGGAGTTGACGATCTCTTGGATCGTTAAGGGGTGTAACCTTCACCTCGTGAACGGTTTACAAGTTCCTAAAAAAATTTGTTGGCGACTCTTTTGCTCTATTTCTTCCCTTTTAGATGCGACCGTACTTTATTGTATGATCACAGTGGGGTTCAAGCTAGTGGGATTAAAGCTTGAAATTATTCCCTACAACCGACATAATGGTTCATTCGCAAAAATCACCGACATACTGGTTCAAAGCAGCCCGACGTACAGGCATAGCGGAAGCAAAGTTCAAGCGAACTTTTAAAGATCGACAGATGGAGGTCTTCGGTAATTTCCTTAGGAAAATTATCGGATCAAATGAGGATGACTTCAAGCGATAATATCTTCGACGGCATTCCCTAGCTTGCGGAGAGTTGTCACAAACAACTGAAGGTAATTTCAGGCGAAGTTGTCTTCGATCGTGTTCCCTTAGGCATGGAAGAGGGTCATGATGCGGAAGGAGAATGTTTCGAGAGAAATAATCTTCGATAGTATTCCCTTGGACGTGGAATATTATCAATGCGGATGGAGATTGTTTCGAGAGAAATAATCTTCGATAGTATTCCCTTGGACGTGGAGTATTATCAATGCGGATGAGGATTGTTTCGAGAGAAATAATCTTCGACAGTATTCCCTTGGACGTGGAATATTATCAATGCAGATGAGGATTGTTTCGAGAGAAATAATCTTCGATGGTATTCCCTTGGACGTGGAATATTATCAATGCGGATGAGGATTGTTTTGAGAGAAATAATCTTCGATGGTATTCCCTTGGACGTGGAATATTATCAGAGCGGAGAGGATCATTTCAGGCGAAGCAATCTTCTAATTTGGAAGCAGTTACAGGCGTAGCGGTTTTCAAGCGGGATGGCATTCTCTAGCTTGCAGGAGGTCATCAAAAAAACAGTGCGGCAACAATCGGTTACTTTCAGAGACGTGTGCTCGACGGTGCAAGATACGCGTTTCTTAACTCTCTTATCTGTTTAACTAACGCTAGTTTTACAGGTATCGGCGTTACAAGAGTGATTTAGGATCGCAGAACATTCTGAATCATTCTCCATCCCTATCGATACTTTGACTTTTGTTTTCGAAACTTGCGTTTCTCCAAACTCAGTCAAAGTGGGGGCTTCTGTAGACACCCAAATGTGTTTCCCCAAAACCAAACCCAGTGATGAGTACCTTTCTGGGCCCGGTTTGAGCTTTATATACGGCCCAATGATCTAGGGGAGGGCCTAATATGATTTATCATTCCTAATGCAATTAGGAATGGTTTTAGTCTTCTAGAAGGTTCTTTTCATTCCTAATTCAATTAGCATTGATAAATTGACTTTTGTTGACTTTTCAGAGTTTTAATTAAAATTAAATAGCATTTTCGAGGAAATCATATGATTTTATCCTCCATTACGGCAAACTTATCTGATTTTCGAAAACGCGTTAAAAACAGGCTTGGCGCCTGACTCCAGGCATTGGCGCTTGGTGCTAGCCATTGGCGCCTGGCGCTAGTGTTGGTGCCTGGCGCCAATTAGCCAGGGTTTGCGCCAGCCCTGTTTTTCGTGCGTTAGACTCTGTTTTGTTTATTTTATCTTTTTAGCTGATTTTCTCTATAAATAACGTATTAGAAACTCCGTTTTCATTCACCAATTCTCACGAATTCTCATCAACAATCAGTTTTCATTCTTCAATTAATTCTTTAATTCTCTCTTAATTCTTTCTTTCTTTTTCAAACTTTGCTTTCATATAGAAAATTCCGCATTCGCAAGATCTAGAAACACCTAGCCATATTCGAAGTTGATTTCGCCCTAGACGTGAAAGGTTTAATTTCTGAGGGTTTGGTCCCAAATCTCTATTTCAATTATTTAATTTAATTGTTTTGATTATTATTTTCCTTGAAGTTACTAACGTGTGTATTTTGTTATTAGAAAGAGGTACGAGGCATCAAAGTAAGTACTTTAATTGATTAATTGATATTATGACCTAGAAATCATGTTTATATTGTTATTATGATATTCCTAGTATCATGTCTAGGGTAATTTTAATATTAAATATGATTGTTACGATGCTTCCTATATTCTTCCTAATATTTATGATTGTTAGTATCATGTTAGGGTTAAAGATTTGATTTTTATTGCTTAGTGACATGCTAGGGTTTGTTATTAATCTTGTTAGTATCATGCCTAGGATCTTGCTATTTTTATTGTGCTTTAACATGATTTATGATTATTTTTATAATTGTTTTGATTATGATTATAATTTTATTATTGCTATAATTATTATTATTATGATTAACATGATTATTATTATGGTTAATATGATTGTTATTATGATGATTATTGTATTGTTATAATTTTATGATCATGATTATAATTATTTATTATTATGTTGCTTGATATTTATTGTTATTGCTTGATCACGCCTTTTTATGCATGTTTAAAGGGAATTTGGTACTTGTAATCATGCTTAATAAGATAATTAATAATCTTATTTAGGGTTAATGTGATTATATTTTAAGTGATCGCCAATAATAGTTTATTTGTGCATTATTATTCAACCAACATAGATTAAACAGGTTTAGGGTTAATCCTATTGATTGCATGTTAATTAGAAAGTGCACATGAATACGATCTGAATAAAGTAGAGGCCTACTATTAGGGCAGGTTCAATCTCTTTTAGGTTAGATTTGTACCTTCATCCCCGAACCCTTATTTGGTTCTAGACCTTATGGAGTTGACGATCTCTTGGATCGTTAAGGGGTGTAACCTTCACCCTGTGAACGGTTTACAAGTTTCTAAAACTTGTTGGCGACTCTTTTGCTCTATCTTCTTCCCTTTTGGATGTCACCGTACTTTAGTGTATGATCACAGTGGGGTTCAAGCTAGGGGTTAACGCTTGAATTTTATTCCCTACACCCCTCCTCACCAAGTGGCCGCTTGGGGGGCTTCAGATTTAACCCAGAGAGCACTGGGGGCTTGATTGAACCCTCCTACAAGAAAATCACACACTTAGTAAAATATGTATTTCAAGATCACAGAAAAAGAGCCAGATCTCGGAGCCGCTTGGATTCTTGGTTGGGGTGAGCTAAGACATTGCTTCTTCTGCAAAAGGAGCCGTATGGGTGGTTATTAAAGCATTAATAAAAACAATGCACAACAATACACTCATTCGGCTACCCACCTCTTCTCTACGCTAAGGCCACAAGCGGCCAAATAAACTGGGTCCATTAGCCATTTATAGTTGGGGATATAACAGTTAAAGGTTTTCTCTTTCTCGACGCTCCCCTTTATGGTCTTAGTCTGCAACTTAAATAAACCAGGCTCCATAATCTGATCCCAGCCCTCTTCAGATACAGGCAGGAGCATCGCAATCTGCCAGGAGATAGGGATTTTGATTCCAAGAGTTCAATTTTTTGTTCCGGCTAGTATCTAGAGAAGATATTATATAGAATCTGTTTCTCCAGTCTTTCCACTTGGACTCTTTTCCAAGAGTCATCATATACCCCTTATTACTTGTTAGGGTATACCAGCCGGGACCGACTGAGTTTGGAGCCTTGCTCAAGTAATTCATAGAGGCAAATGCCTCAAAGCTTGGTTCGACGCCCTGCATCCTGCAGCTAGCCACGAACCCCAGAATATTCACCTAAGAATTAGGGGTAAGTTGCCATACCCCTAGGCGGTATCCATCCAGGATCGCCTCTACAGCCAGATCCAGGGGAAATCATAGGCTCGCCTGTGTCACAGCCGCATAGCAACCAAAGTCGGAGTCTTTGTATCTTTAGTTAAGAAGCCAAACTACTGCGTCCCCCAAAGCTGGGACATTGACCTCATATCCGGCCGCCATCACATAAGTATCCCTAAAGTCATCTAGTCCCTTTTGCATAAGTTTTTGGGTGGAAAGGGAAATGTGTGTGAAGTAGGGAGTGTGCTCGTCTTGGAGAGAGGAGGATGCTTCTCCCTAGTCTCTCTCTCAAGAGAGGCGGATTCTCCATCAGACTCAACAGGCGACTCCTGTTCAGTTTTAGAGCCACCTGAAGAAGCATCTGTATGGGAGGATCCTTGCACAGATTCGGACCCCCCATTGGTCGAATCATCTGACTCTCCCAGAAAGGAGTCATTCGGGGTACTGGGGGTACCAGGCGCGTCATACTGAATTTCATTTCTAGGCACCCTTATGGAACCTTCATCCTCCTCATCACTAGGCGGTCGAGCTGTTCTTTTCGTCCTGACCATAGTGTCCTGCACAGACACAAACACAAATACAGTCGGATTGGGGTACGAAGGAGAGGAGCAGATGACACCCCTAGTCCTAAATTCAGCCCGTCCCATGTGATGTGACCGGCTGACAGCTATCCTAGGCCATGTCGTGTGTGTTTGTGAAACCATTTATGAAAATAATGAAAAACAAACACAGTCGCAGATTTAAAACTTTAAGGAGAAGAGAGAGTCATGCGGTTACCTTGTAGAAGGTACTGGTTGAAGTAAACTGAGTCAGTTGAAGCAGACGGACTGTAACAAGCGGCAGATAACTCTCTTCCCTTTGAAAATTCTCTCAAACTTTTTTCGTGAATATGCAAAAAAATAGGGGTAAACTTTATATTTATAGAGGGGTAATTCCAGGGGCATCTTGGTAATTTCCCTAGAAGGTGAACATTAAATGTTGTTCCACCCGCTGATGAGTGACAAGTGTCACAGATGCCACGTGGCTCGCCACATCACGTCTATAAGGGGCAAATGTTTTGGGTAAAATTACCCCGCCACGTGGCCCAATGAAAGTAGGACACGTGTCCACCCAGCATTGGTCTAAATTGGGCCACTAGCAAGATGACACGTAGAATCCACTGTCAGGAGAAGGAATGGCGGCCTTCCTAGGCCTAATTCTCGAAAAGCCGCCAAAAGTGCAGGCAGCCCACCAAATCTAGGTCAAATGACCTACGTAAGGGCATAATTTTCCAAAATGACTCTATAAATAGGGAGATTTCCCTCATTTGTGGGATAGATTGAATTTTATTACATTATTCCTAACATTCTCTTACATTAGGGAAATCACCTGATCTCGGAATCCGAGAAGATCTCACTTTTACCTTTTTCCGCACTTTTTACTTTCTCCAGAACGTTCTAACTTGATCGTCGAGGCGAAGCTCCACCCACTCGGAGGATCCGTTGTTTTGCAGGTACAGGCGCTTCCCGGCTAGTTTTCAAGTCGTAACTCTCCCGAGGGACAAAAACACCCAAAACAAGTTGTTTACTTGGATAAATTTATATAATGCTCTTCTGACTGCTGCATTACTTAATCTTAAGGGTCTTCCTATTGATCCTACTTGCATATTTTGTGGCCAATCTTCTGAATCAGTAGAGCATTTATTTCGGGATTGTCAGTTTACTAAAATGCTATGGGATTTGTTTGATTGGAATAATTTGTCAAGCTTCTCTCTTGCTGTTCCATTTAAGCTATGGTTCATGGAGCTGCTGTCTAATCTTGTCTTGTCTAAGGATTGGGGTCAGATGGATAGTGTCTTTAGTTTATGTTGGGCTATTTAGTTGACTATGAATGATGTCAGATTTAGATCAGTGGTTTATTCCCCCCAGTCTATTCTTGATTTGGCTTCTAATTGGAGAACTAGAAGTAGGGAGGCTAGGGGTTTGGATCCTGTTATCTTAGGCACTCCTCCGGGTTTTCCTTCTCGTCCCTTGGTGTATGTTCTTTGTGCCTCTTTACAAGAGGATAATGAAGTGTTCCTGCTCTTTGATGGTGCCTGGGATCGACATGATCACACTGGGGAGCGGGCTGGTGTTTTCGAGATGCTGCTTCTCCTGATCATATTGCTGGAGGTGCTAGGGTGTGCACTGCTAGTTCTGCGCTGCATTCGAAGTTGCTTGCTTGTCTTTGGGGTCTTTGTCATGCTTCTCAACAGGGTGTTACTCGTCTTTTGCTCCATACATACTGTATGGCCATTCCCCAATTACTTTTGGAACATGGTCCTAAAGATATTTCGGTGCTTTGGATCCTGGTGGCCTTCTGTCCTCTTTTGCTACTTGTCATATTTGTAAGGTTGCAAGGTCGTCGGTTGGTGCTGCTCATCTTTTAGCTGGTGTGCTCGTCGTAGAGAATTACTTTCTTTTATTTTTTTTTTTTTTAATTTGTTTGTTGTTCTCTTTGTAAAAAATAAAAATTAAATAATTAAAAAAATCTTTTTATCACACCTTGTAAAGACCAATTTTAATGTTAAAATCCGAAGTCAATTTGCAGCCTAAAGACACAACCTTCGAAGCCCTCAAGTCACTTTCAAAGGATCAAATGATGATGAAAAAAAGATTGTTTAATTTGGTATTTTTCAAAGTAATAATGCTCAAAAATATTGCTAAGCATCTTGCGATTATATTATTTGCTTCCCGCGCAACTCAATTTACCTTACTTTACATGGGTGTGTTTACATTTGAGTTACCCTTGGAGAGTGAAGGCATTGTCTTTCTCCATATGGCTCATTGACCTTAGTGTTTGATCCTTGCCCACATCTTCTAAAATTGAAGGTGTGGCATCTTCTAAAATTGAAAGTGCGCCATCATGAATTGCCTTTTTAACCATAGACCCTTCTTGACTACCAAAACCGACCAAACCCATGTCAAAACTTAGTACTTTTCTTAAGGTGAAAAACTTTGTATGATTGCATCATCGTTCATGGTAGTGTAACTATGTGCTTATTAATGTGTGTTTTTTATGTGTTTGACTAACTATCCGAGATCTTAGCCTTGCAAAACTATTAGTCAACTTTAGGTTTACCAAATCTTTTCTTACATGCATTCATTATTCATGCATATGTCGTCACCAAAGTTCGCCTCGCATATCAAGGTCTGTGTTTAGTAGTTCACTCCATGTAGTCGATAATACCTAATCATGAAAATAAATTAGGAAGAAGAAGGTTAAGCATCTCATAACCAGAGAGAAGGAGGATCAGATCGACTAGGTGGGTTACAGAAGAAATTACTACTTCCTCCGTTAATGGTTATCTGCAACTTTAGGGTATTATTTGTGAGATATAAAATATTCTAAAGTTGCAGATAACCATTAACGGAGGTAGTATTTAAATTTTCATGCAAAGATTGATCTAATTAAGCTCGGAATATTTGGCATTTCTATACAAAACCAGGATAATTGTTAAATCTACCCCCTCAATCTTAACCTAACCTAATTGTTAATATGTAAAAATAAGAAAAGCCCACATATATTTGATTTTTCCTTAGAAACTTTTGGAGTGCTTGTTAAATGGTATGTATTTGAAGGAGAATTTTTAACTTGATCAAGTTGTGATTAGGAATCCCAGTCTATAATTCTTTGAAACTTGCATCAAGCCAAAAGTTAACCTACAACTTTGTTCACACGTCAAGATATAGTGGAGGTCAACGTTGGATTATTAGAGTAAATAGTAACAGAACAAAAAGCTTAACAAGTTTTGATTTAGATTAGCATAAAGAAAAGAGAAAGATTTGAGGAAGAAGATTCAAGAAAAAGGTCTTTTAAGAACCATAGGAAACACATAAAAATCGTTAAATGTGCATACGTTTGAAGTTGTAAATGCGTAATTTTAAGATTTAGCTCATGAATTGAATTATACTTCGTATATCAATATTATTAAGATCTTAATCTTTGTCCAATACTATTTTATGAAACCTAATGAAGCATTGTGATGAACTTATAAAACTAATAATTAAAGGTTTGTTTGGTATCGCTATGATTTTCTATTTTTTTGGTATTTTTTATTTTCAAAATTATATGATTATGTCATATCATAAATCAATTATTAGTCAAACTTATTAAAATCATAATAATTTAAATAACTGACAATAAAAAAGTGAAAACATCTTTTTTCTTGTTTTCTAAATTTGGTTTTTTGTTTCAAAAAACAGAAAATTTAAAACAAAAATGATGTCAAACAAGCCCTAAGTTTAGTGTGAACTACTGATGAAGAGAACCCATCTGTGAAGGAATTTGAGCAATATCCTACCTTGTAGGGAAAGGTCCACCTCTTCACCACTATTACAACTTCAATATCCCTCCAAGAAACTTGTTTCATGTAAGATATTTCGACTTTTGAGTAAATGTAAAAGCTGGGTACTAAACTATGGCCTTTGTTGCAGATTGGGTACCCAACTTTGGGAAGTTACAAATTGGGTACTAAAGTTTGGATTGTTTGAAAGTTTACCTGTTAGAACCGGTTACCATCATTGAACAACTAAACAAATTTTTTTAAAAAATCATTCTTGGAAGTACAAGAATGTCAGATAATTAAAAACTAGCCATTACAACTAAACAGTGCATATAGACCAGTTATTTAGAGATCAAAAACATTGAAATTTAAATGTTCTTCTGAAATTTGTTATAATTTCTTCAACTCCAACAGTCGTAGTATGTTACAAATTAGATGTTGCTGTTTAAAAAAAAAAAAAAAAAAAAAAAAAAAAAAAAAAAAAAAAATTCACTGCTTCATTATATATATCTCCTTAAGCTTCTATGTTTTGGCAATTCTACAACAAAGACTTATTTTTTTCAAAAAAAAAATATTTAGCAAGCAAATGCAATTTCCTCAGCAAAATTAATCACCATACTTCACATCCAATTCAATCCGCATAATTATAAGTCATTCACTAATCACTATAACAATCTATTTCACGTCTTTAAACAAAGATCATATCAAATTATCAATAGAAGACAACCAATTCAAAACAAGTAGTGAAAATAAATATCACCAAAATTCCCAGTAATTAAACCAAATTTCTAACAAATTAGCAATAACATTCAAGGGTACTTAAAATTAGAGGGAGTTAGAGAGAATTACTTGTATATACATCGAAATTGGGATCCCTTCAATACAATTCAGAAAATTCATGGTTTGAGAAGATATTTGTTAATCTGGGTATTGGCATTTTTTATTTCGGTGTTTAGAGAGTCACAAGGGCGGGTGATGAGAATCAATCCCAGGATCACCTGGGACCGGGAGGGGAGCCCTGACTACTTGAGCTATCCCTAATTCTCGATATTGACATTGAAATAGGTGTTAATTTTGGTGAAAGAACTTGGGAATTGGACGAAAGAAGGGGGAGAAGAGAAAGAGAAGAGGTGTACGTGTCAAAAAAAATAGAGAAAGTGAAGAGGTGTGTCAGCATGGGAAAGATTGTGTGGGTAACATCAATCAATCATCAATAACTATATACTAAAAGACACACCAGCAATGACACGTGTCAATTTCTGGTGTGTCCTTAGTATTTTTTTTTTTTTTTTAAAAAAACAATCCTTTTATAAAACTTTTATATTTAAGGAAATTATTATATACAATAATAATTGTCATAATTAACCATATAAAATAATTAAAGATCTTTTACATTCTATAGATGGGTTCACAACTATTATAGGTATGAGTTTTGGCAACATTACCATATAATTATTTTGAAAATGCAATCTTTGTGAATTTTTTTTAAGAATATATAATCTTAAGAATATACTGGACAAGAATAATTACTAAATCAGGAAGAAAAAAAAAACCTATATAATTTATAAATACTTCTTTGATTAATGGTAAAAAATAAAAACGACACATCAATTTTGTCTTTGAAAAATTAAAATGACGAGCATCAAATTAGTCGATAAAATGAATGTTAGCAAATGATTATAAAAACGGTTGCTAATTACCGACCGTTTTTAAAATCAGTCATTCAACACAATTTTAATATACTCATTCGACTAAAGTACTAAACAACTCTTTAACGTGATATTAATACAAGTATTTAAATATTTTTGTAAAGACATGATATAAGAAGAAAATAACTATTTTTTTGGTAAAAAATTGCTCACAATAGTTTTAGAAATTTTTTAATTAAAAATAATGTTATTTAATGATGAAAATTACAATATATCGTGCATGGCACGGGACCTAACCTAGTAAATGCAAAGTGATTGTCTTTTTTATTTAAAAAAAAAAAGGAATTTCCATTTTATTACCGGTTTTTGTAGGTTTCCACCGGAAAAATTACCTTCAGTCACTTGAGTAGTACCCTCATTGCTACTCTCCAAACTTCAGTACCCAATTTCCAACAAAGGTCATAGTTTAGTACCAGCATTTACATTTACTCTTCGACTTTTACTACCTTAAAGCACAATTTAAATTTAATTACCTTAAATAAATGTATTTTATTTATTATCCAAAAAAAAAAAAGTATGTTTCCACTACATAACAAATTTTGTCAATCAATTCATTAAGTGGTGGAAAATTTTAAAAAAAATTTTAAAAAAAAAACTTTTTTTTTTATATTTTTTTACAACCTTAATTATTTTTGTTTTTTAGATTTTTACCACCATTTAACACATCTTTGAATCTATTAATTGGTGGAAAATTTTTAAAAACAAATTTATTTAACGTAGTCAAAGTCAAAATCAAAATCATGCTTTTATAAGATGTCTAAAAAAACATTTATAAATATGATAAGGAGGAAATTAGGCACCCCAAAAATCATGCTTTTATAAGATGTCTAAAAAACATTTATAAATATGATAAGGAGGAAATTAGGCACCCCAAAATACATTGTATACAAGTATTAAATATAAGTATACTCTCTTAATTCTTTTTTTATTTCCTATTTATTATGCATATAAAATGAAGTAGTAAATGAAAGTGAGTCATTTTTTTTAATAACTTTTCAGGTAGGAGAGATAAAGTCATTTAGAAACATTGATGTTATTTACTGTATTAGATAATTTTATATGGATAACGGGAGTGAAAACATAGAAAATTTCTTTACCACAAAAGAAATAAAATAGGGTTTTTCTATATAGTAACCCTGTTTTTTTCACTTTTCTACGTTGTGCCCTAACATATATCATTTTCTACACTGTAACCTCAATATATTTTTTGTTTCCATACGGTAACCTTGCTGTTATCCTGCTGTTAAAAAAATTCCGTTAGTGGGGCCCACTCTTCATTATTAGTATTTTTTATCGATTTGCGCGTTGAAAAATACTCCGTCAAAGGTTTCGGTAGCTGCTTTGGTCCTTAGGAGTCCAAATTGAGCTCAGATTTGGCAAAAAAATAACGTAAATGCCTCGTTTTTCTTATTAAGAAATGTCTCGATTTACGTGTTCACATTTTAACACACAAAATGAGGCATTTACGTTATTTTTTTGCCAAATCTGGGCTCAATTTGGGTCCCTAAGGGCAAAATAGCCCTTGAAACCTTTGACGGAGTATTTTTCAACGCGCAAATTGATAAAAAAAAATATTAATAATGGAGAGTGGGCTCCACTAACGGAATTTTTAAACGGCAAGGTTATCGTATGGAAACAAAAAATATATTGGGGTTACAGTGTAGAAAGTGATATATGTTGGGGCACAACGTAGAAAAGTGAAAAAAAAACAGGGTTACTATATAGAAAAACCCAATAAAATAAAAGTAGAAAAGATAAAGGAAAAACTTACCAAAACAAAAAGTAGATACAAAGAAAAGAGGAAGTAAGAGTATACTTCATATAAAGTTAATAAAATGAAAGCATATTACGTGATGAATCTAACACGATGCACATTATTATATTTTTCTTAACGTATAAATCATAATCTATGGTCAACCAAAAGTGATAAATAGTGCAAATCTTCAATTGTGAACATTATTAGAGCGGTGGTTATAAATTTTTAATCTCAAAAATTAAATTTATTTTAGTTAAATTTTGAAAATTTTATGGAATTTTCTTATGTGGGTGGTCCTATTTACATATTGACATTTTTGTTTTGTTTTTCACTAGTGTTTTGTTAGTTTTCTGGATAATGTTATTTCTCATGTAACAACATTTCCCTTGATTGGACATTGACATTTTGTTTTGTTATGCCATTCCCAACTAAATGCAATAATTACGAAAGAAATTAAATGTTAATTTCGTTATGTGTTGTGTTACACACTTACACGTATCAATATATTATATATCATTTTACCCACATACTCCTTCCAATCCTTTTTGCTTTTTTCAGCTTGAATCATTGTCTAACAAAAGATTATACTAGTAAATAGAAAGAACAAAAAGAATCAGAATGAATATAAAATCACAAATGAAAATTTATAACTACTACGTACATGTAATCCCTCCACTTCTACAATAAAGGCAATCAATCTTTCGAACAATACAAGAATAGATTCAAACACAAGCAGGAAATGAGAAATCCCTTAAAACTCGTATATCATCTGGAATAAATTACCAGAAACAAAATTTATTGACATAAAGCAGAGGTAAAATCCTATTTATTTGTATTCGGTAAAATTAGCAAGACTCATGGAGTTTGGTACAAATTTTTTCATAAAACTTCAGGGCTTCCGATGTACTTGGGAAGTGCTAAAAAGAATCTATCAATAAAATGAGGTTGTGTTGCTCACTCCTCCGAGAAGATGAACCTGCCGCAAAGGTCTTTGTTGACACAGCATGGCAATCTCCTTCCAAAGTAAATTAAAAAGATGGTTTTGGATTTCAAAGGAAATACACTACACAAAATGATCATGTAGAACCTATTCAAAGATTATCACAAATTGCATTTGTAAAGTCTGTGGTAGAAGATCTGCCGCCAAGATCGATGGTTCGATATTTTCCTTCAGCGATTGTTTTCAGAACAGCATTCTGAATTTGATCTGCTTTGTCATTAAGTTCCAAGTGTCGTAACATGGTCACAGCACTTAGAAGCAAAGCAGTTGGATTCGCCATGTTCTGAAAATATGAAAGATGTAAAATTAGCAGCTTATTTAAGAGTCACACAAATCATAACCCTAACCAAACAGGCTCTACATCATTATGCAAACATGAAATGGTGAATATGTTTGTGAAGGGCAAAGGGATACAATCCACCTTTATGAGCTGAGGCATATTTGCTTGGCAAAACTCCTACAGATTTCCAGAAGCCTTGCGTAAATAGCTACCTAACCATAAGACGTAGGATGTTGCTACACTAGGCGACTAGCAAGGGCAGGTCCACTTCTAACGCATTAGCCAAGGATAGTACTCGATTAATAAGCTCCTCAAAATTAAAAACTACGGTTTTGTGCCATCCAAGCAAAAACCAGCTCAATGGACCAAACAAGGGCCATATGAATGTGCTGTTATACATGACATGAAGAATGCAGATAGCTTAATTTACTTAAAAACCTCAATTAATTTGTAAAGCTCCGCCCAATTGTAGTCATGCTTACCTACCCATAAGATGTAGGATGTTGCTACCCTGAAGTTCAAGACTAACACATTAACCAAGGATAGTACTTGATTAATAAGCTCCTCAAAATTAAAAACTACGGTTTTGTGCCATCCAAACAAAAATCAGTTCAATAGACCAAACAAGGTCTATATGAATCTGCTGTTATGCATGACGTGAAGAAAGCAGATAGCTTAATTTACTTATAACCTAAATTAATTTGAAAAGCTCCACCCAGTTGTAGTCATGCCAGATATTTAAGACTAATGCCTTTTAAACTTCATGTAGTCTTGTTCCAAAGTATCTAATTTGATAGTCAAACTCATAGTTAGTGCAGTTTGGGCAAATACTAAAATTTTACTAAAACCACCCTATTGGAAGCAAAACAATTGAACATGAGTAATTTCCAACTTCATACTACAGGTAATTTCCATGTCTTACCTGAATTGCAAGGGGAAAGAGAACAATATAATGAAAGAAGCCACATCACATGGCTGCACATACTTCTTGCAATGAAGACCAAACCAAACTTCAGTACAAGAGAGCAATACTACCCTTAACACTCTTCCTAATATACAAAAAGACCATAATAAAGATTGGCTAAACTGCATTAGCTGACCTTTTGCTAAAATGCTAAGCATAAAATAAGCATGTCTTAAAGTACATTTTTTGAGACTTGACAAGTTCAACTATGATAAGAAAATAGTACATTTTTTATATTCGACAACTTTAACTAAGCAACTAGTGCGTCTGTATATTCAATAGGAAGCAGCCACAGAGCTAGGGTCAAGCTGAATCCTAGAGCACATACAATCATGCAACTACCCTAAGCATCCCCCCAAAGTAGAAAATAATTTCACTATATCTTAAACTAACTCTAGTCTAGAGTGTGAATCAGGTCAATCAATGGGAGAAGCACAGACATAGTAATGCAGGCTTAAACTAACTCTACTTCTTAAACAATTCTCAGCTAAATAAAATGACCTGTATTAATAGTTTAATTTAATAGTGCACCGATAACAAGAAAATGAATTATAACACAAGCTGATGATTAAAAAAGACCAACGCCATGGGGAGACTTGCACATTCCAACGCATATTTTCAACCTTAAATATCTTTAGTTGTATAACAGTAAAATTATAAAGAACTGAAATTATGAAAGTACATACCGAGGCAAATGTAACAATATCCCACACGACTACAATTTCCCTAAAAGTCACAATATGTGATTAGAATGAGTGTGTGTATAGTGTAAAAGGAGCAAATGGTGTTTAATTTAGGGTATGAAGTATTTACTTTTATTATTTGTATCCCATTAGTGTTTTATGAACTTTATTGATTTCCTTTACTAAAGTTTTCTCAAACCTTTATGTTTTTACTCTAAGCATTTTAACCACCTCCTAAAAACTTTCTTGAATTTCAGTTTTTGTTCTCATTTAAAACTCTTATTTTTCTTGGATGCTCTTTCTTTTTCCCACTTTACTCGCCTTTTTTTAAACTCTTTAAATTGATTATCTTGCTATGTCCCTTTTAATATCGTACGGTTCCTTATGACGATTCATGTTAGCCGACTACAAATCACTTTGGGACTAAGGCTTTGTTGTTGTTGTTGCATATGCTATGTTAAATAGACCTGAAAAACCGATATGCCTTATATATGCCCTAAATCTAATCAATACAAACCACACCAAAAGCGAAGAACTCATTGCCACCTTTTTCACAAAATACGCATTTAAGAAAATCATTACATGTATATTGATCAATCATATTATCATAAATTCATGAAAATGACAGTTACAAAAGTATCTTATTCGATCGAAACACATAAAATCTTCATCAATCAATTTGCAGCAAAAACAAAGAAAAACATTTGCCACCCACCACAATAGCTATATAACCAAACATTTACTCCCCTTGCACCAGTTTCATAGCTCTTCCACTCTTCTATCAATCCAATTTGAGTGAACTTAAAAGTGATATCCTAGTAGTAATGGCATTCACCAGTGTCAAACCTCCCAAATAAATCCATCCAATAAAACATGACCCTCCTAATTTCTTCAATCCACAGACCTCCGGCATGACCCTCCTAATTTCTTCAATCCACAGACCTCCGGCACACTTGAGAGAAATTATAACAACTACTCCCATTCATAAGCTCACAACTCTTCCACAATTCTCTCACTCCAATTTGAGTGAGTTTAAAGGTGATATGCTAGCAGTAACGTCATTCACCAATTTCAAACCCAACATCTCCAACACTAAGCTCACTTAATCACTTAACAACCCAACTTCACAAATAACACAATCCAATAAATCATGACCCTCCTAATAACAAAGCAACTACTCTCATTCCACCAGCTCATAGCTCTTCCACTCTTCTCTCACCCCAATTTGAGTGAACCTAATGTAATATCCTATTTGTAATGGCATTTACCAGTTTCAAACCCAATAACTCCAACAATAAGCTCAATTATTAACCCAGCCATGCAAATAATCCCATCATTATTTATAACATGACCTTCCTGATTTCTTCAACCACAGATTTATAGCAGACTCAAGAGAGATGATATTGGGCTCAAGTCAGATAAGTGATGATACTAATTCCAAGCCAGAACACTCTTTTAAACCTTTCAGATTACAACTCCATCATTCTCTAAATCCAAATGTCTCAACCCTTTTTCAATACCTTAACTAGCTTGTTCACTCTATTTTCCTAAACCATAACCACCAACCCTCACCTTTGAATCACCACATTCTACATTTATACAGGAATTCCTGTGCTTATTTCTCCAACCCGCAAGATTCCAATGCCAAACCCAACCTTCACCTGATGACATCCCACAACAGGATTCAAAACTCATCTCCCACAGCTCCTCCAGTGAACAAACTAAAGTAAACTTTCAGATCTCAATATGTATCATAATTCCTCTCCCTTCTTCTGTATATATAGCACTTCTGATTCCACTACCATCACAACCCTTTCCATTTGGATAGTTCATATTAGGCTTCTGTTTTAAGTTTATTATTTTAGGAAATAAAGACAGTTATCCCTTGCAATTGCTAAGCAAGAAAATGAGACGAAAATTTGGAAATGATATTTCAAATGATGAAAAAAAAAGGAACTGGAATTAAAAGATTTAAATATAGTTCAAACATATTAATTGATCTTGGATATCCCTCCGTTCCCAATTAAAAGTCCCATTTTCTTTTAGCACACATTTTTAGGAAGGTAAATACAAAATAAAAAAAATACAAAAAGGGTGGATTTCGGTAGATTAAAGGTAAATATGAAATGAAGATATTGGGGTTTGGTTGATTAAAGTGAATTAAGAGCGGGGAAGAGAGGGGGGGGGGGGGGGGGTTAAATGAACAAAATAAGATAGTCTTAGTAGGACTTCTCTTTAAAGGCACGATTTGAAATGAAATAAGATCTTAAAATAAGGTGACCAAATCATAGTCTTAGCAGGTGACCATGTTCATACCCTATGAAAGACAATTTCCGTGTCTAAAGTCTTGAAAAATACAGGTTATGCAAAGAGCAAAATCGAATTTATAAGCATTAGCAAGGTCCAACATGTTTCTCACTTGGACCTCTAAGTAATTACAATATTACAGATCATACAGGAAGATAACAAAATTGCTGTTGGTAAAGTATTGAGGCGGGTAAAGTACAATGTTACAAAAGAGAAGAACGACAGCATAAACACTCAGGCAAAATTAAAAACTAATTTCCATAGGAATCCAGATTATGCATTAGGTTTAAGTTAGGCTCTTAACAGGCCAAATGAAATAACAGGGCAAATGAAATTAAAGAAACATTATCCAGCAGACAGTTATATTCTTGTTATATGGTATAAAGGCACAGTTGTGGACTACAATAGCCATTCCAAGCAGCAAAATTTAGTTCCCAAAGGCCAATCATTTCAAGTACCAAAATGTCATAATTTTACAGCGACAAACCCAAATCTATTAAAAAGAGAACATTACTCAGCCTATATCTCATTATCCAATTGCAAATTGACATATGTATGATAAATTTGCTCAAAAAAGTCTAATCAGAAACTGAAAATTGGGACAGAAGAGAAGGCAAAAGCCGTCAGGAACATAAATTTTTTGGCATATGCATGTTTGGATAATTATCCCGTGTATGCATCACATACACACACACATTCACTCACATCCACATATACATATATGCACGCCCACATAAACACATATACATGCATATAAAACAAGGCAGTTTGGATGTAACATACTACCATAGGCAGTATTGGAGTATAATAAATCTCACCTTTCCAGCAATATCAGGAGCTGAGCCATGCACAGCTTCAGCAAGAGCAATACCTCCCTCCCCAATGTTGCAGCTGCATCAGATGTATTTTAAATAAGTTTTCAATCCTAAAGATCATCTTAATAATCTATCTGACGCATACAAATGTTCAACGACTTCAAATGAGAAATAAGAATAGCCTCACCTTGGTGTTAAACCCAAACCACCAATTAAACCAGCACAGAGGTCACTGATAATATCACCATAGAGGTTAGGCATGACCAATACATCAAATAGCGCAGGATTCTTCACAAGCTGTTTGAAGAAAATAATGAAATTAGTACTTACATTGTTCTATACCCTATACCCACAATAGTGTTCCTTTGTTGCGAGTAATATGTAACGGAGGGAGTATAAAAAAAATAAATTAAATAAAAAAATAAAAAAAGCTTATTAGCTGAGAAATAGAGGGTACAAAATAATTGGATGTATCCTCATTAACACCCAAAAACAAAAAAACAGCAGCATCTAGTTAAAAAGACTGTATTAAGCACAAGGATCCACCCCTAAGGCCTTCAACCTTTGTAAGGACATTTATTGCATTAATGAATAATCGTAAGAGCCAATCCATTAACTAGTGAGATTATTCAATTCACTTTTCGAAGAATTCTATCTTTCGGTCTACGATGAAAAAGAAGCATTTATAAGGTTTTTAAAAATAGCCATACCATCATACAGCAATTGTCAATGACAACTTCTTCGTATACAATCTCAGGGTACTTCTCTGCAACTTCCCTGCAGCACTGGGAGCATCAAAGAAACAGATAAATACATAAAAAAAAAATAAATAAATAAATAAATAAATAAATAATAAAAAAAAAAACAAGAAATTAAGTAGTGTGCTCAATATTTGAAAAGAAAAGTTTGAATAACCTTCAAAAAAAGACCATCAGTTTTCTGCATGATGTTTGCTTTGTGTATCGCAGATACTCTCTTTCTTCCATGAGCTTTTGCATACTGAAAGGCATGCTCAGCAACCCTCAAACTTGCTTGACGAGTAATGATCTTGATGCTCTCAACCACACCCCTAACCACCTAGTACCATATGCATCAGAACCAAACAATATCAGAAACATTCAATAGTGTACCATCATCTGTTTTCATATACTTATCCTTCAATCCTTTTGGAATAGTTTTACAAAAATGCCCTAAAAAACAATTCTCTGTATGCAACAAATGCTTTCAGCATCAAAGATATATCTCAAGTGGTTTTACATGCTTTTCAACATCTTCAAATAAAGTAAGCTAGACAAACACTGTGAAAGGGGAACAAGTAAAATAAACTTAAACCTGACGAGATGACTTACTTGGTGTTCAAGTCCACTGTACTCTCCTTCAGTGTTCTCACGGATGGTGACGAGATCCACATCATCGTACCTGGTCTTATAGCCAGGAAGACTGAAGCAAGGTCTGACATTGGCATACAAATTAAGTTCCTTCCTCAAAGTAAGGTTAAGTGAACGATGCCCCTTTCCAATAGGTGTAGCCATTGGACCTTTTAGACCCACCTTATTACGGCGTACAGATTCTAAACTTTCCCATGTGAGAAAGCTTTGGGTTCTAGGATCTACTTCTTTCCCAACAAAGTGTTCCTCCCACTCAATAGGTATTTGAGCCGCAGTAAATATCTGCATTCAGGCAACAAAACAATCAATTAATTATCCCCTTTATTTTCTTTTCTCTTCTAACAAGGAGACTTGCATAGTTCACATTAATCAAATGTTGGATGAAAAGTTATCAAACAGGCCGAACAAAGGTTGGTTAGGGTTGAGGGATTTCAATATGGTGACAATTTCAGGTCAGTACCTTTAGGTGTGGGTTGAACAATGCTAGTTCATGACCAAACACTTACCACTTATGAGGTCAAGACTACGGATTAGAATTTTTAAAATGTCCATTTTACTTCCATTTTAAAATGTGATATACAATATACATAATCATATATGAACAAAAAGTATATTTGTACAAAATACATACATAAGATAACATAATAGACATTAATTTATAGCAAAACCCAACCCTAAAATGATGTTATGTATTATGTTTAAAAAAAAATCCTCATCGTCTCATTTCATCTCAATAAATACATAGATTTAAGATTTGATCAGGAAAAAAAATGAGTGGGGTTTAAAAGGGCACAACATTTTCCAAGTTTTTCGAATTTTGACTTAATTGGGCTAAAGGTTGTTGAATACAGTTCAAAACCTTAAAATTTTGGTCAGTTTAGGGTTGAGTTGATTTCTTAGAGGCCTAGTAAAGAGTACTTTCACAAAGCTCATATATTCAGCCTTATACTACCATTAGCACAGATCTCTTTGATTTGCATCATGACATGATTAAAGAAAAAGGAGAATCAATAAATAATAATATACTCCGTGTAATAATTCTCCCCCTAATACAATATATTTGAAGTTTTTGCATTTCAAGTTCAAACTTTTAAGCATGACTCTCTCTAGAAATCATAATAATAGTAAAATATAATTACATCATAAAAGCATTATCAAATACAAAGTGCAACTCTAACAATATAACAATTATGAAGTACGGAGTATTTTTTATCGAATAGTAATATAAACCTAACCAAACAAGAACATCAAATACTCCACATTAAATTACCAATAAGGTAGTGAATTTCGATTTAAACATTTGAATGAAAGCCACCTAAACTAAAAAAATTCAATCCTAACAAACAATACAAAAGATTGAGCACACCATAGAACCAAAAATAAATTCCTTGAACGAGTGGACTACAGAAGTACAGATCATCAGCAACAACTTAATCATACTCAACAATCCAATAAATAGGCTTTAGCACAACCGTTATACTATTCAAAAACCATTAATTAATGAAATTAGTTGATAAAAATAACATATACACTAATTTCTAACAGCAAATTTCAGAAACTAACACAATCGACTCCGACTCCAATTCCGAAAACTATACATGTCGAGTTATACTACACAGCATCAATTATGAAAAAAATGTGATAATTAACGACAAACTAATCAAAATATCCACTCTAAAATCACAACCCTCACAATCACAAATTCAAATAAAAATAATCCATACATCTACAAATCGTACAAGGCAATTCAAGTACAACAATCAAATCAAAGTTCTGCAATCAAAATCAATGATCAAACGAAATCAAAGAGAAGAGAGAGAAATTGACCTGTTTGACGGATTCGGCGATTTCAGGTCCAATACCATCGCCGGGGAAGAGAGTGGCGGTGATGGGAGCTCCGGTGGAGAATTGACGGCGGAGAGCGGAGGAGGAAGTGTGGCTTCCGACGGCCCGACGCAAGAATTGGGCGGCCATGGAAGTCAATCGAAGAGAGAGAAAGAGAGAATTTTGGGGTTGAGATTGGTGGTGGAGTTGTGTTGCAGAAAAGTTGACGGGGTAATATAAAAGGAAGAAAGCCCTCTGCAAATGCTGAGAAGCCAATATATTCTCTTTATTATTGTTTGATTGATCCACCCTAAAAAAAATACACAAAATACTCAACACCTTCATTATTAAACCTTCTAATTACAATTAGCCGTTTAGTTCGCGCAAGGGAAACGGAATGGAATCAACAAAGGGAAAGGAGGAGAAAGGAACGCTAAACCCTCATTTTTGTATTATTGTTTGTTTTACATAAACAAAGGGAATCACACTTACAACCACCACTACCCTCCTCCTTCTACAACCACCAGTCCACCACTACCCCTTAAATCTGTCATTCACTTACCACCACCACCACATTAGCCACCACCCTCCTCATGACCTACCACCATTTCCCCTGTTTCCCACCCTTTTCGCTGCTCTTCTACCGTCGTTGATGCCCTCTTCACTCTCAATTTTTTTTAAAAAAATTTTGTATTAGATCTAGTTGCTTGGTTTTCATGGTGGATCTGGAGGTTTTGGAGATATGAGTGGTGTTTGTGACGAATTGGGTGAGGTGGCTTTACACAAAAGGTGGGTTTAGGTCAAACTTGGGAGATTTTGGTGGGTGTTTTCGGGGAGGTGGTTTTGGGAGATTTCGGTGGGTGGTTTTCAGGGAGGGTGCGTGGGTTTTTTCGAGTGGGTTTAGGGTGATTTGGGTGGGCGATGATGTTGGTGAAGTTGGGTCGGTTGATGGTAGTGGTGTTGACGGTTAGGCAGTGGTTTTTAGGGTTTTTGCGGGGAGTGGGGGAGTTTTTCGGGGGAGGAGAGCTCCGGCGAGGCACGGGGGAGCTCCGACGATGGGCAGGGAAGATCCGGCGAGGGATGGTGGAGGTGCGGCGATGGTGGCTAGGTGGTGGGATAGGGTAGGATGGTGGTGGTTGGTTTGGATATGGTGGTGTTGTGGTGGCTAAGGAAAGGGAATGGAAAAGTCTAGGGGATGGTGGGGAATGAAGTTAGAGGGATTTGGGGTAATGGAGAGGGTAAAGGGAATGAAAGAAAGTGCCAAACAAACAACAACAAAGAGAATCAGGGCAGTTGATTCCCATTCCCTTTGTTGAATACCTCCAACCAAACGCACCCTTAGAGAAGACAATCAGGCCGTTTTGATCATATTTCAGTCAATTTTAAGGTTTTGGGTTGGGTTGGTTCTCGCGAAGTTTTACTTATCATTTCTCAAAATTCAGTGGGAGAATCGAAACAACACTCCTTATAAAGTTCAACTCGTCGTTTCTCTAGCTTCAAGGGGAGTAACTCACGCATTCTGGCATGATCTCCTTAAGTCTTAGAACCGCTTGTGTAGTCCTATGACTTGTGGGGCTAGTTGTATTGGGAATATCTTAGTCGGACGTCCTATTGAGCAAGTAACAACAATATGGTTGGGCACTCAAAAAAAGTTGGCATGATGAGTAACCTCATACCACCTCTTGGGGGCTAGTTGCTTGGGGTGTTGTTGAGATATCTCTTAAAGAAATTTTGTCATCTGCAACTACAATATATATCGTGGATCGAATTATGGAGATGATTAGTTTATTCCTTTGGGTCGTCGTTATCTGAAGCTAGAAGTGGTCAATAGTCCTTGGCCCGGTCAAATGGACCAAAGCTCAATGGAATGGACCTTACAAGGCCATACTTTGTGGTGATGGTCTGATGGATTGAACAAAAGAGAAAGGCTTAATTTTGGCCCTTTTAAAGGTGAACGCACATACGGTCAAGAAGAGAGAGTTTGGGCTTTGTTTTGGACTCTAATTATATATATGTATGGAGGATATGTAATTAGAGGTGCCTAAGTTAATCAGATTATTTCCAAGAAAATTAGCAAACACTCAAACTCTAGTCCTCTTTCTATGTCTCTCCCCCTTCACGTATGACGTGTGTGTGAGTGGTGGTCGATTCTTCCCTTTCTCTTCGTCAAAGGTGATTCGAAGGTAGTTCGTGCTCCACTACCTAGCAATAGAGTAGGTTCAATCCTAGCCCGTGGACTAAGTAGAGGAATCGCTTGAGGTTATATTCTCCTGAATTCGTATTCGATCTCACATGGACTTAACGCATCAAAGGTACGAATTATGTGAATCTTAATGTGTGATGCATGTTGATCCTGATTAAGTGCGAAAGAATACATATGATTTAAGAAATTCCTGACTATAGTTCCTAGATCCTTACATCTCCTGCCCCCCAGCTTCACTTGGGAGGTTCACCTTGGATCGGTTTCCAACATGGCATACCAAGAGTTTAGCTGCTCATTAAGTCAGTATCACAGCTGACCCACACAGTTGTGACTCAGACAAAGTTCATACACCTATAAATTGTACATCAACTATAAAGGTAACGGGGTTAGATACTTTGAGTTTCATTAGATTCACTTGCTAAAAGTACTCTCTCACTAAACACTAGCTAACTTAAGTTTTGGAGGGGGGTTCCTTGAAACCACCCCTTAGGGAAGTAACGTGTGTTCTCTATGTAGGTATCTCAAGTGGACATAGGTATCTCGAATGGCCTCGTAATCCTCGAAAAATCCTTCACAAATCTTCGATAATAGCCTGCCAATTCCAAGAAACTTTGAACATCTGACACATTCTTGGGTGTTGGCCATTCGCTCACTGCATTGATCTTCGAGGGATCTACTAAAACTTCTTCCTTAGAGATCACATGACCCAAAAAGGCTATCTTTTCTAAACAAAACTCACACTTCGACAGCTTAGTATACAACTGGTGCTCCCTCAGGATCGACAATACTTTACTCAAATGATCTTCATGCTCCTCCCTATTCTTGGAGTAGATCAAAACATCATCAATGAAAACCACCACAAACTTATCCAAATATGGCCTAAAGATTCGGTTCATCAAATCCATGAAAACTGCAGGTGCATTAATTAACCCAAATGACAATGTGAACTCATAATGGCCATAACGCGTCCTGAAAGCACTCTTGGGAATGTCCTGCTCTACAATTCTCAACGGATGGTACCCTGACCTCAAATCTATCTTGGAAAATATTCCAGCCCCTTTCAACTGATCAAACAAATCATCAATTCTAGGAAAAGGATACTTATTCTTGACTGTCACGTTATTCAACTCCCGATAGTATATGAATAACCTCAAACTTCCATCCTTCTTTTTCACAAACAACACTGGAGCACCCCATGGAGAAGAACTAGGTCGAATATATCCCTTATCCAACAAGTCATCTAATTGAGTTTTCAATTCCTTCATCTCAGCTGGAGCCATCCTATATGGAGCCTTTGAGATAATTCCAGTCCTTGGTAGCAATTCAATGGTGAACTCAACATCCCTCGCTGGTGGCATACCTGGTATCTCATCAGGAAACACATCTAGAAATTCCTCACATACTAGAATACTCTCTTTCTTCTCATCCTCCTTTCCCACTTCCTGAACACTACACATGTATATATAGGATAACCCTTCTTGACACAATTCCGAAATTGCAAGGCAGAAATGATTTTGATCCCTGAACTCTTCCCTTCCTTCTTGTACGTCACTGTCACATTACCCGGACCCAATAATTTCACTTTTTGAGCAGCACAATCTATGTGAGCCTTATACTTTCCCAGCCAATCCATTCCTAAAATCACATCTAAGTCTTGTAAATCAAACTCAATCAAATCTGAAGGAAATTCTACTCCATCTATGGCGATAGGTACCCCTTTATGTAACTTAGAACAATTCCTCACTTTCGCAGTTGGAATAGAAACATCTAGAGACATTAACAATGGACTCTCTAACTTTAATCTCTAGACTAGAGATTTTGAAACAAAAGAATGAGACGCACCCGAATCAAGCATGACTCTAGCATTCAAAGAACAAACAAGGAAAGTGCCAATTACCACATCATTAGAAGCCTCAGCCTCACGACGATTCATCACGAACACACGACCCTTAGGGGCCGCTCCTACACTACTACTGGTTCTATTCCTTTAAGCCGATTTATTAGTCTGGGGTGGTTTGGCTAGGTTATTGGTCTCCTGGACTTTCCCTATCTTAACATCCTTCTCCTTGGTGTAGCACTCATACTCCCGATGCCCCAGTTTCTGGCAGTAATGACAAATCACTAGGTTTCCCTCATAGTCCTTCCCTGGGTGGTTTTTCTCACATCTCTTACAAAAATAACTTCACTTAGGTCAGGTGTTATTTCCATTCCCATGATTATTGTTTCCCTGTCCATTAGCTCCCTTCCCAAGGTTTCCCTTATTGTCCCTCCTGTTGAATTGCCCACTTCCCCCAGAACTTTCCCCAATCCTAGGCCTCTTATCAACTCCATGTGAACACCCATAACTCTTCCTTTTCCCTCCAGTTGAGTTCTCTAACTCTCTCCCTCGGATCCCATATAGGTGGGCAGCTCTTCCATAGACTTCATCTAGTGTTTCAAAGGTTACCCCTCCCAGCTTCCCCTGAAGACTTAGGGTTAAACCTTGTTCGAACCTTTGGGCTTTCAACTCCTCCGTGGGTACTACCTCTGGTGCAAACCTCATTAAATTAACTCAATAAATTTATTATAATATTCATTAATGGTCACATTCCCCATCCTCAGGTTGGTAAATTCCATGCATTTCTGCTTCTTCAGGTAGGCAGGGTAAAACTTGTCTCTTATTATCTTCTTCACTTCTTTCCATCCAAAGTTAGGGGTTTCTAAAGCCTAGCCCTATTTTGACTCCACCACAGGTCATCTTCTTCCCTCAAGTAATAAACAACATTATTAACCTTCAATTCTTTAGGACAGTTAATGGCATCAAAAAGCTTGTCAAATTCCCTTATCCAATTCTCCAAACTAGCAAGATCCTCCTTCCCAAGGTAAGTGGGTGGCTTTGCAGCTACCACCCTCTTAAAAACTTCCCCAAACTAATCTAAGTCGTTGCTACGGTTCCCCTGACTCACCAGCTGGCTCATGCTTTGAGCAATGGTAGTTAGCTTCCTAAGAGTAGAGCTCATTTTAGAACCAGTGCGTCTACTATTTCCGGCTCTTAGAGACATCCTGAATAACTTAAAATAACAAATACACATTTATTATATAAGAAAATTTCATAAAACTCTTATTAATAATTGAAACTCCATACTTAGTCACATAGGCTTATTAAAATAATAAATGCATCTTGTCGTTACAAATTCATAAGGGCCACTAGTTGGCTTACAAAGCAAAACAATTTGCTACTAATGGAAGAAATCAATCAATTATTATTCTGAAGTTCTACTCTTGGTCTTAGCTTGATGGATCATCTTACTGGCCACGTCACCTGTGTTTCTTGTGGAAAGTTGATGGGAATCAGGATCTAAAGGTTTAGCCATGTGGGTTGGATTTTTGTTACGTTCAAGCAAGAAGGTAGGATAAAATTCACTATAAGTACGAGTTGGGCTACGCCACGAGCCATAGCTAGAGTTGCGGTTCGGGCTAACATTGGGGCTAGGGTTACGATTTGTGTTGTGATTTGGACTAGATACTCGGCCTCTTGGGATAGATGGTTCAGGAGAGTGAGGTGGGGATTCAAAGTCATTTGGGTGAGGGATTTCTAAGTCATCGGATGATGTATAGTCAAGATGCAAACGTGGAGGTGGTAAGGGTGGCATATCCTAGTTTAGATTATTTAACTTTTGGACTTCTTGAGGTGTAAGCCAAAGAGGAATTTCAGCAACTATTGGTCTTGGGATTCGACTCAAGTCAACTTCAGCAAAATGTAGATCTGCTTTAAAATTGGTTAAGGTTCCTAGCCACTTTCCTTCATGCATATAGGCTTCAATATCCCACAACCCATTAGGTTAAATTAAATTTCTATACTTTCGGATTAACATATTATATTTAGGTGTGTTGGGTAAGTGAACTAAGGCCAGTAGGATGATCCATGGTTCCTCGATCATAAATTTCATATTCCTGTGTCTTTTTTTTATCAGTAGCATGCCAAACAATGTCTGTTATAAAATCACGCACAGATATAACATCCGATTTTACTAGCCTTTGATAAAAGAAATGTCTTCTAATAGTTTCCATCGTCTGTGATAACACAAACTATTTAAGTAGGCAATTCAAATTTCCTCAAGGATAAATCCAAAATGAATACCAATGGAACCGAAATTCCATAACCACACAAATAACTAGACGACCCTAATCATACTTAAACTAATGCACATAAGTTGTTTCTAAAATCAGATGGTTTCAATTCATTTTATTTTCGAAAATAATGATGTACTCGATTTTATGATATTAGACAGTTGAGCCCGCGTCTCCAAGGAAAGTTACCTACAGCGTCGAGGCGAGCCTTTCCTAGAAAGAGAGTCGTACCCATTATAGGCATCCGAAGAGAACTCGAGCATCCTTTTTTCAATCATCTTACCGAATAAGAAATAAGTTTTTATAAAAAAATAGTTTTACTTTCAAAGAATGTGAAACTCTATCTATCCTATATGCTCATCCTAAGTCTACCCACAGATTTTATTTCTTAATTTTAATCATTCTTAGACCCGGAAATATGATACCACTTTGTAACACCCCCAAATCTCCCCCTACGTAAATACTATATTTATATGTATACAAATATCGTAGAGATAGACTTGGGCGTATTATTGCCATGTGAAAACTACGTAAGGCTTAACTAATTACTCAAATTGCAACGGAAAAATAACTAACTTTTATTAATAATAATATGAGTACCATAATAACTGTTTCAAAATAATCCAATAAAAACTCCACACATAAATAAATTAACTCCTAACTATGTGATCCCAATCCCGACTCTAGTATGCACACGAACAACTCCACACCTGAAATCAAGACTGCTTACCAAAAATGGTAAACAGGGCGAACCAAAACAAAAAGGAAAACAGATTAGCAAAAACTCTAAGTACTTATAAGTGCAAGGCATGTAAATACTTTTATTAGTCAAACATGCTTTCGAAATAACCATTTAACTTGTCACAAGTCACTTTCAAAATTAGACTTTCTAAAATTAAACCTTCCAAGGGTAGTAATGTTCATCAATAAAAGCTTTCCAAACCAATAGATTTCCAATTTATAAACTTCCAATTTTAAAATATAATTCCAAATCAATTTTCCTCACCTAAGTGTGCACACCCCCCAAGCAATGCAAGTTATAATATACTCGAGGAAAGTCCAGATCATACAAAGCTCATGGTCTTACTTAACCAATCCCGGGTAGAGGGACAATTAAAATATCAAATACTCAGGTTCATAATGAGCTGCAAATTTTAAATTAACTCAATCAAATGATTTACAAATTAAACCAAATTTTATTAAATCAAACAACACTTTTAGAGATCAAACCTTTAAATCATAAAATCATATATTTTAACTCGCCATAAAAATCATTAACTTAAATATTCATATGTAACATTTATTTAAACAATCATTAAAACAAACATTTACCAAACACGCATTCAAAATTGTATCAAAGACCTAGCCACCTATACGTACCTTGGTCACGAGAACAATTAAGGTACACTCACTAAACTTGACCACAATCGAGGGATTCCTCCTACACAATTAAAATAACCTTAATTAATATAAAGTTAACAAAATTAACACAAAACTATAAACACCTTTCTACTTGTGCATGAACTACCTAAATATTAACCTTATCAATCAAAAATTTTATGACATGATAGCTAGTACCAAAACTAGTATTAGTATAAAAATTGTAACGTTTGAATCAAAGGTAGCATTAATAATCTATTAATATTGGTAATAGTCATAATGATAATTAGAAGATGCAAAGTTCAATTTTTATTTTTGTTTGTTGTTATGCGGCAAAGAGGGAAGTAAAGGTGCTACTGTACATACTTGCTGGCAGTAAGTCACGGCAGAAATGAGTGGCAAAAAGCAGCAGTAGCACGACAATGAGGCGGTGGTTAGCGGGCAGTCATGGGTGGTGGCACTACTTGGTTGCGGTTGCAGTGTTTTCTTAAGCTAGAAGGAGGAAATATTTAGAGGAAGAAGAGGGTTGCGAGTTTCTCAAGAATGTAGGGGAAAATTCTTGTTTTTGCATGGTGTGAGTAAATGGAAGAAATTAAGAGTCTATTTATAGATGTTTAAGGGTAGAAAAGATAGAGTTTAAGAAAGTATAGGACTAGAGTGAAAGCTAGATAAGTTTGGTTAGTTTAATGAATTTGAATGCAATTTAGCCTAGCTTAGGTTAATTTATGAGAAAGAAAAACTAATGAAAGATATTAGAGGAAAAAAGTAAGATAAGTGTTAATTGGTTAAATAAGATAGGAAGTAAGTTAGATTAGGAGATTTAGCACTTAAGTTTGAAGATAAAAACCACCTTCAATATCACGGCCAATTTTTTTTTTTTTTTTAAATGAAAATCAAAAATAATAATATGATAATTGAATTTGATGATTAAATCAAGTTATTATATAAAATATAGATAATATCAAAACTAAGATTAGTTATAATTTATGAGATAATAATTAAGCTAAGGTTGTTTGAGTATTATTAAGGTAAAATCCAGAAAAATAATTAATTTAAAAAATAGCGTACCTCGTTAACTAACAAATTATGGACCGACCAAGATCATAATTTATTTAATTATTCCAAATAATTAGAGAAATTACTAAAATAATTAAGAAAATATTTCCAAAAATTAGGGGTATTACAGACGATTCTTAGCCCAAACCACCAGTACCAACACATGGAACACTAGGGTTTGAAATTATAAAAAATTATGATTTTAAGGTTTTCATGAAAAAATAATTTTGGGATTTATGTATATAATATTTCTAATCACTAATTGTTAATCTTAAGATTTGTGATTTTATTAAGGTTTTTAGTGGAATTTAATCATATTATTTTTCTGGAAATGATTTGGGTTATAAATATTAATTGTTGGTTATTTTACTAGGAGAAGATTACTACTTAGGAGACTTTTAGTTGTGTGAAAGTGTTATAAAGGATCATTTACATGAACTACGTACATGTCTAATTCATTGTGATTAGTATCATGTTTAGATATTAAAGAAAAGAGTTTAGTTTCGTGTTTAAGGAACTTTTAGGATGGAAGATGTTAGGTTAAAATTTAAATAATTCATGTACTTATGTTTATGAGACATGTTTTGGTGAATTGATCACGTTCTATAATATATTGATGCAAGCATGTTGGGTTGAATATATTATTAATGGATCATGGTTGTATATAAATTATTAATGGAAGCCTGTTGTTAGTTATTATATTGATTACTCCCTCCATGTTTTTAAAAGTGAAACGTTTCCTTTGTGCATGTATGTTGATTAATCAAATCTTGAAACAATAATATCTTTAATCATCAATAAGTAAAAGTTATAACAATTGATGATGTTGTTAAAAATCACTAACAATAGTAAAATATGGAGGGACTAGTCATCATGTGTTTAACTAAAGGGTTAGAATGGGATGATTTAAGTGGAATGAAATTATTAATTGTTTTAGGCGGTTATTTATTTAATTATTATTCAAGCATGACTTATTGATATGTTGAGTAAAGGTTTATCAAGTCGGAACGACTAGGTACATTGTCTATGTTTAACATTTTGGATATCTAGAATAATAATGGAATTAAAGTTCAATATTTGATGTGACTATTATTGTGCTAAAATAAGATTGAAAAATGAATTTGTATGTATGGTTTAATTGAATGAGTCGATTTTTAATTAAATTTGTAATCACGTAAAGCATAGGTGGTTAAATAGTTAAACTCTCAAAAGTGCGTCAAATATATATATATATATATATATATATATATATATATATATATATATATATATATATATATATATATATATATATATATATATATATATATATATATATATATAATGAGAACCTATTCTAGAATAGGAACTAGGAACAAATCTGGACCGTTAGATGTAGAACAAGAGGCGCGCGATCTGACGGCCCATATTTGTTCAGACAAATTAATTGCAAAATTCAATTCAGGCGCCTTTTCTCTCTCCTCTCTCTCTCTTTCTGAAAATTTCTCACTCTTTCCGTGATTCTCTCTCTCTTAATCCCCATTTTCAACTGCAAAAAACCTTCGAAAACCGCCATAACCGTCAAATAAACTGCTCAATCTTGCTATAAAATTACAATTTCATGTTCTACTGTATACATTTTTCAATTTCGAAACAAAAATTTTTGAAAATTGGCGAAAATTGACGAATATAAGGTATTTTATCACAACTTCGAAGTTCATACTATTTTGTTTATTTTTGTTGCTATTTTATACTTATATTTGTGTTTTTTGCTTGATTATGTTATATTTGAAGTAGCTGAACTTGAATCCGAGAAATTCAAAGTTCAAATTTAGTGTTTTCAGTTTGATTTCTTCATAATAAGGTATTATCGCAAATTAGTTCATTTTTGTTCAAATTATGATTAATTTACTTATAGTTTCTGTGCAAATTTGTTGTAATTTAGGTTAATATCGACATGCATGTGAAAATTATTCAAAGTTTTAATTATATTTGTGTGTGTGTGTTTTTTTTTTGGCTTGATTATGTAAGAATTGAAGTAGCAAACCTTGAATTGGAGAAATAATTTTAGGCTAAAATCGACATGGATGAGATAATTAATCAAAGTTTTACATAAATTAATATTAGGTTTTTCATAAATTAGGTATAAAATTATAGTAAAGTGTTTTTGAAATAATATTTAAAAAACTTTAGATCTGTTTATATTTATGAACTTAAGTAATTTTACTTAAACTCATACTAATTTAGAATAATTTTGGTTAATTTATTTTGGTTAATTTATGAGTAATATTTGAGTGCATTATTAAAGAGAATAATTTTGGTTAATTTATGAGTAATATTTGAGTGCATTATTGTTGATATAGTACTTCTGTTCTACTATTTGAGTGTTAGAAATTTGCTTAAAGTAAATAAAAGATTATTAAAAGTAAATAGAAACTGACTAAAAGTAAATTAAAAGTAGTTGTTTGAGTTTATATAGTATTGAGTGCATAATGTTTTAAAAGTAAATAGAAATTTGTTAAAAGTAGATAGAAATTTGTTAAAAGTAGACAGAAATTGCCTAAAAGTAAATTTATTAATTGTTATTGAATTACTATGAAATCTATAGATATTGTAGCTTATGTATAAATCAATAAGTTAATGTGACTTTTGTATAATGGCTTATGTATAACATAACAAAAATGATGATAATCATTGCTCATTTCATTACCCTATACATTATTCTTGGTCATCTCATATTTGTTTTGAATTGTTCACAGATTAAAATGGCTAAAACTACAAAGAAAAAACCTGCAACAAAACCAGATCCAGCAAAGGATATTGCTACAGCAAAGAAGGCTGTTGCAAGTAAAAAAGTTATTGCAATCAAGAAATCTCCTGCAACCAAGGTGACTCCCAAAGCCAAGAAAGTTCCCGCAAATACAAAGCAATCTCCAATTAAAGGTATATAGTATAAAGTAAATGGAGTCTGTTATAAATTAAGTAAATAGAAACACTTATAAAGTAAATCATTTGTCAGAAATATGTTTTAAAAGATTTTTAATATGTCTATACTTATAAACTGATTGTGTTAACTAAATGTAATAGGTGCTAAGCTTCAAAGGATTTCAAAAAGACAAATATTGATAAAGAGAAGAATTAAGGAACTAGAAACATCAAAAGGTTCATAAAAGTTTATATAATTAAATTCATTTGTTATGTATTATATTGCACCAAGGTATTACACCAAGGTATTACATAAAAGTAAATGAAGATTGATATAAAGTAAGTACAAATTGTTATAAAGTAAATAGAAACTCTTCTAAAGTAAATGAAGATTGATATAAAGTAAGTACAAATTGTTATAAAGTAAATAGAAACTCTTCTAAAGTAAATGAAAACTGTTTTAAAGTAAACTGTTTAGAGTAAATCATTAAATGTCTATGATGTTTATTGATAACTTTAATAAAGTTAACAAAAATATTTATAAAGTAAACATAAATGTTTTCAAAGTTGGTTAACATGTTTAAACAAATTATAGGAACAAAGAAAAGGTTAAAATCTGAAGTGAAAGATAGCAATTATGAACTAGAAGAAGATCAAAATGAGGATTCTGATGGTTCATTAGAAGAAGACAACAAAAAGGGGAAAGCTCATTTAAAGAACAAAATGAAGCTTGACAATGCTGAGCTTGATGTACATGAAGTTATTGATGTTAATGATGATGATGATGGTAATTTGGAAATCAAGAAAACACACTGCAGACACAATGCAGTTGTTGATTTAATTAACGATTTTAGTGAGCAGCAAAAAAAAGATGTCATAAGTATTGGTTTTGGAGGACTGCTTGAACTAAAGTTAAGAAGAATTTCAACAAAGATGCTTCCATGGCTTTGTCGCCATTTCAATGAAAGCAGTTGCATGTTCAAGAATGACATGTTGAAAGAATTTTCAGTGAGTTCCTGCGATGTTGAAGATATATTTTTGCTTCCACATGTAACTGAGAACAAGGTGAGTTTTCAGTTAAGGAAGCAACCTCTATCAAACTTGCTGATTCAAAAAGAATGGAAGAAAAAGCTAGAAATTCCAGAAGATGATGAGATAATTGTGAATAATTTGGAGAACAAATTAAATAGTCTAAAGGAAGGAGGGGAGGATTTTAAAAGATTCTTTGTGATGTATGTTTGCAGCACATTCTTGGCCCCTGTTGCAAACAGAGCGATTGATTACAAGATAATCAATTACGCAGACAATGTAAAAGAAATACATAACCTAGATGGGTGTGGTTATGTGATGAATAACCTGTACAAATCAGTGGGAAGCTTCAAGAACAACAAAAAAAAGGAATCAAGATCGGGAATAAGTGGATGTATCCTTATTCTTCAACTTGTATACTTTCATCATCTAGCATTCAGAGGGCAGCCTGAACCTACAACACTACCATTGATCCAACATTGGTCAGATGAGAAAGTCAAAGAAAGAATTGTAAAAGAGGCAAAGGCATCTTTTGGTCAAGGAGAACTTCAAAAAGATGACTATCTAGTTTGTAGAAAAAAAGGAAAGCAAGCATTCTTGGGAGATGTAATTGAGAATGCTTATAGAAATTTTACTGATAGGGAGAGAAGATTGGTGTCATTTAACCTACCAGAAGGTGTGATGACAGATAGTGAAATACATGAAGCTGCAAAAGATGTGAGTAATTTTTTTTTAGTTATAACGATTTCTTTTATTTACTTTAAAATGAAATATAGTTACCTTTATCTCATATTTGTTTACTTTTATTATAGTGAATTGCTCTGCTCCTAGTGGTAATAATATATAGTAAATGATAAACATAAAGTAAATAATGTTGACTTTAAAGTAAACAAATTAACTTTAAAAGTTAATATTATTTATGTTAAAAAATAATGTACTAATAAATTGTTATTATTTATTTTGAAGGAAATTGAAGAAGAACTGCATTTGTTGACTAGAGATTCACAATTCTTTGCAATGATACATGCTGAGCGTATAGCTACCTTAGGAGAAAAGATGAAAAGGCAACAAATGAATGTGTCTACATCTAATTCCCAACAGGTTTCTGAAACACAAAGGCTGATGGAAGATCCTAGAGTACAAAGGGCTATGGATGAAATATTCAGGCTTTATGATGATCTAAAAAATGTATCTAGTGTGATTCTGTCAACATGGGAGGAGCAACATAAAACCGACATAGATCCTAAAACATTTGAAGAAGATGCAGTTGATCCTAAAACTGTCCATTTGGATGTTGATGATGAAGATTTTGAAATAGAGGAACTGGATGATGGAAAAAAAGAGAACAATGACAAAAAAGAAGATGAGGAGGAGAAGGAAGAACATGATGAGGAGGAAGAATATGAGGAGGAGAAGGAAGAAGACGAGGAGGAGGAGGAAGAAAAGGAGAGAAAGAAGGAGGAGGAGGAAGAAAAGGATAAAGAGGAGGAGGAGGAAGAAAAAGATAAAAAGAAGGAGCAGGGGGAAGAAGAAAAGGAGGAGCAACAAAAAGAAGATGATGACAAAAATGAAAAAAAGGAGGAAGAAAACCAGGGAGAGAGAGGAGAGAAAGATGCTGAAAATAAGGGTGTTGATAATCAGGAGGTTGATGCTGATAATCAGGGAGAGAAAGATGCTGAAAACAAGGGTGTTGATGCTGATATTAGTAAGGTAGTACACTCAGTTACTGAGAGTATCCTAAATCAGCTAGCCAACACTTATAAAGGAAGGTAAGCTGTTAACTTTAATAAATATTAATCAATCCATAGTCAATAGTGTATCATTATATTGAAATTATATCTGCTATTTTATTATAGTTGTTGCTGAAAAACAACTTCAGGCAGAAACATCCACAATTGAGATTAAGGACATTCACAATGAGATAGTTTCAAAAGTTAAAATCAATTTAGATTATGGAGAGAAAGATGTTGACATTGATTTTGTTTCTAAGACAATGAAAGGAAACAAATCAAGATTGAATGCAATGCCAGAGATTTTTCAAGTAGTGGCTGATTACTGCATTTTGAAGTACAACCCATTCAAACAGTAAGTAATATTTTTTTTAGGTGCAACTATATTATATCTACTTTTAGTTATATTTAGTTTACTTTAAATAATATTTTATTTACTATAAATATTTAATTTTGCACGGTGAAGAGATTGGGATATTTGAAAGTCTTCTCATGATAACAAGAGATGACACAACATCCCTAGCTCCAACAACCCCGGCTCAAATGATAAAATATAATATAGTTCAATGTTGGTCATTTCTAATGACTGATTCTCGATTGAAAGAAGATCCTTTATGCTTTTTCTTTGGCATTGATCACAGTGTAAGAATTAAAAAAACTGTTAAGCTCAATCATAATTAAATATCTATGATCTCATAAAGTAATATTTTGTACGTTCTCATTAATACACATAGACCTCTAGAGCTGTCTCTCAGGTCACAAGATGCTTCCCAGCCAACAGATAAAAAAACAGAGGTGAAGTCTCCTTCAGTACACTCACAAGAATTGAATCAGGCATGGTACGATTGGATGTGCATATGTGATGCAAAGGAGAAAATTAAGGTAGCTCAGTTGGTATGTCTTATTATTCTAATTATTAAACTACATTGTATGGAATTATGATTTTGAATTTGTAAACTAATAACTGTAATTTTAATGACAGATTTTTGTTCCAATCTGTATGAGTAACCACTATAGTTTGATAGTGGTTAATTGTGATTTTGAAATAGAGGATCTGGATGATGGAAAAAACGAGAACAATGACAAAAAAGATGATGAGGAGGAGAAGGAAGAACAGGATGAGGAGGAAGAAGATGAGGAGGAGAAGGAAGAAGACGAGGAAGAGGAGGAAGAAAAGGAGAAAAAGAAGGAGGAGGAGGAAGAAAAGGATCATAAGAAGGAAGAGGAAGAAAAAGATAAAAAGAAGGAGCAGGAGGAAGAAGAAAAGGAGGAGGAACAAAAAGATGATGATGACAAAAATGAAAAAGAGGAGGAAGAAAACCAGGGAGAGAGAGGAGAGAAAGATGCTTAAAACAAGGGTGTTGATAATCAAGAGGTTGATGCTGATAATCAGGAGGTTGATGCTGATAATCAGGGAGAGAAAGATGCTGAAAACAAGCGTGTTGATGTTGATATTAGTAAGGTAGTACACTCAGTTACTGAGAGTATCCTAAATCAGCCAACACTTACAAAGGAAGGTAAGCTATTAACTTTAATAAATATTAATCAATCCATGGTCAATAGTGTATCATTATATTGAAATTATATCTGCTATTTTATTATAGTTGTTGCTGAAAAACAACTTCAGGCAGAAACATCCACAATTGAGATTGAGGACATTCACAATGAGATAGTTTCAAAAGTTAAAATCAATTTAGATTATGGAGAGAAAGATGTTGAAATTGATTTTGTTTCTAAGACAAAAATAAATGAAATGCCAGAGCTTTTTCAAGTAGTGGCTGATTACTGCTTTGTGAAGTACAACCCATTCAAAAAGTAAGTAATATATTATTTAGGTTCAACTATATTATATCTACTTTTAGTTATATTTAGTTTACTTTAAATAATATTTTATTTACTATAAATATTTAATTTTGCACAGTGAAGAGATTTGGATATTTGAAAGTCTTCTCATTATAACAAGAGATAACACAACATCCCTAGCTCCAACATCCCCTGCTCAAATGATAAAATCTAATATAGTTCAATGTTGGTCATTTCTAATGAATGATTCTCGATTGAAAGAAGATCCTTCATGCTTTTTCTTTGGTATTGATCACAGTGTAAGAATTTAAAAAACTGTTAAGCTCAATCATAATTAAATATGTATGATCTCATAAAGTAATATTTTGTACGTTCTCATTAATACACAGAGGCCTCTAGAGCTGTCTCTCAAGTCACAAGATGCTTCCCAGCCAACAGATAAAAAAATAGAGGTGAAGTCTCCTTCAGTACACTCACAAGAATTGAATCAGGCATGGTACGATTGGATGTGCATATGTGATGCAAAGGAGAAAATTAAGACAACTCAGTTGGTATGTCTTATTATTCTAATTATTAAACTACATTGTATGGAATTATGATTTTGAATTTGTAAACTAATAACTGTAATTTTAATGACAGATTTTTGTTCCAATCTGTATGAGTAACCACTATAGTTTGATAGTGGTTCACTGTGATTTTGAAATAGAGGATCTGGATGATGGAAAAAAAGAGAACGATGACAAAAAAGAACATGAGGAGGAGAAGGAAGAACAGGATGAGGAGGAAGAAGATGGGGAGGAGAAGGAAGAAGACGAGGAGGAGGAGGAAGAAAAGGAGAAAAAGAAGGAGGAGGAGGAAAAAAAGGATAAGGAGGAGGAGGAGGAAGAAAAAGATAAAAAGAAGGAGCAGGGGGAAGAAGAAAAGGAGGAGGAACAAAAAGAAGATGATAACAAAAATGAAAAAGAGGTGGAAGAAAACCAGGGAGAGAGAGGAGAGAAAGATGCTGAAAACAAGGGTGTTGATGCTGATATTAGTAAGGTAGTACACTCAGTTACTGAGAGTATCCTAAATCAGCCAACACTTACAAAGGAAGGTAAGCTGTTAACTTTAATAAATATTAATCAATCCATAGTCAATAGTGTATCATTATATTGAAATTATATCTGCTATTTTATTATAGTTGTTGCTGAAAAACAACTTCAGGCAGAAACATCCACAATTGAGATTAAGGACATTCACAATGAGATAGTTTCAAAAGTTAAAATCAATTTAGATTATGGAGAGAAAGATGTTGACATTGATTTTTTTTCTAAGAGAATGAAAGGAAACAAATCAAGAATGAATGAAATGCCAGAGCTTTTTCAAGTAGTGGCTGATTACTGCTTTGTAAAGTACAACCCATTCAAAAAGTAAGTAATATATTATTTAGGTTCAACTATATTATATCTACTTTTAGTTATATTTAGTTTACTTTAAATAATATTTTATTTACTATAAATATTTAATTTTGCACAGTGATGAGATTGGGATATTTGAAAGTCTTCTCATGATAACAAGAGATAACACAACATCCCTTGCTCCAACAGCCCTTGCTCAAATGATAAAATCTAATATAGTTCAATGTTGGTCATTTCTAATGAATGATTCTCGATTGAAAGAAGATCCTTCATGCTTTTTCTTTGGTATTGATCACAGTGTAAGAATTAAAAAAACTGTTAAGCTCAATCATAATTAAATATGTATGATCTCATAAAGTAATATTTTGTACGTTCTCATTAATACACAGAGACCTCTAGAGCTATCTCTCAAGTCACAAGATGCTTCTCAGCCAACAGATAAAAAAATAGAGGTGAAGTCTCCTTCATTACACTCACAAGAATTGAATCAGACATGGTACGATTGGATGTGCATATGTGATTCAAAGGAGAAAATTAAGACAACTCAGTTGGTATGTCTTATTATTCTAATTATTAAACTACATTGTATGGAATTATGATTTTGAATTTGTAAACTAATAACTGTAATTTTAATGACAAATTTTTGTTCCAATCTGTATGAGTAACCACTATAGTTTGATAGTGGTTAACTTTATGAATCAGACAATTCAGTACTTGGATAACAGGGAGTATGATGACAGGCACAAGCCTTTCTACAGAATTCTTGGATCTATTGTGGTAAGATTTTTTTGGTTTATAAAAAGTAAATTGTTAAAGTAAATAAAAGTACTATTAAAGTAAATGAAAATGTATTAAAAATATAGATTATAATGACAGTTAAAAAATAAGATAAAATATAAAGTAGAAGATGATCTGATTAAAGTAAATAATATTTTTATTAAAGTAAAAGAATATCTATTAAAGGTACACATTTTATTACTTATAAAAATATAATATAAAATATAAAGTATAATATGTTTTAATTAAAGTAAATCATATGAAAGTAAATCATATAAGTTTAAAATGCTCTAATGTATACTATAAATTTGTTTTACTTATATATTGCTTTACAAATGTTAAAGGTGGAGGAAATGTCAAACTTTCTGAAGAGAATTGATCATGAAAAAGCTGATGAAATTCTTGAATATGAGTTTGATGAAGTTAACTTCAAGTGGAAGACACCAAGATATACTCTTGATTGTGGTGTATTTGCAATGATCCATATGCTGTGTTTTTCTGGAGAAACTTTTGATTCTGACCTTGATTTAGCAAATAGGAGAAAGGTGTATCGTGCAGAAATATGTGTTGCTCTTGCTTTGGCAGACATAAACACTAAAAGAAAAAAACTTCTGAGAAAAATTTCAAGGTTTAGGGTAGTTAGAAAACTAGAGAAGGAGAAAGGGGTAGAAGATATGATTTTTGTTTCTGATTTCTTGAAGAAAAAGAAGGAAGTAATGGATAACATGAGTTTGCAATGTTACCAAGTGATCGACTACTTAGCAATCAATGATGGTGAAAACTTTCCAAACAAGAGGTATGTTTTAGACTTCCTAAAAAACAAATAATCATATTGCATAATATATAATATTGTTTGACATAAGTTTAACTTTAACTTTAACTCTACATTACAGCGAAGTAGTTGGCTGGTTTATAGATTCAATTGAAATAGTAAGGCAAGATTGTAACGCTTTGCTCAATGAATGGAAAGTTTCAAGTAATGTGATCACTGCTTGGTCAAACCACCTAAATAAAATTGAAATGGAAAAAGATAGGTCTGAAAATGACTTGATCATATACTTTTTTGGATTTGACTTCATGGTAATAAGTTTTTCAAATTAACTTTATAGTTTAGAATTCTGCATCAAATAAATATTAGAAATAATAATTGGATTTTTTCTTTGGAAGGATGCTTTAACAATGTATTTGAAAGCTCATGGAAAAAAGGGAGTAACAAGTCTGCAAAAACTATGGATTGATTGGAACACTTCACAATCATTGGACTTGGATGCAGCTCAATGTGTAAGACAGAATTAATATTAAAGTAGAACAATATATGTTTAAAGTAATTAAAAACAGGTTTAAAGTAAATATGTTTATATGTAGGTGTATATACCTCTGATGTTAGAAGATCATTATTTTCTTGCTGTGATAAACTTCAAAGATGAAACAATTGATCATCTGGACAACACTTTGTACGAGACAAATGAAGAATAAGAGCCAGTACAGAGTTTTATCTTAGAAACAGTAACGAATCAATGGATTAAAAAATTATCTTTAAATTCATTTTTCAATATCTTTTATTATACTAATATTCATTGCATTCAGGTGATACAAGTACAGAAGTTGTTTAAAAATAAGGAAGCATCCACAGGCAAATGATATGTGATCGGGGGTTAAAATAGTGTCGTTAGTCTACTAACCCTAATCAAATTAACAATTTATAATACCTAAACTACCCTAATACGAGTATAGGGGTAAGTAAAGGGTCGAACCCAAAAGGACTAAGTGTATCAATTTATGCTAATTAGACTACTAGGAAAGCTTGTGAGGTAAAGAGAGGTTAAAATAAACACAACTAAGAACAAACAACTAAAACTAGGGAAAGTGGAATCCAATTACATCAATGCATTCAACAACATCATACAATTAGATGAAAATGACCTTGATTAGGAACAATCAACACATTTAACTCACTCTCGCACAATTAAGCATGTTAATTATCCTACTAAACTAATTCACTCTCGTGCAACTAGCCTAGCAAAGGTATGGAAGAATTTAGGGCTCTCAACCAACTCACTCTCGCACAATCGATTGAAAACACAATTAAAAACATAGAATCAATTAGCTAGAAAGATTCTAATACATAAAAGCATCATCCATACACAATAATCAAGAAACAATTCCACACTAATCACAATCAATCATTCAATTTATTAACATGACCTTCATCCATTTCCCTAGAACAAAACCTAAGCTAACATGATGAACAAAAATATGGAAAACAAGGTAAAATAATAATAAAAGCAAGAATCAAATAACTAAACTAATTAAACTACTCAAATCAACAAATAAATAAGCAAAAACAATAATAAATGAAAGCAATAAAGGTGAGAGAAAGTTAGGAAAACTCATTGAATTTATGAGAGGAAAAATCCACAAATTTGCTTCTTCAAAATCCCAAAAACTCCATGAAAAATCCAAGCTTTCTCTCTCTAAACTACTCCTAACCCTAAGAGAGAGAAAATAAAGGCTAAACTAATCTAATCTAATCTAAAATAAAAATGTTAAGTGTTCAAGGTTTTGAGAAAATAACCCCAAAAGGGTATTTATATACAAGGCTAAATAGAATAAAATAAATAAAAGAAAACAAATAAAGAAAATAAAATAAAACAAAAGAAAAGAAAAGGGAAATAGAAAAGGGGAATAAAAATAAAAGAAAATAAAAACCCCAAAATCCCCAATTTCCCCCAGCAATCACGATCTCCCCTTCTCTTTCATTCGGCTGCTCTGTTTCTTCCATCATCACCATCACGCATCATCAATTATCATAATCACCACCGTCAATCCTCATCGTCATCAATCAAGCATCAATCAAAGCCGTTCAATTCTCATTAAAAATCACGTGAAAAGCTCGTGATTGACCCACGATTGCGCGCCCGCACAGAAGACGCACACAGGTCGCGCAAAGCTTCTGCCTCGAATCTGATTTAGGACTCCATTTTGTGCGCTTTCTGACAGGGTTGCGCGGCCGCGAGTAGCAGCTCTGTGAGTTTGGGTGTTGGGCGAAATGCGGCTGTAATTGGTGAGTAATTGGGTTGGATATTTGGGTGGTTAATTGTGGGTGAAGGGCTGGTGGTTTAATTGGTGTTGCGGGGTTTAATTGGTGAGTGGTTTGGTGGTGATTGATAGTGGTTTTGGCGGTGGCTGGTGTATTGGTTGCGACGGTTGATGGAGAAGAATTGGAGGTGGTTTGGTTGGAGTTGCGGGGTGGCTGTTGCTGTTGGTGTGTGTGTGTGTGGGATTGCGTGGGTATTGACTGGTGGCAGAGGTGTTTAGGCTGGGTGGCTGGCGCGGCTGTGGTCGCAGGTGGAAGCTGGTCTGGTTGGAGGTGCTGCGTGAAAAGGAGAGTTGGAGCAGGGGAGTGTTGCGATGTTGGTGTTGTTGATGGTTGTTGTCGCTGCTGTTGCTGTTGGTGTTGTGATGTGTGGTGGTTTGTGGGAGGTTGCTATTGGTGGCGCTGGTGGTTGATTTTAGTTAACTGGAGCAGGGGGCTGCTGGTTGTAATTGATGTTGCTGTTGGTGATGAGGAAAAGCAGGGAGCAGGGGAGGACGAGGAGATCGAGTGTGTGGTGGAGGATAGGTTATGTTGTGGTGAAGGATAAGGCTGACAGCAGCTAGGTCGGTTAGGGGCATTGTGAATAGTGTTTGACTTGAGTTCGAAACTCCATTTATGACTCAAAACTTGAGACACGTATATTGAACCTCGAACGTTGGACCTCCGAACTCGAACATGACTTTGAAACCCGGAACGCCTACAACCAAAAACAACACGAGGGTGAATTGGAAAATAAAATAAAATAAATAAAATAAAGTAAAATAAAGTAAAATAAAATAAGATAAATAAAATAAAATAAAATAAGATGCTAAAACTAAAGAAATAATAAAATTAAATGAAATAAAATAAAATAAAATAAAATATGAAACTAAAATAAATAAGAAAACGAGATAAAAAGAGAAATTATTAAAAATATAAACTAACGACTTAAACTACAAACATTAAAAGAAAGAAAAATAAAATAAAACACGAAAATAAACTAAAAACTATAGAAAATTACAAAAATACTCAAAATAAAGAATAAAAGACAAGAATAATAAAATAATAGAAATAAAGGATAAAAAGGGTGAAATTATTGGAAAGTAAGCCGGAATACGACTCAATAAACACCCTAAAAGTGACATAAAAGTCACTTATCAATATGCTGACCTACAAGCTGAGAATAATTGAAATTCCATTCCAAAAAGAAAGAGAAGATAATTTCTCAGCAAGCTATCTACTGTTACATATGAAGGTTTATGATGGTGCAAATGACATAGGATTAGGAACAATAACAAAGGTAAGTTACCATACTTATTTTTGAAGTCGTTACACTCTAGAACTAATCTATACTAAATTATACTCTTTTTTTTTACAGGAATTTGCAAGACTGAATCACCATCATATAAGATTAGTGCTCGACCTACTTCTCAATGAAAGAAATCAAATGAAACAGAAGCTGCTAACAAATGTTGAGGATTGGGAAGAAAAGAAAGAATCAGAACAAATTTAAATGATATTAGTAGACTTGAATATATCATAGATATTTAGAGTACTTGAACTTGTGTAGTATTATGCAAAACTTTTATTAAGTAGTGGTTGAAGATAAGTTACTGGTGCAGCTTCAAGTTCTACAACTTGTATAGCAATTTGGTAGTTCTAGTATAATATTAGACCTTATTTTTGTTATAATCTAGTATAAATGTGAAAATTATGTGATGCTATTTGTAATTAAAACTATGGGTTTAGCCACTTAATATAATATTTCCAGTTTGTGTTAAAAAAATAATACATATTATATATCTAAGTTAAATTACTAGGATTGTTCTTTCTCAAAAATGATGGAAGATAAAAAAGTAAATGTAAATACTGTTAAAGTAAATAACAATGTGTTTAAAGTAAATACAAAATTTAATTTTTTTTTTTCTGAAATGCGGTGTTCGATTTTAAAGTAGAGAAAAATACATTTAAAGTAATAAAAAATGAATTAAAAGTAGAGGTGGAGATGGGAAAAAGTATTAAAGTCAAAAAAATGTTATTCGATTATAAGTAAATGAAAAAAATGTTAAAGTAAATAATACTATGTTTAAAGTAAAAGGAAAAAAGTTTTAAAAAAATCTTTATGAAATAAGGTGTTCAATTTTAAGTACAAAAAAATACTGTTAAATTAATAGAAAATGGATATAAAGTAAAGGGAGAAATGGGATATAAAAGTATTCAAGTAATAATAGTTGACCCAACTCAAATGACCCGACGCATGACCCAAAATCATTAACCCAAAAAATGACAAAAAAACCCAAAATTAACCCAACACAACCTATAACAGAGTCGAAAATGGAGTTGACCTAATGTGACCATACACCCGAACTAACCTAACCCGAAGTTGACCAACTTGAATTTGACTTGAAGAATTTGACCCGAAGTGTTTAACCAATTCGAACATGATCCGAAGTGTTTGACCTGAAGTGTTTAACCAACTCAAATGTGATCATACAACAAACTGGGTATGGGTCAAGTCTCCTACTTCATTTGCCTCGCTAACATCCAACCTATGTTGATTGAATTACAACCGGCCTTACATTTTATTAGATTTGGTACAAGTTTAGGTGAGTTTAATAACCGGTCAAATTACATTCAATTAAAGTCAATAATTAATGGTTAGAAAATTATTAACCCAAAAAATGACACAAAACCCAAAATTAACTCAACCCAACCCATACCCGACTCGAAAATGGAGTTGACCTTATGTTGACCAAACACCCGAACTCACCTGACCCGAAGTTGACCAGCTCGAATTTGACCCGAAGTGTTTAACCAATCCGAACATGATCCGAAGTGTTTGACCTGAAGTGTTTAACCAACTCGAATGTGATCTTACAACAAACTGAAGATGGGTCGAGTCTTCTACTTCATTTGCATCGCTAACATCCGACCTATGTTGATCGAATTACAACCGGCTTTACATCTTATTAGATTTGGTACAAGTTTAGGTGAGTTTAATAAATGGTCAAATTACATTCAAGTAAAGTCAATAATTAATGATTAGAAAATTAACTCAATCTAGAATTTTAGTCGAATTTGGTTCAAGTCAATAATTTTACGGGTTATAATCAAGTTAAAATCACCAAGTCAGTAATATATGGGTTACATTTGGGTCGGCTCATTTACACATCAATTCATGTTCAAAATCGGTATCTGATTTGGTACAAGTTTAGGTGAGTTTGATAACCGGTCAAATTACATTCAAGAAAAGTCAATAATTAATGGTTAGAAAATTAACTCATTCTAGAATTTTAGTCAAATTGGTTCAAGTCAATAATTTTACGGGTTATAATCAGGTTGAAATCAGCAAGTCAATAATATATGGGTTACATTTGGGTCAGGTCATTTACACGTCAATTCATGTTCAAAATTGGTATCAAATACTCTTGTCAACTCGGGTTCCACGAAAAATGTGACAAGTATTTTAGAACAAAAAAGGGATATGGTCACACGAGGATTTGTAAAATTACAAAAGAAACTGTTTTCACTTTCAGACCTAGATGTAGAATGCAGTAACCCACCCATAAATAGGTCCCTAAAATATGCAGGAATCCAAAGATGTTTAATCTTGAACATGTATGCAAACCACTCATGACAACAAGGTTAAACTCCTCCATAACACTATTCCAGCCATCAACGAATACATGAGGATCAATCTCTCTATCCCAAACTACTGCACTTAGCTTTTTCAGGAAATCAGTTTCATTACAAAAAGCAGTTCCAACCTTTTCAGGTACCTTCCTCATCATGTGCCACATACATAGCCTATGTTTAGCCTTGGTAGAAACCTTTTCTATGGCAATACCCATTGCAGGATCTTGATCAGTGATAATACAAGAGGGTTCTCTTCCCATACACTTCAAAAAAGTTTCAAATAGCCACACAAAAGAATCTATGTCTTCTTTAGATAATAGAGCAGCACAAAATGTAACACATCTCTTGTGATTATCAACACCAGTAAAAGGACAGAAAACCAATGAATATTTATTTGTATCATAGGTAGAATCAAAAGATAAAGAGTCCCCAAATAATTGATAATCTCTTCTACCAATAGCATCAGCCCAAAAGGCACGGGTCAAATGCCTACTTCCATCAACACAGTAATCAAAATAATAACCCCCTTTACTGGTTTTCACTTTTTGTTCAAGGTTCTGAAAAAACATTGCACCATCAGCATTAGAGATATAAACTTTCAAGACCCTAGAAAAATTTTGAAATCATTTTTACTGCCCCTGACATTTTGAAACCCACCACAAATTTCTTTCATGATCCTATAAGACATAACAACCCCTATATTTAACTTTGAGTTGTCAAAATAAACTTCTTATGAGCAAAATTTAAACCAACTTCATGTTTAGTAACCTGCCTAGTAATTGGTGTAGAAAAAGGGTGAGAATGATATTCATAAAAACAATACACCATATACTTCCCACCAGTACAAAACCTAAATTTTATCTTAGCAGGACAACCAACTCTCTTCACAGTCTTTCTCTTTAAACAAGCACCTTCAACTTGTTTACCAGGTTTCTTGTTATTTGTCACATACCCTTCTTTGCTACATAATAAATATTTAATTATAGTAACTCCTTTACCAGTAGGATCATTCTTATTCTTTTGTGAGTTAGTAGTACTAGAACAGACTTTAAATCCACACTCATTAGCATATTTGTAATAAAAGGCAATATCATCTTGAAGGGTATCAAATATCATTCCAACAAAAGGTTTGTTTTCAGAAGAACATGGCATATAATCTTTATCACCTCCAGAATTATAATATATTTTAGGAAGCAAAGGCTGAGTGGGTGTTTTAAAAATTCTTACATTGTTAGCTTCAGTAGTGAAAGAAGAAGAATAATGTTCTATGCTTTCAGACATCACTACAACAAAATAAAGCAAAGGTAACAGTGAAAAATCATTGCCTAATATAACAAAAGTGTTTCCTTGTAGCTAAGGCAACACATATGAGGCGTAGTATATGCCCCTGTTGTCTATTCATAAGGCAACACATTTTTATTCAAAGGCAACAATTTTGAAAACCAAGGTAAAATAATACATAAGGCAACACTTTTACAAAGACAACAAATGAAAAATGTTGCCATCTAAGGAGACAATTCAAAAATGTTTCTAAATGTTGTCACTCCCAAGAATTTAGTAGGTTGTAGGGCTCGAACTTGTGACCTCAAAGTCACAAGGTGACTTCACCACCAACTCCACCAAACTATATATATATATATATATATATATATATATATATATATATATATATATATATATATATATATATATATATATATATATATATATATATATATATATATATATATATATCACACATTACACACACTCGCCATAAAAGCAATATCTTAAATTATGTTGTCTTTTTAATATAAATGTTGCCGTAGATGGTAACATAGATATTAATGTTACATTTTCAAGCAATAGTTTTGTAGAGCAACACTTTAAGCGACTGTAGCCTTATATATTCTAGAGCAACACTTTTTTATCTGTTACTTTAGTTCAAGGTAACAAATAAATATTGTTGCTTTAGATTACTAAGAGTATCATTTCTGTAAGTGTTGCAATCTTAAGTGTTGCCTATTCTCATTTTTTTGTAGTGCATGTTCCTGAAAAGTAAATGAATAGAAGGAAAAGTAAATAAACAATAAATAAAAGTAAATAAACTATAACTAAAAGTAAACAATATGTTTAAATAATATGCTCTACGCTTTCAGACATGTTCCTGAAAAGTTAATGAATAGAAGGAAAAAGTAAATAAACAGTAAATAAAAGTAAATAAACTATAACTAAAAGTAAACAATATTTTTTAAAAGAACAACAAATTATGAAACTAATAATGAAAAGTTAATGACTGAATGCAAAAAGTAAATTTAAAAGAACAACAAATTATACTAATAGATTAATTACAGCAAACAATATATCAACTATATGCAGACACAACTACATTGAATCCGTAAGTGTAAAACCATAAAATAGGAATTAAAAACCAATATCGTAAAAATAAAACCCAAAATAAATTAATAAATTGTATAGAATAATTCAAAGAACAATTAATAAGCAAAAATTAAGAAAAATTACAATTAAAACCCTAAATCGAAAAACTCAACTCAAATAAACAATGAAATCAAAATAAACAAACAAAATACAAATATAATTAGAAAATTACCTCAACGAATGAAAAAACCTGAAGAATACGATGTAATAAAAGATCAAAAACGAAAAATCTGGGCAAAAAAATTTGCAAAGTCGAAGAACTCAAATCCACGGCGGAGAAATCGATGTTAGAGAGAGAAAATGTGGACGGGTAGAGAGAGAAAATGAATGGAAAAGAGAGAGAAAGAAAGGAGGTCATTCATTTTGGCAAAATTACCAAAATGCCATTACTGAAATGAAAAACGCGGGTAAGATGTCAGCCATTGGATCAAGGAAGATCAACGCACCACATTAGTTCCTAGTTCCTATTCTATGCTTAGGTTCTCACATGATCCCATTATATATATATATATATATATATAATGACAAAAGATAGAGTTAGGTCAACAATTGTTTAAGTAGAAGGAGAATGATCATACAATTTTTGAAAAGGCAAACGATCTTCAATACATGCTACGTGATAATCTATACTGTAGCTTGGCTACTAAGCCAAGGGGAACTACGAAAGCTAAGAAGAAAGCCCAAAAGAAATGAAATGGTAGTTGTTGATTGATTTACTAATGTCTTCCTTTGATCCTTGCACTTCTATTTATAGGCGAAATGGAGTAGTTATGGTTGACTCCCATAATTGTTGTACGGTTATGCTTCTTAATGCCAACACTTCTTCAAAAATTAAAACATCCATTAGCCTCCTAAACCAACCTTTATGTGTTGGGCCTTCATGTTGATAGGCAGTCGCTAACCTACAGAAAATAATAGAAACCTAACTAATCCTCCTAATATGTAGTAGGGTAAGTCAGGGTCTAACCCGTAGAGAGAAGGTTATTTAACAATCAACTTTTATCAATGACAAAAGTATATAAGAGATAGAATGATGAATTAAATAAGTATGAATATTCAAATATCAAATACGAATAAAATAATAATAAAAGGATCTAGAATTAAGTATCAACACTAGCATGATCAACACAAGACATATTCCTACCCCCAATCAATTAATTATATGCTCACAAGGAAAATTAATCCCTTGATAATACCAAAGGTCTCTATCGAGTTATCAATGGCTTCCCTAATCACAATCAAACCTACTCTCGTGGAATCATGCAAATTAGAGACTTTAAGCACATTACCTAGTTTCCTAATCATGCATTCAACTAGTCTCGTGATGAACTTCAAACCCTTAATTGATCTATTCAAATCCGTTAAAATCCAACTCTCGTTGTGATTAAAACAAAGGAATAATAACAATACCAATTATCTTTAATCCAGCATTGGCATAAGCACAATCAATAATGCAAGAACAATATAACAATTAATTGAGAATTTAAAAGAATAGATCAAGCAACAATCATGGCTAGGGTTCAACCTAACCCTAGATTAATAATCTACTCTAACATAATAAAAGAAATAAGCATAAAGAAAGACAAGAAGAAAATACAATACTTGAATTGAATAAAATAAAACTTGAGAGCAAACTAGGGTGTTAAACTAATCGGTCCCTCCAATGATAAATTAAAGCCAAGGAGTATTTATAATAAATCTAGGAATTAAGATAGAATTATGGATTTAATCCGCTAATAAGATGCTTTATTCATCCAGGCACAAACGTGCTAGCATGAGGCACGCCCGTATCTCGCTGCTGCATGCGTAGCTTGTCTTATAACAGTGATAACTTGAGATCCACAACTTTGTTTGAGGCGTGTAATATATCGTTGAAAATCTCTTGAAGTCTAATTTCCAATGCAATGTGAATCACTCCAATATCAATTTTACATAAAAATTTATGATGAAAATAGTGGACGGGACTCATATTCATCAAGTCTTTCATCAACGCCTTTGCTTCTTTCTATCCTTATTTCCTCTCGAAAGCATGGTTTGAGATCCTTGAGCGACGTAATTTCACATTCCATGATTATTATACTCGATCGATATTATCCAACTATAATCCATTTTGCATCTAAATCACCTGAAATTCATCAGAACACACAAACGGAGAGTAGTAGAGCATAACCTAAGAAAAAAAAAAAGTAAAAATACACCTTAGATATTATTAAGTATTATTTATTATTATTATTATTATTATTATTATTATTATTATTATTATTGTAATTCAATATTAATTATTATTATAATTATTAAATATTAATTATTTATTATTATTATTTAATATTAATTTTTAATAATATAATTATTAAATATTAAATATTATTTTTATTATTAAATATTAATTTTTAATATTATTATTATTATTATTAAATATTGATTATTTATTATTATTATTATTTAATATTAATTACTATTATTATCATTATTATTATTAATTATTAATTATTACTAAACATTAATTATTTATTATTATTATAATTATTATATATTAATAATTATTATAATAATTCAATATTAAGTATTATTTTTAAGCAGTGCAGAGCAGGGCAGGGTAGAGCAGAGCAGATTGAAGCAGAGTAGAGCATATTTCAGCAGAACATAGTAGAGCAGAGCATAGCAAAGTACAGCAAAGCAGAGCATCTCTAAAGAACGGGACCTTAGTGACTCTAAAAAACTGCCAATTTAGTCAAAGTAAAAAAGGCCAAACAAAAGTAAAAAAAAAACTTATTTTGGGTGTAATAGTTACTAAAACGTAATGGTAAGGGTTAGTATATGAATAGTAAAAAAATAGTCAAAACATGTTAATTATTCAATAAAGAGGAAGTAATATGATAAGTTTGAAAGTATTCTTGTAGCATAGGCAAGACCCCGGCCTAGAATTGGTTCTCAAGTTCTCAAATCTCAAGAAGATTATAAGATACAGAGTATTATGTTGCACATACACTACTAAAATTCAGCCAAATTGCGTTCGCCTCAAACAGTCGCAGAAAATAGCAAAAACGGTCGCAAAACATAATTGCGACCGTCAACGGTCATAACATGGTGGTCGTTATTCTCTTGGTTGCAAAAAAAATATTGCTACTGTAGGCGTCGCTCAAAGTGCGCCTACGTTAAAGCATGTTGTGAATATTCTTGGCACTCATAGGAAGTGGAAATTGACGTATACGATTAGGGACAAGGAAAGTAGGGAGCCGCCAACAAGTTTTTAAGGAACTTGTAAACCGTTCACGGATCATAAAGGGGAACCACGATAAAGGGAAAACGAAAGGCAACAACGATTGACCCGTGAAGGTTATACCCCATTCATAATCCATGAGATTACTAACTCCATATGGTTCGGAACCACGAAAGGAGGATCGGGGATGATGGTACGAAGTGAGTCATGGAGTCACATTCGCCTGTATTGGCCTCTACTCGATTCTTATAGTGAAAAGTGATTCCTGCGATCTCAAAGGCATACAAACAAAATATTCAATTTGATCCAAACTATTATTATGCTAAATTGGTTGAATATTAATGCAACATATAATTCTAAAATATTTGTGATCACTTGATTAAATAACAAGATTAAAAAGGAACCTAAACCGGTCGTCCAAATTATCTTATTAGGCTTGATTTTCAATTACATATTCCCTTTAAACATGCAATATGGTGATCAATAAATATAATGAAATAAACATTAATATTGGAAGCCATCTAACCATAATAAAGTAAGTCAAATCAAATAATAATAATAACCCTAATCATGATACTAGCAATATAAAATAATAAGAGTAATTAAGTGAACTAACTTGACACTTTGTTTTCTATTATTATTGGATTTTTTTTTATTATATGCATGGGTCTAGGGGAAACAACTTTACGAGTCAACAACGTTATTTTTTTCATAATTTAACAACAATTTTCGTGTACTCTTATGGTTAAGAATGTGTACAAATAATCTGACTTTATAGTTTATAGTGTATTGTTTGGTTTATTCGCGTGCGAAATTACTTCAAAAACTATTTTATATTTGTATTGTCGATATTATGTTATTAACAATATATATTATTATCATTCTCATTGCTATAAAACTATTTTATATTTGTTAAATTTTGAAGCCCAATTTCACAATTTGATAGAATCGTACGATTTTACGATTCGACTTTGCCGATTCGAATCTACCCTACTCACCGATTCAAAGTAGAATCCTTATTCTGATAACTTTGGTGGCTAGTGTTTAGGCTAAAGAGAGAGAAGAGAATTATTTGATGATCAAGCTTGTTGATGATTGGAAATATAATTTCAAGGGCTATCCAACCATATAAAATTTGGATAAAAAATATGAGGCACGAAAATAATATCTGTCTATCTTTGAACGTCTTTCAATTCGGATAGAAATAAGACTTTAAAAAAAGGAGTTTTATTCAATTTCAAACTCTTTAATCTTATCTTTTCAAAACGGATAATTAGGATCTTTTTGAAACTTATAGAAGCTTCCAATTAATCCTAATTGGTTTAGGAATTGGATTAAATCATTTGGGCTCTCCACATGATCATTGGGTCGTAGGTAAGGTGGGCTTAGGTTCGGTTTGGGCTCAGTTTAATATTTTGGCCATAACTTATTCGTTATAACTCGGATTTGGGCCTATAATAATATCGTTGGAAAGGTCTTTTCAATCCCCATCCAAATATTCAATCATTGGACCCAGATTATGGACCAAAACAAACTGGATTAAACGTTTTAGAAAAAGGACACGAAATGAATGATTTTAAAGGACACGAAATGAATTATTTTGGGTTTAAAGGCACGAAAAGAGGAAAATAAGTTATGGTTTGGGGAAATTGGCTAGGAATTGGGTTGGTTTATAAAATGGAAACATGGATTTAAGCACTCCAAGATTAAATACTCAACCCGACCAATAATGGCGGTGAAAGGTTGTTCATCATCGGGTTTGGTTTTGGGGAGACATTTTTAGGTGTCTAAAGAAGCCCCCACTTTGACTGAGTTTGTAGAAACGTCAGAATTGAAAACGATAGTCAAAGTAGTCGACAGGGACGGAGAATGATTTAAGACGTTATGCTATCCTAAATCACTCTTTATACGCCGATACCTGCAAAAAATGTTAATTCCACAGATAAAAGAGTAAAGGGATAGAATGCGTATCTGACACCAGTGTATCAGTGAGAAATGAGTTTGGTAGCTTCCTATGCTTGAAGGAATCCACCGGATGACGTTTGTTGAAATGCTTTCCATGCTTGAGGAAAGCCGACTGATGAGTTTGGTAGTTTTCTAAGCCTGAAGAAACCTACCGGATGACACTTTCCATGCTTGAGGAAAGTCGACATATGATTTTGGCGTTTTTCTATGCTTGAAGAAATCCATTGATAATGCTTTCCATACTTGAGGAAAGCCGACAAAAGAATTTGGCGGTTTTCTATGCTTGAAGAAATCCACCGGATAATACTTTCCATGCTTGAGGAAAGTCGATAGATGATGAGATTGCAAGTCTCTGTGTATCGAGAACCTTGCGTCATGAAATGATGGCGGTTCGATTATCCTCGAACGTGTGCTGTAGATGGTTCGCTTGTCCCCGAATGTGGGCTGCAGATGGTCCGCTTGTCCCCGGACGTGGGCTGTAAATGGTCCGCTTCTCCCCGGACGTGGGCTGTAGATGGTCCGCTTGTCCCCGGACGTGGGCTGTAGATGGTCCGCTTGTCCTCGGACGTTGGCTGTAGATGGTTTGCTTGTCCCCGGACGTGGGCTGGTTGTAAATGGTCCGCTTGTCCCCGGACGTGGGCTGTAGATGGTCCGCTTGTCCCCGGACGTGGGCTGTAATTGAGACCTGCAAAATAAAATTTGTCAAGGGACTCGTATAGACTATGATTGACTTGACCAACTAACTTGACCAAGTTTTACATGACATGACATGACATGTGTATGACTTTTGATTGTGTGTGTATAGTTTGAGTATGTGTGTGTGCAGACACAAGCAACTGAAAATGCAAAAGCAAAAAAAATTCCGTCATTTTTGTCATGAGACGAGTGGAGGGTACCGACTTTCTCCCGAAAAAGAAAGACGTGAAAAATGAAGATTTGTTTTTGACTTCCCTCGATGAGAAAATTTTGAAAAAGTTTTTTGAACTTCCTTACAAGGAAAAACATGAAAAAGGGAAGAAGTTTTGAACTTCCTCGTTGAGTAAGACGAAATGAATCGTATGGATTGAATTACTTGTCTTGAAAATAGTTTATACATGATGCATGTTCTTAGGCCAGGAGGCTAAGGACAATTACATCATGTGACACGATAGATGAATGAACTTAAGTCATGGAGCTAAGCATCATATATGGTGTAAAGAAACGATCTTGAACGTCACTTAGGTCTGGAAGCTAAGCACGTATACAAATTAAGTGATTATTGCATAATGAACGTTGATTAGGTCAAGGAGCTAAGCACGATAGGCTTTTTATGATTAAAAATCATTGATATATATAAATGTTTCTCAGCACATTATGCGATGCATGAAACAATGAATATTGCTCAGGTCAGGAAGCTAAGCAAGTATACAATGTTTCTTCTAATGAATGTTGTCTTTAAATATGATGAAACATGCACAGTGTTGAAACAAGATTTCATGATAAAGGGCTCTTAAAAGGAAGGATGATTGATATGGATATGGATGTGTGAGTGAAGTGTGTGAATGTGATACTAAGGCTGGCTGCAAGGGTTATGGTGATGAAAAGAGATGTGAGAAGAGTAAAAAATGATGACTCTTTAGGCTAGGTAGGCTAAATGATGTGGGTTCAAGCCCCCAAGTCTAGCTCTAAATGGGTAGGGGTAAGCGTTGGATATTCTTTGACTTGATCATGCATGGATATGAATATGAATGTGGCCACACCTCGATGTGAGGTTGCCTACGTATCCGTTAGGAATCAAGCCAAACGTAGCTCTAACTGAACTTTGCACAAATGTATGTACACCTCAAAGAGGTCTTTCAAGGGTTGTAATATGGTTAAGTTGATGGTTTAAAGAAGAAAAGGGTACAAGGCTCAAGATCTGAGAGAATCCCCAAGATGTGTAATTGTGAATTTGAAAATTTTGAATTTTGCAAGTTTATTTATTTATTTTTATTTTATTTTTTTTCCTTTTATTCTTTTGAATCAATGTAGGCAATCTCAGATCATGCGGTCCATCACTCACTTAACATTCATGTTTCTCAGGCACGGTACCAAGCACTCGATGAGAGACGCAATTTGAGACATGTTCATATCAAAGAACTTGGAACACTTGCCTTTAGACATTGTTTTATTGTTGCTTTTTTTTTTCACTTGCCTTTTGAATGTTATACAATTACAAATCTTCCAATCCCAGGGTTAAGTGAATGTGGGGTTGAAGAAATGAAGGCCAAACGTTAGACGAGGCTCAAAGTGGTTGATGAAGAAATGGAATGTGATTGAACGATTAACAGGGAATGACAGGGTTGCAAAGGTGCCTGAAATCATTGGTGTACCTTGCGTTTAGTTCGGTAATTGATTTTTTTTTATTTTTTGAGAATGAGTGAATGAAAAATGCTATGATCGAGATGTAAAGGAAATTTGCTCATTTTATTAATGGAAAAGGTGAACGAAATACATGAGACATATAAAAATTTGAAATAGAAAACCTATGCTAGACATGAATGGGGGAATGGAGATGAATGACAAAAAAGAAATTATGAAATCTTGCACAAAAGATCTGCAGTGCGCCTCGTGTTCATTACTTCTTGCCGCCTGGAGGGACATGAAGTTTGTTTGCATCCACCAAGTCTTGAATGACGTCTTTAAATTCCAACATTGCTCAGTAGTGTGGCCCCTTCCTTGATGGTACTTACAATGGGCATTGGGATTCCATTTGGCACTCCTTTCTTCAGGTTTTGGCTCTGAAAATGGCCGAATAGGTGTGATCAAGCCTTGACCGTAGAGGCGATCAAAGGCGGCATCATAAGTCATTCCTAAAGGAGTGTAAGTTCTTTTCTTCTTGGGCAATGGAGCATCAAGAGCTAACACTTCATTGGGATCTACTTGGCTTATATTGTTGGTAGTATTTTCATGCTTAGAAGACAAAGAAGAAGGATGGTCGTTCTTCTTGTTTTTCCAAGTGTTATTATTGTTACTACCAGCAGTCTTTATAAGCTCATCCTCGATATTGATGCCGATGTCGTATACAGCTTCGAAAGTGTTCAGTGGAAGAAATTTGAGATGTTCCCTATACTTGTGAGTCAGATTTTGAATAAAGAGGCGAACCATCTCTTTTTCTTAGGGAGGATCTACCAAGAGTGAAGCCGTTTCCCTCCACCTGTTCAGATAAGCGGTGAAGCCTTCATTCTCTTTCTATTTGAGAATGGAGAGTTCACGTTCAGAAGTTTTAGTTTGAATGTTACACTTGTAACGATTTATGAAACTGTCGGTGACATCTTGCCAAATCGCAATACGCTTGGCATCTAGGGAATAAAACCATTGTTGGCAAGCATGCTCTAAGGAGAAAGGGAACACCGTAGGGAAGAGTGTTACGTCCAATCCCTTAAGAGCCATGGTTGCAGAGAACGCCTTCAAATGGAATATTGGATTGTAAGTAGGCTTGAACTTTGGAATATCAGCAGTGGAGAACTTTTCAGGGAGCCTGTCTTTCACATCCAAAGGAGTAGGAGGATGTCCCACATAAGTGAAATCCTCAGAAATCTAACTCATTTGTTCCTTCAATTTGTCAAGGGTGGAAACAGTGACCTTGTTTTGTTCCATGGTAGTGACCCTAGTGGTAAGGGTTTGCATCATGGCAGACAGTGCCTCGATGGATTTGTTGATGTTCTCAATATCTTCTTTAGTGGCCATTGAAAGGTGATAAGTAATGTGAAGATGGCAAAGTTCTCTTTGAACGCCTATTAGATATGAGAGATTGTTGTGGTAATGACTCGAACCGTATTAATCTATCCCTGCTCCTTGACCAAGTACTGTGGAATAAAATAATTCACTTAATTGTTCGACTCATTGCTCAAGATAGGAAAGGAAGGGAAAAAATAGACATTTGAAAACAAGTGAGAAAAATCTCCACTCATTTTTACTACGACAAAAAACAATGCATGCATGGTCCTAGTATACGATCATAAACAATATAGTGCATGACTCGGAGACAAAGTGTGTGCAATCACTCAACATGTGTGATTAGATGAGTTTATTAAGACTCGTGGTATGATCGCATGACTAGACATGAGGACGTTGTGAAAAACAAAGGACCCAATGACCAAATAGCACGGAAGACTAAAAGACAAACTAACTTGATTAATTTTGTCCAATTTTAATGTTTATGCTATTTACTAGATGAAAACGGCCAATTGGCAATCATTAGTCATAAATAAGATCAACCACAATCAAAGACAAAGAACACATGTTAAGGTTAGCACAAAAAATCACAAGAAATTAGGAAGAGGACTTGAATTCTAGAAGAGTTAGGACTCATGGGTATAAAAAAAATCTATAATCCTATGTTATACGAGTTGACACGGATTAATGGATTTGGCTAATACTAACTTGACACGAAAAGATATAAATTTTTTTTTTAAAAATAAAACAAAAGAAAGTTGACGATAAAAAGACACCTAAACCGGATAGGCTGTAGTATATCGGTTATAAATTTTTATCTGTGACTCTGATTAAGACGAAACCAACGCCAAATGAAAGATAAAACCCGGGGCTACAGATCCATAGGTAGCTATGACCAAAACAAGTTGACTCTTGTGCAGTATACGGGAATTAAAATCCGGGTGACTCAAAAATTAAAAAAAAAAAAATCTATGGCTCGACTGTAATAATAAAAAAAAAGGGTTTGATAAGAGAAAAAAAATAATTAAAAAAAGGTCAATAAAAAAAATGCACACATAAGCATATAGTCATGTATGATGCAATGAAGTTCGCAACCTAAAGTCAAGTTCTATGTTCGACTATGGTCAAGCTTTTGGGTGTCAAAGGGTACCATGGTTAAGAGTTTGGACGCGTTAGCAAGGCAGCCTCCCTTGAGGGTGTATGCCAACGGGCGGCTCTGCGAGTTCGTGATGAAATCGAACTCGACTCCATGGTTTGGGTGGATTTAAAAACTCGGATGAACCCTTATTGCCATGAGCGTTTTCGGGTTGATAAAGCATAAATCCCTCGGGATAGCCACATACGTAGAACACGTACTATTGTGGAAAAATAGGTAAGCTAAAATGCATATCCATATGTGACAATGCCAATTAAATCACAGGAATATTTTTCAAGAATCTTTCAAGTATCATCCACTCATCTCAATTAAATACCGTTCACTCAAATCGATAAATAACCAAGAATCCTCCCCAGTGGAGTCGCCAAATTGTAGGCGTCGCTCGAAGTGCGCCTACGTTAAAGCATGTTGTGAATATGCTTGGCACTAATAGGAAGTGGGAATTGACGTATACGATTAGGGACAAGGAAAGTAGGGAGCCGCCAACAAGTTATTATGGAACTTGTAAACCGTTCACGGATCATAAAAGGGAACCACGATAAAGGGACAACGAAAGGCAACAACGATTGACCCGTGAAGGTTACACCCCATTCATAATCCATGAGATTACTAACTCCATATGGTTCGGAACCACGAAAGGAGGATCGGGGATAATGGTACGAAGTGAGCCATGGAGTCACATTCGCCCGTATTGACCTTTACTCGATTCTTATAGTGAAAAGTGATTCCTGCGATCTCAAAGGCATACAAACAAAAATTTAATTCGCTCCAAACTATTATTAAGCTAAATTGGTTAATATTAATGCACCACATAATTCTAAAATGTCGTGATCACTTGATTAAACAACAAGATTAAAAAGGAACCTAAACCGGTTGTCCAAATTATCTTATTAGTCGTGATTTTCAATTACATATTCCCTTTAAACATGCAATATAGTGATCATAATAACAATAATAGAATCAACATTAATATTGGAAGCAATTTAACAATAATAGCGTTAGTCAAATCAAATATAAAATAACCTAATCATGACACTAGCAATAAGAAAATAAAATAAGAGTAATTAATTACTCACATTTCGCGCGTTCCTTTAAATTGCTACATCATGAATAAACTGTTAGTAACTTCAATAAAAAAATATAAATCAAATGAAAATTAAATTAAATTAAGGTAGATTTGATTTGGTCCAAACCCTCATTCAATTATACCTTTCACGCCTTGGTTAAAGTATAGAACTTCAGGTATATATTGTATGGACTTCTTGGAGTGCATAAAGGAAGTATTTAGAGAGAATAGGGTGGCTAGAAATGTTATTAAAATCGCGATTCGGATCGTAGAATCGTACGATTCTATGATCCTAATCCACCTAAACGATGTAAATCGTTGGTAGAATCGTTATGCTGTAGAATCGCTCATAGAATCGGTAGAATCGGTTAGAATCGATGGAATCGGTACCGATTCTACGATTCTACCGATTCCACTCCTGCAAAAAACGCGATTTTTCAAAATCCATAACTTTTGATTCCGAAGTCGGAATTAGGCTTATAATATATCATTGGAAAGCTCTTAAGTCTATTTTCTAATAGAATTGGTTTCGTACCCATATCATTTATATATTTTATGTTATAGACTAAAGAGTGTAAAGGTGTCATAGTCGAACCTAAATTTAGTCAATGACTTATATATTATTCAATCTATATTATAATAAAGCTTATGAAACATATATTTAAATAACTTTTAAGATTCTATCTAACCATTTAAATTTTTTGAGAAATGTATTCATGAGTCTTATGCACTCATCTTTGGGCATATAAATAACAATTTTATAACATGAGTTTGTTGTAGCTGTTATTTTTAGCTATCTCGTTAAATGAACTAACTTGACACTTTGTTTTCTATTATTATTAGATTTTTTTATTATGCATGGGTCTAGGGGAAACAACTTTACGAGTCAACAACGTTATTTTGTTCATAATTTAACAACAATTGTCGTGTACTCTCATGGTTAAGAATGTGTACCAATAATCTGACTTTATAGTTTATAGTGTATTGTTTGCTTTATTCGCGTGCGAAATTACTTCAAAAACTATTTTATATTTGTATTGTCGATATTATGTTATTAACAATATATATTATTATCATTCTCATTGCTATAAAAATATTTTATATTTGTTAAATTTTGAAGACCAATTTCACAATTTGATAGAATCGTACGATTTTACGATTCGATTTTGCCGATTCGAATCTACCCTACTCACCGATTCAAAGTAGAATCCCTATTCTGATAACTTTGGTGGCTAGTGTTTAGGCTAAAGAGAGAGAAGAGAATTATTTGATGATCAAGATTGTTGATGATTGGAAAAGGGGTGATATGACCTCTATTTATAGAGAAAAAAGAGGGTCGAAGAATCAAGAAAAGATCGAGTTCGAATCGGATTAAAACTCTTGCGATAGACAGCAGTTTTTGCGGTTTTTGTTTTTATCATATCTTTTGTTCCAGAAATCGGAATAAGATAAATAAGATATATTTGGAAAGTCTTGAAATCTACTTTCTAACCCAATTGGAATCGGATTAAAATATTTTATAAAAGATATAGCCGAAATAGTGAGACGGTGTCAGTTTTGGATAGAGTTTGATATTTTATTCATATCTTTTCCGTTATAGCTCGGAATTGATATTATAATATATCATTGGAAAGATAATTTCAAGGGCTATCCAACCATATAAAATTTGGATAAAAAATATGAGGCACGAAAATAATATCTGTCTATCTTTGAACGTCTTTCAATTCAGATAGAAATAGAACTTTAAAAAAAAGGAGTTTTATTCAATTTCAAACTCTTTAATCTTATCTTTTCAAAACGGATAATTAGGATCTTTTAGAAACTTATATAAGCTTCCAATTAATCCTAATTGGTTTAGGAATTGGATTAAATCATTTGGACCCTCCACATGATCGTTGGGTCGTAGGTGAGGTGGGCTTAGGTTCGGTTTGGGCTCAGTTTAATATTTTGGTCATAACTTATTCGTTATAACTCGGATTTGGGCCTATAATATATCGTTGGAAAACTCTTTTCAATCCCCATCCAAATATTTAATCATTGGACCCAGATTATGGACCAAAATAAACTGGATTAAACGTTTTATAAAAAGGACACGAAATGAATGATTTTAAAGGACACGAAATGAATTATTTTGGGTTTAAAGGCACGAAAAGAGGAAAATAAGTTATGGTTTGGGGAAATTGGCTAGGATTGGGCTGGTTTATAAAATGGAAACATGAATTTAAGCACTCCAAGATTAAATACTCAACCCGACCAATAATGGCGGTGAAAGGTTGTTCATCATCGGGTTTGGTTTTGGGGAGACATTTTTAGGTGTCTACAGCTACCGTTTGACAGTCGCAGATTTTTTGCGACCGTTTTTACTATTTTCAACGACCGTTTAGAAAACGGTTGTAAATATTAATAATTGCAACCGCTTTTTGGAACAGTCGCAAATATTGAAATTAGCGACCGTCATAAGCGGTCGGTAAAAGTTTTTTAAAAAACAAAAAAATTAAAATAAAAGACCCACCACCGACCCAAACCAGATCCCACCCAAACCATTACCACTGCCCACCCTAAACAACCACTAGCCGTCGCCGCCCTTTACCCACCATCACCTTCGCCCACCTTCAACAACCAATACCCACCACCACCCACCCACCCTTAACCCAAAAAAACTTAAAAAAAAAAATTAAACCATAAATTTAACCAACAAAAACCTGATTAAACCAACAAAAACAATCCACATAATTTCGAACAAAAATACAAAAATCCAACTAAAAATCGAAAAAAAACAACATAAATTTATCAAAACAATTTAACCAACAAATAATACGCACAAAAATTAAACCAAAAAAGAACAAAAATTAAATAAAAAATCAACAAAAAATTCAAACACACAATCACACAAAAAATCAACTCACAAATATAAAACCCACAAAATTCCAACAACAATCACACAATTTCGAACCCAATTCGAACTACTATTCGAACAAAAAACGAAAGTAAACCACAAAAATTGAAAATATATGAGAAACAAACACCATTTTTAGAAAATCAACATACCTTTCTTAATATTTCTTTATCTTAGGGTTTCTATGGTAAAATTCGACCATGAAAACTCCAAATCTGGAATTTTCATGGTCGAATTCGACCATGAACACCAAAATTAGATAAGTCGAGCGCGCGCTGGTGAAGAAGGCGAGCGTGGTTGAACGACGTTAAGAGAGTAAAGGGATGAGGAAATTAAAGAGCAAAGAGAGAAAGGGCGGCTAGAGCGCGGTGTTTAGAGGGTAAAGGGAGGAGGAAAGAGAAAAGAGAGGAAGAGAGAAAGAGAAGTTCAGAGAACAGAGGAAGGAAGAAAGAGAAGAGAGAGAAAAAAGAAGAGGGAACGTGAGAAAAAGAGAGGAGGGAGGAAAAACGGCGTGTGACTTGTGCAATCAGGGTTTGAGCACCCTTATATACCCTTTTTTTATATATAAAAATAATATTATTACGACCGTCAATAACGGTTGCAAAATTGTGACTGTTTTACAAACGGACGCAATTTGTGCAATTTGCGACCGTTTCTAACGGTCGTAATAGGATAAATTATTTTAAACATGTATTTTTTTAAAAGAAAATTGTTCAAATACTCTTGCGACCGTTTTTTGGACCAAAAACGGTCACAAGTCTACGACCGCTTATAAAATGGTCGCAATATTGCAACAGTTTAAAAAACGGTTGCAGATTGCAATCGTTTAAAAAACGGTTGCAGATTGCAATCGTTTAAAAAACGGTTGCAGATTGCAACCGTTTTAAAATCGGTTGTAGATTGCAATTTTTGCGACCGTTTTTATGACAGTTGTAAAAAACCGGTCCTAATTTGACCGATTTTTAGTAGTAATATGGCTTACATCGGTGATTTTGAGTTTGTGTGTAGGATGGGGCAATCGCGGATCACACAAAGCCTAATAGTGAAAACCCTTCCAAATTGAAATTAGATGTTTTTAAGTGTTATATATACCAAATGTGGCCATATATTTTTTAAGAGTTATACTTTTTTTTAAGAAAAAAAATATTTGAATATTATATATCTCTCCTCTTGTGGTCCTCAACAAATCCAAAATTACTTTTTATTATTTTTTTTTAATATTGCATTTCTCTCATTTTTTTTTTTACAAAAATCCACTATATTTGTTTTACAATTTAAGTTAATTAAATTGTTTAAAACTATTTACCGGTCAAAGTGTAAGACTTAAAAAACACGGAGGAAGTATATTGTTTTCACTATATAAGAAAACTTATGAATCAGTTCTAAATTATAGAGTTTTAGAATGTACTTTGAATCCTCTTCGTTTAAAATGATTGGTAATTTTTGCACACCAAAACAAATACTCCCTCCGTTTTTAAATAATTGCTCCACTTTTCTTTTTTGGCCGTTTTTAAATACTTGTCCCATTTTCTTATTTGGAAAGTTTTTACAATATTAAATTCATTTTCTCACCAAGTGGACCCACCATAAATTATATTTTATTAATTTCATATTCTTTCACCTCCAATTCTTTCTACTATTTTTGTTTTTTTTTACAATTTTTTATTCTTCCACCTACCCCACTTCCTCAATATTTTATTAATTTATCCAATTTCTCCTAAAACTCCGCGCATAGAGAAATGGAGCAAGTATTTAAAAACGGAGGGAGTGTCTGGTAATTTGGTAAAATTTTTAGTTGATATCATCTCAACTGTATACAAAGTGAAACTTGTGAATTAGATTCTGTTCACTTCACCTGACAAAAAATAATTTTAATTCAGTAAAAATAAATTAAACATATATAAATTTAGTTTAGTAAAGTTCAGTAATTTTTGTAAAAATATATAACAGAGAATCTAGTAAAAGTAATTTTAGTTCAGCAAAAATAATTTCAGTTCAGTAAATATAATTTCAGCTTGGAAAAAAATAAGTGTAGACACCCAAACGTGTCTCCCAAAAACCAAACCCTGTGATGAATATCTTTCACGTCATTTGATTATTGAACAAGGTGAAATGTGAAAAGTCTTGTGATGCGGTTGTTTTAATAAAAAACACTTCTTTTTGTTTTTAAAAATATTTCTTTTATTACTCTATTTATGGAAAATGTCCAGTACAATATATTGGTGTAGTTGGATGGGGCGTGAAAAGACCTTTCCAACGATATATTATAAGCCCAATTCCGGTGAATAATGAGGAAATTATGGCCAAATTCTAAATTGGGCTCAAACCGGATTTTACCTACGACCCAATGATCATGTGGAGGGTCCAAAGGTTTAATCCTATTCCTAAATTAATTAGGATTTATTAGAAGCTTCTATAAGTTTCTAAAAGATCTTAATTATCCTTTTTTGAAAAGATAAGATCAAAGAATTCGAAATTGATTAAAACTTCTCTTTTTGAGAGTCCTTAGCTTGTTCTGCGTGAAATGGAATATGTTCAGATATTATTTTTGTGACTCATAATATTTATCCAAATATTATATGGTTGGATAGATCTTGAAATTATCTTTCCAATGATATATTATAATATTAATTTCGAGCTATAACGAAAAAGATATGAAAGAAATACGAAACTCTATCCAAAACTGACACCCTTCCACTATTTCAGCCATATCTTTTTATCTACAAAATATTTTAACTGGATTGGAAATTATACTTCAAGAGCTTTCCAATGACATATTATATGACTTATTTGGACTTTTGGATCAAAAAATAGGATAAAAACAAAATCCGTAAAAATCTATCCCGGCGCCAAATGACAGAGTCTAGTCTGTCGCCTAGCGCTAATACATGTCGTCTGGCGCTAACTCCTATCGTTCACGACAGGAGGTTTTTTTTTATTTCGAATGGGACTTGATTTTTTTTTTTATCAGTTTCCGGACTATTTTTCTATAAATAGGGGTCGTATCTCCCCGTTTTTATTCATTCACAATCATCAACAATCTCTATTCTCTCTCAAAAGCTAGAAGTTTTGTCTCTCTCTATTCTTTTTCTATACCTTCCCTCATAAAAAATTCCACATACATTAGTTCTAGATAAACCTAGCCAAGTTCAAAGTTGCCTTCGCCCTAGACGTGAAAGAAAGAGATACGAGGCATCCAAGTAAGTAATTTAATTGTTATTCTTTTGATATAGAAATCATGCTTTGATTATTTTTATTCCTAGTATCACGTTAGGATGTTTTATTGCTTCCTAGTATCATGTTTAGGGTAACAACTAATATTTCTAACATCATGTATGTTTCTAGTATCATGCTTAGGCTGCTTCCTATTCTTTCTAATATCATGTTAGTATCATGTTAGGGATAAAGCCTTGATCTTTGATGTTTAGTGACATGCTAGGGTTTGTTATTAATCTTGTTAGAATCATGCCTAGGATCTTGCTAATATTATTATGGTTTGAGATTGAGATTATCATCATGATGATTTTGTTATTATGTTTCTTGATATATTATTATTTTTATTGTTAGATCACGCCTTTTATGCATGTTTAAAGGGAATTTCTACTTGTAATCACGCTTAATGAGATAGTTAATAATCTTGTTTAGGCTAATATGATTATAATTCAAGTGATCGCCAATAATAGTCTTATTTGTGCATTAATACTCAACCAACATAGATTAAACAGGTTTAGGGTTAATCTATTGATTGCATGTTAGTCAGAAAGAGCACATGAATATGAGAAGAATAAAGTAGAGGCCTATTTTTAGGATAGGTTAAATCTCTTTTAGGTTGGATTTGTACCTTCATCCCCAAATATCCAGTCATGGTTCCAGACCACTATGGAGTTAGCGATCTCATGGATCGTGAAGGGGTGTAACCTTCACCCTGTGAACATTTTACAATTACCTAAAACTTGTCGGCGACTCTTTTACTCTAGCTTCCTTCCCTTTGGACACCACCATGCTTAAGTGTATGATCACAGTGGGACTCAAGTGTGGGATGCTTGAAATATTGCCTACAATAAGGTAAAGTGAAAAGGGTTTTAGCTCTAAATAATTAGGTTTTGGAATGCACTTGATGAATTTTTGTTGATAAAAATAAAAATTGAAATTATAAATGTTCACAATCTTAAAATGGGAAGAAATTCACTAATACAACAATAAAAATGTGATAAACAATTATTATAAGAGGATGTCCATGTGTATCAGTGAGAGAAACATCCCATGGTATTTTGGTACATAAATCAACAACTTTATCTAGTCACCATCAACGGTAGAAATAAGATGAGGGGAGTGATAGAAATAAATAAAGATAGAGACCCATATCGTGATGAGAGAGATAACGAGAAGGCATGTACATAAATGGGAGTGTTGCAATATTTATGAAACTTCCAAAACATAGAAATTGTTACAATATTAGTGGAATGGAGAATGTATTAAATACTCGTCATAACATTATCAATTAGCTTCTTATGACGTGACAAATTCAAATGAGATGATTGTCAATGCATATATGAAGTAATTGATGAATTTGTACACCGAGCATAAAAGAATTCGTTGATAGTCTCGAGCGAGTGATAGAATATAGGATTGGTATTCTAGATATTCTGTTATAGTAGGATATAAGTTGTATATATTCTGTAATTATCTTTTGAGATTTCCAAACGAGATTAGGTCTCATAATTGTAACCCTATATATTTGAATCCATGGAAAACACTCCAATATGAGGAGTTTCATATTATATGACATGATATCACAACCAAGGTTACGATCCAACCTTCGCTTCCGCATTCTTTAATTTTTCCAAATATTTTTTTTCCTTTGAGCTCTAGCTTAAGCCGCCATCCCCACTCCACCATCCCAACCTTAGCCGGCCACCATGACTAAGGACGGTGATACATCATCTTCTTCTAAATTTCACCCTACTTTTGGGGTGAATAACATCAAAAACATCATCCCTCTTATTCTTGAATGTGAGAAAGTATAGTATTCGAATTGGATTGAATTATTCGAGTATCATGCTCATGCATTCAATGTTCTTGATCATATAGAACTGAAAACAAAGAGACCAAAGGGCTTATTTGATGATATGTGGAAATGACTAGATTCGGTAGTAAAAAATTAGATCTATAGCACTATCTCTACTTACTTACTTGACACTATCCTTTGCAAAGGGGATACCGCTTAACATATCTAGAACAAACTCAAGGAAATGTTTCAAGATAATAAATCTGCTAGGGCTGTTTATCTTGAAAACCAGTTTAATTCCTTACATTTGTCACATTTTCCTGATATTTCTTCTTACTGTTGGCAATTGAAAAGTTTGAAAGATCAATTGGCTAACGTTGATCAACCTGTATCAGAGCAAAAGTTGGTAATTCGAATAGTTTGGGGTCTCATTAACAAAGATTTTGACATTTTTGCTACTATGATTCAACAAACGGACCCATTACCTTCTTTTGAAACAACAAGGTCTAGAGTATTGCTTGAAGAATCTCGTAAAGCCAATGATACAAGTGCTCCATCATCGTCTTTTGTAGCACAAACGAATTCCACAACCCAGCAGGCAGGGCGCGATGGCGCACTAGGTGGAAGAGGTCGTGGCCGCGGTCGCGATTGTGGAAGGGGGCGTGGTCGAGGATCTGGCCCACAGCAGCAGCCTCTGCAAGCCATCCAAGGAGAATCGCAGTGGGGAAGACTCAAAGGCTTGGCCCAGCTCCGCCACAAGCCAAGTAGGGTGCAATTAGTTGAGGTCAGGCCCCTTAACCCTTTCCACAGCAGTGAGGTGCGCAACGCCCGGGATACTCAACACCACAACCTCGACCTCCTGTTGCCCCGAGTTCTTACTCATACCAACAACAGTCTCAACAGGCGTATATGTCTCACGGGTCACAGTATGGTACTGCTATGACTCCAAAAAAACTAGGCAACGCTTTTGCAACCATGGGATTTCAAAACTTCAACCCGACTTGGTATATGGACTATGGTTACTGATGTGTCTATTTTATATAGTAATTTACCCCCGTCCCTTGGTCATTATTAGTAGTGTTTTTGGCTCTTTCGAGCCACTTTTATTACTAATTTGAATTTTCTAGTGTTTTCGTAGTTTTAGTTGTATTTTACAGGAAATTACACTCTTGGAGCATTTTCCCGGGCTTTATGGATCAACTACGGAAGCTAGAATGACACGACCACTTTTGAAGCCCAGGATCGGTGAGAGCCGATGATTAAGGGCTTGGTATGAGACACCGAGGCTATTGGATCGTTTAATCAAGACCCGATGAGGAAACTTAGATTGGGCCGAGGAATCGAGCCCAATCGAAATCCGAGCCTCGAAGAAGAAGATCTGGCCCGATCGGGCAAGCTTGCGCCCGATCGGGCGGGCGCGCATAAGAGAGCACCAGCAAGAAGGCGCGACCGATCGGGTGAGCGTTAGCTCAATCGGGCGCGGCTGCCCCGATGGGTCCTGAAGAAAAAGGCGGGCCCGATCGGGCGGCCCTTCGCCCGATCGGGCGCGTGTTTTCTCAAGACCTGATTAGTTTAGTTTTAATTTTTGTATTAGAAAACGTTTAAGTACGAGATTTGTACGGAATTTTGATGACCTTCTTTCTTAGACTTTCTCTCTCTACTTAGGATTTTTCTCTCTCTTAACTTTTCTCTCAACTCTTGTTCTTAATTATTTCCATTAATACAGATTAGTTTGGTAACTATTTCTCTTCTCTTAATCTTATTTATTATTTTACTCTTCCCATCATGACTTGTTTTATTGCTTTGATTAGTTTAGTTTTTACTATGTGTGAGTAGTTTTCTTTCTAGGGTTTATGGGGATCCATGAATAATATGAAGGGGTAATTTATGGTTGTTAATTGTCAATGCTAGATTAATTTCCTATTGATTGATTTAATGCTCTGTGACTAGATTTGCGCAGATCTTTTATGCATGAGTTTAACAATATTGATTCGAGATTCGACAAATGAGAATTGATGTTTAGGTCTAGTTTCAATAGGCAGGTTAATTTATAAATGGTTAAGTCGAGATTCGAAAGATGAGATTTAATACCGGTAAATTAATTGTGTGATTGTAATACGTAGCGAAAGCCCTTTATGATCTGATTAATGTATGAATTGATGATTGATTATTATGTTTTACCCTGGAATATTAATTATTGGTGAACCTATGCCCTAGATCCTTTTATATATTATTTTCTCCTTATTCTTAATCTTTGTAGTTTAGTTCCTTTTGATTATAATACATTGGTTACTTTGTAATCTAGATTATATTAGTTAATTAGGAATAGAAAGACTCGTTTCTCTGTGGATTCGACCCTACTTCCCTATCTACATTAGTTAGAGGATTTAGGAATTACTTTTGATTAGGGGATACGACTTTACCCAGTCAAAATTTGGCGCCGTTGCCGGGGAAACGGTTTTATTTTTATTTCTGATTGTTTTTGTAGTCTAGATTATTTTCTTTTTGTCTCAGAGAACATTAGTTCTCTGAGGAAAATCTCATATTTGCTTCTAGTTTTTGTTTATGCCCAGGTGTTCTAGATCAGGTTACATCTCATTCGATCCTGAGATCGAACGTTCTTTCCATAGACAGAAAAATCTCTACAAGCAAATCCTGGCGGATTATGGTGATAATAATAATCACCGCGATCCTCCAACTGGTTCTAGCGATTTAGAGGTATCATCAGATCCAGAATCAGAGATGACGGCTCCAAAGAAGCTTAGTGATTACTCACAACCAAAGCTTACAGATTTCCCACATCTCACCCCTACTCCAGCTCTTGATGGGGTTCAATTCGAAATTAAGCCTTAATTTATAACGATGATAGAGAGGAAGCAATTCAGTGGAGCCAAGGGTGAAGACCCAAATCTTCACATTGCCGACTATTGTCAATATTGTTACACCATCAGGCAAGCCAGGGTCACTCAAGACCAAATTAGGGAGATTCTCTTTCCCTGCTCTTTAACTGGAAAAGCTAAATTGTGGTTTAATGGCTTAAATAAAACTGCACTTGGTATAACTGACTGGGAAACTCTTGTTTTGAATTTTTATAACAAGTATTATCCTGCAGAGAGAACAACCGTACTACGGAGTGCAATTCAGAACTTTGCCCAAGAAGCCGATGAATCTTTATATGAGGCTTGGGAGAGGTTCAAAGACTTACAAAGAGAATGCCCTCACCATAATTTAGCACAATGGCAGTTAATCCAAGCCTTTTATAATGGCATTGGAATTCCTCTAGAATAATTTTAGATTCTGCAGCTAGTGGGAGATTTATGAATCTTAATGTTGATGATGCAGGTCAAGTTATTGAAGATATGGCGATACACAATTCCCAATACGGGAATCCTAGAGGATTTGCTAACAAGGGGAAGCATAGTGTTGACTCTGTATCCTTTTTGCAAGCTCAACTGACCTCTATTTGCCAAAAATTAGATAATCTGAGCATTGCTAATGTAGTTAATGTTTCTGCGATTAATAATAATTCTAATGAGGCTTTCTGTGAAAACTGTGGTATTATAGGTCATTGGGAGCAAGATTGCAGGAGTTCCGTGGAGCAAGTTAATGCCTTTCAAGCCTATAGGCAGAATAACCGATACTCCAACACCTACAATCCTGGGTATCGGAATCATCCGTACCTTTCCTACCGGAGTACTAATGTTCAAAATCCACCACCACAAGAACCACAAGCGCCGCAGCAACAGCAGTAGAAATATTATCATCCCAATATATGCTAGCTAGAAGAACCAACCACAACAAACCTCCTCATCTTCCGACCCTTCTCTGGTAGAAATTAGAGCAATGTTGGTTAATATGCAAAAGCACATGGAGAGTAGAGATGCGACAATTGATCAAATTCAAGCGCATAATAAAATTGTAGATAATCAAATTGCGCAACTTTCTGCTACCCTACAAGCCCGCCAACAGGGAGCTCTGCCGGCACAGCCGACCAGGCCTACGGATCAAGCATTTGAAATTACTCTAAGGAGTCGTTCAAACTATGACGGCCCCCCTATGCCCAGAGTTGATGAACCTGTTTTATTAAATAATGCTTATCTTGATTCCGTTAAACCAAACAATGTAGTTGATAGCCTTACAGGGCTAAAGGATAATACTAACATATCTAATTCTACATTACAGGGTACAACTCCAGAGAAGGTGGCTACTCCAGACAAGAGCAACAATGCTCCTAAGCCAATTATCAAACTTCCATTCCCCAATCGTCAATTGAAGACAAACTTGGATAAGCAGTTTGGTAAGTTCCTGGAGGTGGTAAAATATTTGAAGGTAACAGTTCCCTTCGCTGAATTAATCACACAAATCCCCTCGTATGCAAAATTTATGAAAGAAATATTGACAAGGAAAAGGTCTATTAGTGAGGTAGAGACAGTAGCTTTCACTGCGGAGTGTAGTGCCGTACTTCAAAATAAATCTCCACCTAAATTAAAAGATCCGGGTAGTTTTTCTATCCCTTGTCATATTGGCAATCTCTTGATTGATAATGCATTATGTGATTTGGGTGCAAGTGTTAGCGTCATGCCATTATCTGTGTGTTCTAAGTTGAATATGGGTAAATTAAAAGCTACCAATATAACTCTACAAATGGCCGACCGTTCTTTCAAATACCCCTTAGGTGTTTTAGAGGATGTCCCCGTTAGTGTAGGTAAATTTTATATACCTGTAGATTTTGTTGTTCTTGATATGGCTGAGGATATGCAAACCCCGATTATTTTGGGTAGACCATTCCTTAACACTGCAGGAGCAGTCATAGATGTAAGAAGTGGTAAGTTGACACTATCAGTAGGGGACGATAAAGTTATTTTCAATCTTAATAATACCCCTAAAAGCTCAATGACTGAGGAGAAATGTTTCAGTGTTAATGTGGTTGAAAATTATTCTAACAAGCCCCAAGCTCTTGAAAAAGATCCCTTGGAGGCGGTATCATGTGTTGCATCCCTTTCAGATGAGATAGACAAATGGCAGAAGGAAGTTGATGCAATAGAAAGAGCACTTTACACCATTGGTCTTGGTTTCGAAGATGAAAAGGTGGAACCGATCGAGCAAGTTGTGCAAATCGAGCCTACGGTAGGTACCCCGCCAGATCGAGTTGCAAGTGTTGTATGCAATGACAATTTGAAGCAATCCTCGATCAAAGAAGGATCTTTGGTGCGTAGCATTGAAGATCCCCCAGTCCAAGATAAGGAGGATCCACCAGATAAGGTGATTTGGCGTCCCACAGGGTATGTTAGGAAGCCGCATCGCAGCCTAAACACCGCTAGACCGGGTGAGAAACCACCCGATCAAGCGTTAGGCCAAGGGTCCTAGTTATTGTACTTGGTAAGAAGGTCGTGCGGGACCTTGATAAACCAGCACTTTGTGGGAGGCAACCCGTATTTCTTGCTTTCTAGACTAGTTTTCCTTTTTCTTTATTTTTTATTTTTTATTTTAGAGAGGCGAGGAGAGTGAAATTTTACCATTTATAAGTGTTTTTGTACAAGTATAGGTTTAAGAGGTCAAAAGACTTAGAAAAATTTGAAGACGAAGAAAAAACTAAGGACATCTGACTGGGAACGGGCCCGATCGGGCGAAGCTCGCCCGATCGGGCGCGCAAGCAAGGATAATTTTCAGCTTTTAATTCGCCCGATCGGGCGCGCAAGTAGAGTTGGAAATCGGAGCTAAATTAGCCTGATCGGGCGAAGTTGCCCGATCGGGCGCGCAAGAGCAGTTAGAATCTCAAGCTTATTTCGCCCGATCGGGCGAGGTTGCCCGATCGGGCGCAAATCGAGTGAAGGAAAAGAAATGTCGGGCAGAGCTCGCCCGATCGGGCGCGCAACTAAGGTTCTAGATTTCAGCATTATCCGCCCGATCGGGCGAGGCTTGCCCGATCGGGTGCGCCTTTTTGGCCGTCCTATATATCCTTTCCCCTTCTTTATTTCCTCACTTTCTTCTTCTTTCATCTTCTTCACCATTACTTTCTCTCTCTAAAACCTCCATTTTTACACCTTCAAACTCAATTATTTTCAAGATCTTCTCCAATCCTTCCATCAAAACTCAAAAACTTTTGCATATTCTTAATCCTCACATCTTCCTCCACATCTCCCACCTATTTTCTCCCACTTTCTCTCATACCTCCTTCAAACCCTTAGAGAGAGAAAGCTCCAAACATGAAATTTTCCACATATAATGGCCTTAAAACGTTCAAGGACACAAAGGGGTGAGAGTTCGAGGGCACCACAACCAACGGTCAACCCGGACCTTCAAATTCCGGGATGGGAGGAGGTTGTCATTACCTCGGAGGAGCAACGGGCTAGGATGTTAAACCTCATCGATCGCCAGGTAATCTCTACCCGTTTTATTCATCATCCCACACTAGCTAGGTTAGGCTTAGATAAATATGTGGAAAAATTGTTCAAAGGTATAGGCATGAGTGGTTTCTTTCAAATGTGCCATGATACGTATGACTATTTAACATTAGAATTTATTTCGAGTTTTAATGTTATTAAAATGAATGCACTAATCACTCATGTACAATTCCGATTATTAAACAACGATGTGAGACTAACTCTTAAAGAATTCGAAAAGTTGTTTGATTTGAAATCGGATAAACCGATTGAACCCTCTCAAGACCACACCGCCGTGGTCTATAAGAGGCTAACTGGGGAGGATTTGGTCAACCTCCAACGTACCAAAGGGACGTGGATTCAACATCCCGTCCCAAAATTTTGGCAAAGATTTGCCAGCCTCACTATTTTTGGGAGGCATGAACCGGCAAATGTTAGGAGAGATGAATTGGAACTTTTGGCATCCTATGTAATTCCTAACGCCGAAAAATTGAACATACCTCATAGGATAGCCAATCACTTCCAAAGGGCGGCCAATGCGGCCGAGGCTAGTAGGTCTAGGGCACCTATTTATTTTGGGGGGTTAGTGACCCACATTGCCAAAAAACACCTAGGTTGGAACCCAGATGGGTATAGGAAAGTTGTAGGATCAAACCTCATGGACCTAGACTATTTAGGGAGTTTGAACTGGGTGCAACCCGTGGGGGGTGACACTTGGTGGATAGTCCACCGACAATCGGGTAGGAGGGACCAAGCCTTCACCTTACCCAACCCCGCCTTGACCAAATTTGAGAAGGGGAAGCCTTCTTATATTTTCGAGATTAACGGTCAAGGTGAGGTTCAACCACCTCACCCTTCACCACAACCCCACCAATCTCCCCTAGACCACTCCCCCACTCACCATTCACCACACTACCCACCACCTCCACCCTTCACCTATGGCATACCCACTTCCTCGGTCGACTATAACGTCGACCCCAATGCCCCTTATGACTTTTCGGCTTTTAGGAGCCAATTAGACCGTATCGAGACGGGGCAAGAGAGAGTTGAGGGTATGATGCAAAACCTAGATTCTAGGTTAAGCACCTTGGATGGGCGGGTTGGTCACATAGAGAGGAACCTCGGGAGGGGTCTATACCCCATGTATGATGATTATGCCCGTCGGGGGGCTATTCCCCCCGATTCACTTGTTCCCGATTGGTTCCAATACCCCCAAGGAGGGTATTCTCACCCCGGTGCGTATGGTACTTATGTGGACTACTCTTCAGTCCACGGATATGGGGGTGACGCTCCTTTTGGGGGTATGGGGGGGAATGTAGACCCTAACTACTTTGCAGGTGGTTCGGGTTATGGTGGTGCTGGACCGAGCCAAGGTGGTGCCGGCTCGAGTCATGGAGGAGGATATGAGAGGATGGATGATGATGAGGAGTAGCTCCTCCTAGCTACCCTCCCAAGTCAATGAGGACATTGCTTGATTTGGCTTGGGGGGAGATTTCTTGTATATATGGTAACCTCCTTTCTCTTTTCTCTATTTATTGCTTTCCTAGTGTAGTTTTTTATTGCTTTCTTATATATAAAAATAAAAAAAAAAAATTGAAAAATAAAAAAATTTCAAAAATACATTCCAATGAATTATAAATCACGCTTCCTTGTGCCCCTTGATTGAAAATTTTTCGAAATTGTTTTGATTCTTGGTATTTGATGATAGGCATTGTGGATTAGTTGATCATGATTTGATGTTTGATTTCCTTGAAACCTTAACATGCGTCAATTTTGTCCAACTACTTGTGAATATAGTGCTTTACTAGTTGATTTGGTAAGGAATGTGTGATAGTTCCATATTTCCTGGTATGTCAATGAATTTGAGTATTGGGTTGCAACTATTAGTAATACTTATATGATTTATTATTATGCACATTGAGGAGGACGAAGGCATTTGTTCTTTTAGGTAGCCTCCAGATATTGTAGATACATTTGTTCCCTTCTTGCTACCCATGTTGTTGCCTTGACTTTTTGTTGTTTTATTAGCCGCATTACAAGCCTATTTTGCCCCATTGGTTACTAGTCCCAAGCTTGGCTTGGGGGTGCTATTAGTGAGTGAGGTGAGGGAGTTTGTAGTGTGCTTATTATTTGCACAATTTGGGTAGGCTTTTGAGAAGTTATTTTGTTTTTGATCATGTTTATTTTTGATAAGTTTGAGAGTTATATTTTCTTGAAAAAATAAAGCTATGATGTTATGAAGAAAAAAAAAGAGAAGTTCAAAGAAAAAAAATATGTTGATAAAAAATTAGTGAACTTCAAAAGAAAAGAAAAAAAATGTTCAAATGTTCTAGTTGGAGGTTGATCAAAGAAAAATAATTTTGAGCCTCAATGAAAAATTCAAGTTTGGAAAATAAAGTTTGTTTATTCACTCTATTTCTTCATTATTATATTTTTATGAGTGAAATTGTAAGTGTTGGGTTTATTTATTATGATTGGAGTATATTTGGTTGATGTTAGAGTTGGTTATGTAGGAGATGTTGATCATTATTTATTTTGATCATGGGTTTTGATAGGATTTGCTCCCTTAAGCATAGCTTTTCTCTCACTTGTTCCCAAATGATTCTTACCCATTACCCTAGCCTTACATTATAAGCTTTAAAGACCTTCCGACCTTTGTGCATAGAATTGTATGAAAGTGAAAGTGTTGTTTATCAATGCAAGTTATGATTTGGCATATTTCGAGTCGACTAGTAGGATTGAGCGTTCATTGTTTTATACATACGAGAGTGTGAGTTGGGAGGGCATTGTTCACATAAAAGGGGTTGGATGGAGAGCGACCGAGTACATCTTTTACTCGCCACAAAAATGAGAGTTGAGTGCGTGAGCACTAGTCTTGAATTCTATATGCTCTTGTGGTTTGCTCTGTTTGACAATTGTTAGGGAAGATTGGTAATTAGATGGATTTGATTGGTTGATTCTGAAGCATGTTTATTTGATTTACCCTAGATCGTCTGTGCTTGATTTTTACTTTTGGGGTGAAGCATATTTATTGATTCATTGATGAGATCTTTGCTTAGGGACAATCAAAGGTTTGGCTTGGGGGAGTTTGATGTGTCTATTTTATATAGTAATTTACCCCTGTCCCTTGGTCATTATTAGTAGTGTTTTTGGCTCTTTCGAGCCACTTTTATTACTAATTTGTGTTTTCTAGTGTTTTCGTAGTTTTAGTTGTATTTTACAAGAAATTACACTCTTGGAGCATTTTCCCGGGCTTTATGGATCAACTACGGAAGCTAGAAGGACACGACCACTTTTGAAGCCCAGGATCGGTGAGAGCCGATGATTAAGGGCTTGGTATGAGACAGCGAGGCTATTGGATCGTTTAATCAAGACCCGATGAGGAAACTTAGATTGGGCCGAGGAATCGAGCCCAATCGAAATCCGAGCCTCGAAGAAGAAGACCGGGCCCGATCGGGCAAGCTTGCGCCCGATCAGGCGGGCGCGCATAAGAGAGCACCAGCAAGAAGGCGCGACCGATCGGGTGAGCGTTAGCTCGATCGGGCGCCGCTGCCCCGATGGGTCCTGAAGAAAAAGGCGGGCTCGATCGGGCGACCCTTCGCCCGATCGGGCGCGTGTTTTCTCAAGACCTGATTAGTTTAGTTTTAATTTTTGTTTTAGAAAACGTTTAAGTACGAGATTTGTACGGAATTTTGATGACCTTCTTTCTTAGACTTTCTCTCTCTACTTAGGATTTTTCTCTCTCTTAACTTTTCTCTCAACTCTTGTTCTTAATTATTTCCATTAATACAGATTAGTTTGGTAACTATTTCTCTTCTCTTAATCTTAGTTATTTATTTTACTCTTCCTATCATGACTTGTTTTATTGCTTTGATTAGTTTAGTTTTTACTATGTGTGAGTAGTTTCTTTCTAGGGTTTATGGGGATCCATGAATAATATGAAGGGGTAATTTATGGTTGTTAATTGTTAATGCTAGATTAATTTCCTATTGATTGATTTAATGCTCTGTGACTAGATTTGCGCAGATCTTTTATGCATGAGTTTAACAATATTGATTCGAGATTCGACAAATGAGAATTGATGTTTAGGTCTAGTTTCAATAGGCAGGTTAATTTATAAATGGTTAAGTCGAGATTCGAAAGATGAGATTTTAATACCGGTAAATTAATTGTGTGATTGTAATACTTAGCGAAAGCCCTTTATGATCTGATTAATGTATGCATTGATGATTGATTATTATGTTTTACCCTGGAATATTATTTATTGGTGAACCTATGCCCTAGATCCTTTTATATATTATTTTCTCCTTATTCTTAATCTTTGTAGTTTAGTTCCTTTTGATTATAATACATTGGTTACTTTGTAATCTAGATTATATTAGTTAATTAAGAATAGAAAGACTCGTTTCTCTGTGGATTCGACCCTACTTCCCTATCTACATTAGTTAGAGGATTTAGGAATTACTTTTGATTAGGGGATACGACTTTACCCTGTCAGTTACACATCCCACATGACAAACAATGCCGGTAATCTCTTACCCCTTTTTAATTTAAGCACTAATAATTATATTCAAGTGGGTAATAGTCATCGCATTCCTATTACGATTTACAATCAGTCGAGTATTGCTAATAAACACTTTACATTGCATGATGTATATTTAGCCCCTCAAATTATCAAGAACTTAATTTCTGTTTGTAAATTTACTTATGACAATTATGTGTCCATAGAGTTTGATCCTGGTGGGTGAAGGATCTTTGAACGGGGAGAATTCTAACTAGATGCAATAGTGCGGGGGATCTTTATCCAGTCACCATACCTCCATCAACCTGTCTAGCTGGCTCTCTCACAGCCCCGTCTTCCCCATGGCACAACAGCTTAGGACATCCTGGAACACCCACTTTTAATTTTCTTAGGTGTAAAAATTTGATTGATTGTAATAGGGAGCAAGACTCCAATTTTTGCGTAGGTTGTCAATTGGGAAAACATGTTCATTTGCCTTTTTATAATTTTAATTGTAACACCCCAATAATTCTCTCCTAAAACCCGTAAATACTTTTAATAAAATGCAAGAGAATTATTGATGTGCTACTACCAGGTGTTCAAACGTTAAAGCTAACTCAAATTTTAGCAGCGAAATAACTAACATAGTTAATATCAAGTTTCAAAACCAACTAATACAACCAAATTATGTGTTACAAGTTGGAACCGTTAAGGCCCTTATTCAAAACAAAAAAAAAAAGTAGTAAACAAATAAAACAAAATCAGAGTTTAAATAAATTCAAACTTATGAAAAGAGTTTAAATAAGTGTAATCCTTGTGAGGCATGTGAGATATGTTATTTTGGTTTGAATAAGCAAACTAGGAATGAAGTTTAATGCATGTATAATGGTGAATTTAGAGCATTCTCGGTTGATGATGCTATTTTTATGTTTGGTTTGCTAGGGATGTCTATAATAGGGGTAATCATGATTCTAATGTTGATGTGCAATGTGTTGATTCTTCTAATATTAGCATGAATTCCCATTATTTGTCACATGATCCCATTAGTGAAATTAGAACATATGATTTCAAATCTATTTCCCTTTTTGTTCATGATGATGAGGTACATACTCAAGTTGATGCTAATGGTGTGTTTCAATATTCTTCATTATTTACCATGTCTTCTAGTGATGTGCTTTGTTACCTAAATGACGAATCTCGTATGCTTGATTGTGCCCCCTCTTCCCAATTTAATGAAAATGCTCATGTTTATAATGAAGATGATACTAGCTTTGGTTGTGACTCTTCACTTACTATTGATCCTCAAACCTCTTTATCTTTTCATTCTCCAAACTTTTGTAATGAGTCTCTAATCCCTTATAGCCAAATTGATGAATCTTTGAGAGAGTTGGAGATGAATCCTAACCTTAGGCCCTTGGAGAGACAAGAGGAGCCAATTAGAGATGATTAGAGAGCGTGAAGATCTTTTTAGTGAAGAATTGAAAAGAAAAGAAGAGTTAGAAAATCAATTATCATCTTTGATGCTTGTTTGTGGAAAATTCCAATCTAATGTGTGTATTGAGGATGATGATGATGATGATGATTTTGAGAAACCAAGAGAGTGTGAGGATCCCATTAGAGAGCATTCTATTGACGGTGAAGGAGTTAGGAATGAAGCTAATGTGAAATTTGTGAACCTTAAAACCCTCAACCATCTTGATGAGTCTCAAGTGTATGTTTGTGACCCTTCAATCTATGAGTATATAGACTCTTTTGAGGTAATGTCCCTTTTTTTTTTTTTTTGAGAGTCATATGAGGACTTATAGATTTTTGGATGATTTCATTGAGAATACTTCTTGGAACTTAGATGAGTTTGAGATGAATCTACCTCCATTCATGCACAGTTTTGAGGCCTTGGCTTTTGAGATTATTGAAGGAAAGGTCGTTTATTGTGGTTTGAGGTAGTTGATTCCCTTGGAGTTTTTGAGCTTCAGGGAGGTGTAGATTGTGAGAGTTCTTCATTTGAGGACTCTATAATTGATTTTTATGCCCTCATTGGCGATATGAGACCTTGTGGTGAGGGAGTAGCTACCCTTTTTCCCGTTTCTCATACCCCTTTTTCTCAAAGGTTTGACCACATCCCTCCTTTCCCTATTTCTCTCCCTTCCTATCTCAAAAAGCCTATTGGGGGAGTTGTCTTCTATGGATGATTTTCATGTCCCTTATTCCATCATTGTTGAGGAAGAGAGGAAGTATGCCAACCAAAAATTTAGTGAGGAGGATTTGCCTTTTTCTTTTTCTTTCCATTCTTCTTTTCCCCCTTCTACTTCTTATTTTCTTGAATTTCTTTTGATCCCTCTTCTTCTTTCTTTTGGCATCTCCCTTCTCACTTGCGTGCAATGATGTTATTGCACGTTATCTTTTTGTCATGTGCCTACTTGTTATCTTACAAAATGTGTAGTAGTGCATTTGACAAGCTCTAACGTTCGTTGCAATATTATTTTCCAGAGCGGTTAAGCTTGGACCTTAAGAAAGCCTTTCTCGAGAAGTAACCCGTGTTTTATTGCTTTCATTTTCTTTTCTTTTTAGAATAGATTTTCTCTTATGGAAATGTTTGTGTGCCTTTTGCTAGGCACATGACTTCATATACTTTGGTGCATTGGTTTTGATCAAGATTAAAAAAGTATGACTTCATATACTTTGGTGCATATTGATTTTAAAAGGTTTAATTGGGTTATTTGGGAGTATTTACACCCACCTAACCTCCGGTAATATTTTTCCTTGCTCCCTCTCTAATGGTTGATACCTTGTTGGACATGTGTTGGTATTGTTTGATTGATCTCTTTGTTTTGCCCTCCCATGTTATCTATGATTTATGTTTGAGCATGTTTTCTCATTCAAGCTTAGGGAAGGGTATTCTATCATGTTTGGTGGGTTGTTAATTCATATATACCATGCACATTTGTATACACATTTCCATGATCTTTATTTTGAAAAACTCCAAAAAAAATATTTTGTTTCTATCATGGAAAATTTGCAATGTGTTTTGTTCTGTTCTTGCTTTGGACATAATACTTTTGGACTTGTATAGTTGAATGCTTTTCTTCTTAAATGATAACGGTATGCACGGTTTGAGTACAAATTCTTAAATGGACCTGGTTCACACTAATTTATTGTGAATCACCAACATTAAAGATAACATGATTGTTTTATTAATAAAAAAGCCACTATATTAAAATAAAGATTATTATATAAAATAAAAGTTAGTGTGACATTATAAAAGCTATAAGAGGTTAATTTTTTTTAATGAAATTTTTAATTTAATGATCAATATGAAAAATAAAGATCACTATTCAACATAATGTCGTTCATTAAGTTCGTAATAACATTAAAGGTCACACATGTTTTAAAAAAGGTTACTATGTTAAAAATAAGGTTACTATATCAAAATTAGGGGTCACTATGTTAAATATAATGCGAGTTACGAGTGTATAAACCTTAGGTCCACAATAATAATATTATTGTGGACCAGGTCCACGCAAGATTTGGTTTGAGAGTATGTTTGGTTGATTTTAGGATAGAGTATGCTAAGGTAGTGTCTTTAGAACTTTTGGGACCTTGAAGCCAAATTCTATTGTTTTTGAAAATTTGCAATTGCTCTTTTAATTTTTGGTGAATTTGAAACTAATAGTGAGTTATTGCTACAACCATATGAGGTTTTATTTCTTCTTCCTTTCAACATTTCTTGATTGAGCGGCGCATGGATCCTTGGCTATTGTATACTTTATATAGAATTTGACTTTCATCTCTCGAGATCGCGACCGAACTATTTAGGAAGGACAAAGGCATCACTTCGGGGTGGTGATTTTTCTTTTTCTAGGATAGTTTTCTATTTCTTTGTTTTGGGTTTTCATTTGCCTTATTGCTAACCATTTGAGCCATAAACCTTCTTTTCAAGCCACATCTTTAGCTTTTGAGCCTTTTGTTTCAATTTTGTTCCCATCACTAGTTTTGTGAAGCTTTTGGTCTTTAATGTTAGAGTTTTGGTGGATGAGAATGATTGTTTGGTTCTTATGATGAAAGCAAGTTTGTGTTATAAATATTTTGCTAAAAAAAAACAAATGCAAAGTTGAAAAAAAATCCGTCCATAGTTAAAAGAGGCGAGGACAATGAATAAAGTGAAAAAAATGAAAAAAAATGGGAAAAAGCAAAGCAAATTCAAAAGCTTTGGCAAAAAATTGAAAACAGTGAAAAATGAAAAATTCAAAAAATATTTTAATGTAAGTGTCTTTGTCCCTATTTTATGCATTGAGGACAATACTTTGTTCAAGCTTAGGGGGAAGCGTTCTTACGCTTTTCGTATATACGTTGGTGATTTTTGCTTTGAATAAGCTTGGTGGTGTTGGTGTTTTTGTATGGTGTTTACTTGGTTTTGGTGTTGAGATTTGGCCAATCTTTGCTTTACAATTTAGGTATACCACCAAATTTCAAATTTTAGCCTACCTTCACCCTTTTCGCCCATACATTACAACCCTTTCCAAGACCTATTGACCTTTGTGGTTGAGTCACAAGTCGATGGAGGAAGATGTAGGTCAAGCTTATAGAGCGGTATGCAATAGTCGAGATGTCGAGTAGCCTTAAAACTTTTTTTTTTCGGTTCTTTCGAGGAACGATTGAGATGCTCATTAAAGGTAGATTTGAAGCTAATTGGGAGAATGTGTTAAAAATGTTTTGAGATGAAAGTGAATTGCGTTTCATTAGTTCTCTATGTTTAGCATATCCTATGTTTCAATCAAGCTTAGATATCTTGAAACGTGCACTCCCTTACTTGTTTAGGAAGAATTGTATCCATTTTGTGCTTGTTCATTTGCAAAAGTCCTTTCAAGAACATATGTTTTCTTTACTTTTCTTTTGATTTCCTTTTTGTGCTTTGCCTTATTTGTTTGCTTTGTGAGAGTTATGGGTTAATCTCTTAGGAAACCCTTACGAGAGCATTACTCGTCCTTTAGAGTGATCTAGGGGTTTAAATGGCTTGTCTTTAGTTGCTAAAATTGATCGTGATTCCTACGAAAGTGAGTTAGTGTATATTCTCATCCTCTCTAGTTTTGTTGTTTCTTTCTTGGCTTGAATAACGTCATCATTTTCCCTTAGGTTTGATTTTGTTTTGCTTGAGGACGAGCAAATATTTAGCTTGGGGGAATGATGAGCGTCATTTATGGCTCTCAAAAGAATAAGATTTAGGTTCATTTTCTATATTTTCTTTCATTATTTTCATATAATTTCCTTAGTTTTACTTGGTTTTCCATTTTAATAACTCTTTTCGGTTTTCGATTAGTTTTACGAGTTTTTCATATTTTTAGTTCTTAATTTGTAGTTTTAGTTTAGTTTATTTTATTTTCTCCCTTAGTTTTATTTGTGTTTTGTAGGTGAATAATCAAAGTTTAAGTTGCCGCGCTCTCGTGATTGCGCTCTCATCGTTTTTGATAATGAACAAGTCAATTTGCACATTTAGGGGCTGCCTTGCTCGTGAGCATCACACAAGCTTGATGCTCGAGAGCGCACACGAGCCGCACTGCTTCACACCACCAGCTCACACCAAATCAGCCCACACGCATATTTTCTCCCGTACTCACCCTTCCCTTCACCATCATCACGCAACACCAACAAACTCCAGTAGCCCACTCACCTCCAGCCGCAACAACCAGCGCAACTCCTCGCACTTCCCCTACTGCCCCTAATCAGCCTTCTTCCCACCAATTCACACCACCACCTTCACACACCTTCCAGCCGCAACGAACTGACCACTAGTTCAGCTCTCAATTTCGCCACCTTCGCACCACTTCTCCAGCCGCAACTGACCACCACACAACCACCTCAAACCGCACCGTAGAACAGCCGCGGCTGCTGCCCCTTGCTCTAGCCACCAACACCACCTTCTACCTCCACGCAAACTGCAGTTGTTGCCCCTGCTCCGACTAGCCACAACCACTAATCCTGCCACCAGTTGCACCTTATTGTTGCCTACATAGTAGCCTCGCAACAACCCCAACTAACAGCCCAAGAAGATGGTGCATGCGTGAAGACCCTCAACTGCCTGCTCGTTTCTGGGTTTAATATTCGGCCATTGATCTTGATTGACTTATGATCGAACGGTTGTGATGGTGTGTGATTTGGGGTGATGTGCTATGTGTGGTAGGGGATAAATTTCCATCCTTACAGAGCAGCCAAAATCGAAGTCAAGGGATCGATTTCCTTTTTATTTCTTTCTTTTATTTTCTTCTTCTTTTTAGTTTTCTTTTACTTTCTTTTACTTTCTTTTTCTTTTCTTATTTATTTTAGTTTCATTTCCTTTCCTTTTTGTTTTCCTTTTCTCTTTCATTTTCTTTTATCTTTGTAAATATAAATACCCATTTTTGGGGTAAAGTTAGGAGGACAATTTTAGCTAGGACAATTAGAATCCAATTTAAGATCTCATATTTTTAGCTTAGGTTGAGAGCTTTTCTCTCTAGATCTAGAGGTAGTTTAGGAGTAGTTTTAGAGAGAGAAAGTCAGGGATTTCAATGGTTATTTGAGAGATTGAAGATTCAAGATGACAATTGTATTGAAGATCTCCATTATCAACCAATAAGGATTTCTCACTCTCTCTTCTCTTTATTGCTTTGTTTAATTTCATGTTTGTTTTGTTTTGGTTTTGATGTTTGATTCTTGATTAGTGTAATTGCTCTTGATATTTTGTTGATTCTTGATTTATTTAGTGGTTTGTTGATAGATGATGATTCTTGAGTAGTTGTTTGGCTAGGAATTAGGGGAAACTTGTATGATTGATTGATTGATTGGGATTAATTTGGGAATTGTGTTGATTGATTATTGAGATTAAAGTGATTAATGAAGGTTTGCATGTGTGTAATTCGATTAGGCCTTGAAAATTATGCTAGATTGCATTGTAATTGTTAATGACACGACCAATTGATTTAGGAATTGCAATTATCGATAAGTTTGGATTGTGATTCTCTTAATTTGTTATTCATAGTGAACCCTAGCTTAACGATTAGGAGATAGCTCTTTGATTCCAATTGAGAGCTCTTATCATTAGTCTTCACAACCTTTGATTGGCATGATCTTCCCAAGTTGTTGCAATTGTAATGATTACTTGTTGACCCCCGTTCCTAGTGTTTTATTTGTTTGATTGTTTGTTTGTTAGTTGTTAGTGTTCCTTCTTCCTCTTCGATTTCGACCTAGCTTAGGCGCATAATTGAGAGTGCTTGAACATTACCGTTCTTTTGGGTTCGACCCTTGACTTACTTCTATACTCGTATTTAGGTTTATTAAGTGTTTATAAATTTATTTGGCTCTAGGGAAGATTAGAATAACGACCTACATTTTCCCTACGTTAGTGATAAGCCTTCTCCCCAATATTACAAGTGTAAAGATTGGATCATTACATGGTTATTGAAAGGCGAAGGCCATGACCAAGATAAATACACACAAAAGCACGCAATCAGCAACGTTGAGTACATACAAGCTAAGAAGTATTACATTTAATTCCTAGCATGCTTCTAAATATCAAACAATACACAAACAACTAGTTACCAACTCAAATGCATAACTCAAAATCACTGAGATTTTACTTATTTAATAATAAAGAATTCATTTCATTTTATTAATTGGATTAAGCAATAGAAAAGGTTGTCACTTCATGCTCCAATTTGGAACATCAATTAAAGAAAAACCACATGCCTCTTTTCAGAAACATCAGTAAACATCAAATGGCAACGGGCGCGACTTCGTGGCCATAGCTAGTATGAGATCTCATCTAACTCCATATAGTTTTAAAAATTATTTGTAAACAAGAGACTCGTAGATCAGACGGTCTCTAGAACGTACACGGCTAATACCCCTTGAACCCCAACCCCTGATTGTCAATACTCTAGTTGTGCACAAATCCAGAGTTTTATTGCTTATCCATCTTACATACACTTTACGTGATTTACAAGTTTAAACTGATGACTCAAATGCAAAACAATTCAACCACTTAGACATTAATCATTCAAGCAATTCAAATTTCCAATTGAATTATTGATTTATTGGGGACAAACAATATTTATTATTAAATCCTTTAACTACCTCGGTGTATAAACACCTTAAGTGCATAAGGCACCGCACATCCTCAACCTCGTCTTATAAGACTTTAATTCTCCCTTTACTCATTCCATTTCAATAAACATGAACGAGTAATAAAAATAATTCATTCCACATATTCATGTACCTTTGCCTCTTAGCACATCTTGCTAGTTAACATATAAATCATACTTGATAAATCAACATGCATTTCTCATACATGAAACAAAACGAATCATCACATCAATCATTAATCACACTTACTACTATAATATTTCAACCAATCCACAAGTTTAGACTTTTATAAAAAGCTGAATATTTACATTATACATAAGATCTTTAAATTTTGGTAATCTTTGAAACTATCTACATTATAGATTAAACTAGTAGCCTTTAACCCCCAAAATTCGCCAATTCAATGTAATTAAAGGCTTCAAAATATTCAACAAAAATCTGAAAATTAATTATAATCACAAAAACTAAAATCATTAAAAAAAGGTTTAAGCCCTAAAATCATGAAAAAAAGGTTTAAGCCCTCATTTTCTTAACTAATTAAATCTGAAATTTTATTTCATAGTTTACACATAGAAAAACCCATAAATTTACAATATTTTACAATCCATATACATAATTAAACCATAATAATAACAAAATTCGATAAAGATTAAAACTAGAATTAAATTAAGGAAATTTTTAATTTTTTACCACCTCCAAAAAACCACTTAATTGCTTTTACCACCTCCATAAAAAAAAAATTATTTTACCACCACATAAAAAAGAATGAAAATTGGCTTTTACCACGAATCACCGCCAACTAACGGATTCCGTACATAAATCCGTTAGTGGAGCCTACCATGTATACGTGTCACCATATTATTGGGTAAAAAATAAAAAAAAAACCAATAATATGGTGACACGTGGACATGGTAGGCTCCACTAACGGATTTATGGACAGAATCCGTTATTGGCGGTGATTGGTGGGAAAAACCAACTTTTTTTTTTAAGTGGTGGTGAAATTAAACTTTTTTTTTATTATTATTATAAAGGTGGTAAAAGCAATTTTTTTGTTTTTTGCAGGTGATATAAGTCAAAATAACCTTAAGGCTTTGATTGGTTCAAGATTAGTAAAGGAAAAGAAAAGAAAGGATGGGAAGGGAAAAGAAAGGAAAAGAAGGGAAAGGAAGGTGATTATATTTTCCAATATTTGGTTAATGAAGGGAAATGAATGGAAGAAAAAGGAAATTTATAATGTACTACTTTTATTTTTCTCTTTCCAGTCAAATTCCTCTAATTTTTGGAGGAAAGGAAAGCCAAAATTTTGTTAAGAGACTTTCTTCCCACTTCCATTCCTTTCCTTTAGATTTTATGTCATTTATTTAACCAAACATGAGAATATGATTAAAACAACTTCCTTTCTTTTCTTTTCCATCCAAATTCCTTCAAACAAAAAGGGCCTAAATTAACAAAAGGAAAATGTTGAAGCTTAAGGTTTTGACGATGATGAACTACTTAAACAAAGCAAACTTCAAACTTATAAGAGTTCTCTAAGTGTTGTGACTAGAACAAGTGAAGTTGACTTTGGAAGTGCGTGGAAGAGTAACCTAGATACGAAGACTCATAGAGATCTAAAGGAAAGTTAAGGAAGATAGGAGAAGAGTTCCCTCACAGGAAACTAATTGAGTTCCCTAACAGGAACTTGAAGACAACAAGTTAGAGTGTTGAATTGGTCTGCGTTGAAGGCATTAAGTTTTGGAAGAACTTTGTTTAGGGTAAAAATACCACTTACACGTGGTCCAATCCCGTAGCGATACATGGCCCAATGTGAAGACGACGCGTGTCAAGCTCAAGAAGAGCACCTGAAATAAGAGAAAAGGGCCTTCTTACATCTGAAGGCCCAAATCCCGAGAAAGCCGTAAAACGACACTGAATCCTAGACACGTGGCGCTACTTGATTGCGCCGCCAATCAAATTTCGTCATTCTAGGGTAATAACCCTAAAGGGAACAGTTTCCCACCCTTATTATTCCAATCATTTATGATGGGAGGAGTGGGTTGTGACGTAACATTGAATAGAGCACTAAATAGCTCCAACTTCTCTCTACTTTCTCTCTCTAGCTTTTCCGATTTCAGGTTATGAACTTAACCGTCGGAGGCGAATATTCTGTCACTGAAATATTCTTGTTTTGCAGGTGTCCGAGTCTCGTTGCTGGCAGAAGTGGGACCAGTGTCCCAAGGGATTCCAAAAAACCCTGAAACATGTGGCGCCGTCTGTGGGGACACTCGTCCGCAATGGAAATAGACGATCAGACACCTAATGCCGGCCCTGGCCCTGGTCAGGACGACCATGTAGAGGATATAACTACAACAATCAATTGTAGTGATCCTATGATCGCCTCATTCCATGAGGCCGAGGATCCCTCAATTACTCTTGCCTCCCTAAAGGCCGCTCTAAACAAACTTTGAAAGGAGTTGGAAGAAAAGAGGCCATCTACCTCCAGACAGCCATCAAGAAGGATGGAGGATGGCGCTTAAAGAAGAAATCAGAACAAGGCAACTAATGCCAAAGATGTTGGTAATACCCCTTTCCGCCAGCCGCATGGAAGATCTCCCAGGGTGCCACAGACGAATCTTTCCAGGCTACTTAAGAAAACGCAGTCGGTTGGAGGGCAGACTAGAGAACCTCAATGGGAAGATCCTAAGCCGTCTCGACACTAGAGGGACGTAAGGGAGTAAATCCGGCACAAGAAACGGGAACGGGCAGCCCATTCGGACACGACCGATAACCCTACAATGCCGGATGAACTCTCTAATCACTCTCTTTTCCAACATACCAGCTCATTCAAGACCAGCAGGAGTCAAGTTGCTCGTACTCTAACTCTCATTCCAGTTCAACCAATTCAACCAACCCAATATCAAAATCCCCAGAATTTTAATGCTTTTTGTCCGTATAACCCCCATGTCCTCGGATAGTATGAGTGTAGACACCCAAATGTGTCTCCCCAAAACCAAACCCGGTGATGAGTACCTTTCACGTCGAATCATAATCGAATGAAGTGAAAGTGTGGAAAGTCTAGTGTTGCGGAAAGTTTTTATTTTCTTTTCTCTTCTCTCTGCTTTTGAAAACTTATTTTAAGAAAATAGCCAATCCAGTTTGGTTGGTCCATGATATGGGTCCAATAGTAGTGTAGTTGGATGGGGCTTGCAAAGACCTTTCCAACGATATATTAGGAGCCCAATTCCGATGAATATTGAGGAAGTTATGGCCAATTTACTAAATTGGGCCCGGTTTGAGCTTTATATACGGCCCAATGATCTAGGGGAGGGCCTAATATGATTTATCATTCCTAATGCAATTAGGAATGGTTTTAGTCTTCTAGATTCTTCTAGAAGGTTCTTTTCATTCCTAATTCAATTAGCATTGATAAATTGACTTTTGTTGACTTTTCAGAGTTTTAATCAAAATCAAATAGCATTTTTGAGGAAATTATATGATTTTATCCTCCAGTGCGGCAAACTTATCGGATTTTCAAAAACGCGTTAATATTAGGCTTGGCGCCTGACCCCAGGCCTTGGCGCCTGGAACCAGGCCTAGCGCCTGGCGCTAGTGTTGGTGCCTAGCGCCAGCTAGCCAGGGTTGGCGCCAACTCTGTTTTTTGTGCGTCAGACTCTGTTTTGTTTAATTTATCTTTTTTGGCTGATTTTCTCTATAAATATCGTATTAAAAACTCCGTTTTCTGGAATGATTCATCACCAATTCTCATTAAGTTTTCTTGATTATTTCATCTTTCTTTCTTTCTTTCTCTAAAATTTGTTTTCATATACAAAATTCCGCGTTCGCAAGACTTAGATACATCTAGCCATATTCGAAGTTGCCCTCGCCCTAGACGTGAAAGGTTTAATTTCTGAGGGTTTGGTCCCAAATCTCTATTTCAATTATTTTATTTAATTGTTTGTTTATTATTTTCCTTGAAGTTACTAACGTGTGTATTTTGTTATTAGAAAGAGGTACGAGGCATCAAAGTAAGTGCTTTAACGGTTTTAATTGTTTATGATGTAGAAATCATGTTTATATTGTTATTATGATATTCCTAGTATCATGTCTAGGGTAATTTTAATATCAAATATGCTTAATATGATTGTTACGATGCTTCCTACATTCTTCCTAATATTTATGATTGTTAGTATCATGTTAGGGTTAAAGATTTGATTTTTATTTCTTAGTGACATGCTAGGGTTTGTTATTAATCTTGTTAGTATCATGCCTAGGATCTTGCTATTTTTATTATGCTTTAATATTAACATGAACATGATTATGATTATAATTGTTATAATTCATGATTACTATTATTATTATTATTATTATTATTATTATTATTCTTTTGGTGATGATTATTTTATTTATGATGATATTATTATTATTATATTTTTATTATCATGATGATTTATTATTTATTATGTTGCTTGATATTTATTGTTATTGCTTGATCACGCCTTTTATTGCATGTTTAAAGGGAATTGGTACTTGTAATCACGCTTAATAAGATATTAATAATCTTGTTAGGGTTAATTTGATTATAATTTCAAGTGATCGCCAATAATAGATTTGTTTGTGCATTAAATTCAACCAACATAGATAAACAGGTTTAGGGTTAATCCTATTGATTGCATGTTAATTAGAAAGCGCACATGAATACGATCTGAATAAAGTAGAGGCCTATTATTAGGGCAGATTCAATCTCTTTTAGGTTGGATTTGTACCTTCATCCCCGAACCCTTATTTGGTTCTAGACCTTATGGAGTTGACGATCTCTTGGATCGTTAAGGGGTGTAACCTTCACCATGTGAACGGTTTACAAGTTCCTTAAAAAACTTGTTGCAACTCTTTTGCTCTATCTCCTTCCCTTTTGGACGCCACCGTACTTTAGTGTATGATCACAGTGGGGTTCAAGCTAGTGGGGTTTAAGGCTTGAAATTATTCCCTACAGTTTTTGGCGACTCCACTGGGGAGGATTTCTATTTTAATTCCTGAATTTGTTTCGGAAATGATTTAGAATGAGTGGATGAGACTCGAAACGTTCTAAGTATTTCATGTGCGTAATTTTGATTAACATTATTGTCATATGCATAAAAAAAGATCTCATTGGAAATACCATCCGTAATGAGTTAAAAACATAGGATTTTACACGTAGGAAATTTGAGAAATATCTTTCACAACTAGGACTGAAATAACGCCGCGCGAATCTGGAAAATTTTATTGAGCACAGAAAGCTGCTGAGGCATGTGGGAAGTAGCGTCAGGGGCCAGAGCTTGGCGCCAGTATTTTAGTTGTAGCACCAGACGCCAGTATTGGCGCCAGGCGCTACAATTAAAAGCTGGCGCCAGTCTCTGATTGCTGGCGCCAATTTCCCCCAATACCGAGCCAGAAATATGCGTTCTAATTTCGACCGGTTTTTCGTATTGTTTACTCGATCCTACTTCCTTATTGAATTTTTTCTCACTTTTCTAAAACCCATATGTGTTCTACATATGGACATAACCCTTTGGGAATTCATGCTCCATCTACCTGATTGAACGCTCCGTGCAACAAAGGGTACATCCGAGATGTTGAATTCACCAAACCATGGAAGCGAGTTTTTTTTTTCTAAAACTCGTGGTGTCCCATCCACTCGTGCCAACCCTTCACGGTTAAGCTTCCGCGCGGTGGATTCGGACAATTTACCATGGACTCTCTATTGACTAAACCATATACCGAACTTTAGAGAACTAGAGCCATGGTTAGGTTGCAAACGCATTGCATCATATTGTGCCTACTTGACTAAGTGTGCATTATTTGTTGTGCATATATATTCTATGTTTTTCTTAACCGTTTGTTGACTTGTGTTGAGACTAAAAAATTAATGACTTAAAGAACTTTGCCTATTTAATTAAATAATTAATTAATTTGAGTCAATAAAGTCTAATATTTCAATCGGAATTGACCTAGTACGACTTTAGGCATACCCCGATTGACTAATAACATCGAAAACAGTCCCAGACCGAAGCTCCAATATAGGCGCCAAGGGAGCTGTAGCTCCACTTCATGGAGTGTAGCGCCTGACGACAGCCATGTTGTCTGGCGCCAAGCTTCACAGTGCGACGCCAGTCCTGTCGCTTGGCCGACAGTTCGGATTATTGGTCGAGTCATCACCTAGAGTCTAATTAATCAGTTTTCTATTTAATTCGACTAAATTTTTGCTATCAATAGTATTTATTTGAGTCAATGATCGAGTTTAGGCACTAAGTCCCATGGTCTTACACAAGAGTCCAAGCATGTCACTCACACTCAACGCACACACCAATCCACATACTTTGACCATGTTTAAGAGAGTCTTGTGTGCGCGTTTTTCTGTCATTTTTTTTAGCGGGGTAAGTCGGATATTAATCCTCCAATATAAAAAAAAAACTATACTTAGTTCCCTAAAAATATGTACTTCCTAAAAATATGTACGTTATTTTTGCCAAAAATAGGCACCTTTTTCCCTTTTCTTTCTTTTTCCTCCTTAAAATAAATCGTAAAGTCAAGTTGATTCGAGTCAAGTAATTAAAACGCAAAATGGTTTAATTTACAGCGCGTGGTAAAGAAAGGAAGGACGGTTAATCAAAGACAACCTCTTCGTACAAGTCCAACTTTTCGACAAACCCATAGCTCGCAAGAGAAAAGCTAAGACTATAATGGCAACACAAGAAGAAGTCAATGATCTTAAGAACCAACTGGCTACTGTGACTGAGACACTGAAGCTTCTCGCACTCAAGATTGATGATCCCGTAAAGCAACAACAGATGGACCTCATGCAAGAGAGTCTAAGCAAGTTGTCTAGCAATTACAAGTTTCAAGAGCTTACATCACAAGGGGTCTCGGTGGACAAAGAGCTTCTTCCGCAGAAGTTCAACGCCAACGACATCCCAAAATTCAGAGCAATTGACAACCCATACTTTCATTTAAGAGCATTTGAAATAATAATGAGTATCAAGGGTATTGATAAGAAAGTGTTCCCTTCTCTGTTCTCACTATCTCTCGAGACCGTTTGCCAACAATGGTTCTTTTCTCTCGAGAAAGAAAAGACCTCTACCTGGGAGTCCATAGCAAACGCTTTCGTTGATAGGTACAAGTGCAACATTCAAGTCGAGACTGACCATAGAGAACTTGAAATCCTCAAGCAGAAAGAGAATGAAGGCTTCACCTCTTTCTTTAACAAATGGAGGGAAACCTCAGCTAAAATGATTGAGGTGCCAAGTGAAAAAGAGTCCGTGAGACTGTTCATCAAAAATCTCCAAGAAAAATATTCCAAGCATCTCAAATATTAAAATAACCTACATACCTTCAAAGCCGTTTATGACATGGGGATCAATATTGAAGATGACTTGGTTAAGTTAAAAGCTGCCAACAATAACTCCAACAGTGGCTGGAAAGGAAAGAAGAACGACAATCCTTCTTCTTCCAAAACCGCCCACTCAAACAAAGTTAGCACCTTTAATTTAGGAGAAGTCCTTGCTATGAACAATCAAGGACAGAAGAAACCATTTAGGAGGAACTTCACTCCTATTGGCATGAGTTATGACACCGCATTTGATCGATTAAATGCAAAAGGTCTTATAACTCCTATTGGACCATTTGGGGACCCACCAGTTGAGAAGAGGTCGGTTAACTGGAACCCCAATGCACACTGCAAGTATCACCAAGGTAGGGGCCATCTCACTGAAAACTGTTGGAAGCTTAAGGAAGCTATCCAAGACCTAATCGACAATAACAAGTTGTCGTTGCCCCCTGCCAGTAAGAAGCCAAGCATTGACAATGCACCTCTCGCTCATACCCTAGCTATCTCCGATGAGGAAAACGAGGTTGACCCCTCATCTCTCATTAAACCCGTCAAAGAAATCCGTGTCAAAGAAAAAGAAGAGGAAATCTTTTTCGATGTCAAGGATAACCTTCCAGAACCGGCAAATAAGGAAGATATACAATTGCTCACACTGTCTATGAGGGAGGTATCGCAACTACTACGCAAAGCTCTCAAAGTTATGAACGAACTTCATAAGAAATATGATGAGCTTCCACTTCCGAAAGAAGAACCTAAAAGAGAATTCACACCAGTGAGAACAACTTATGAGGCAAAGCACTTTCCCTTACAAGTCACTGAAAAACTAAGAAGAGCAATAGAATCTACACTCCAATTGGGATCCCATATGCACAAATGTTCAAAATGCTCTCCGAGAGTGGCGAGGTCAAACCTCTCGAACCGAGACCATTCGAATCATTAAAAAGAACATATAGATATTACTGTCAGTATCATCAATCAGGGGGTCACACTATAGAAAACTGTTTCAAATTCAAGGATTTGGTACAGAAAATGATTGATAAAAAGAAACTAGTCCAAATTCAACAAGAAGAGGATGCGACCATCAATGGAGTTTGGGACAGTGATGAAGAAGATGTCTATCTAAAGGATGTAATAGGACCTACACCTTCTGTGTCATATACCACAGATGACATTTGGGGTGAAGAAGATTCATCAATAGACGTCCTCACAAGATCCGGGAGAATGCAACCTCCCGTTTCAATACAACCTATGCCAACCACACAACAAGTTCCCATACCTATCATCGAAGACAATGATATTGTTAAGCAGTTTAAGAAGACAAAAGTTGAGATGAATGTGTGGAAACTTCTGGCAACATCTCGAGAACATAGGTTGGCTGTAATGAATGCCTTGGACAAAATCGGGATAAATTCTGACACTACTCCTGAGGGACTAGCCAACTTTCTCACAAGTGACCTTCCTAGTCCGATTAATTTGATCACCTTTTCTGACAAAGATTTACCCCCAGAAGGTGACAAACATTACAAGGCATTAAACCTCACAATAGTTTGCAAGAGGATGAATATTCCCATGACTCTTGTAGACAATGGATCGGCTATCAATGTCTGTCCACTTAGAACTGCGAGGATGCTTGGCATAAGGGACGAAGATTTAACTCCGTCCACATAAGGAATAAGAGCCTACGATAAAACTCGTCGTCAAGCTCTTGGCAAGATTACCCTAAATGTAACGGCAGGAGCAATAGAACATGCTACTACTTTCCAAGTAGTGGACATCAAAGCTTCATTCAACTTATTGTTGGGACGCCCTTGGCTTCATGATCTAAAGGTCGTCCCTTCATCTCTCCACCAACAAGTAAAATCTATATTTGGGGGAATTCCAATCACTATCGATGCTTCGCCTATGAGGATTAAATCCATAGAGAATCCAATCATTAATGTAGAGCACGACGAAGATGATGAAGATTTATTGGGCTTTAACGAAGAAGTCTCCTTAATCTAGGAGGATGAAAGGACCCCTGTAGACACCCATTTGTGTCTCCCCAAAACCAAACCCGGTGATGAGTGCCTTTCATGTCGAATCATAATCGAATGAAACGAAAGTGTGGAAAGGTCTAGTGTTGTGGAAAGTTTTATTTCTTTTCTCTTCTCCCTGTTTTTGAAAACTTTATTTTAAGAAAACAGCCAATCCAGTTTGGTTGGTCCATGATATGGGTCCAATGGTGGTGTAGTTGGATGGGGCTTGCAAAGACCTTTCCAACGATATATTATAAGCCCAATTCCGATGAATGTTGAGGAAATTATGGCCAATTTACTAAACCGGGTCCGGTTTGAGCTTTATGTACGACCCAATGATCTAGGGGAGGGCCTAATATAATTTATCATTCCTAATGCAATTAGGAATGGTTTTAGTCTTCTAGAACATTCTAGAAGGTTCTCATCATTTCTAATTCAATTAGGACTTTTCAGAGTTTTAATCAAGATCAAATAGCATTTTCGATGGAATTATATTATTTTATCTTCCAGTACGGGAAATTTATCGGATTTTCGAAAACGCGTTGAAAACCAGTTTGGCGTCCAACCCCAGGCCTTGGCGCCTGGAACGAGGCTTGGCGCCAGACACTAACCATTGGCGCCTGGCGCTAGCCACTGGTGCTGGCGCCAATTAGCCAGGGTTGGCGCCAAGGTTGTTTTTCGATCTTCAGACTTTGTTTTGTTAAATTATCTTTTTTGGCTGATTTTCTCTATAAATATCGTATTAAAAACTCCGTTTTCATTCACGAATTCTCATCAACAATTAGTTTTAATTAGCTTTCATCAACTCTCTTTATTCACCAACTATCTTCATCATTCATCAACAAGCATCAATCATTCATGAATTCTTTTAATTAATTCTTTTCATTCAATCAATTCTTTTCATTCATTCATCAACTTTCAATGATATTAATTCATTGGCATTCTCTCTTTTTCTAAACTTTGCTTTTTAAATACAAAATTCCGCATTCGCAAGATCTAGAAACACCTAGCCATATTCGAAGTTGCCTTCGCCTTAGACGTGAAAGGTTTTAATTTCTGAGGGTTTGGTCCCAAATCTCTCTTTCAATTATTTAATTTAATTGTTTTGATTATTATTTTCCTTGAAGTTACTAACGCGTGTATTTTGTTATTAGAAAGAGGTACGAGGCATCCAAGTAAGTACTTTAATGGTTTTAATTGATTTTATGATGTAGATATCATGTTTATATTGTTATTATGATTCCAGGTATCATGTCTAGGATATTTTAATATTAAATATGATTTTTGCGATGCTTCCTAATATTAATTCATGTTAGTATCATGTTAGGGCTAAAGATTTGATTTTTATCGTTTAGTGACATGCTAGGGTTTGTTATTAATCTTGTTAGTATCATGCCTAGGATCTTGCTATGTTTATTATGCTTTAACATGATTATAAATATTATTATTGTTGCCATGATTATTTATAATTATTATTCATGATATTGATTATTTTTTATGTTGCTTGATATTTATGTTATTGCTTGATCACCTTTATTGCATGTTAAAGGGAATTGGTATTTGCAACCACACTTAATAAGATAATTAATAATCTTGTTAGGGTTAATTGTGATTATAATTCAAGTGATCGCCAATAATAGTTTATTTGTGCATTAAATTCAACCAACATAGATTAAACAGGTTTAGGGTAATCCTATTGATTGTATGTTAGTCAGAAAGCGCACATGAATACGAGCAGAATAAAGTAGAGGCCTATTATTAGGGCAGGTTCAATCTCTTTTAGGTTGGATTTGTACCATCATCCCCGAACCCTTATTTGGTTCATGACCTTATGGAGTTGAAGATCTCTTGGATCGTTAAGGGGTGTAACCTTCACCTCGTGATGGTTTACAAGTTCCTTAAAAACTTGTTGGCGACTCTTTTGCTCTATCTTCTTCCCTTTTGGACGCCACCGTACTTTAGTGTATGATCACAGTGGGGTTCAAGCTAGTGGGATTTTTAAAGGCTTGAAATTATTCCCTACAGTTTTTGGCGACTCCACTAGGGAGGATTTCTATTTTAATTCCTGAGTTTGTTTCGGCAATAATTTAGAATGAGTGGATGAGACTCGAAAAGTTCTAAGTATTTCATGTGCGTAATTTTGATTAACATTATTGTCATATGCATAAAAAGGTTCTCATTGGAAAGACCATCCGTAATGAGTAAAAAACATAGGATTTTACACGTAGGAAATTGGAGAAATGTCTTTCACAACTAGGATTGAAATAACACCGCGCGAAACTGGATGATTTTATTGAGCACAGAAAGCTGCTGAGGCATGTGGGAAGTAGCGTCAGGGGCCAGAGCTTGGCGCCAAACTTTTAGCCGTAGCGCCAGACGCCAGTATTGGCGCCAGGCGCTACAGTTAAAAGTTGGCGCCAGTCTCTGTTTGCTGGCGCCAATTTCCCCCAATACCGAGCCAGAAATATGCGTTCTAATTTCGACCGGTTTTTTCGTATTGTTTGCTCGATCCTGCTTCCTAATTGAATTTTTTCTCACTTTTCTGAAACCCATGTGTTCTACATATGGACATAACCCTCTGGGAATTCATGCTTTATCTACCCGATTGAACGCTCCTGGCAACAAAGGGTGCATTTGAGAGGTTGAATTCACCAAACCATGGAAGTGAGTTTTTTCCTAAAAACTCGCGGTGTCCTATCCACACGCGCTAACCCTTCACGGTTAGGCTTCTGCGCGGTGCATCTGGACAATTAACCATGGACCCTATTTGACTAAACCATATCCCGAACTTTAGAGAACTAGAGCCATGGTTAGGTTGCAAACTCATTGCATCATATCGTGCCTACTTGACTAATTGTGCATTATTTGTTGTGCATATATATTCTATGTTTCTCTTAACCGTTTGTTGATTTGTGTTGAGACTAAAATTAATGACTTAAAGAACTTTGCCTAATTCATTAATTAATTAATTAATTTGAGTCAATAAAGTTTTTTTTAATCGAAATTGACCTAGTACGAGTTTAGGCATACCCCAGTTGACTAATAATACCGAAAACAGTCCCGGACCGAAGCTCCAATATTGGCGCCAAAGTCTGAGCTGTAGCGCCACATTGTAGTGTGTAGCGCCAGACATTTTCTAAATTATCTGGCGCCAATCACCATATTGTGACGCCAGTCCTGTCGCTTGGCCGACAGTTCGGATTATTTGTCGAGTCATCACCTAATGTCTAATTAATCAGTTTTCTGTTTAATTCGGTTAATTCGCGCTGTCAATGACACCTTGTTGAGTCATTAATCGAGTCTTGGTCACATAGTCTAGCCACATGGTCATGACACGAGTCTTAACATGTCACCTTTACTCACTAGTCTTAGCACACACTTTGAGTATACATCACCATGACCATGTCGTAGGTCCATGCATGAGTCGATTTTTCCGTCGTTTGAGTTGGGGGGTACATTCTATTTCTAATTCTTCATATCCCTCCATCTAAATCTTTCTTCACATTCTTCCATCTTTCTTCACTTCCTCCATCAATCGCATGTTGAATAAAGTTTGAGTCAAATAATTAATAATGAATATCCCCAAATTCCTTTCCCACAGTACTTGGTCGAGGAGAGAAGGGCGATTAATCAAGGACAACCTCTTTATTCAAATCTCGCTTTTTGATAAACCGATTCGTCAAAAGAGGAAGGCTAAGAAGATAATGGCAACTCAAGAAGAAGTCAATGATCTTAAGAACCAATTGGCTACTGTGACTGAGGCACTGAAACTTCTCGCACTTAAGGTAGAAAATCACGTGAAGCAACAACAGATGGATCTCATGCAAGAGAGTCTAAGTAAGCTATCTAGTGACTATAAATTTCAGGGCATGAGTTCACAAGGGGTCTTGCTGGACAAGGAACTTCTTCCACATAAGTTCAACGCCACTGACATCCCAAAATTCAAGGCAACAAATAACCCTTACTTCCATTTAAGAGCTTTCGAAACGATAATGAACATCAAGGGTATCGATAAGAAGATTTTTCCCTCTCTTTTCTCACTATCTCTTGAAACCGTTTGCCAACAATGGTTCTTCTCCCTTGACAAGGAGAAAACCTCTACCTGGGAATTGATAGTGAACGCTTTCGTTGATAGGTACAAGTGCAATATCCAAGTTGAAACCGACCATAGACAACTTGAGATGCTAAGACAAAAAGAGAATGAAGGCTTTACTTCTTTCTTTAATAAATGGAGGGAAACTTCCGCCAAGATGAGTGGGGTCCCCACTGAAAAAGAATCCGTGAGGATGTTTATCAAGAATCTTCAAGAAAAGTATTCAAAGCACTTAAAATATCAACACAACTTTAATACTTTCAAGGCCGTCTATGACATAGGTATCGAGATCGAAGATGACCTCGCAAAGCAAAAAGCTACTAACAATAGCAACCACGGTGGCTGGAAAGGAAAGAAGAGCGACAATCCTTCTTCTTCCGAAAACGCCCACTCTAGTAATAATGTTAGCACCTTTGACCATAATGATGTCTTAGCCATGGACAATCAAGGATCTAAAAGGAAACCCAGGCGAGAGTTCACATCCATTGGAATGACCTACGATACTGCTTTCGATCGTCTCTATGATCGAGGATTAATCAAACCTATTGGCCCTACCGAGGATCCAACACCAGAAAATCGATCTTCGAGATGGAATCCAAATTCCTATGGCAAGTACCATCGAGGAAACGGTCATACCACTGATGAATGCTATAGGCTTCAAAATCTCATTCAAGATTTCATAGAGGCAAATAAGGTCCCAATTCCTCTAGCTAGCGAGAAGACTGGGTGATGATGAAGCGAATGACACAAGAAAAGAGGCGAGCTTCAACGACAAGATCTCATGGCCTCTTTTTCTATTTCTTTTTCATTTTTTCCTTTCCCCAATAAGTCTAGCATAGGCACCTTTTCTTCTCCTTTAGATTATTTTTGTAGTTTTTCTTTTCTTTTCCCTTTTTAATAAAAATGAGCATTTATTTCCTTGCATATGATCATTTCATTACATTGCATTCAAAAAAAAAAAAAAAAAACCATGTCGAATTAATCACAAGGTATACTAATGATTTGAGGCACCCCTTGTAGCCACATCATATCTCCTTTCTCCCTTCAATTATACAATCCTTTCTTCATAAACCACTTTGAGCCTCGTCTAACGATAGACTCTTCTTTTTTCAACCTACATCTACCTAACCTTGGGATGGGATGGCGTGCAACTTATGCAATTCTAAAGAAAGCTTGAGCAAATTCAAAAGAAAACAATAGCAAAAAATAAGAAATAATAAAAAACGAAAACAAGTGTACAAAAGGGTAAGTGTTCCAATGTCTTTGATATGAAAGTATCTTCGATAAGAACACGTCTCAGATTGCGTCTCTTATCGAGTGCTCGGTACCATGCCTGAGAAACATGAATGCCAAGTGAGTGATAGACCGCATAATCGGGATTGCCCACACTTGCAAAAATAAAATAAATGCTAAAGCAAAGAGAGCTAAAACAAAGAGTAGAAACTCAAGTATAAAAATACAAAGATTCAAAAGCAAGGTTTCACACCTTGGGGGCTTATCTAGGGTCTTGAGCCTTTTTTATCCCCTTCTTCTTCAAACCTTTAGCCTAACCACGTTACAACCCTTAAAAAGACCTTTTTTGAGGTATACACACTTGTGCGAGGTTCGGCTAGAGCTACGTTCGGCCTGATTCCTAACAGATACGTAGGCAACCTCACATCGAGGTGCGGCCGTAATAAACATGCATTCATATTCACATTCACACACTTGCACCATGATCATATCAAGGGATCTCCTATGCTCATCCGTATTCATTTAGAGCTAGACTTGGGGGCTTGATCCCTACATCATTAGCTTACCTAGCCTAAGAGTCACCACCATTTGACTCTTTTTAATATATTTTTCCACACACTTAGATCTTGCGGCCTAACTTTAGTGTCACTTTCACACACTGCACACATACATGACCAAATATACTCCCCTTAGGAACCCTTTGTCATGAAACCTTGACATTGAAGCATGCCTTGTCGCATCACTAATCACTCATAATCATCATTGCATCACGAAGTATGAAGTGCTTAGCCTCCGTGCCTAAGTTACCCAAATACTTTCATCATTGAGTCAACAGTTGAGATAGCCTAGGATGGGTTAATCCTTGCACAACATTTGACTAAGCTCATTCAACATGCATCTTCAAACTTTTGATTTTCTTTTTCACGTCTTTCTTTTTCGGGAGAAAGTCGGTACCCTCCACAATTGACGGAAAAGTTTTGCTTTTTTGCTTTTTTCGAGTCGCACGATCACATTACAATGCACGCACGAGTCATGTACACATTGAGTCATGTCGTGTCATATCACTTTGATTTGAGTCTAACACACGTGTCATTACACTTCGAGTCGAGTCAACCTCGAGTTAGTCAATCAGCAAGTCAAGTTTATACCTTGAGTCGTGTCAAGTCGATGAGTCAAGCTACATTAAACCTTAGGTCAACCCTAAGATGGTTAAAGAAATTGGCAAAGTTCTATAGTCAAAATAAATACAGGTGCAGCAGAATAGGGAAGACCCTACTCCAATTCTTGGCGCCAGAGATATCTCAGCAACGGCAGAGCTCGAAGCCTCCCAGAAAGGTGATTTCAACTTCATACAGCAATTTCGGGTTCCTTGGTACGCCAGTTAGCCCCTATAAGCAATTTGACATGATTAGTAGTCGGCTTGATTACAATTGCAATAAGTGATTGACCTGACGAAAGATCGTCTCACTTAGCTTAAGCGCCTAATGTAGACACCCATTTGTGTCTCCCCAAAACCAAACCCGGTGATGAGTGCCTTTCACGTCGAATCATAATCGAATGAAACGAAAGTGTGGAAAGGTCTAGTGTTGCGGAAAGTTTTATTTCTTTTTCTCTTCTCTCTATTTTTGAAAACTTTATTTTAAGAAAATAGCCAATCCAGTTGGTTGGTCCATGATATAGGTCCAATAGTGGTGTAGTTGGATGGGGCTTGCAAAGACCTTTCCAACGATATATTATAAGCCCAATTCCGATGAATATTGAGGAAATTATGGCCAATTTACTAAACTGGGCCCGGTTTGAGCTTTAAGTACGGCCCTATGATCTAGGGGAGGGCCTAATATAATTTATCATTCCTAATGTAATTAGGAATGGTTTTAGTCTTCTAGAACATTCTAGAAGGTCTTTTTATTCCTAATTTAATTAGGACTCTTCAGAGTTTTAATTAGATCAAATAGCATTTTCGACTGAAATTATATTATTTTATCTTCCAGTACGGAAATTTATCAGATTTTCGAAAACGCGTTGAAAGCCGATTTGGCGTCCAACCCCAGGCCTTGGCGCCTGGAAACGGGATTGGCGCCAGACGCCAGCATTGGCACCTGGCGCTAGCCACTGGTCCTGGCGCCAATGAGCCAGGTCTGGCGCCAAAGTGGTTTTGTGGTCTTCAGACTCTGTTTTGATAAATTATCTTTTTTGGATGATTTTCTCTATAAATATCGTATTAAAAAATTCGTTTTCAATCACCAAGAATCACCAGCTATCTTCATCATTCATCAACAAGCATCATCGATCACCAACTCTCTTCAAGATTTTCTTGATTATTTATTCTCTCTCTTTTCTAAACTTTGTTTTCATATACAAAATTCCGCATTCGCAAGATCTTGATACACCTAACCATATTCGAAGTTGCCTTCGCCCTAGACGTGAAAAGTTTTAATTTCTGAGGGTTTGGTCCCAAATCTCTCTTTCAATTATTTAGTTTGATTGTTTGTTTTATTATTTTCCTTGAAGTTACTAACGTGTGTATTTTGTTATTAGAAAGAGGTACGAGGCATCCAAGTAAGTACTTTAATTGATTTATTGATATTATGATGTAGAAATCATGTTTATATTATTATTATGATATTCCTAGTATCATGTCTAGGGTAACTTTAATATTAAGTATGATTAAAAGTACGATGCTTCCTATGTTCTTCCTAATATTAATTCATGTTAGTATCATGTTAGGGTTAAAGATTTGATTTTTATTGCTTAGTGACATGCTAGGGTTTGTTATTAATCTTGTTAGTATCATGCCTAGGATCTTGCTATTTTTATTATGCTTTAATATTAACATGAATATGATTATGATTATAATTGTTATAATGATTATGAATATTATTATTTTGATGATTATTTTATTTATGATAATTATTTCAATTATTATTAATATGATGATTATTTTCTTTTATGATTATTATCATGATTATTTCAATTATAATTTATTTTTATGATGATTATTATTATTATTATTCATGTTTATTCTAATGCTCGATTATTTATTATGTTGCTTGATGCTATTTCTTTATTGCTTGATCACACCTTTATTGCATGTTAAAGGGAACTTGGTACTTGTAATCACGCTTAATAAGATAATTAATAATCTTGTTAGGGTTAATATGATTATAATTCAAGTGATCGCCAATAATAGTTTATTTGTGCATTAAATTCAACCAACATAGATTAAACAGGTTTAGGGTTAATCTATTGATTGCATGTTAATCACAAAGCGCACATGAATACGAGCAGAATAAAGTAGAGGCCTATTATTAGGGCAGGTTCAATCTCTTTTAGGTTGGATTTGTACCATCATCCCCGAACCCTTATTTGGTTCATGACCTTATGGAGTTGACGATCTCTTAGATCGTTAAGGGGTGTAACCTTCACCTCGTGAACGGTTTACAAGTTCCTTAAAAACTTGTTGGCAACTCTTTTGCTCTATCTTCTTCCCTTTTGGACACCACCGTACTTTAGTGTATGATCACAGTGGGGTTCGAGCTAGTGGGATTTTAAAGGCTTGAAATTATTCCCTACAATTTTTGGCGACTCCACTGGGGTGGATTTCTATTTTAATTCCTGAATTTGTTTCGGCAATGATTTAGAATGAGTGGATGAGACTCGAAAAGTTCTAAGTATTTCATGTGCCTAATTTTGATTAACATTGTGTCATATGCATAAAAAGGTTCTCATTGGAAAGACCATCCGTAATGAGTCAAAAACATAGGATTTTACACGTAAGAAATTTGAGAAATGTCTTTCACAACTAGGACTTAAATAACACCGCGCGAAACTGGATGATTTTATTGAGCACAGAAAGCTGCTGAGGCATGTGGGAAGTAGCGTCAGGGGCTAAAGCTTGGCGCCATACTTTTAGCCGTAGCGCCAGACGCCAGTATTGGCGCCAGGCGCTATAGTTAAAAGTTGGTGCCAGTCTCTGTTTGCTGGCGCCAATTTCCCCCAATATCGAGCCAGAAATATGCGTTATAATTTCGACCGGTTTTTCGTATTGTTTGCTCGATCCTGCTTCCTGATTGAATTTTTTCTCACTTTTCTGAAACCCATATGTGTTCTACATGTGAACATAACCCTCTGGGAATTCATGCTCTATCTACCTGATTGAACGCTCCTGGCAACAAAGGGTACATCTGAGAGGTTGAATTCACCAAACCATGGAAGTGAGTTTTTTCTAAAAACTCGCGGTGTCCCATCCACACGCGCTAACCCTTCACGGTTAGGCTTCTGCGCGGTGCATCCGGACAATTAACCATGGACCCTCTATTGACTAAACCATATCCCGAACTTTAGAGAACTAGAGCCATGGTTAGGTTGCGAACTCATTGCATCATATTGTGCCTACTTGACTAATTGTGCATTATTTGTTGTGCATACTCTGTGTAATTTTTCCTAACCGTTTGTTTGACTTGTGTTAAGACTGAATAAACTGATTAATGACTAAAGGACTTTGTTTAATTAATTAATTAATTAATTTGAGCTAATAAATAAACATAAAATCGAGTCATAGTTCCTTTAAGTCAACCCGGAATTTTATTCCCGTATACTGCACAAATGTCAACTTGTTTTGGTGATATCTGGAGTTCTAGAAAGAAATACGAGTCGTACAACCTATGGATCTATAGCCCCGAGTTTTATCTTTAATTCGGCGTTGGATTCATCCCAATCAGAGTAGCAGATCAAAAGTTATGACTAAAATACCACAGTCTATCCAGTTTAATGCATATACGTGAAGTCTTTACTTAGTCTTTGCTTGAGTCTAGTCACATAGTCTAGCCACATGGTCATGATAAAAGTCTCAACATGTCACCTACACTCACTAGTCTTAGCACACACTTTGAGTATACATCACCATGGCCATGTCTTAGGTTCATGTATGAGTCGGTCTTTTCCGTCATTTGAGCTGGGGGGTACATTCTACTCCTAATTCTTCATATCCCTCCACTTAAATCTTCTTCACATTCTTCCATCTTTCTTCACCTCCTCCATCCATGTGTGTTGAATCGAGTTTGAGTCATGTGATTGACAAACAAAAAATGAGGGTAATGATGAAACAACACAAGAGAAGAGGCGAGCTTCAACGACAAGATTTCGTGACCTCTTTTTCTATTTCTTCTTCATTTTTTCCTTTCCCCAATAAGTCTAGCATAGGCACCTTTTCCTTTCCTTAGATTAATTTTGTAGATTCTTTATTTTCTTTTAATAAAATGAGCATTTATTTTCTTGCATATGATCATTGCATTACGTTGCATCGTAAAAAAAAAAAAAAAAACCATGTCGAGCTAAGCACAAGGTATACTAATGATTTGAGGCACCCCTTGTAGCCACATCATATCTCCTTTCGCCCTTCAATTATACAATCCTTTCTTCATAAATCACTTTGAGCTTCGTCTAACGATAGACCTTTCTTTTTTCAACCTACATCTACCTAACCTTGGGATGGGATGGTGTGTAACTTATGCAATTTTAAGAAAGCTTGAGCAAATTCAAAAGTAAGCAATAGCAAAAAATAAATAAAAGTGTACAAAAGGGTAAGTGTTCCAATGTCTTTGATATGAAAATATCTTCGATAAGAATACGTCTCAGATTGCGTCTCTTATCGAGTGCTCGGTACCGTGCCTGAGAAACATGAATGCCAAGTGAGTGATAGACCGCATGATCGGGATTGCCCACACTTATTAAAATAAAATAAATGCTAAAGCAAAAGAAAAGAAAGAGCTAAAAAAAAGAATAGAAAACCTCAAGCATGAAAATACAAATATTCAAAAGCAAGGTTACACACCTTGGGGGCTTATCTAGGGTCTTGAGCCTTTATCCCCTTCTTCTTTAAACCTTTAGCCTAACCACGTTACAACCCTTGAAAAGACCTTTTTGAGGTATACACACTTGTGCGAGGTTCGGCTAGAGCTACGTTCGGCCTGATTCCTAACGGATACGTAGGCAACCTCACATCGAGGTGCGGCCGTAATAAAAATGCATTCATATTCATGTTCACACACTCACACCATGATCATATCATGGGATCTCCGATGCTCATCCCTATTCATTTAGAGCTAGACTTGGGGGCTTGATCCCTACATCATTAGCTTATCTAGCTTAAGAGTCACCACCATTCGACTCTTTTAACAAATAACATCTTCCCACACACTTAGCTCTTGCGGCCTAACTTTAGTGTCACTATCACACACATCACGCATACATGACCAAATATAATTCCCTTAGGAACCCTTTGTCATGAAATCTTAACGTTGAAGCATGCCTTATCATATCAAAATCACTCATCACTCATAATCATCATTGCATCGAAGTATGAAGTGCTTAGCCTCCGTGCCTAAGTTACCCAAATACTTTCATCATTGAGTCAACCATTGAGATAGCCTAGGCTGAATTAATCCTTGAACCTTGAGAGATAGTATCAAACAACATTTGACTAAGCTCATTCAACATGCATCTTCAAACTTTTGATTTTCTTTTTCACGTCTTTCTTTTTTGGGAGAAAGTCGGTACCCTCCACAAAATTGACGGAAAATTTTTGCTTTTGCATTTTTCGAGTCGTACGATCACATTACAATGCACACACGAGTCATGTACACACATTGAGTCAGGTCGTGCCATATCACTTTGATTTGAGTCTAACATATGTGTCAAGCACTTTGAGTCGAGTCAACCTCGAGTCAGTCAATCATATCGAGTCAAGTTTATACCTTGAGTCGTGTCAAGTCGATGAGTCAAACAATGCTAAACCTTAGGTCAACCCTAAGATAATTAAAGAAATTGGCAAAGTTCTATAGTCAAAAATAAATACAGGTGCAGCAGAATAGGCCCTACTCCAATTCCTAGCGCCAGAGATATCTCAGCAACGACAGAGCTCGAAGCCTCTCAGATTGGTGGTTTCGACCTCATGCAGCAATTTCGGTTTCCTTGGTACGCCTGTTAGCCCCTATAAGCGATTTGACATGATTAAGTAGTCGGTTTGATTACAGTTTAAGTGATCGACCTGACGAAAGATCGTCTCATTTAGCTTAAGCGCCTAAGTATTGGCTCATTACAATCGGTTCAAAAGCAAGCACTTAAACGACAATATTTCCAAATATGGATTGTCGTGCATTCTTATTAAACGACAAAGTTTTCCAAAAATTGGATTGTCATCCCCAACTGACAATATTTCCAAAAATGGATTGTCGCGCATTCTTCTTAAACGACAATTTTTCCAAGATTGGATTGTCATCTCTGGCAAAGTTTCCAAGCGTGGATTGTTGTGCTCCTTTTTTGTTTGGCAAGTTTTTCCAAGTTCAGATTGTCATACATTCATATATCGCTGGCAAGTTTTCCGAGATTGGATTGTCACACATCCAGTTCCCTATAGCAAAATTTCCCAAAGGATTGTTGTAGGTTTCTATTCATCATAAATATCGGCAAAAGTTCCTCAACGTGGATTGTCATTCATTTCAGTAAGTGGCAAGTTTTCGCGAAGTGGATTGTCGGTCGACTCTTTTTTGCAAATGTTCCAAGACGCGGATTGTCAATTGTGGCAATATTTTCCCAAAATGAATGTCGCATAGCGTTGGCAAATTTCCGAGGTGGATTGCTTTCAAGAGTTATATTCCAAGATGTGAATTGTCGATCGTAGCAAAGTTCTTATAAAAGATTGTTACGAAGCATTGACAACTTTTCCAAAAATTGGATTTTGGCAAATTTTTCGAGTTACGGATTGTCGCTTCATCGTGACAACATTTCCAAGGATGGATTGTTACGAAGCATTGACAACTTTCCCTAAATCGGATTGTCATACATCATACAAGAGTTGTGTTATATTCCAAGAAAAGAGGATTGTCATCACAGCAAAAGCACCGACATACTGGTTCACAAGCAGCAAAGCGCCGACGTACTGGCATAGCAAATATTAAAAAGCAGTGATCTTTTCGAAGACTATCACAGCGGGGAAAAAAAAAAGCTCTTTGTCCAGAGACAAGTGAACATCGAAACAGCAAGGTGGCGTTCTCTAGATTGTGGAGAGTGTCACAAAAAACTGAAGGTAATTTCAGGGCGAAATTGTCTTCGATCATAGTTCCTGAGGCATGGAAGATGATCATAATGCGGATGAGAATTATTTCAAGAGATATAATTTTCGATGATATTCCCTTGGACGTGGAATATTATCACAGCGGAGAGGATAGTTTCAGGCGAAGCGATCTTCTAATTTGGAAGCAGTTACAAGGCGTAGCGGTTTTCAAGCGGGATGACATTCTCTAGCTTGCAGGAGGTCATCAAAACAACAGTAAAGCGGCAAATCGGTTACTTCCAGAGGCGTGTGCTCGACGGTGCAAGGTACGCATTTCTAAACTCTTTTATCTGTTTAACTAATGCTAGTTTTGCAGGTATCGGCGTTACAAGATTGATTTAGGATCGCAGAACGTTCTGAATCATTCTCCGTCCCTATCGTTACTTTGACTTTCGTTTTCGAAACTCGCGTTTCTCCAAACTCAGTCAAAGTGGGGGCTTCTGTAGACACCCATTTGTGTCTCCCCAAAACCAAACCCGGTGATGAGTGCCTTTCACGTCGAATCATAATCGAATGAAACGAAAGTGTGGAAAGGTCTAGTGTTGCGGAAAGTTTTTTTTTCTTTTTCTCTTCTCTCTGTTTTTGAAAACTTTATTTTAAGAAAACAGCCAATCCAGTTGGTTGGTCCATGATATGGGTCCAATAGTGGTGTAGTTGGATGGGGCTTGCAAAGATCTTTCCAACGATATATTATAAGCCCAATTCCGATGAATATTGAGGAAATTATGGCCAATTTACTAAACTGGGCCCGGTTTGAGCTTTAAGTACGACCCTATGATCTAGGGGAGGGCCTAATATAATTTATCATTCCTAATGTAATTAGGAATGGTTTTAGTCTTCTAGAACATTCTAGAAGGTCTTTTCATTCCTAATTTAATTAGGACTCTTCAGAGTTTTAATTAGATCAAATAGCATTTTCGACTGAAATTATATTATTTTATCTTCCAGTACGGAAATTTATCAGATTTTCGAAAACGCGTTGAAAGCCGATTTGGCGTCCAACCCCAGGCCTTGGCGCCTGGAAACGGGATTGGCGCCAGACGCCAGCATTGGCGCCTGGCGCTAGCCACTGGTCCTGGCGCCAATGAGCCAGGTCTGGCGCCAAAGTGGTTTTGTGGTCTTCAGACTCTGTTTTGATAAATTATCTTTTTTGGATGATTTTCTCTATAAATATCGTATTAAAAACTTCGTTTTCAATCACCAAGAATCACCAGCTATCTTCATCATTCATCAACAAGCATCATCGATCACCAACTCTCTTCAAGATTTTCTTGATTATTTATTCTCTCTCTTTTCTAAACTTTGTTTTCATATACAAAATTCCGCATTCGAAAGATCTTGATACACCTAGCCATATTCGAAGTTTCCTTCGCCCTAGACGTGAAAGGTTTTAATTTCTGAGGGTTTGGTCCCAAATCTCTCTTTCAATTATTTAGTTTGATTGTTTGTTTTATTATTTTCCTTGAAGTTACTAACGTGTGTATTTTGTTATTAGAAAGAGGTACGAGGCATCCAAGTAAGTACTTTAATTGATTTATTGATATTATGATGTAGAAATCATGTTTATATTATTATTATGATATTCCTAGTATCATGTCTAGGGTAACTTTAATATTAAGTATGATTAAAAGTACGATGCTTCCTATGTTCTTCCTAATATTAATTCATGTTAGTATCATGTTAGGGTTAAAGATTTGATTTTTATTGCTTAGTGACATGCTAGTGTTTGTTATTAATCTTGTTAGTATCATGCCTAGGATCTTGCTATTTTTATTATGCTTTAATATTTACATGAATATGATTATGATTATAATTGTTATAATGATTATGAATATTATTATTTTGATGATTATTTTATTTATGATAATTATTTCAATTATTATTAATATGATGATTATTTTCTTTTATGATTATTATCATGATTATTTCAATTATAATTTATTTTTATGATGATTATTATTATTATTATTCATGTTTATTCTAATGCTCGATTATTTATTATGTTGCTTGATGCTATTTCTTTATTGCTTGATCACACCTTTATTGCATGTTAAAGGGAACTTGGTACTTTTAATCACGCTTAATAAGATAATTAATAATCTTGTTAGGGTTAATATGATTATAATTCAAGTGATCGCCAATAATAGTTTATTTGTGCATTAAATTCAACCAACATAGATTAAACAGGTTTAGGGTTAATCTATTGATTGCATGTTAATCACAAAGCGCACATGAATACGAGCAGAATAAAGTAGAGGCCTATTATTAGGGCAGGTTCAATCTCTTTTAGGTTGGATTTGTACCATCATCCCCGAACCCTTATTTGGTTCATGACCTTATGGAGTTGACGATCTCTTAGATCGTTAAGGGGTGTAACCTTCACCTCGTGAACGGTTTACAAGTTCCTTAAAAACTTGTTGGCGACTCTTTTGCTCTATCTTCTTCCCTTTTGGACGCCACCGTACTTTAGTGTATGATCACAGTGGGGTTCGAGCTAGTGGGATTTTTAAGGCTTGAATTATTCCCTACACCTTAGTATTGGCTCATTACAAGCACCAAAGCATCGGTTCAAAAGCAAACACTTAAACGACAATATTTCCAAATATGGATTGTCGCGCATTCTTATTAAAACGACAAAGTTTTCCAAAAATTGGATTGTCATCCCCAACTGACAATATTTCCAAAAAAGGATTGTCGTGCATCTTCTTCAACGACAATTTTTCCAAGATTGGATTGTCATCTCTGGAAAAGTTTCCAAGCGTGGATTGTCGTGCTACTTCTTTGTTTGGCATGTTTTTCCAAGTTCGGATTGTCATACATTCATCGGCTCGTTGGCAAGTTTTCCAAGATTGGATTGTCATGCACCCAGTTCCCTATGGCAAAATTTCCCAAAGGATTGTTGTAGGTCTCTACTTATCATAAATTTCGGCAAAAGTTCCTCAACGTGGATTGTCATTCATTTCAGTAAGTGGCAAATTTTCCCGAAGTGGATTGTCGGTCGACTCTTTTTTGCAAATATTCCAAGACGCGGATTGTCAATAGTGGCAATATTTTCCAAAAAGGATTGTCGCATAGCGTTGGCAAATTTCCAAGGTGGATTGCTTTCAAGAGTTATATTCCAAGATGTGGATTGTCGATCGTAGCAAAGTTCTTATGAAAGATTGTTACGAAGCATTGGCAACTTTTCCAAAAATTGGATTTTGGCAAATTTTCCGAGTTACGGATTGTCGCTTCATCGTGACAACATTTCCAAGGATGGATTGTTACGTGGCATTGACAACTTTCCCTAAAGAGGATTGTCATACATCATACAAGAGTTATGTTGGCAACTATTCCCAAAGAAAAGAGGATTGTCATCACAGCAAAAGCACCGACATACTGGTTCACAAGCAGTAAAGCGCCGACGTACTGGCATAGCAAATACTAAAAGCAGTGATCTTTTCTAAGACTATCACAGCGGAAATTGGAACATATCCAAAAGAAGCTCTTTGTTCAGAGACGAGTGAACATCGAAACAGCAAGGTGGCGTTCCCTAGCTTGCGGAAAGTTGTCACAAACAACTGAAGGTAATTTCGGACGAAGTTGTCTTCGATCATATTCCCTTAGGCATGGAAGATGATCATAATGCGGATGAGAATTATTTCGAGAGAAATAATTTTCGATAGTGTTACCTTGGACGTGGGATATTATCAATGCGGATGGGGATTATTTCGAGAGAAATAATCTTCGATGATGTTCCCTTGGACGTGGAATGTTATCATTGCGGGGAGGATAGTTTCGGGCGAAGCAATCTTCTAATTTGGAAGCAGTTACAAGGCGTAGCGATTTTCAAGCGGGATGACATTCTCTAGCTTGCAGGAGGTCATCAAAACAATCGGTTACTTTCAGAGACGTGTGCTCGACGGTGCAAGATACGCGTTTCTTAACTCTTTTATCTGTTTTAACTAATGCTAGTTTTGCAGGTATCGGCGTTACAAGATTGATTTAGGATCGCAGAACGTTCTGAATCATTCTCCGTCCCTATCGATACTTTGACTTTCGTTTTCGAAACTTGCGTTTCTCCAAACTCAGTCAAAGTGGGGGCTTCTGTAGACACCCATTTGTGTCTCCCCAAAACCAAGCCCGGTGATGAGTGCCTTTCACTTCGAATCATAATCGAATGAAATGAAAGTGTGGAAAGGTCTAGTGTTGTGGAAAGTTTTATTTCTTTTCCCTTCTCCCTGTTTTTGAAAACTTTATTTTAAGAAAACAGCCAATCCAGTTTGGTTGGTCCATGATATGGGTCCAATGGTGGTGTAGTTGGATGGGGCTTGCAAAGACCTTTCCAACGATATATTATAAGCCCAATTCCGATGAATGTTGAGGAAATTATGGCCAATTTACTAAACCGGGTCCGGTTTGAGCTTTATGTACGGCCCAATGATCTAGGGGAGGGCCTAATATAATTTATCATTCTTAATGCAATTAGGAATGGTTTTAGTCTTCTAGAACATTCTAGAAGGTTCTCATCATTTCTAATTCAATTAGGACTTTTCAGAGTTTTAATCAAGATCAAATAGCATTTTCGATGGAATTATATTATTTTATCTTCCAGTACGGGAAATTTATCGGATTTTCGAAAACGCGTTGAAAACCAGTTTGGCGTCCAACCCCAGGCCTTGGCGCCTGGAACCAGGCTTGGCGCCAGACGCTAACCATTGGCGCCTGGCGCTAGCCACTGGTGCTGGCGCCAATTAGCCAGGGCTGGCGCCAAGGTTGTTTTTCGATCTTCAGACTCTGTTTTGTTAAATTATCTTTTTTGGCTGATTTTCTCTATAAATATCGTATTAAAAACTCCGTTTTCATTCACGAATTCTCATCAACAATTAGTTTTAATTAGCTTTTATCAACTCTCTTTATTCACCAACTATCTTCATCATTCATCAACAAGCATCAATCATTCATGAATTCTTTTAATTAATTCTTTTCATTCAATCAATTCTTTTCATTCATTCATCAACTTTCAATGATATTAATTCATTGGCATTCTCTCGTTTTCTAAACTTTGCTTTTAAAATACAAAATTCCGCATTCGCAAGATCTAGAAACACCTAGCCATATTTGAAGTTGCCTTCGCCTTAGACGTGAAAGGTTTTAATTTCTGAGGGTTTGGTCCCAAATCTCTCTTTCAATTATTTAATTTAATTGTTTTGATTATTATTTTCCTTGAAGTTACTAACGCGTGTATTTTGTTATTAGAAAGAGGTACGAGGCATCCAAGTAAGTACTTTAATGGTTTTAATTGATTTTATGATGTAGATATCATGTTTATATTGTTATTATGATTCCAGGTATTATGTCTAGGATATTTTAATATTAAATATGATTGTTGCGATGCTTCCTATATTCTTCCTAATATTAATTCATGTTAGTATCATGTTAGGGCTAAAGATTTGATTTTTATCGTTTAGTGACATGCTAGGGTTTGTTATTAATCTTGTTAGTATCATGCCTAGGATCTTGCTATGTTTATTATGCTTTAACATGATTATAAATATTATTATTGTTGCCATGATTATTTATAATTATTATTCATGATATTGATTATTTATTATGTTGCTTGATATTTATGTTATTGCTTGATCACCTTTATTGCATGTTAAAGGGAATTGGTATTTGCAACCACACTTAATAAGATAATTAATAATCTTGTTAGGGTTAATTGTGATTATAATTCAAGTGATCGCCAATAATAGTTTATTTGTGCATTAAATTCAACCACATAGATTAAACAGGTTTAGGTTAATCCTATTGATTGTATGTTAGTCAGAAAGCGCACATGAATACGAGCAGAATAAAGTAGAGGCCTATTATTAGGGCAGGTTCAATCTCTTTTAGGTTGGATTTGTACCATCATCCCCGAACCCTTATTTGGTTCATGACCTTATGGAGTTGACGATCTCTTGGATCGTTAAGGGGTGTAACCTTCACCTCGTGATGGTTTACAAGTTCCTTAAAAACTTGTTGGCGACTCTTTTGCTCTATCTTCTTCCCTTTTGGACGCCACCGTACTTTAGTGTATGATCACAGTGGGGTTCAAGCTAGTGGGATTTTTAAAGGCTTGAAATTATTCCCTACAACCCCTCTTTGTCATGACCCCCATTCCAACATGATTGTCAACGCCATGCTGAAGAAACAAGGACACTTTCCTGGGATGACCTTAGGAAAGAAGAAAGGAATGGCAAAACCGCTGGAGTCACCTAGCCTCCCTAAGTTAGATATTTTCGGACTTGGTTTCGAACCGACTCGGAAAGATCTCAAGCGAGCCCAGGAAAAGTTGAAAGGACGTAGGGACGCTCGCATTCAAAATAAAGCAATTCCAATGGATCAATACCCTCTTACGCTTAATGGTCAGTTCATAAAAGAAGGAGAGGACTATCCATGCCATGAATTTCTCGAGCCATTTGTTGTAAACGGCATACGACAACCGGGATTCGATATTTTCTTGGATTGCCACTTCACTGATGAAATCCCAACTTCCGTCCACAAGGAGAAAGCACCCCCATGCTTTGACTTTAACGTCATGGGATTACTGTTTGGGCGAGAAAAGAATGAGCCAACTTATGAAGATGATAACTCCTCGCTCATTCAAACAGTCCTACAAAGTGAAAGCTTCGACCCCTAGAAGCTAATTACTCCAGCTGAAGGATCACTACAAGGGTGGCGCAAGACTATCAAGGTGACTACTCCAAGCGAAAGAAAGATATCAATCACGACAGGACAGGGACCGATGTTTGAGGAGTCGTCTGAGTCAGAGTCTGAGTCGGAGTCTCTCCCTCTAGAGTTTTCTAAGTCACCTCCCCCTCTTATTTCTTCTCCTAGGATAGTTAGTGATCTAGTCCCTGAGGACATATAACTCTTTGATGTAATGATCTCAGAGTATAATAATATTTCTCATTCTCCTTACCTCTCGTGTTCTTCTCTAACCCAAGATGACGAGCATTGCTTAGCTAACGATAGAAAAGACAAAGAAATTATTAAAGCAATGGAAACACTCGAAAAGAAAACACCGGTAATTGAAGAAACTAAAACAGTTAACATCTCAAATGATTCAACTCATAAAAGGGAAGTTAAAATCGGATTAACATTGAATAAGCAAGAAAGAACCGATTTAATTAACTTACTTAAAGAATTCATCGATGTATTTGCTTGGTCATATGAAGACATGCCAGGCATTAACAGAGAAATAGCTCAACACACTATACCACTAATTCCAGAAATAAAACCTGTAAAACAAAAGTTACGTCGAATGAAACCCGATGTAGCACTTAAAATAAAAGAAGAAGTTCAAAAACAGATAACCGCAGGTTTCATCAAGGTATCCAAATACCCCGAATGGGTCGCCAACGTCGTCCCAGTTCCGAAAAAAGACGGAAGGGTAAGGATGTGTGTCGACTATCGAGATCTAAATAAGGCAAGTCCAAAGGACGACTTCCCTTTGCCACACATCGATATTCTGGTAGATAACACGGCAAATCATGCGCTTCTTTCATTTATGGATGGATACGCGGGTTACAACCAGATTCTCATGGCAGAAGAAGACATGGTGAAAACAACCTTTATAACCCCATGGGGCACTTACTGCTACACGGTAATGCCATTCGGATTAAAAAACGCGGGTGCTACTTACCAACGTGCAGCAACTGCCTTACGCCATGACATGATGCACAAAGAAGTCAAAGTATATGTCGACGACATGATTGTAAAATCAAAAGACCGTCCAGGCCATTAAGTAGCCTTAAGGAAATTTTTCGAAAGACTAAGAAAATACAATATGAGGCTGAATCCATCTAAGTGTGCTTTTGGAGTCACCTCAGGCAAGCTCTTGGGTTACGTCATAAGCTCTAGAGGAATAGAGGTAGACCCAACCAAGATCAAAGCAATCATGTCCATGCCACCGCCCAAGACTGAGAAACAGATTCGAGGATTTATTGGCCGATTGCAATACATAAGTAGGTTCATATTAAAACTGACGACGATATGTGAACCAATCTTAAAAAAACTCAAGAAGAATGTACCAGTAATATGGGATGACGAGTGTCAAAAAGCCTTTGAAAAGATCAAAGCCTATCTCGCAAATCCCCCCGTATTAGCACCAGCACTCCCCGGAATACCTCTTAGGTTATATTTGACGGTTACCAAAGAGACAATGGGAGCTATGCTAGCACAAGAAGTAGAAGACAAAGAGAACGCAATTTACTACTTAAGCAAAAAGATGCTTGAATACGAAGCACGCTACACACCGCTCGAGAAATTGTGCCTCGCCTTGGTGTGGGCCACAACTAAGTTAAGACATTACATACTAGTGCATACCGTCTTCGTAGTCTCCCGATTAGATCCACTCAAGTATCTATTCGAGAAATCTACACTCAATGGACGCATTTCAAGATGGATAGTCAATCTAGCCCAGTTTGATGTGAGATTCATGCCACAAAAAGCTATCAAAGGATCCGTGGTGTCAGACTTTCTAGCAGATTTTCTAGTAGAAGACTCGACGCCAATACAAGACAATGAATTTCCAGATGAAGACCTAATGGTTACTGAAGATGATACTTGGACCTTATATTTCGACGGAGCCTCAAACTAAAAGGGATGTGGCATTGGAGTACTACTAGTATCACCTAAAGAGGAGCATGTTCCAATCTCCATAAAGCTTGATTTCGACGTTACCAACAACGCTGTTGAATATGAAGCATGCGTGGTAGGCCTTGAAACAGCTTTGGCATTGGGAGTAAAGAAGTTAAGGATATTCGGAGACTCTTCTTTGATCATCAATCAGATATCCAAGAGGTGGAAAGTAAGGAGCGAAAGTCTAGCCCCTTACCAAACCTATTTGGAAACTCTTACCGATCAGTTAGAGAAGGTAGAATACACATATCTACCTAGAGAAGAAAATCAATTTGCTGATGCCTTGGCAAGATTAGCCTCAATGGTTAGGATTCCCACGAAAATCGATCAAATGCCTTTAACTATTGAAAAAAGACACAAACCAGCATACATCCAGGCCATAGAAGACGACGAAGTAGTCTAAGGCGAAGAAGAAGAAGAAGAAGAAGAAGAAGAAGAAGAAGAAGAAGAAGAAGAAGAAGAAGAAGAAGAAGAAGAAGAAGAAGAACCATGGTACACGAACATACTCAACTATGTCACCAATGGAGAATACCCTCCTCATGCTGACAAAAGAGCAAAACGAGCATTAAGACTTTTGGCTTCTCAATATGTACTCATAGACAACGAGCTACATAAAAGGGTACCTAAAGGTCGATCTCTCCTATGTGTAGGAATGAAGGATGCACAAAGAGCAATGGGAATAGTCCACGAAGGAATCTGTGGAACACATATAAATGGCAAAATGTTAGTCAAGAAAATAATGCGAGAAGGATATTATTGGACTACAATGAATAGGGATTGCCATCAATACGTAAAAAGAGGCCCTAAGTGCCAAATTTATGCCAATTTACAACATGTCCCTCCATCTTTTCTCTACACCTACACATCGCCATGGCCATTCTCTACATGGGGAATTGACATCATTGGCAAAATCACTCCCCCAGGAACAGGAGGCCACGAATTTATCCTAGTAGCAATCGACTACTTCACAAAGTGGGTCAAAGCGCAATCATACGCTAAACTCACTACAAAACATGTAGCACTCTTTATCGAGAGAAATATTATTTGTCGATACGGAGTCCCACATGAAATGATAAGTGACAATGGAACTCACTTTCAGGCCGAATGTGAAGAATTGCTACAAAAATACGGCATTCAACATCATCATTCTTCCCCTTATAGACCTCAAGCAAATAGAGCAGTCGAGGCAGCTAATAAAAATTTAAAAACTATCATCGAAAAAATGACGGAGAATTATAAGGATTGGCCTGACGAACTTCACTACGCATTGTGGGGTTACCGCACGTCAATCCGTACATCAATAGGAAATACGCCATTTTCCTTGGTATATGGAATGGATGTCGTACAACCTGTCGAACTAGAAATACCATCTCTACGCATTGCGTTGGAGAGTAAACTCGATGAAGTTGAATGGACTAGGGCAAGATATGAAGAATTGATTCTACTCGATGAGAAACGACTAGAAGCTCTACATGACACTCAATGTTACTAGACTCGTATGGCTAGGCATTTTAATAAGAAGGTCAAGACAAGAAATATCAAAGTAGGAGACTTGGTGTTAAAAGCATTAAGGAAAAATGTTTTAGATCCAAGGGGTAAATTTAGATCTAATTGGTCTGGACCCTACATTGTCAAAACAATCCTGTTAGGAGGTGCAGCAAAATTAACTGATATGGATGGCAATGAATTCTCAAACATGAAAAAATCTTGACCAACTTAAGAAATACTACCCATAATTACTTGAGTAGGACACTCAAGAGAGCTACGTTTGGCCTGATTCCTTAAGAAAGGATACGTAGGAAACCCTTTACGGGTGCGGCCACTTTATTCTTCGACATCCCCGCGTTCCAGAATTAATTAAAAATTTAACAGAAGATCAGCGAATCATCGGCGTCGCAGAGAAGAACCTGGCGCCAGCCAACAATCATCAGCGCCAGCCGATGATATTGGCGCCTGGCGCCAGACTTCAATAACAGTCGCCAATTGCAAATAAGCGGCGCCAATCTGGAAATAAATTATGGGCGAAGGTCGGTGTTTTTTCGGAAAATTTTCGACTTCCGTACTCGAAGAATTTCTGTAAAATTAATTTTTTCGATTTTCATTGCTTTAATAAAATAAATTTTAAGAAAAATAATTTAATTGAAAGCTCAAATTTCATTAATAAAATAAAATTACATTATTGACGGAATTTAAATAAAGCTGAAATAAATTAACTTTAAATAAAAATAATAATCTAAGTCTAATAAATTGAAAGGCAAGCAATGCTCCTAATCTTTCTTTTCCTTTCTAGCCCTTTTCCAATTCTTGTCTGCTTCCTCCTCCTCATCCATAACTTTAGCTAGTAGGCATCCTTTAGAGGACATACATTCAATTTTAGAATAGATAGTTTCCCCTTCAGCTAACACTCCATGCTTCTTATCCACCCAAGCCTTTTTATTTGTGGTGTTAGCTTTCCTTTTCCCTTTATCTTTGGTAGCACCTTTCTTCCTAGGCATTGTAGGTGTTTTGAATTCAATTCTTGCACCTAAGCGTTCCTTGGCGGGAATCACCCTGTCACCTAGACGATTCTTCAAATCAGTTCTACCCTGATCCTTCAAAGATTTCTTCAGCAACCACTTCTTCACATCATTGGGCAAAGAAGGAGGAACCTTTTGGGTAATCACTTCCCACAAAGGTCTTGCACTCCAGTAAGCATCAAATCTGTCTACTTCTTGAGATACAGGGTACTCATAGGGAGGACGAAGATCCCCGGAAGGAATATTCAGAAGCAAGCCGTATTGTCTTTTTACCCTGCAGGGATAATAATAAGTCACACGAGACAAGCTTGGAAGACGGCAGAAAGGTTGCTTGTTAACACCAACCATCCTTTCTATTTTTCACCATGGGACGACCCACTTGATAGCAAAATCACGTGATTCGAAGACTTTTCTCCACCCGTGGCGCCCAATTTTAGGGATGCGCTTCTTCCTTCTCACGAAGCAATTGGGAGTATACTTCTCAATATCGTCCGGAGGGCTAATTAATCCTAGCCTCTCCATTAGCCACATCTGTAAAAAAAAATTGCAATGCAAATAAATTATTATTACAATACAAAAATATATTTTTTTATTTCTGTAATTAAAAATATTTCTGTAATTAAAAATATTATTTTTCTACCTGTAATAAAATTGGAGAGCCGCGAAAAGGTGCTTTTGGGTCCCTTTTCAGTTCATCAAGACTAATCATAGTCTCTCCAACTATCAATGGCATTGGATTTCTCCCTGATTCAATTTGTTCTAAAACAATGGTTATAATTGATTGGCCTTCATTATTTTTACCACTACTAAGAAAAAATTGATTAAGCTTGCAAAATAGGAACGCCCTTCTCCTATATATATGAAAAGATTCAGAAAGAGGTTTATCAAAATAATGGCGTGCAAATTCTTTCAAATTAACTATGTTGCCATCTACTATTTTTGATAAATCCCTTTCTTTTAAATTAAAGAAGCGCTCAAATTCCTTATAATAATATGCATCTACTCTAGGGATTACTATAAGGTCTATTGCAGGAAAGCCTAAGATAGCACCAAATTCCTCCGGCAAAGGGCTAATCTCATCATACCCTATTCTGAAGCAATGAGTATCAATATTCCAAAATTCTAGAGCGGTATGTATGAAATCTATGTTAAGATCTACCCCTTTGATGCCATAAATTCCCCCCAAGTGACACAAATCTAATTCTTTTCTCTCCATAGCATTAAGAGATCGACACCATTCATGAGTATATTGGGTGAAGGTTTTGGTGACTAAAGACATAGCTAATATTTCTAAAGCAAATAATAATTTTATTCGCTGGAATTATGAGAAGAATCGGCTGGGCAGGGGGCTATTTATGCACAAATTGCGAGAATTTTTAATCAGAATGAAATACGGCATCAGCGTCAATTGGCGTCAAAATCCCGTAATTGGCGCCAGCCGCCAACGCTTGGCGCCACACGCTAAGTGTAGCGCCTGGCGCCACGCGCCATATTGTGGCGCCAGCTGGCGCCAAGTTGTCACAGCAGGCGCGCGTGATTAACATGCGTTTTTAATACTAAACTCGAAGTCGACTAATGACTTTATGGCTCCGATTATCTTTCCTAAGCATCTTTTTCTTTATCCTTTTTCTTAATTAATTAAAATAGCTATTATTTTTTATTATATTATTCTTTTTTTTTGGACTTTATTTAAATTCCAAACACCCGACATTTCATTTGACTTTTTCCTTTTTTATTTTTTCTTTTTGGGGGAGAGAGTCGGATACCCTCCATCAAATAATAAAAATGACGGAATTTTTGCGCAAAATTGTTTGTCACATTTCACACACTAACATACACATAATAATAACAAACAAATAAATTCATAATAGCATAAATATACAAAATGTGTCTATAAATAATGAGTCTAAGGCAAAGTTCTACAAAAAAGGTCAAAATAAAATTTACATAGGAACAAACTACGGCGCTGGAGGACGTATGCCCATCATATCATAAAATTGCGCCGTACGAGGAGTCACCTCTCCACCATCTCCAGCTCCAACTCCAGTCTCCGTAGGAGGAGGAAGACTCAATATATGACCACTCCACCCAGGATCAACCTGAGGCTGAGGCTGCGCAGGATGCTGCGATGACGAGCCTACCTCGTACATCCCACCACCTCTGAAAGCCGAGGTAGCCTCTCCTACCGGTGCAGCATGAGCACCCTCAGAAGAAGATCCCGAGCCCTCTGCAACGTCAGCACGGGCAGTCTCGGAGCGACCACCTCTACCCCCTGACGAAGTACGACGACGTCTCGAACTGGACCTCGCTGGATCCCTCCGCCCCTCAGGTCTCGCGCGGGTGTGAGAAGCGATAGGCTGACCCTGCAAAAAGAATTAAATCAGAAACAAGGCAAAATTGAAGCAGTAATACAAAAAATATGAAGAAAGACTACCTCTCGGGTGACGTCATCCCGACGGCAAGTGGCCGCATTCCTCATCCGGACGAGCTGGCTCCGAAAGGCATCTATGCATCGTGCCATCGCCGAAACCACCTCGCGCGAAAACTGTCAGAAAAATAAGTCAGTAAACATGCATGATATATGAACACAAAATTGTGAATAACTAGGCTTACTCGAGTCTGGTGGCGAGGAATCGACCGCTCTACGAAGCGCTCACCCTCGGGAGCTGGAGAAATCATCTCCTCAATCGGCTCGTACATCCCCTGATAGTGGATGGACATACGGGGTGGCACGAACTCAGCAGCACCGTCCTGATAAAACAAGAAAAAGCCAGTAAAACATTACTTGGGGGCTACTTCATGGAAAGTAAAAAACTAAAAAACTCTTACCCTTTCACCCTCAGCCGGTACGGGGGCTGGAGCTAACAAAGGTAGTAGCTCCTCAGCATAGCACCGCCCGAGGATCACATAGGACCGCCAAGGGGTACCAGCTCCCTCAGACATGCTCGACAAACACGCGTCATTGAACATATGACGTGGTGGAGGAGTAGGAACGACGAAGACATCAGAGGAATGCTGTCTAGCAACCCTCTCTCCTAAGTACGCGATTGCTCCATAAGTCCCCAAGAAATAGCGACGCTCAGCAGAATACTGTGCGGCTAACCCAGGGACTGTCCAACCGCCCCACGGCCGGTACACCACCTCAGGACCCTACAACAAACATTAATCAGGCGAGAATATACCTAAAGCATCGCGGAAAAGCAAATAAATAATAAAATTCGTACCGCGATGATCCAGTTCCGGACATGTGTAGTGGACATGTCCACATGGTGGCCGCCCCAAGAGGCGCTCACTGGAAATCCCCGCGGCGATGGTCTCGCCGGTACAGTAGAAGGGAAGTGCTCGTAGAACCAGATCTACAAAGAGCCAAAAGTGTGAGTAAATGCTAAACTAATATGCAGAGCTAAACTTTATAGGGAATAATATTTACCTCTACGACCTTCCAAAAGGCAGACAAAGCAACGTTCGTCCCAAAGGACCGGTGTCGACACGAGTCCCTCAGCACACGAACAAAGTCAGCATATGCCAAGCTGACCCAGTCATAAGTCCCGATCCGGTGAAGATCACGGACAGCAGGGAGATAGTAAAGTAATGCCCTTCTACCCTTGTCAGGGAGAATGTCCCCGGCAACAACATCAGCACAAAGATGTGCACCCGCTGCTCTCGGGTGGTCGCATCGTCATCAAGAGCCGCTGCCAGCGTCGAGCGGCGAATTCCCCTAGCGCTAAACTGAGCCGTCTCGACCTCAGCTCGGGCCTGAATAGCGATCGGCCCCAACAGCTCCTCGACCTCTGAAGAAAAGACATCGATTCCATTGTCAAACGGCAGTGGCACAGAGGTAAACTCCAGTCATGTGATGAGACTGAAGTCCGTAGGGCTGACCATCATCTCGCCCAGGGGAAATGGAAGGTGTTGGTAGTGTCCCAGAAGAACTCCACCAAAGCGCGCACTACATGATGACCCCCGCTGGAGGCGACCATAGCCTTAGAGGTCTCGAACAGAGTAGCTAGCCCGCAAGACTCCCATAGGAGTCTCGTCTCAAGATCCCTAGCGATGTACATCTTGTATAAATCGCCCAAACTATCACAGCCGGAGCCGTGATGCCGCGTCCTCCCGGGCACGATGCCCTGTCTCACCCTCAGAAATATGGTGGACGGGGGCGAAGAACAGGGTCCGCTCATTCCACTCCGGAAGTCGACCAAGCGAAGTGGAAGGCGTGACGTCATCCTCTACGGGCTCATGCTCCCGTCTAGTGTTTCGGGACCGTGAACCCTAGCCTCGTTGTCTAGCCATGCTACATTGTGCAAAATCATCATAAGTTAAGGTTCTACAGTATCTAAGGTTCGCCTAGCCGCATGATACTATGTTCGCAAAAACAGAGTACGTAGTACTAAAATAGAGCACAAATTCAAATCGAGCATAACGGCATTTTTTCAAGCAATCAAACTATTTCTTGCAACACTATAGTAATTATTGTGACAAATTGGACAAGAATTTCTAGTAAAAACATCAAGAACGAGTCACATTGTTCTTCACGACCTTAAGAGGTCCAACAATGGCAAATTGCTCATTTCTTCACCAAATTGAGTCAAACAAGTCTCAAATTACTCCCAAGGCAATATATAAACATAATCAAGCAATTTCATGGCATAAAACTTGACAAACAAAGCAAATTGAGCATTATAAATTTCGAATTTTCATGAAATTCGTGAATAAACATGCCAAAAATTCATGAAAACCGATGTGAGTTTGAAGAAAACTTACATAGATCGGGAAAATAGATGAAAAGAGCTTTGATTTGCAACAAATTTGAGCAAATTCGGTTGAGAAACGAGCAAGAACCGAGCAATTGAAGTTTTCAGACTTTTTTCGAGCAAATTCGCGACGAGCAGCCAGCAAAATGAAGAGGAAAGGGGTATTTAAGGAAATCCCCGTGCTGGCACCAAGCCCTATGCATTGGCGTCACAAATTTGGCTTGGCGCCTGGCGCTAAGGCTAAATGATTGGCGCTGATGGCTTTTCAGTGGCGCCAGATCACCCGGCCCCTAGTGGGGTTGATCTACCTTTCTGCAACATATTTTTGGGTTCCTTGGTACGCCAGTTAACCCATCTAAGCAATTTGACATGATTTAGTAATCGGCTTGATTACGTAAAGTGATCGACCTGATGAAAGATCGTCTCACTTAGCTTAAAGCGCCTAAGCATTGGCTCAGTAAAAAAAAGCACCGGCATATAGATTCAAGAGCAAAGGGCACCGACATAATGGTTCATTCGCAAAAGGGCACCGATGTACAGGTTCAAAGCAATAGAAGCGCCGACGTACAGGCATAACGGGAGCAAAGTTCAGGCGAACTTGTAAAGATCGACAGGCGTGGATCTTCGGTAATTTCCTTTGGAATATTATCGCATCAAATGAGGATGACTTTAAGAGAGGATATCTTCGACAGCATTCCCTAGCTTGCGGAGAGTTGTCACAAACAACTAGAGGTAATTTCGGGCGAAGTTGTCTTCGATCATATTCCCTTAGGCATGGAAGATGGTCATAATGCGGATGGGGATTGTTTCAAGAGAAATAATCTTCGATAGTATTCCCTTGGACGTGGAATATTATCAATGCGGAGGAGGATCGTTTTGGGCGATGCAATCTTCCAAATTGGAAGCAGTTACGGGCGTAGCGGTTTTCAAGCGGGATGGCATTCTCTAGTTTGTAGAAGGTCATCAAAACAATCGGTTACTCTCAGAGACGTGTGCTCGACGGTGCAAGATACGCGTTTCTTAACTCTTTTATCTGTTTAACTAATGCTAGTTTTGCAGGTATCGGCGTTACTAGAATGATTTAGGATCGCAGAACGTTCTGAATCATTCTCCGTCCCTATCGATACTTTGACTTTTGTTTTCGAAACCTGCGTTTCTCTGTCAAAGTGGGGGCTTCTGTAGACACCCAAATGTGTCTCCCCAAAACCAAACCCGGTGATGAGTACCTTTCACGTCGAATCATAATCGAATGTAGTGAAATGTGGAAAGTCTAGTGTTGCGGAAAGTTTTTATTTTCTTTTCTCTTCTCTCTGTTTTTGAAAACTTATTTTAAGAAAACAGCCAATCCAGTTTGGTTGGTCCATGATATGGGTCACATAGTAGTGTAGTTGGATGGGGCTTGCAAAGACCTTTCCAACGATATATTATGAGCCCAATTCCGATGAATATTGAGGAAGTTATGGCCAATTTACTAAACTGGGCCCGGTTTGAGCTTTATATACGGCCCAAATATTGAGGGCCTAATATGATTTATCATTCCTAATGCAATTAGGAATGGTTTTAGTCTTCTAGATTCTTCTAGAAGGTTCTTTTCATTCCTAATTCAATTAGCATTGATAAATTGACTTTTGTTAACTTTTCAGAGTTTTAATCAAAATCAAATAGCATTTTCGAGGAAATTATATGATTTTATCCTCCAGTGCGGCAAACTTATCGGATTTTCGAAAACGCGTTAAAATTAGGCTTGGCGCCTGACCCCAGGCCTTGGCGCCTGGAAACAGGCCTGGCGCTAGCCATTGGCGCCTAGCGCTAGTGTTGGTGCCTGGTGCCAGCTAGCCAAGGTTGGCGCATGCTCTGTTTTTTGTGTGTCAGACTCTGTTTTGTTTAATTTATCTTTTTGGCTGATTTTCTGTATAAATATCGTATTAAAAACTCCGTTTTCTGGAATGATTCATCACCAATTCTCATCAAGTTTTCTTGATTATTTTATCTTTCTTTCTTTCTTTCTCTAAACTTTGTTTTCATATACAAAATTCCGCGTTCGCAAGACTTAGATACACCTAGCCATATTCGAAGTTGCCTTCGCCCTAGACGTGAAAGGTTTAATTTCTGAGGGTTTGGTCCCAAATCTCTATTTCAATTATTTAATTTAATTGTTTGTTTATTATTTTCCTTGAAGTTACTAACGTGTGTATTTTGTTATTAGAAAGAGGTACGAGGCATCAAAGTAAGTGCTTTAATGGTTTTAATTGTTTATGATGTAGAAATCATGTTTATATTGTTATTATGATATTCCTAGTATCATGTCTAGGGTAATTTTAATATCAAATATGCTTAATATGATTGTTACGATGCTTCCTACGTTCTTCCTAATATTTATGATTGTTAGTATCATGTTAGGGTTAAAGATTTGATTTTTATTGCTTAGTGACATGCTAGGGTTTGTTATTAATCTTGTTAGTATCATGCCTAGGATCTTGCTATTTTTATTATGCTTTAATATTAACATGAACATGATTATGATTATAATTGTTATAATTCATGATTATTATTATTATTATTATTATTATTATTATTATTATTATTATTATTATTATTATTATTATTATTATTATTATTATTATTATTATTATTATTATTATTATTATTATTATTATTATTATTATTATTATTATTGTTTTGGTGATGATTATTTTATTTATGATGATATTATTATTATTATATTTTTATTATCATGATGCTTTATTATTTATTATGTTGCTTGATATTTATTGTTATTGTTTGATCACGCCTTTTATTGCATGTTTAAAGGGAATTGGTACTTGTAATCACGCTTAACAAGATATTAATAATCTTGTTAGGGTTAATTTGATTATAATTTCAAGTGATCGCCAATAATAGATTTGTTTGTGCATTAAATTTAACCAACATAGATAAACAGGTTTAGGGTTAATCCTATTGATTGCATGTTAATTAGAAAGCGCACATGAATACGATCTGAATAAAGTAGAGGCCTATTATTAGGGCAGATTCAATCTCTTTTAGGTTGGATTTGTACCTTCATCCCCGAACCCTTATTTGGTTCTAGACCTTATGGAGTTGACGATCTCTTGGATCGTTAAGGGGTGTAACCTTCACCCTGTAAACGGTTTACAAGTTCCTTAAAAAACTTGTTGGCGACTCTTTTGCTATATCTTCTTCCCTTTTGGACGCCACCGTACTTTAGTGTATGATCACAGTGGGGTTCAAGCTAGAGGGGTTTAACGCTTGAAATTATTCCCTACAATGAGCAATTTGCCTAGCCATTCGACCAGGTGCGATATCTGGGCGGACCAGCTGGCCAACCTGAGCCCATTGATTAGCAAATGCGTTTACTCAAGTGATCCTTAGCTCTCCTCAGCCTGCGAAGGTGAAGAGTGTACTCGTGGGTGCCTATGATGGTACGGGTAACCAAGAGGAGGACGTCACTTCGTAAAAAGACCTTATGTATTCGCAATGCGTTGATGACGCCACTTGGTGCAGGTGTTTCCCGGCCACCCTTAAGGGCGTGGCGTATTTAGCCTGTCGACCGGGTGCATCAACTGTTTTACTACTCTAAGTAAGCTATTTGTTGGAAACTTTTCTTACAAATTCCCCCAAGGAAGACCAGTCTTAATTTGGCTACAATTGTCCAAGGAAAAAAATGAGGGATATTGTTCGTACGTCCAGAGATTTAACCAAGAAAAATCCTAGATTCCAAATCATCTGGATGAAATGGCTTACTTAGAATTTCTCCGGGGATTATGGAATAATGGTTTCAAGCTCAATTTGGTCAGAAAAAAGGTCCGGACATACGCAAGAGTTCTGCGGGAAGCCGAGGCATATATAGAAGTAGCTGATTTTGTTCGCTTACCAAAGTAGAGCAGCCAGCCAAGGGAGCTGAGAAGAAGCAATCTTCTCAGCAAGACTCAGCCGGGAAGAATAAGGAAGGAAACAAGCGAAAAGAAGTTTGGGTGGCGGATGATCAGTAGCCAAAGTAAAAGAAGGTTAAGACGTACGAGCCGCAATATGAGTTCACCAAAGATTGTTACTCAATCTTGATGGAGATTAAGGATAAGTTTGAGAAGCACTAGCCAATGAGAGGCTCGACCTAGTATCGCAATAAGAACAAATATTGTCATTACCACAAGGACGTGGGACATGACACGAACGACTGCATTAATCAGAAAAGGTTGTTGAATAAGCTGGCCGAGAAGGGCATGCTGAACTCTTATGTTTTGAAGTCAAAGTTTACTTACACTCGGATTGACAACAAATTCGAGAAGAAAAAAAAAAGAAAAATGAAAAAGAAGATGATGAAAACAGTACAGATTCTAGTTTAGTCGCCGTGATATCAGGTGGCTTTGCTGCAGGCGGCCCTACCATGAAGGGCATTTAGCAGGATGCTTGAAGTTCAGCATAGTAATGAATTCTGAGGGGGTCAAAGTTTTACCCTTCTCAGAGGTGACAGTCAGTGAAGCTGACCAAGGGGAGGTCAAGGTCTTGCATAATGATCCCATGGTGTTCATCATGAAGATAGCCAATTTAAAAGTCGGCTGCATTTTAATTGATACGGGCAGCTCGTCCGACATCATCAGCTTGACCGTACTGAAGAATTTGAAGTTCCCAGAAGTTGCTCTCAAAGACATCACCCATCCTTTAGTGGGGTTTGGGGGAAATATAATTCACCTAGTCGGACAGATAGATTTGCTCGTCTGATTTGGGCAGAAGGGGGAAGGAAAGGATATGGTTTTTCGTTTCTTAGTGGTAAAAGTGCTAACAGGCTACAATTCCTTACTTGGGCGACCCACCCTGAATGCTGCAAAAGCTGTAATCGTCCCCCATCTGATGTTGTTAAAGTTTGAGAGGTCGGACGGGAAAATTGGTTCGATTCAAGGAAGTCAAAAAATGGCAAAGGAGTGTAATCAGCTGGCGGTAAAGCCAACAACCTGTGGATAGGGAAAATCATCCGAGCCAAAAGCAAAAGAAGCCTCACTCCAAGCATACCAGGTCGGGAAAAAGCGCAAGCTGGCCATGGTAGACCAGGCATAGCAGTTAATGACCGTCGGTCGGCCAAAAGACTTGAGACCCCAGCCGGCCGGCGATCATCAAGTTATAAGTTGGACACCGATCAACCTGATCGGACGGTCAAAGTTGGCGCTATAGCTGCGGATTTGCTTGGAGATGACTTAATCAAGTTGTCGAGAGAATTCAAGGATGTATTTGCTGAAGGAATTGTGTCTTCGATAAGTGCAATTACTAGTATATCAAGGATCACTATTATGGAGATAATAAGTTCGTTCTTTTGGGTCGTCATTGTTTGTTGCTACATATGAAAAATGATCTTTGGGCTAGTTAAATAGTCCAAAGCCCAATAGAATGGATCCTATGAGGTCACACAACAAGGGTATTGGGTTAAACAAGTAAGAGGCCCATTAATGGGTCTCATGAGGATATGACAAGCCATGTAAGGAATAGGGTTAGTGTAGTTAGAAGTGGGCTAAGTGTTTGGGCTTCACATGGACTCTAATTATATATGTGATACATAAATAGAGGCCATGTCTAGGGTTGCATGATAGTCATATAAATACTAGAATATGAAACGCATGATACTAAATGTTTATCTTTAAGATTATATAGAACGTCTATGTTAGAGGACGGTTGTGTATGTCGAATCATATAGAACTGCTATCTAATTAACAGCTCTATTTGGTTAGTTTACTTTTTAAAAAAATCGTGATTTAACAATATAGAACACCTTATTTGGATAACCGTTCTCTTTGATTTAAAATATTAAAAAAAAACAAAATAAAAAAGCACTGGCAAACCCTATTTCCCCACGGATATACGGTTCTTTTTTTCCTCCAAGTTCATTATCAACCAGCCGTTACGGCTTATATCTTATCAAAAATTTCCTCTATCTTTCTCCTTTTCAGATCCGACTTAGAGCTCCTCCATGGCTCTAACCTAAATCCAATCAACACTATCTCCTCTCCATCACCCTCTCTAATGGATCAAACTTCTACAAAAGCAAGCAGAATGATCGATAAAATAGAACAATCCGGCGAAAAACATTCGGTGAAGGCTTGAAACTTTATGTGAGTATCACGCTACGATTCAATATGATGATAATTTTGTGAAATCTGCACAATTTGCTACAATTCATTGAATTTGGTTTGATTAATGTTGAAATCTGACCTTATTTTGCAATAATTTTGTTCGATTAATGTAAAATTATGCCCCAATATGCTCTTATGTACAGTTTGTTCATTGTTAATTCTCATGTACAGTTTGTTCTTCTATTCCCTCATCTATTCATTTTTTTTGTTTTGATTTTCATTTTCATTGATTGTTCATAAGATTTATGTGATTTTTTTATGCTTTTAATCAAAGAATTTTTGTGTTTTTCGATCACTTTATAATGAGGTTGAAGATCTACAATTTTTTGTTCCGTTGTTTTGTTTTGTTATAGGAAGATGATTGTCTGATTCATTTTCATTACATGTTTTACATTCATAATTTTTTTGTTTGTTTCTTTCAACAGGTTAAACGTTTAAGGAGGAGAAGAAATTCATAAAGATCTTCACTGAATCATGCCTTTTTGTTTTAGTATCGTGTTCTTTTTTCTTTTTGGCATTTGAATTGTATCAATATGTATTAAGTATTGAGTTGTAATTAACTGAATTTAGAGCAGAAATAAATTTGTTTTAGTATATGACTTCCACTTCTACAATTTCAATTCCATTTGATTTACTGATTGATGATATAAATTAGTAGATAACTAGATACTCCATATCAAACTTCCGTAATTCGTACAATATTAATACATAGTATTATAATTTTTTGTTTTTTAAAAATAAATCAACAACGAGAACGGTTATCTAAGACAACCATTCTCTTTTATTGTACTTTTTTTATATGCTTATGTAAGAGAAAAGAGAACTGTTGTCTCACATAGCCGTTCTCTTTTCTTTTTCATAGAGAACGCCTTTTACACCCGTTTTGTAAACTTTATACATCGCTTAGCAGAAGAACGCTTATGAGGCGTTTTATAAGACATATTTAAACCATTCTCTAATCCATTTTTTGTAGTAGTTATAATTCACCATACAGTGAATTGTGAAGCAAGCAACTAAACACTCTAACCTCTCTCTCTCACACACGCCTCTCTCATCCTCTCCTGTGTCCGTACGGTATGGACACCAGTGCACAGTGGTTGCTCATGGTGGTGGTGGTGGTTCGTGGCTCGTTTGTCTCCTCGCTTCTTCGTTGAAGGTTGATTGAAACGTTCAATCACGACTAACTAGAATAAGTGGAGGTTTAACTTGTGCCCGTGGACCAAGTAGAGGAATCACGCTTGGGGTTCTTTATCTCCCATTATTCTTGCTCGATCGCACGTGGAATCACGCTTTAGAGGTACAATTATATTTTTTTTATGTGTTATGCATTAGATCTTGGGATTAGGTACTGTATGAATATGATTCATGTTTTTCCGCTATTAATACCTATAAACTCCTACAGTGGTATCAGTTAGCCTATTGTATTTATGCATATTGACAATAATTCTTTGATAATCCACAATTTTAACTCAATTAGGAGGGAGAATAATTTAATTATGAATCAATTATTATATTAAATGTAATTTAACTCTTGGAATTGATTAAATGTGATCTAATAATGCTCAAAATAGCCATGAAGAGATCCGAATTTTGCCCTAGATTACTCGAAAATTTCGACCCCCCAAACCCTAATTTCAAAATTTTCGAAACCCTAACCCTAAATTATGAATTCTGTGTTTTGGTTTTGATTTAATTTGTTTACTATGTAATTAATGATTTTAATATATTTGATTTCATATTTAATTATGAATTTTTTCATGATCAAATTATTTAATTTAAGAGTTAAATTAAATTGGGGATTAATTTCATGAAGAACCCTGATTTAAAGATTGAAAGTGATTTAACTTTGAAATTAATTAGACCACATTAACATTAATTTAAATTTACAAAATATGTTTTGTTTTATTTAAATTAAAAATAAAAAAGAGGGGTTTTTAGCAGCGGCAACCGCTGCTGGGTGGCGCAGCCACGGCGGCTGCAGCTGCAAGTGGTCCAGAGGGAGGGGCAGGGTGGGGCAGGAGGATAGGTCAGTAAAGGCAGCAACAACAGCACCGTGCAAGGGTTGCGCGACATTGCTGCTGCTGCTGTGCACCACTGCAAAGCAGGGTACACCTCATAGTTTACGGCCACCGTGGCCGGCTTCGGCTGGCCACACCGTGGTGGCTGGTGCACGGTTTTCAAAAAGAGAAAATAAAAAAAAAATAATTTGTTTTTGAAAGATTTCAAGATAATTACAAATTTATTTTGGGATAAAATCAGTATTATATTGGATTAATATTGTTTATTATGGGATAAAATCAAATCTTTTAAAAGTTGTTAAGTTTGATATTATCCATATTTAAAATGTTAATTTTGATAATTATCCATAATTAAAGTGGTTAATTTTGGATAAGATTTGTTAGGATATTCTGAGCATATTCCAAAAGGATAATAATTGATTTGAATAATGTAATTATCCCATAATTATTTTAGGATATAATTGATTTAAAATTTTATGATTGGCTACTAATTAGAATAGAATTTCCTAATTTGTTAGGATAATATTTGAGGATAAATATGATTTATCTTTTAAGGTTAAAATAAGATTTAATTCTATCTCATGACTAATTTAAAATATGCGATATTTTATTGATAATCATGAATAATATATGATATTAACTAATTGCATTAATTAAAATATGAGATATTTAGATGCCATGTTTCCTTAATTGTGAACATTCGATGTTGTAGTTTAGGAAAGCATGATGAGTGATTTATTATGTGGCAATTTATAATATATGATGTTGTTTATTGCTACATAATGACTAGTATGGCCCAGTAGATTGCTAAATACGATCTGCGCATCGTGAAGTATTTTTGTAATCTAAGTACGGTCTACGTACCGATAAAGTATTTTTGTAATTTTATTTCATTTTATTTAAGTAGTAGATAGAATAGAGTAAAATTATAGGTTGCAGTTAATCCAAGAAGCCCATGAAGAGAAGGCCCAAAGGACAAGGTGGATGAGATCCATGATGATTCAAGTGGGAGCATTTACTTTATTAGTTTTCTTAGGAGTAGGGGCCATACTATGTCTTGTTTATGCATTCAGTTTATTATGCATGTTAGATTTTATTGATATTTTGTGATGATGCGCTAGAGTTCACTAAATAATCATAACATAATAAATCTAGGTCCAAGTAATATTGAGGTAGCTTTTCCAATTAAAAACCCGTTGAAACCTTTGATATTTATGATGGGTCATGCCTCAGCTGGGTGTCATATTATATCTTTGGGGAGTGGGGGTAAATCACGTTTTACAATTTTAATTGGTTATACTCAAGAAGGTTACCTAAAGAGTTTAGAACCTTGAAGCTAAGGGTAATAATTAAACATGTGATGGGTAATTATTCAACCAATTAAGAATTACAAGAGTTGTAATCAGTAAAGAGTTTACTCACCTTTAAAAAGTAATGCTTGATGGTAGGGCCTCAGTTCGGTCAACTATTACTCAAATAAAGGGTCTTGTAATCATTTAATTTAATAGGGATCAATTAAAATTGAATAAATGCTTAAAGTTGCCAATTTAATTCGCTTATAGCACTTTAAATTTTTATTAAACATAATTGAATTTTGCGTTTACTTTTAAGTAACATGTCGTTCTAATTTTATTATTATATATAATCTCCTCGATTGAAAATAAAGTTGAGAAACGTTCTCAAAAGGTTAAAAGATAATCCATAAACCTACATTCCAATTTTGCTAAGATGGTTCTAAAAGGCAAGTTTTAGAAACTCATGTCACATGTCTAAAGTTGGTTTTATTCAAAATGTTTGAGTAAAATGCCAACACATCTCCATTTTGAAAAGTGTTTCAAGGGATATAATGAGATGGGAGGTACAAACTCTTTAAAAGACAAGTATAGAAGTCCAATAAAATCTCTTATCTTCAGTATGATTGAACTAAAGAAAGTGATTGGAAATCTCTATGATCAAAAGTTGATCAAATGACATTATTCTTCATGCATTTCATATAGAGTTAAATAGTTGATTAAACTCTAATATGAATAATGATTGAATAGACTTAAGCAAAATCATGAAATGTACTTAAAGTAGTTAAGCAAAGCATCATTTTGAACCTAAGAGAAGTGTTCTAAGTGGCTCAAATGGGAAAGGTTTAGGAATATATGAGGATTGCATTAAGAAGTTATAGGCCAAGAAATGCAAACAAGTTGCTAGTTCTCAAACCTAGAACTGCTTATATGCTAAAAGTTGTTATGAACAACAAATGTTTCCAATTAAATGGGCCAGTTCCAATTGATTAGAAACTACCTCATACAGTTGGAAGGTAAAAGTATGGAAATGTTCCAATTTAAGAAGTATATTATAGAAATTGATTTAGCATATTTCTACTTCTTGGACATACGATCTCTTGTTAAGTTCACTCATTAAACAATGTGGTTGAACTAAAGCAAGAAGTTATGGCTAAAGGAGAAATAAATCTAAAAGTTTAGAAGCAAATGTTGCTACTTCACAAGTAGAATCTATAAGTTTGGAAGAAAAAGTTGCAACTTTACAAGTAGAACTTATATTTCACCTAACCTAGTAATTGAATAGATCAAATTAAATAAATGTTATTTATTCTTATCATTATCAAAACATACCCATTCAATGTTAGTAATGACTAAGCATTGAAGATTCAAAAACATGGAATAAATGTTATTCCATGCTTTATTGAATCACGACGTACTCTGAATTGCTAAATAGGTTTAAAATTCTATATGATAGAAATAATTAAACCATTTATGTATATATAAATTGTCCCTAATATGTCAATTAATTAGAATGAAAAATGAACATTGCATGCGGAAGATCCAAGGGGATGAACTTTCAATATCATTGGGTTATGAATCCATTGATATATGTAAATATCATTCTAATTTGAAAAGTTTTGACAAAGTCACCATTTAGAGAAATGATGATGAGAACTCGAGGTCGAATACATATCAATGGAAGAAAACCAACGGTTCAACGACTAGATAAGGACAATGAAACTTAATTTGTGATACGATCATTACTTGTGCTTAGTTGAAGCATAAGTATGAAAATATTGAAAAGTTCAAAAGGTTCGGTATGAAGTTCAATATCAACTTGACAAGATAATGATTACATTACAATATGATTGTAATTGTGAAAATTTGAGTCAAGACATTTACTTGGCAATATATTCAAAGTATTACGATATGATCGTAATAATGAAAATTTAAGCCAAGACCTTGATAAACATCCAAGAGTTGTGAAATCGTTTTACAACAAACTCCGAAAGAAAACCTTAAAAGTGTTTATGAAGGGAGATATCAATCTATATAAGATATATTTTGATAATGGATGAAAATTACTTATCTTCCAACCTTTGTTTAAGGGATATACTTTTAAGATAAGCTACAAAACTAAACAAAGAAACATAGGTCAAATAAAAATGTAGCAAAGGTTTCATATGTGATATGGATAAGAAAAGTTCTTATAAAGTCTTTCTACAAAGCAAGGAATAAAAGTTATATTAAATCGTTTAATGCACGATCAATTCCTATATGGAGCACAGGGTACTACTACACAAATCATACTTAGCAAAAAATGTTTGTTGCTCAAGTAGGTGCCCTTATGGAAAATTGTTCCACAAGGTCACGTGGGAGTAGTGTAAATCTCAAAAGAGTTCGAGAATAGCAACAAACAAACATGGTTAAAACCATGGTTGGTTCACCCAATGCTGAATATGCGAGTTCGAGAAAAACAACAGACGAACATGGTTCAAACCATGGTTGGTTCACCCAATGATGAATATGCCTCCTCAAAAGGCAAGTGGGAGTATAAGAATCTCGAAAGGTTCGAGAGCCTTGAAAGAGTTCAAGAAAAGCTAATTTGAAAATCTTGAAGAAATTCGAGAAGTATTTGAATAAAAGAAACAATATGAGCATGATTCACCTCATGTTACAAATGACAACGTGTGGTCTCATTAAGTGTAATGGGAACAATAACCATGTGTTGAAGGTAGTACATTCTAAGTGCACGTCCTCTATTGTCGTTTCTCATTGAAAACTAAACAAAGTTGTTGTATGAGATTCAATTGTTGCATAAAAACCCACAATGATGACTAGCATATGTAAAACATAGCCAAAGAAATATGATTTCATATTGATAAGAGTTCTAAAATATTTATTTTGGAACATGATGATTATTAAAGTAATAAAGATGATTTGACAAGTTATGACTCCAAGTTGTTTAAAAACCAGAAAATTTGAAATAGATTCTAAGTCTGTAAGCAAGTGTATGACACTTGAATAATTTGCTTAATTGGGTGAGACCCATTATAAGCAAAACAGACAAGATAGAAAAATGTTTTCTAACTAAATCAAAGACTTGTTAAAGGATTCAACTAATTCATAGTATGACTATGACTACGATGAAACCTTCACATTAGTCATTTTGCAAAGATCTACTGAAGACATTTTAGTTATTTCTACCTTATAAGATTTGGTAGATGGATTTCAAAATACTTTCTTGAAATTGTTCTTGAAAGATGAGTTGTATATGATACAATCAAAAGTTTGAAGTAATCCTAGGGATGCATAGCATCATGGAGTTGATTCATATTCTTGATTTTGTAAGTTAATTAAATCGTTTGATGTTCTCATAAAATGAAGAAAAGGTCTTATGTATACAAGAGGTTTAGTGGGAGCTATAAAGTCTTCTTGGTCTAGTATATAGAGCAGATTATTCATTGCTTGAAGGGTCAAGTGATGGTTAATGCATTTTGTATGAAAAACCTTGAAGAAGAAGATGAGTACATTTGGGATTCAAGATCGATATAGATAGGTCTCGAAGGATGTTTGAGCTTGGTTAAGAAGCTTATATTGATAAGATTCTTATAAGGTTCAACATTATGTTGAAAGAGTTTCAATCCCATATAACATGTCACATTGATGAATGATTCATTACTTTGAGAAAGGTTGATGAAATTAAGGTTTTGAGTGATGCTCCTTATGCATTTTGCAAAGGATGCATCATGCATATCATGGACTATACTCGTCTATTTGATTCACGTGTTTTAAAACAAGTGATGATAGATTTCAATCAAAATCCAATGTGGTGTTGGAATACAAATTAGTAATTCCCAAGTTCCTTGCGAAAGGGCGAAGGAAAATTCTTAGTGTATGGAGATGAATATTATTATAAAATTTAGAAATTGCAAAAATTCATGTTTATGAGAATGTCTCATGAACTCTACTTACTAAACCCCTTCCATAACCAAGGTATGAGAGTTATACTAAGGTTCATGGATTGAAGCAAGTTATGTAATTTAAGTTGTGTATGTTTTGAGAAAACATATTACATAAGTAATACATTAACTTGCAGAATTATGTTTATCAATTGAAACAATTAAGTTTCAATCTTATTTAATTATGGTTTTCGATATTAAATAAAATGTCCAAAATAATTATGAATTGATGGGCTCATCAGGTTGATGACCTGGTGAATGAAACCCCACAGGTGAACTAAATTCATATATTACTTAAGTTCCTAGTTCGAAATCATTAAAGTGGACATAAATGATTTAAATAAATAGAATAGCATGTAAGATTGATTGGATAACGCAGTTTCATGGGCTATAGGAGCGTAGTGCTCGGTCAATCACATGGATATGCATGAATGATGCATGATCGAACTATAAACCTACTTTGAAGTTCAAGTATCGAGCTTCCAGATATATTAGTGGATTCCTTTGACATGAGTGGAACATTGATTTCATTCAATGATTGATTTAGCTGTGGTACACTTGACAAGGGTTGGAACTAGGTCGTCATCTAATTCTCCCTAAGTCAAACTAAATTTTTAAACGCTAAGGGTCGAACCCAAAGGAATGAATCAAAGCCATGTTATAGCCTAATGTTAAGCTAAATCGAAGAGTTGTCAATGGTTGAGTATGCTAACTAGGATAAAAAAATCGAGAATACAATCAAATTGCTAAACACTAGGGATATAGGTTCCACATGCAAGCTTAACAATCATGCTAATTGATATATCACCCAATTGATTCAAACATTTCAAGGGACAAACATAAGTTGCAATCAAAGGAATTCAAGGGTTATCTCCTATAAACCAAACTAGGGTTCACTATGAATGATTAACAAGGAGAATCACAATAAAATTCAATCAATTAAAGCAATTCCCAAATCTGTTGTTCGTGTCATTGGAATTTGCAATGCAATCTAGATTAATCTTATAAGTTGATCACTCATAGTCTAAGTAATCACATGCACAACTATGTCAACCAATTTAATTGCAGTAATCAATCAGTCAAGGATCATCAACTAACAATAATTATCAATCCAGCATGCTTCCCCTTCTCCCTAGCAACTAATCTACTCATTAATCATGGTGAAATCTAAAGCTAAAACAAATTCAATTATAAACATATTCATTTCAAGCTATATAAAAAGGAAATACAATCAATCAACGAATTCTCAAAACTAAATCAAAATCCAAACCAAACATTCAAGCATAAAAGGAAATTGCAATTGAAGTAAATTCAAAGGAAATAAATCTTACAAACTTTAATTGATATGAAGAAGAATCATAAACTTGATTGAAGAAACAATGTTGAATTACACTTCAAATCCAAAGATTGCAATCTCTACTTTCTCTCTTACTTCTCTCTAGTTTCTCTCTCTAAAAACTAAGCAAATGCAATATTATCTAAAAGTTGTCCTTCAAAAGGATTTACAAGAGTATATAAAGACAAAGAAGAAAAACTGATCGGCCGTGCCCTCTCCAAGAAGACTCCGCGGGCACACAGAAATGGGCGGAACCCATAACTGACTCCGCGGGCAGTCTGGGCAAAACCCGCGCCCGCGGGTACTGTAGCCCGCTCTCGCGGATCAGGGCGTGGAAAAATGCCTTGTTCTAGGTGAAACAGGGGGCCGCGGTCTCTCTAATCTAGAGCGCCCTCTCCAAAATCTCTGTGCCCGCGGCTAGATCGCGGCTAGGGCGCGGAGTGTTCCTGCCCAAAATCACCAAAATGGTGCTCAAAACCCACGCCCGCGGCCCATAGATCCCGCGCCCGCGGCAATGAGAAAATGTAGAGAGCCCTCTCCAAGCCCTCTCCATGAGACTTGAAACTCCTTTGCTTGGTTCTTTTTGCTCCTCTTGAATCCTTTGCAAAGTTAAGTCTTTAGGCACCTACAAGAGAAACCAAAGAGAGAAAATAGAAGAGAAAAAGAGCAATATAAAAGGAAAACACGAGGAAAAGCACATAAGAGAAAGTAAAACACGAAGAAAGAAGAAATAGAGAAACTAAAAGAGAAATGACCAAAATAGTAAAAGAAAAGCATTAAAAGCATAGTGAAAATATCCTAAAACACTACTCTATGAGTGCCATAAATGAAATTCATCAAATTCCCCCAAGCTAGACTTTTGCTCGTCCCGAGCAAAACAAAGGCTAAAAACGAATAAGGAGGGTTTATTTAAGCAAAAAGCGAGAGAAGAAGAATATACACTAAGACTCACTATCGTAGGAATCACAGTTTTTTTAGCTACAACAAGCCCTTTAAACCCCAAAGTCGCCTATGAGGACAAGTGAAGTCTCGTAAGGGTTTCCTAAGAGTTTAACCCACAACTCTTTGAAATAAAATGAGGCAAAATCATTTAAAAAGAAAAGAAAAGAAAACAAGAAGTCAAACAAATAGCTCTTTACAAGGACTTTCACAAATAGTCAAATGAAAATGCATGAACACTTTTCTATAAGGAATGGGTATGCATGCTTCAAGATATTCACGGTTGATTGAAACATAAGGTATGCTAAGCGTAGAGAACTAATGAGGCGCAATCCACTTTCATCCCAACCATTCTAGCCACATTCTCCTTATGGTTTCAAATCTTCCCTTAGTGAGCGTCCCTATGGTTCCTCGAAGGAACCGAAAAAAGAATAGAATTTAGGGTTTCCAGACATCTTGACCTTGCATCCCTTTTCCTTAGGCTTTAACTCATAATGCCCTTCCTGAAAGGAATGGTGTCCTTCGAACAAGTGTACTATTCCGTTCGCGGGTTCAAAATTATTAGAAAGCTAATATATTCAATAAGGTCAAGTGATCGGAATGCCTGGGTGGAGGCCGCTTCTGATTAGTAATATTAATGTATAATTAATATTACAGCTTAATATTGACTGAACCCTTTGGGTCACACCCTAGCAAATATACGAAATGACTCGACGAATTAATTCAAAAGAAATTAATTCGTCGCCCGAGTGTTAAATATTTAGACGTCGGAAAGTCGAGCTTGGAGCGTCAAAACCGAGCGTCGGAGAATCTCAAATGTCGAGCCAAAATTTAGGATTTGGCGAGACGGGAAAATACTTCTAGTAACAAGTAAAATCCTAGCCACGCGAAAAGGCTAGGAAAGTGCGCGCAATAGGTGCGTGCCACGTGGCAGCACACATGGCAAAACGCCATGTGGCAGCACACGTGGCAGCCACCTAGTGGCAGTCGCCACGCTGGCAGCCGCCAAGTGGCAGCTACCTAGTGGAAACCGCCACGTTGGCAGCCACCTAGTGGCAGCGTGCCACGTTGGCAATATGCCACGTGGCAGCGCGCCATGGTGGCGGCACGTGTGGCAAGAGGTCGTGGACCCGGGTGACGGGTCATGGACACGAGCCAAAATAAAATGGCCCAACCTAACCCAACTTGGGGCTCAAGGTTGGGTGACACATGGTTAGTTCACAATGCATGTGAAATGCCTTAGGGACCAAGTGGGAAAGTGGTCCTCACCTAACCATGTTACACTTGTTACTTGTTCCTTGGTTTATTTAACTAAGGATTGAATTCATCAATCTTTCCATGTGGAATCCTTTTGTTGAAAAGTCCCACATTGAAAGAGGAGTGGAATTCACAAGCTATCCTTCCTTATAAATAGCCAAAGCATGGCTTGAGAATTCTTTGCTTGAGTGGGAGTTAGAAAGAGCATTATATTTTGGTAAAAACTCTTAAACTCCATTAACACTTGGGTTTTGTCGGACCTTGCTAACTCCAAGGTAGCGGACCTAAAAAGTCGATGTTTGTCCTTTGTGGGTGGATACCGTTGGAGGCTCGGTATTTTCGGAGCTAAAGCTTTCAAGTAAGAGCCCATTGGGTCGGGCGAAGCACGCGTCAAAGGTAAATTCTGATTTTATCCTTTTATGTTTATTTGTTATGCTTTATGGTTTTATTAATTGCGAGTGGTTCTTTGGGTCGGGGTCGTTTCCGCGGTAAGTTGGACTTACCAAACCCCAACAACGGTATCGGAGCCACGCTCGTTTATTTTTAAAATCATAATATTATTCAAGGTGATTTTTATGGCTTAATTTTTCTGGTTTAAGTTGCTAATTAGATTAGTTGCTCGTATTATCTATTTTAACCTCGTATTTAAGCTACCTTCAGCCCCGAACCCAGATTTCGACCCAAAAATAGTGAATTTTGAGTGGAAAATGTGTTCTGGAAATGGTTTAAACTTCCAGGGTATGGTTTTTAGCTAAAAAACGACCAGAAATGCTTTTTTTGAGGGTTTTTTCCGTTTTTACGAAAAATTTTAAGTCTTTCTAACCTTGAAAATTAATTGCATATTTATGGTGGTTATGTAATTGGTTCAATACATATTATATATGCAATTTTAAACCTCTTTAGGCATGATTACCTGGTAGTAATTTGTGCTTGAAAGCTTGGTTTTATTTTTTCACATAATTGCAAACTAATTGAATTAAGTGTGATATTGTTGTTCTTTGAGGCTTCCAAGTATTAAAGATTCAATCTTTAATCATGTTAAGTGATTGAAACTTTATATTACTAAATTCCACGAATTTTTGTTAAACTTTGTTGATTTAATCATTTTTTAGTTGATTGGAATCATAAAGTTTGAAACTTTTTGATAGAAAAATTGTTTATCTTCATATTGGAAGATATAAATTTTCAAGGATTCACAAGTATTAAACTTGGAATCTTTATTGAATTTATGTTCATTTTTCCAACTCCCTCTTATTTTGTCAAAAACTCAAGATTAATTTAAATTAATTAAATTGATAGTGAGTAATTGCCCTCTTATTTTTGTTGCACCAAGTTAAACCAATTTTATTAAAGAATGGTTCTTGGAAATAATTTTGGTTACATGCACTTGGATGATTTTTTTTATTTAAGTTAGACTTGTTTAAATTTTCATGCTCACGAAAATTAGTTCTAAAATTAATTTAGAATTAATAAATTGTCACACAAAATTTGGGATTAAAATCCTGAGGCTATGGCACGCAAATCGAGGCAAAGCCTCCCTTGTCTAGCTGGGCTGCATAGCAGCCCGCATGTGGCTGCCAAGGGCATGCTCGATGCGTGCGGCCAAGTGCGTGGGGTGTGCGAGCGTTTAGTGCGTGTATGTGCTTGGTGTTTTGGTGTAAAGGGGCAAGCAGCCGTGGCCTTGTGTCTAGCACCTTGTAACCCGTAGCAAACGCTACTAGGGTGTACCTAGCTAGAGCTACGTGGGGTGGTGAAGGCACATGCGCCAAGCCGTATAGTGCGAGGGTTGTTGGACAACCTTGACTTTCATGTGGCACGTATGTAGTGCGTGAACCACTTGAGTACGGTTGGCTTCGTGTTTGCTTATTTTGCTGTTTTAATTATTTTATTAATCTAATTTGGTTTTAATTTTTTTAATAAATTTTGGAGGCTAGGCCTCAGTTTTTGAGCGGCATTGGCAAAATTTATTTTGACAAATTTTGGGTTTTAAATTGGATTAATTGAGTTGGATGCGGAATTTAGTGGGAGCTTCAAATGTTAATTGTGCTTATTTACATAACCGGTTAAAACAACTTTGACTAGTTTTAATTAGGCGTGTTAATTGGATTAACCACCTAGATTAGTTACTATTTCACGCGTGTTTATGCATTGTTACATGTTTATCGTTGTAAAATGCATGGGCCATTCGCAAATAGAGAATGGATGAATGGAATGTATATTCTCTCACAGGTTTTATGAAATGGAAACTAGTGGGGCCCGATTAGGATAGAAAATACGGACTACGATCCGTGATGTATTTTTGTAAATCTAAATACGGTCTGTGTACCGTTAATTATTTTTGTACCTTAATATTTAGATTAGTCCTAATTGTAGATACTAGTATTTGCATTTAATGATGGTCAAGTCTTGAAGATGGAGGTTCTTGGAAGACGTAGCCATGAAAGTTGCAATGAAGACCTTTTGAAGATTTTAAGATCTCAAGGGGTCATGCTAGTTTCCAAATGCATCTATATTTATGTTTTTCGATATATATATATGTTTATGTATATGAATTATATGTTAGATGCATGTTTAGGATTTCGAATGTTGTGATGATTAATTAAGTTCACTTAAATCAACCAACATAAAAACCCTAGGTCCATAAATATTGAGTAAAAACTTGCCATTCCAAAACAACACTTACCAGCTGAACGAGGGTAGTGGTGGGCTATGCCAAAGCAAGGCATTACTACCTCTCCTAGCAGCGTAAGGCATACCGCGTATGCAGGTTGGTTTTGGTTGTACTCAACGATATGAGTGATGGAGTCCTACATGTCGTGGCAAAGTGAATAAATTGTTGAGAGAACATTAGATGCGACGATTTATTCAACCAAGAGTGGCTTGGAGCCATTAGCAAAGCGTTGCTTACCTTAGGAGATTGAGTGTTAAGACAAGCCAAAGTATGCTTAACCACTCTTTGTTTCTTTGGATCTTGGAATCGACTTATTCTCGCCAAATTGGGACAATTTTAATGCGTGGATAAGACGTTTAATAAGATTGAAGATTTGCATGAATACCTTTTAATTTTCAAACTTATTATGTTATTTACTTGATAAATGGTTATACTTTGCACTTATATTTGTAGAATTCCAAATCAAACTGTATTGTTTTCCATGATTGGTAAAGGAAATCTTTGAGAATGGTTCTCAAAGAAAAGTAAAGCATTTTTAAAATACAATTCTCATAAATGACTTTTATAACAAAGTCCGAAAGGACGGTTGGACATTGTAGACACCCATTTGTGTCTCCCCAAAACCAAACCCGGTGATGAGTACATTTCGCGACGAATCATAATCGAATGAAGCGAAAGTGTGGAAAGTCTAGTGTTGCGGAAAGTTTTAATTTCTTTTCTCTTCTCTCTGTTTTTGAAAACTTATTTTTAAGAAAACAGCCAATCCAGTTTGGTTGGTCCATGATATGGGTCCAATAGTAGTGTAGTTGGATGGGGCTTGCAAAGACCTTTCCAACGATATATTATAAGCCCAATTCCGATGAATATTGAGGAAGTTAAGGCCAATTTACTAAACTGGGCCCGGTTTGAGCTTTATATACGGCCCAATGATCTAGGGGAGGGCCTAATATGATTTATCATTCCTAATGCAATTAGGAATGGTTTTAGTCTTCTAGAATCTTCTAGAAGGTTCTTTTCATTCCTAATTCAATTAGCATTGATAAATTGACTTTTGACTTTTCAGAGTTTTAATTAAAATCAAATAGCATTTTCGAGGAAATTATATGATTTTATCCTCCAGTACGGTAAATTTATCTGATTTTCGAAAACGCGTTAAAATCAGGCTTGGCGGCTAACCCCAGGCCTTGGCGCCTGGAACCAGGCCTGGCGCCTGGCGCTAGTGTTGGTGCCTGGCGCCAGCTCTGTTTTTTGTGCGTCAGACTCTGTTTTGTTAAATTTATCTTTTTGGCTGATTTTCTCTATGAATATCGTATTAAAAACTCCGTTTTCTTTCACCAATTCTCACGATCAATTATCATCTACATCCATCATTCACCTACAATCAGTTTTAATTAGCATTCTCTTAATCATTCAATTCTTTCTTCTTATTTTGCTTTTTCATACAAAATTCCGCATTCACAAGATCTAGAAACACCTAGCCATATTCGAAGTTGCCTTCGCCCTAGACGTGAAAGGTTTAATTTCTGAGGGTTTGGTCCCAAATATCTCTTTCAATTATTTAATTTAATTGTTTTGTTTATTATTTTCCTTGAAGTTACTAACGTGTGTATTTTGTTATTAGAAAGAGGTACGAAACATCAAAGTAAGTACTTTAATGGTTTTTATTGATATTATGATGTAGAAATCATGTTTATATTGTTATTATGATATTCCTAGTATCATGTCTAGGGTAATTTTAATATTAAATATGATTGTTATGATGCTTCCTATGTTCTTCCTAATGTTTATGATTGTTAGTATGATGTTAGGGTTGAAGATTTGATCTTGATTGCTTAGTGACATGCTAGGGTTTGTTATTAATCTTGTTAGTATCATGCCTAGGATCTTGCTATTTTTATTATGCTTTAATATTAACATGAACGTGATTATAATTTATGATGATCATTATTTCGATGATGATTATTTAATCTATGATGATATTATTATGATTATTATAATTATTCGTGACATTGTTTATTATTTATTATGTTGCTTGATATATTTTATTTATTTATTGCTTGATCACGCCTTTTATGCATGTTTAAAGGGAAATCTATACTTGTAATCACGCTTAATAAGATATTTAATAATCTTGTTAGGGTTAATTTGATTATAATTCAAGTGATCGCCAATAATAGATTTATTTGTGCATTAATTTCAACCAACATAGATAAACAGATTTAGGGTTAATCCTATTGATTGCATGTTAATTAAAAAGTGCACATGATTACGATCTGAATAAAGTAGAGGCCTATTATTAGGGCAGGTTCAATCTCTTTTAGGTTGGATTTGTACCATCATTCCCGAACCCTTATTTGGTTCTATACGTTATGGAGTTGACGATCTCTTGGATCGTTAAGGGGTGTAACCTTCACCTCGTGAACGGTTTACAAGTTCCTAAAACTTGTTGGCGACTCTTTTGCTCTATCTTCTTCCCTTTTGGACGCCATCGTACTTAAGTGTATGATCATAGTGGGGTTCAAGCTAGTGGGATTTAAAGGCTTGAAATTATTCCCTACAGACATCATGTATTCAAAATACTAGGTAGTTTTGATAAAACATGAAGTATTGAGTTGCAAACTCAAAATATTGACAACCAACATATCTTTTCGCTTAATACATAAATGAGTAGGACTCATTGATGTAGTAATTTAAGCGTGAATTAAAGGAAAAGATGGAACTTTGTTTTACGGCGCATTAGATGCTTAATTATGCCTAACAAAGTATAAAAGTCAAAGACTCTTAAAGAAATGGTTCTTAAAATATTATGAGATAAAGCATGATAAGAAATATAGGAAACGAGGAACGAAGAAAAGGAATAAGATTCCATTTCAACCCATGAGTTCATGTTATTGTAGTTAACTTAGCAATTCATTATCTTCACAAGTATCGGATACTGCTTAAGCGTTCCACTTTGAAAGTGACCTCAAACTGTTGAAGATAAGCTAAGTTATCGACTTACAAGCTAAGGATGAAGCAAGTGGTGCTACATCAGTTGTAAGGTCGTATGCTTTGTTTAAAGACCTTTAAGCTAAGGCTGGAACAAATAAATGGTTATTGTGTTCCATAATTAGCAATTGATCTGTTTACACACACAAAAAGACTCACATTCAAAGCAATGAGCAATAGTTGCAAATTTATTTAAATGGCATGGTTTTCTAAACCATGAGTCAAGAATGCTTGATTATAAACAAACATTATCTTAACATGATAAACTAACAAAATCTCAAATTCATGGGCATGATTTGCGTTTCGAACATCTTTAGCAATGTCACGTCGACAAGAACGTACTCAAGGCTCTATTAGATAGGCTCTTAATAGTTGATCGATTCGGAATCGTTCTAAGACAAGCAAGTCTTACTTGTTGAAACCGACAAAGTAAAGAGCTATTGTTCTTGGTATGGACAATTGACTCCGAAAGCTAAAGAGGATTCATTTACTTCAACGTCTCACAAAGAATTTGAAAGAATATGGCTATATTCATCAAATGCAAACAAACTTGACTTTGAATAGTTTAAGATTTCAGTGAAGCACAGAATCGACTTGGCAAGATATCAAAACGTCTAAATTAGATCGAGCGATGTTTGCTTGAGCCAAGCGTGACCATCACAAAGTTATGAAAATGAAATTTTCATAAATAACTCCACAAAGAACATAATGTGTCTTCACGGAGACCTCGATGCCATTTAAAAATGACTCGAACAATGATGGATCACATCCCTTCCTATAAAGTTCTTAAGATTTGCACGAAGGACTAATGTTACACTAAAACAAAATGTCGAAGATAAGAAATGATGCCATATTCAATTATGGATAGAATTATGTTCTAAATGTCTTTTCAAGTATATGTATAAAACTCTTAGCCAGAGTGGGAGTTCATTGGCTCAGTGGGAGCTAAGTGACTCAGTGGGAGCTCACCAGCTTAGCAAGAGCTAGGTGGTTGAGTGGGAGCTTAATGGCTCATTAAAGGCTAAGATAGCTCAAGTGGGAGCGAACTGTTTGTTTCATCACAACGATATTTTACCCAAAGACAATATACATGTATCTTTGTAAGCATTCAATTGAGACCATGGGCATTACCTCCACAACGTAATTGAGAACATAGTGTTTGTTGCTCAAAGTGGTGTCTTTCTAGAAAGTAACTCGTTTCCAAAACGACAAGTGGGGGGAAAATGAACTCGATGACCATTGAACTTAGCAACAAACTAGAGCTGAGAATCTCGGAAGACCTTAAAAGGGCTTTGTGAGAATACTTGATCAAGAATACTCAAAAGGAGTTTATAAGTGCCTTAAAAGAGAATTCATTTCTCACAAAACTTTTGAAAAGTTGGAGTAAGTCCAAGAATATCAAAGGGCTTTGGAAGCACTTTGAAACTCAGTGTTTGATGCAATAACCCCGTGTAGGTATAGAATTCACCAAAGGCTTGGGTTGAATCCTATAAATTTTCTATTAAGTTAGAAATAAACCTAAGACTTACAAGAATACTATTTACTATTAGATAGTAAAGGAATAATGTCTTGTAAGATAGCTACGACAAATCCAAATTTCGAATAATGGTTAGAGGCCATAAAAATTCGAGATAGACTCCATGTTTGAAAATCATGTTTGAAACTTGATTAATTTGCATAAAGGGTGAAAGACCCATCGATTGTAAATGTGTTTTCAATGAGAAAACTAACAAATGTGGAAATGTATATGCATACATAGCTCGATTGGATGAAAAGGATACAATTAAATTCACGGAGTTGATTTTAATAAAAACCTATTCACCAATCGAAATGCTAAAGTCTTTTCGTGATTGTTTTAGCAAAATTGCTCATATGAAATATGGAAAAATAGATACTAAAACCGCCTTCCTAAAATAGCATTTTGGAAGTGACTATGAAAATAGTCTAAGGGTTTTGAAAATCTAAATAATGCTAGATTTGAAAGCAAGCTCAAGGAATCCGTTATGGGATTTAAGGAAGCATTGCATATAGGAATTGGAACGTGTTTTCTCATAAAGTTAATAAGAGGATTGACTTATGGAGAAACATATAAATTCTAATGAATAAGAAGTTTAGTGGGAGCAAAAGTAAAGGTCCAACGAGAAGTTTACGAACTCGATTGTGAAATAACTATCAAATGCTAAATGCTTAGATTTGAAAGTATTTTCGACAATGGACCAAGCAAAAGACGATACTTAGTACGTATTGAGTATTAAGTTCTATTCTATAGACTTAATAAAATGTTTGAACGTGTAAAGGAGTTTACCATGTTAAACATGAATTGAAGGACTTTGAAAGACTTAAATGTTTGAACTAAGTATAAGCTAGGCTAAATACTAAGTCAAACATGAAAGACTCTAATAGAGACTTTCAACCATATCACACAGCAAACTGTTTAGCAAAGACTCGGTGAAACTGAATGAGCTAAAATGACAAATTGATGGAATAAGATTGAGAATTACTTTGTAATTTAATCCATCATGTACGTTGTGATATGGAATCGTCGCAAGACTTACTTTCTTAGAGCTTGTGAAGTATGTATGAAGCACCAATCTACCTGAATCTATGTATTAGATCGTTAGATTATGGCCAAGAACATCCAAAGTACTTGGATAAGTAACAGGATGAGTTCTTGACTTGTGGAAACAAATACAATTTGAGAATTGATGTTGCAAGCACAAGCCTTAACAAGGAAGCCGTTTATAAGCACGAGCTAATAATAAGTCGTGGCTTGAGAATGGTAACATGGACCTGGATCCATGTGTAATGTGCAGGAATTTAAGGAAAATTTCCATGATCACAAGTGATTAGGGTATCCTAAATCATTGTGAGCCGTTTGGAATGAAACCCAAGCAAATCATCATCAGGTTGTCTACTAAAATATATGTTGTGAATATTGTTGCCTTAATGGCGATAATAAAGAAGATGTTCTATGGAAAGTTCGTTGATGAACGTTAATGATTGTAGGTTGTCACGTTGAAGGTCTCAATCATGAATATGAATGGGAGCCATAACTTGGACAATAAATCCTAAATCACATATAATCCATGACACTCTCAAATTTTATCATCTTATTATGAAAGTGATCAGTAATGAAGATGGTAAGATTAGCAAAGTAATTATAACTAAACCTATGCAATGAGTGAGCGACAACAATCACAATTGCATGAAAGAAATCAAGCATATTAGATATGGGTGTGATTTCTCTAGATGTTTTATAAAGAGTGATACTCTTAAAAAATTCGGAAAAACCATTTATCATAAGATGATTCATTTAGGTTTTGGAGTAATTTACAATTTCATGCAATTTTATCACTCCGTTAGCTATTTAATTATGGTTTAGAATTAAATAATGAGTCCATTCGATTCTTGGAACATTCAAAATAGGGTATCAAGACCAGTCTTGGTAAGGAAACACTTATTAAGTGAACGTTGAATATTATAATAAAAAATTATCCCTAATCGAGGTCATTTAAATGATGGACGATTAATGACTAATTGAGATTAGTGTGTAGTCTGATTTATAGCACCGTTTCTTGTGCTACGAGGACATGAATGTCATAAATCATTTGCAAAGGTATTGGCTTAGAACCATACTGGATCGATCTATGAGAATACTTTAAGAGATTAAAAATCGTCATAAGTATACTTCTCATTATGGCTATCGGAACCTATTTCCTTGACCATGAGTATTGTGAGTTCTCTTGTTTGAGTACTAGTCCGCTTTGATGTTGTCAAACGTCTGCCGTAATAGGGGATTATAACGGCAACCCTCGGGCGGCTAGGTCCTCTTAGTAAGAGGAACTACATTAAAAGACTGGGAATGTCCCCCTACAAAATAGGGAAGATGTCTTTGTTGTATACAAGGCCTCTTGTAGAGCGAGACTGTAAAAAATGCATGGCCGTTCTCAGATGGATTTTGGAAATCATCTGTTTATTGTCAGTCGGACTCGGAATCGAGAAACACATCTAGACGTAATAAGGATGACATAATAATCTTACCTTATAGTTCATGAATAGACATTAAGTGACATAGGAAAAAGGTTGTACACTAAATGAGCACTTGTCCAGAAGGACAAGTGGGAGATTGAAAGGAATGGTGTCCTTCGAACAAGTGTACTATTCCGTTAGTGGATTAAGAATTATTAGAAAGCTAATACATTCAGTAGGGTAAAGTGATCGGAATGCCTGGGTGGAGGCCGCTTCCGATCAGTAATATTAATGTATAATTAATATTACAGCTTAATCTTGACTGAACCCTTCGGGTCACACCCTAGCAAATATACAAACCGACTCGACGAATAAATTCGTTCCGAATTAATTCGTCGCCCGAGTATTAAATATTTAGATGTCGGAAATTCGAGCTTGGAGCGTCGAAAATGAGCGTCGTAGAATCTTAAATATCGAGCCAAAATTTAGGATTTGGCGAGACGGGAAAATGCTTCAAGTAATAAGTAAAATCCTAGCCACGAGAAAGGCTAGGAAAGTGCGCCTAAAAGGTGCGTGCCACGTGGCAACACACATGGCAAAACACCATGTGGCAGCACACGTGGCAGCTGCCAAGTGGCAGCCACTAAGTGGCCGCCGCCAAGTGGCAGCCGCCATGTTGGGAGCCACCTAGTGGTAGCCGCCAAGTGGCAGCGTGCCACGTAGGCAGCATGCCATGTGGCAGCGCGCCATGGTGGTAACGCGCATGGTGGCGGCACGTGTGGCAAGAGGCCGTGGACTCGGGTGACGGGTCATGGACACGGGCCAAAATAAAATGGCCCAACCGAACCCAACTTGGGGCTCAAGGTTGGGTGACACATGGTTAGTTCACATTGCATGTGAAATGCCTTGGGGACCAAGTGGGAAAGTGGTCCTCACCTAACCATATGACACTTGATACTTGTTCCTTGGTTTATTTAACTAAGGATTGAATTCATCAATCTTTCCATGTGGGATCTTTTCGTGAAAAAGTCCAACGTTGAAAGATGAGTGGAATTCACAAGCTATCCTTGCTTATAAATAGCCAAATCATGGCTTGAGATTTCTTTGCTTGAGTGGGAGTTAGAAAGAGCATTGCATTTTGGCAAAAACTCTTAAACTCCATTAACACTTGGGTTTTGGTCGGACCTTGCTAACTCCAAGGTAGCCGACCTAAAAAGTCGGTGTTCGTCCTTTGTCGGTGGATACCGTTGAAGGCTCGGTATTTTCGGAGCTAAAGCTTTCAAGTAAGAGCCCATTGGGTCGGGTGAAGCACGCGTCAAAGGTAAATTCCGATTTAATCCTTTTATGTTTATTTGTTATGCTTTATTGTTTTATTAATTGCGAGTGGTTCTTTGGGTCGGGGTTGTTTCCGCGGTAAGTTGGACTTACCAAACCCCAACACTTCCTCGGTATATGACTCAACCACTAGGTCGAAAGGACTTTCCCAAAGGTTGTAACGTAAGGGCAAAAGGTTAGGGGTAGGTTAAAAGTTTAAAATTTGGTGGTTTCCCTAAAAGTGAAGGAAAGAACGGGCCCTTTCTTAGAATCACAATCAAGTTGTCACCAAACAAAAACAAACTATTACCCCCAAGCTTATTCAAAGCTAAATCCACAGTATATATACAAAGAGCGTAAACGCTTCTCCCCCAAGCTAAAAGGAAGCATTGTCCTCAATGCTTGAAAAGGGAAAAGAAATTACATCAAAATATATTTAGATTTTCTCATATTCACTTTGTAGGTTTTTATTTTTTTTTTATTTTTTTTATTGGCATGAATATCAAAACAATTGTCCATGCCTCTTAGACTTAGTACGACTTTTACAAATATGCAATTGAATTTTCCTTGCCTTTTGTTTTACTTTGGACGGCTTTTATGTTATTCATTTTCCATTATTCACACAAATATCACAACATAAACTTGCTTTCAAGAGAACCAAATACACAAACTCCAACAATAATGATCAATTGCTTCACAAAAACCAATAATGGAAACGAAAATGAAACAAAAGGCTCAAGAACTAAAGATGTTGCTTGAAAAGAACGGAAAAGGCTCAAATGGTTAGCACAAGATGGAAAATGTAAACCCAATGAACTAAAAAGAAATAAAAATCTTAGAAATGAAAAATTACCACCCTGAAAAGATGCCTTTGTCCTCCCTAGTTAGTTCGGTCTCGAGTTTGAGAATTATGAGTCAAGATTCTAGATTAGGTCCGCAATAGTCAAGGATCCATGTCGCTTATACAAATATATGTTGAAGGCTTGAAAAATAATGAATAACCTCACATGGATGTGGCAAAAACTCACTAAAGGCGTCGAATCAACCAAAGGAAGCAACTCCGTCTTACCACAAACCCAACGGAATCCGGCTTCAAGGCCCCAAAAGGTCTAAACCACTACCTTAGCATACTCTATGTAATCCCCCGTATTTTTTTTTAAATATTTTGTAAATGAAATTTTATTTTATTTATAATATTTATTTGTTATTTTCAAGAATTTTATTTCAATAGTTTCAAATTATTAATCTGGGTCGAAATTATTTGAACAAATTATTTTATGCACCTTTATTCTACAATTTATGTCCAATCACACAAGCCTAACCCATTTGTTTACTTAATTGACCCATTATTTTTATGAGGCCCAATATTCCTATTTACCCTACAATTCTCTCCTATAAATACCCCATTAATCCCCAAAAATTTCCCACACAAAAAGGTTAGTCTTTTTTTTTTCTCCTTTGTTTTATTAATTTGTGTAATTATAATGATTGATTTATGGATTTTGATTTTATTGTTTGAAATTAATTTAATTAGTATCAAAATGTATTTTGATGATTAAACTTTATAATTTTAGATTATATAAATGTCATAATTTTCAGATTTTGTAAATTTTATAACCTAGGGTTTTTAATTATTGAAAATCATGATTTTAGGGTTTTTATGAACAATTGATTTAGGGCTTTTATAGTAATGATGTTTTGAAATTTTGGTGATTATAACTACTGATTATTTTAACTTAATTTCAGATTATTTTGAAGACGTAAATTTGTGTTTTAATTTTTAGATTTCCGTTCGTTAATGATAATCCCGTTTTAATCCCGATCAGGTTTTGAACTCATCCGATTTTGATAAAAAAAAGTAGTGTTTTCCATGTGGAAACAATGTTTTAAGAAAGACTCACTACCTTTGGTAGTGAGAACCACCCTCCAGTGGCCAAATTAAGCCTCTAAATATGATTTTCGGGCAGTTTATGATTTTAATGAAGTTTTTTTTATACTTAAAATATTATCCTTGAGTTTGATTAAAAAAATTAATTATGTTTAAAGTTAATTAAGCATAAATATATGTTTTTATTGAAGTTTTAAGTGCTGGAAATAGTTTATAAGTACTACTTTTTGTTTTGGGTGTTTTTGTCCCTTGGGAGAGTTACGTCACAAAGACTGGTCCACGCGTAAGCTGCACCTGCAAAACAACGGAAACCCCAGGTGGTTGGAGCTCCGACTCCGACGATCAAGTTAGTAACTTGAATAGGAGTAAAAACGTGCGGAAATTTTGGTGGAGATCTGCTCGGATTCCAAGCTCAGGATGTCTCTATCAAAGAGTAAATGTGTAATAAATGGTAAAACGTGTCTCCAAAAGGAAAAAATCTCCCTATTTAATGCACAAATTACCCTTTCTCGGGATTTGGGCCATGAAGGCCGCCTTTTTCCATTTCCTTGGGAGGACACGTGTCAAACAGGGATTGGTCTTATTTGGACTAACCCTAAGGTGACACGTGTCACACTCTGATTGGACCACGTGTAAGGGTAAAATTACCCCAAACATTTGCCCCTCACTGATGTGACGTACTGACGTAGCATCTGACGTGGCATCTGTGATAGGTGTCACTCATCCATTGGGAGTGATTTTACCGCCAATTTTTAACTGTTCACCTTATGCGGAAATTACGGAGGTACCTCTGAATTTACCCCCTATATGTAGCCGTTTACCCTCATTTTTTGTACGTTTTACAAAAATTTTAAGAGAGATAAACTTTAGAGAGAGAGAGAGAGAGAGTCTGCTTTCACGTCTGAGTTAAGTGCAAGCAATCAAGCTCGTTTTCGCCTGCCCTAGACGATTCCGCCTAACCTTCAGTCATCAGCTTTTAAAGGTACCGCCTCTGTCTCTCTCAGCTCTTTTCATTTTTTCCTGCTTGTATATACTCTTTGCAATAAATGGATGCATCACCAACACACACGACACAGCCTAGGTTAGAGTCCAGTCGGTCACCTGGTACGACTGAGTCTAGGACTGGGAGTGCCGCCTCGGGGTGTTGGGACCACCCTTATGCTTGGAATCCGACCGTCTATGTGTCTGTGCAGGACACAATGGCTCAGACAATGCAGACGACAAGAGATCCCAACTATAGGAGCGAGGGCTCAGGCGGGCAACCGCTTGAGGGGGAGACGTCAGGTAGGGAAAACCAGACGGTTGCTGAGAGGTCTCCCCCGGGTGCCCCTTCAACCCCTGGGGATTCATTCCGTGATGAGTGTGATAAGGGAGACGGTGAGGAGGCCCTCTCTATGCCCTGCTCGCAAGATGAGAACTCATCTGGGGAAAGCTCTGCCTCCAGCTCCGAGAGCAGTGACGAGCCTATGTCACCGCTTGAGGATAGTGAGGTGGAGGAGAGGAAAAAATGGAGAGAGAAGGATGACCCCTTCCAAATCCACGTCTCTGCCAAAGATAGGGCAAACATGGATAGAGACTTGGAGAACCTCAAGCTCATGCGCCCCCTAGCCGGCAAGTATACCATCCGGGTTCCGCCTTCAGAAGGAACCGTGATAATACACTAAAGTACGGTGGCGTCCAAAGGGAAAGAAGATAGAGCAAAAGAGTCGCCAACAAGTTTTAGGAACTTGTAAAGCGTTCACGAGGTGAAGGTTACACCCCTTAACGATCCAGGAGATCGTCAACTCCAATAGGTCTGGAACCATGACTGGTAGTTCAGTGATGAAGGTACAAATCCAACCCAAAAGAGATTGAACTTGCCCTAATAATAGGCCTCTACTTTATTCTGATCGTATTCATGTGCGCTTTCTAACTAACATGCAATCAATAGGTTTACCCTAAACCTGTTTAATCTATGTTGGTTTAATATTAATGCACAAATAAATCTATTATTGGTGATCACTTGAATTATAATAATAATTAACCCTAAACAAGATTATTAATTATCTTATTAAGCGTGATTACAAGTACAAATTCCCTTTAAACATGCATAAAAGGCGTGATCAAGCAATAACAATAAAAACCAAGCAACATAATAATAATTATAAAAATAATCATAATAATAATAATTAAAATAATCATGATCATAAATTATAACAACTATAATCATAATTAACATAATCATGTTAAAGCATAATAATAATAGCAAGATCCTAGGCATGATACTAACAAGATTAATAACAAACCCTAGCATGTCACTAAGCAATAAAAATCAAAGCTTTAACCCTAACATGATACTATTATGAATATTAGGAAGAGAATAAAAGGCATCGCAGGAATCATGATTGATATAAGCAAATCACCCTAAATATCATTCTAAAGAAAGCATCCTAACATGATACTATGAACAACCTAAACATGATACTAGGAATCAATAAAACATCCTAACATGATACTAGGAATCAAAATAACAATATAAGCATGATTTCTATATCATAAAATCAATAAATCAATTAAAGCACTTACTTGAATGCATCGTACCTCTTTCTAATAACAAAATACACGCAATAGTAACTTCAAGGAAAATAATAATCAAATAATTAAATTAAATATTTGAAATGGAGATTAGAAATTTTAGACTAGATTTGGGACCAAACCCTCAGAAATATCAAACCTTTCACGTCTAGGGCGAAGGCAACGTCGAACTTAGCTAGGTGTGTCTAATGCTAATGTATGAGTAATTGTGTTTGTAAAAGGCTAAGCTAGAAAGTGGGAGAGAATCAAGAAATTCTTGATGAGAGTTGGTGATTGAAAAAGGGGAGATATGACCTCTACTTATAGGAAAAAAGAGATTCGAAAAATAAAGAAAAGAATCCGAATTCGAATCGAAATAGAACTCGATGGACAGTAGTTTTTGCGGATTTTGTTTTTATCATATCTTCTGATCCAGAAGTCCAAATAAAACATATAATACGTCGTTGGAAAACTCTTGAAGTCTACTTTTCAACTTAATTAGAATCAGATTAAAATCTTTTGTATATAAAAAGATATGTCCGAAATAGTAGGACGGTGTCAGTTTTGGATAGATTTTCATATCTCATTCATATCTTTTTCGTTATAACTCGGATTTAATATTATAATATATCATTGGAAAGATAATTTCAAGATCTATCCAACCATATAAAACTTTGATAAAGATTATGATGCACGAAAATAATATCTGACTGTCTTTGATAACATTAAATTCGAATAGAATTAGGATTTAAGAAAAAGGGAAAGTTTTAAAAAAGGAAAGTTTTTATTTAACTCAAATTCTTTAATCTTATCTTTTCAAAAAGGATAATTAAGATCTTTTAAAAACTTATAGAAGGTTCTAATTAATCCTAATTATTTTAGGAATAGGATTAAACCTTTGGACCCTCCACATGATCATTGGGTCGTAGGTAAAATCCGGTTTGAGCCCAGTTTAGTATTTTTGCCATAACTTCCTCATTATTCATCGGAATTGGGCTTATAATATATCGTTGGAAAGGTCTTTTCAAACCCCATCTATTTACACCATTATTGGACCCATATCATGGACCAAACTAAAATGGAATACATGTTTTTCTAAAATAAGGTAAGAAAAGAAATATTTTCAAAAACAGAAAGAAGAGATATTTTAATAAAAAACATCGTCATCACTAGACTTTTCACACTTTCGCTTTGTTCGATAATCAAATGACATGAAAGGTATTCATCACTGGGTTTGGTTTTGGGGAGACACATTTGGGTGTCTACACGTATGCGCCTGACCTTAAGACCGTCTGGGGTACTTTCGTGCCGAATTTGGCAATTACTAATGTTTTTCGCTCTTTTTTGCAGAGGAAGCTTTAGCCATGCTCCCAGACGAGAAAACACCCAAAAGGTCCTCCGCCGCCATCCGCTGAGATCTGGCGGAAAAGCTAGCGGCAGCTATCAGGGCCAAGGTAAGACGCCTGACCCTTTTTCTTTTACTTTACAAGTTTCGTTTCCGGATGCATAACTAACTTGCATCCACTTTGCAGGGAGGCGAAATCCCAAAAACGTTTGAGAAGACTCTCAAACGGGCCAAGGATGACTCCGCCTCTACCCCCTCCAAGAAAAAGACTGGCTCCTCCCAGACTCTTGGAGCAAGAGCCGGGAAAACCCTAATGCGTCTTGGGGGCAGGATGCAGGAGGTAGACGACGATTTTGGCCTGGATTTCGTCAACCCCTTGTCCATTGGAAGAGGGGTTACAGCGCCTGTAGAAGGTTCTCGCCAGGCCGTCTGTGAAGGTAAGGCTAACCCATTTGAGTCCCCGCCTAAGTTAGGGTGGCCTTTGCGAGTGAAATCCCACTCCCAACAGACTTCTTCCTCAGACGTTCGACAACAGATTGGTGCCGCCTATATTTTGCACTCATCAAGTGTTGATTGTGGTGCAGATGTCTCTCCTCGCAAGCCAGACGCCCAGAAGCATGCCAAGGCCATGCTTGACGCCGTCCGGAAGAGGGACAAAGACAACATCCCTGGGATAGAGACATTCAATCTGAAACGCATTCTATCCCTTTTGGCTGAGGTAAGGTGTAAGAAAGTAACAAGTGAACTTCAAGTATTATCCCACCTGCAGATCTAACCTCATTCATTATATGCAGGCTCTGTTGTGGGTAGACGGTCTCAAACGTCTATACTCCCGCAAGCGGGTAGAGGTTAAGAGAGCCAACAAATCAGCCAGAGACGCTGAAAACGTTGCTCTATACTCTTGTAAAATAAATGAACTTAAGACTAAAGCCACAATGATGACGAAGGCATCGAAGATTGATCAGCTAGAGAAGGACCTGGAGGCGTTCAAGCAGAAAGCCGGGGATGCTGAGACGGCGCTTAAAAAGGCCAGAGAGGAGCTTGACAAAACCAAGACGGAGCTGGACTCTCTAAAAGGGATCTCCCAAGAGAACAACGACCTCAAGGCCAAAGTCAAGGAGCTGGAGGAGGCGGCGGCCCAGGCGCAGCTAAACTTTAAAGCAACTCTGGAGGCGGAACAAGAGCGCGTGGTTGCTGAGAGTGAGGTTGACAACGACACCCGGATGAATATTGCCTGGCACGCCTTGTATCCAAACAAGGAGTATGGCATCTGGGCACTAGCTCACAAATATGCAGAGGAAGTTGTATATTTGAGGGAGAAGGGCGAGCCAGAGCCGGAGTCGTTCGAAGCCTGGGCGCAAGCTGAGCTTCCAGAACCTGGTCACCTCGTCCCGACTCAAGCGCACGAGGTTCGTTCTGACGAGGAAGATGAGTATGAGGGGGGCAATGACCAGGTGGAACCGTCTGCAGCTCAACAATGACTTTCTGCGGCAGTAAGCCATTTTTTTTTTCTTATTCAGCGGCTGTATGCCAAATTATTTTCTTTCCGGCCTGCGTGCCGAGTATTAGTTGTCTTTACCGGCTGAGGAGCCGGGTTATTTAAATATTTGTTTCACTTCCCGGACGAGGTCCGATTAACAATGTTCTACCATGACCGCTTGGTTAGGTAGTTCTTTAATAAATGCACCGACTGAGTAGGTTTTGATCATTTTGCGCTTGAATTTTGCATTTTTAATTTTGCAAGTATGCTTGAAATTTTTGCTTTTGCTTAACTTAGGAAAAGCATGCGGCAACAGATAATCCGGCTGCTCTTGCCCTTTGGCGGTTGTGTGGTTGGTTTCACCTTTAAATCGATTGATTAACTTGGAAACGACTGATTCTTTAAAGAGCATGATATGTTGGAAAGTCAATAAATCACAACAGTGATTTCCCCAAACTAAGTGCACAGCCGCTCATGTGACAGGTGCTGAGTATTAGGCGGAAAAAGACCGTCTGGAAATCAGACGAAAGGCGAAGGACCATCTGTCCTGTCATGAGACAGGGGGCAAATTTCCGCCTGGGGGTCTTGCACCCTAATTAGGCATTTCTGCCTTGGGAAAACATTTAATTTCGAAGGGTGATTCATTTTACCCAAGCCAGGCGGCTATGAGTTGGACCATGCCGCCTGTATATACAAGTGCACTCTGATAGTGCTTGTGATGATTGCACCCAAGGGGTGTTACCGGCCGTCTTAATACTCATGGAGTAGACAAAATTTGAATAACCATCTGGCCTTCGGCCTCATGTCTTTTTGACGGTTGCGTAGCTGTTGCACAACCCTTGATGCCCCAGTGGGTTGGGTTGGTGCAACTTTGGAATGAAAAACTTGGGAACTTCGGTCGGTCACCGGCTGATGTCTGAGGACATCCGGTATTTTGAAAACTTAAACGTTCTTCCAACTTTTCTGGTCAGACGGCTATGAGTTGACCAATATAGTCATTCAATCTTTGCCGTCTGCATAAGTACGTAGAGCAAACATGTAGGCCACTCTCTGCGGCGATCGCACCTAGAGGGGTGTCGTCGGATGCCATTGTCCATGTTGGGACAGGCGATTTTATGAAAAAGCCACCATCAGGCCATTGGCCCCTGGTCTAGGTTGAGACCGGCTGTATAGCCACTAAGCGGTTTTGTGCCTAGTTTAGTTATCCGGCCAGTGGCCTCATGTAAAATAAACGCTAAATTGTCTACTAAGTTTCAAACTTAAAGACTTCACCAATTGGGCCGCCTGTGAATTTCTCAGACGGCCTTAAAACTTGAAAAAGGAAAACATAATTGAAAACAAAAAGCGATTTCTCATTAATAAACTTTTTTCTTACAAAATTTTACAACTCAAAAGTAGTAATTTTTCAAATTGTCTACATTCCAAGTCCTAGGCAGGCGCCTGTCGTCTGGGGTTTCCAGGCGGTAGGTTCCGTTTATAATTTCCTCATAGATCTGGTAGGGGCCTTCCCTATTTGGAGTCAGCTTTCCAAGCTCATTGGCCCTACCGGTTGCCTCTATTTTTCGTAACACAAAGTCGCCAACTTTCAAAGGGCGCTTGTGCACTTTCTTGTTGTAGGCTCTTGTCATTCTCAGACGGTATATCTCGTGACGCAAGGCAACATTGCCCCTGCGTTCTAGGAGTGAGTCCAAAGCCAGACGCATGGCCTCCCAATTTGTTTCCTCGTCATAAAGCATTACCCTGAGGGTAGGCTCGTAATGTTCGATGGGCAAGACGGCTTCAGCACCGTAAACCATAAGAAATGGGGTTTCCCCGGTTGACCCTTTGGCCGTTGTCCGAATGGCCCATAGGTCATGAATCAATTCTTCTGCCCATAAACCACCGACTCTTTCAATTTTATTTTGTATGCCGTCTGAGATGAGTTTGTTGAAGGCTTCAACCTGGCCGTTTGCTTGGGGTCGAACGACTGATGCAAAACAGTTGGAGATCCCTTGATCCCCCAACCAAGTCTTAAGTTGAGGCATCTCAAACTGAGGGCCATTATAAAACACCATAGACATAGGTACACCAAACCGGGTGATGATGTTCTTCTAGATGAAAGAGATGACATCCTTAATCTTGATGTTCTTGACTGCCTCCGCCTCCACCCACTTGGTGAAGTAATCCACAACCACTAGAATGTAACGTTTTCCGCATGGAGCAGGCTTATAAGGACCTTAAATCTCCATGCCCCATTTTGCAAACGGGACTGGGCTGTGGATGGCCGTTAGATCAGTAGCCGGGCGGTGAATAGGTTTGCCAAATTTCTGACATTTGTCACATTTCTTCACCAGCTCTTTGGCGTCTGCCTCAAGGGTAGGCCAAAAGTAGTGTCGCCTGGCTTTGACGGCTAGGGATCTCCTGCCTATGTGGCAGGCGCAGTACCCTGCATGCAATTCTTCGAGAACTTCCTTCCCCTTTTCTGGGTAACACACTTTAGAAGAGGCTTCAAAAACCCCGCCTTGAAGAGTTCTCCGTTTCTCATCTCGAAGTTCGCCGCTCTCTTTTTCATGATGGCTGCCTCCTGTGGCGAATCAGGGAGCGTGCCGTCTATCAAGTAAGCCCGGATGCCATCCATCCAGGTAAAGCTTCGGTCTAGAGTTCCAATGGGCTCTTCATAAATGCTTTTTTTTCCAGAACTTCCCAAAAGAATGACCGAGGCGTATCACAACAGGCGGAAGATGCTAACTTGGCTCAAAGTGAACCCTTCGAGTGACCCAGCCTATTCTTTGACCGCCTGAAGATATTTGATCATTGCCGGATGGGTAGCCTCATATGTACCTTCGTACTGGCTAACGACCAATTGAGAATCAGAGTAGGCGTCAACTTTGGTAGCCCCTGCTTCCTTACACATGCGGATTCCAGCCAGCAGGGCTTCGTATTCCACCTCATTGTTTGAGGCCTGAAATTTGAACCGTAGTGCATACTCATATTTATCTCCTTCCGGAGATTCATATATTACGCCTGTACAACAGCCGTTCTTTGTTGAGCTCCCGTCTACATACACTTTCCAAACCCGATCAAGATTATCCGGAGCCACCGGACGGGTCATTTTAACAATGAAGTCGGCAAACGCCTGACCCTTCACTGGCTTTCTTGGTTCGAAAGTGATTTCAAGACTTTGCATTTTAATAGCCCATTTAAGCATTCTGCCAGATGAATCCAAGGTAGACATTGGCCGTTTGAGTGGCTGGTCGGTGTATATCACCACCGGATGTGCCAGAAAATATGGCTTCAACTTCTTGAATGCCATATACAGAGCAAGGCCGAATTTTTCAAGCACGGGGTACCGGAGTTCAGCATTTTTTAGGACATGGCTAATGAAATAGACCAGGAGCTGAACACCCAAGGAGAACGACACTAAGGGCGTGATCTGAGACGGCTAAGTACATGTACATCGTCTCTCTGGGCAGAGGACTAACGAGCATCGGCAAGGAGTGCAAGTGCTCTTTTAGCCTTTGAAAGGCCGCCTCAGCATCATCCCCCCATTCAAATCTGGTCTTCTTCCTGATTGCTTAGAAGAAATAAAGGCATTAGTCACCTGACCGGCTGAGGAACCTCCCCAGTGCCGCCAGGCAACTAGTTAGTCTCTATGCTTCCTTGACAGTGCGGGGTGACTTCATGTCAATCACCGCCTGTATCTTCTCAGGGTTAGCCTCTACCCCCCTTTGATCAATCAGGAATCCGAGAAACTTCCCAGACTCAACGCCAAAGACGCATTTCTTAGGATTCAACATGACCTTGTGCCGCTTGAGGGTGGTGAATGTTTCTCGGAGATCAGCAACGTGATCCGTCTGTTGCTTGGATTTGACTATTATGTCATCAATGTACTCCTCCACATTCCTCCCGATTTGATTAATAAAGACCGTATTAATCATCCGTTGGAAAGTGGCAGGCTCATTTTTCAAGCCAAACGGCATCACAGTATAACATAATAACCCATGATCAGTGACGAAGGCCGTCTTCTCTTGATCATTTTTCCACAGGGGTATCTGATGGAAGCTAGAATAAGCATCCATAAAGCTCATCAAGGCGTGGCCGGCTGTAGAATCGACCAGGCTGTCGATCTTTGGAAGCGGATAACTATCCTTGGGACACGCCTTGTTGAGGTCCGTGTAATCAACACATATACGCAAGGTCCCATTCGACTTCTTTACAAGCACAACATTGGCCACCCACTCGGGGAAATTACATGGCCGAATAAACCCAGCGTCCAGCAGCTTTTTCACTTCGGCAGCTGCCGCCTGACTTCTTTCCTTGCTGTGATTTCTTTTCTTTTGCTGGACGGGCTTCTTTTTAGGATCCACGGCGAGTTTGTGGACAGCAAGATCCGGGCTGGCGCCTGACATCTCTTCCACTTCAAAGGCAAAAATGTCTTTGAATTCTTTTAGTAGAAGGTGCAAATCTGCACCCAACTTAGCACAAGCAACCGTCCCAACCTTTACAATACGCTCTGGACGGCTGTTGTACAGAGTTATATCAATATGTTCTCCAGCCGGTTGGGGACGAAGCTCATCTGACCGTTCCCCGGTCAGTGATTGCTATTTTTTCTCTTTCTTCACTTCCACCAGCAGAGGGGCCTTTCTTTTCTTCCCGGCTGCTGGTGGGGCTGGGGCGGCATCTTTGACATTGTCAAGGTCTATTGGTTCCTGCCCTTGGTTGTTTGGGGCCACATTATCCTTGACGGCTGAGAAGTAGCACCACCGGGCCGTCTTTTGATCCCCATTCAAGGAACCAACAGAGCCGTCATCCCTCTCATACTTGATGAGCATGAGAGAAGGGATGATTACAGCCTTGGCTTCGTTGAGGGTTGGTCGGCCCAGAATAATGTTTTAGGCAGTCAGCTCCTCAACGACCAAGAACTTGACGACCAGGTGTCGTCCTTTTCCTTTCTCACCCAGTCGGATTGGTAAATCAACCCTTCCTACTGGGTAAACCATTCCGCCCCCAAAACCAACCAGGGGTTGTGGAACCGGATGCATGATGCTGACGTTGTATTTCTGCTTTTGCAGGAACGAGAGACTGATGATGTCCGATGAGCTTCCGGTGTCAATAAGGATTCGTCCAACCAGCTGGTTGGAAACCTTACATTCAATGACGACCGGGTCGTCATGCGGATGGCGAACGCTGCCCCTGTCCTTCTCAGTGATTAGAACGTCTGGGAAGGAGGAGCTAGCAGACGCCTGCTCATCATCATCTTTGTCCATCTTTCGAAGATGGCTCTTGGTGCCCCTAATGGTAGGGCCACCGCACGAGAAACTGCCTGCTATGGTGTAGACCAGCTTCTTATCGGTGTCCGAACTACTAGTAGGTTGGGGAGTCTTGGACGACTGCCCCTTGTTCCTCTTATTAGTCCCTTTGGACTTAGAAATGTAGGACTTAAGCATCCCTTTGTCAGCCAAACGGTCCAACGCCCGCTGTAAGCTAAAGCAGTCATTGGTGTCATGACCAACTTCCTCATGGTACTATAGACACCTAAAAATGTCTCCCCAAAACCAAACTCGATGATGAACAACCTTTCACAGCAATTATTGGTCGGGTTGAGTATTTAACCTTGGAGTGCTTCAATCCATATTTCCATTTCATAAACCAATAAAACTTCTAGCCCAATTTCCCAAACCATAACTTATTTTCCTCTTTTCGTGCCTTTAAACCTAAAATAATTCATTTCGTGTCCTTTAAAATCATTCATTTCGTGTCCTTTTTATAAAAACGTTTATCTCAGTTTATTTTGGTCAATAATCTGGGTCCAATGACTGAATAGTTGGATGGGGATTTAAAATATCTTTCCAACGATATATTATAAGCCCAAATCCGAGGTATAACGAATAAGTTATGGACAAAATATTAAACAGAGCCCAAACCGAACCTAAGCCCACCTTACCTATGACCCAATGATCATGTGGAGGGTCCAAATGATTTAATCCGATTTCTAAAACAATTATGATTAATTAGAAGCTTCTATAAGTTTCTTAAAGATCTTAATTATCCTTTTTGAAAAGATAAGATTACAGAGTTTGAAATTGAACAAAACTTTTCATTTTGAAAGTCCTAATTTTATTCGAATTGAAAGACATTCAAAGATAGACATATATTATTTTCGTGCCTCATAGTTTTTATCCAAATTTTATATGGTTGGATATACCTTGAAATTATCTTTCAAATGATATATTATAATATAGATTCCGAGCTATAATGGAAAAGATATGAATATGATATCAAACTCTACCCAAAACTGACCCCGTCTCACTATTTCGGCCATATCTTTTATTCTACAAAATATTTTAATCTGATTCCAATTGTGTTAGAAAGTATAATTCAAGAGCTTTCCAAATATATCTTATTCATATAATTCCAATTTCTGGATCAAAAGATATGATAAAAACAAATACCGTAAAAACTGTTGTCTATCGAAAGAGTTTTATTCCGATTCAATTCGGATCTTATCTTTTCTTGATTCTTCGACCTTCTTTTTTCTCTATAAATAGAGGTCATATCACCCATTTTTCAATCATCAACAAGCTTTATCATCAAATAATTCTCTTCTCCCTCTTTAGCCTAAACATGAGCCTCCCCATTCTTTTACTATTTCTTCCTTTAAGCACTCCAAGAAGTCCATACAATACCTGAAGTTCTATCTTAACCCAAGGCGTGAAAGTTATAATTAACTGAGGGTTTGGACCAAATCAAATCTATATTTTTTTAATTTAATTTAATTTTCATTTGCTTTATATTTTTATTGAAGTTACTAACAGTTTATTCATGACGTAGCAATTTAAAGGAACGCGCAGAATGTGAGTAATTAATTAATTTAATTACTCTTATTTTATGTTTATATTGCTAGTATCATGATTAGTTTATTTTATATTTGATTTGACTAACGTTATTATTGTTGAATTGCTTCCAATATTAATGTTAATTCTATTATTATTATTGATCACTATATTGCATGTTTAAAGGAAGTATGTAATTGAAAATCACGCCTAATAAGATAATTTGGACAACCGGTTTAGGTTCCTTTTTAATCTTGTTATTTAATTCAAGTGATCACAAATATTTTAGAATTATATGTTGCATTAATATTCAACCAATTTAGCTTAATAATAGTTTTGAGCAAATTGAATCTTTATTTGTATGCCTTTGAGATCGCAGGAATCACTTTTCACTATAAGAATCGAGTAGAGGCCAATACGGGCGAATATGACTCCATGACTCACTTCGTACCATCATCCCCAATCCTCCTTTCGTGGTTCCGAACCATATGGAGTTAGTAATCTCATGGATTATGAATGGGGTGTAACCTTCACGGGTCAATCGTTGTTGCCTATCGTTGTCCCTTTATCGTGGTTGCCTTTTATGATCCGTGAACGGTTTACAAGTTCCTTAAAAACTTGTTGGCGGCTCCCTACATTCCTTGTCCCTCATCGTATATGTCAATTCCCACTTCCTATGGGTTCCAAGAATATTCACACATGCTTATAACTTAGGCGCATTTCGAGCGACGCCTACAATTTGGCGACTCCACTGGGGAGGATTCTTGGTTATTTATCGATTTCAGTGATCGATATTTAATTAAGATGAGTGGATGAGACTTGAAAGATTCTTGAATTGTATTCCTGCGATTTAATTGGCCTTTTCTCATATGCATATGCAATTTTAGCTTACTTATTTTGCCACAATAGTACGTGTTCTACGTATGTGGCTAGCCCGGGGGATTTATGCTCTATCAACCTGAAAACGCTCATGGTAATAAGGGTTCATCTAAGTTTTTAAATCCACCCAAACCATGGAGTCGAGTTCGATTTCATCACAAACTCGCGGAGCCGCCCGTTGGCATACTTCCTCAACGGAGGCTGCCTTGGTAACGCGTCCAAGCTCTTAACCATGGTACCCTTTAACACCCAAAAGCTTGACCATAGTGGAACATAGATCTTGACTCTAGGTTGCGAATTTCATTTCATCATTCGTGACAAAGTGCTTATATGTGCATTTTTTTAATTGATTTTTTTTAATTGATTTTTTTTATTAAACCCTTTTTATTTTTATTTTTTTAGACTCGAGTTATAGATTTTTTTTTTAATTTTTGAGTCACCCGGATTTTAATTCCCGTATACTGCACAAGAGTCAACTTTTTTTTGTCATAGTCAGAGTTCTAGAAAGAGTTACGTGTCGTAAAAACTATGGATCTGTAGCCCCGAGTTTTATCTTTAATTTGGAGCTGGTGTCGTCCTAATCAGAGTCACAGATCAAAAGTTATAACCGATATACTACAACCTGTCCAGTTTAGGTGTCTTTTTAACGTTACCTTTTTTATTTTATTTAAAAAAAAAAAAAAATCTTGTCAACCTATTCTTACCCAAGTCCGTTAATTCCTGTCAACTCGTATAACATAGGATTATAGATTTTTATTTTTATTTATTTATTTTTTTATACCCATGACTCAAAACTCTTCTAGAATTCTAGTCCTCTTCCTAGTTTCTTGTGATTTTTTGTGCTAACCTTAACATCTGTTCTTTGTCTTTGATTGAGGTTGATCTTATTTATGACTAACGATTGCCAATGGACCATTTTCACCTATTGAATAGTATAAACATTAAAATTGGACAAAATTAATCAAGTTAGTTTGTCTTTTAGTCTTCCGTGCTATTTGGTCATTGAGTCCTTTATCTTTCACAACGTCCTCATGTCTAGCCATGCGATCATACCACGAGTCTTAATAAAGTCACCTAATCACACATGTTGAGTCGTTTCACACACTTTGTCTTCGAGTAATGCACTATATTGTTTATGATTGTTTATTAGGACCATGAATGCATCGTTTTCCGTCGTAATAGGAATGAGTGGAGTATTTCCCATCAGCGTTCAAAATAGTTTCATACACTCTTACATTTCAATTCGTGTATTGAGTGAATGCATTAAGTGAGTTCATCCCTACACAATACTTGAGTCAGAAATCACTAGGCAATAGTTGGAAGAATAAGGGGAACGTCACTTCTTCCTTCTTTCCTTTCAATCAAATCATCAACAACAAGAAACTATTTTCCTCAGCAGGTAGCTAGAATTAACTCATAAACAGCCATGAAGACAAAGCATGATGCAAGCTTCTCACCAAGATTTCATGTTTTCTTTTTCTTTTGTTTAAAACCCTTCCCCCTATTAAGTCTAGCATAAGTTCTCCTTATCCTTATGTGTATATGCCAAGTTCCATCAATGAGCATTTCTTTCCTTTGCATTTGATCATGCCATTCGCCAAAAAAAAAAAAAAAAAAAAAAAAAAAAAAAAAAAAAAAAAAAAAAAAAAAATTACTAAAATAAACACAAGGTACACCAATGACTTGAGGCACCTTTACAACCCTGTCACTCCCTGTTAACCGTTCAATCACATTTCATTTCTTCATCAACCACTTTGAGCCTCGTCTAATGTTTTGCCTACATTTCTTCAACCCACATTCACTTAACCCTGGGATGGGAAGGTGTGCAATTTATGTAACAGTCAGAAATCAAGTTCAAATTAAGAAAAAAAGGGAAAAAAATTAGTAAATAAAAAAAAAAAACAATGTGTAAAGGCAAGTGTTCCAATGTTTTTGATATCAAAACGTCTCAAATTGCGTCTCTCATCGAGTGCTTGGTACCGTGCCTGAGAAACATGAATGCTAAGTGAGTGATGGACCGCATGATCTGAGATTGCCCACATTGATTCAAAGAATGAAAAAAAATAACAAAAAAAAAAAAGAAGAAAAAATGAAAATAAACTTGCAAAATTCAAAACAAAAAAAATATATGAAAAATAAAACTTGCAAAGTCTAATACATAATTGCATATCTTGGGGGCTTCTCTCGGGTCTTGAGCCTTTTAAACCTTCAGCTTATCAACATTACAACCCTTGAAAGACCTCTTTGAGGTGTACACACACTTGTGCAAAGTTCGGTTAGAGCTACGTTGGCCTGATTCATAACGGATACCTAGGCAACCTCACATCGAGGTGCGGCCACATTCACATTCATATCCACATTCATATTCATATCCATGCATAATCGAGTCGAAGAATATCTAATGCTTATTCCTATGACCTTGTTCATCTAGCGCTAGACTTGGGGGCTTGAACCCACACCATTTAGCCTACCTAGCCTAAGGAGTTATCATCTTTGACTCTTCTCACATATATTTCTATCACCATAACCCTTGCATCCAGCCTAAGTATCACATTCACACACTTCACTCACACATCCATATCCATATCAATCATCATTCCCTTTAAGAGCCCTTTATCATGAAATCTTGTTTAAACACTGTGCATGTTTCATCATCTTTCAGGATAACATGAATTAAAAGAAACATTGTATACTTGCTTAGCTTCCTGACCTGAGCAATGTTCATTGTTTCACGCATCGCATAATGTGCTGAGAAATATTTATATATCAATGATTTTTAGTCATACAAAGCATATCGTGCTTAGCTCCTTGACCTAAGCAACGTTCATTATGCAATAATCATTTCATCTATATGTGTTCTTAGCTTCCATACCTAAGTGACGTTCAAGATCGCTTCTTTACACCATATATGATGCTTAGCTCCATCGTGTCACATGATGTAATTGTCCTTAGCCTCCTGGCCTAAGGACATGCATCATGCATACATTACTTTCAAGAAAAGCAATTCAATCCATGCGATTCATTTTGTCTTTCTCAAAGAGGAAGTTCAAAACTTCTTTCCTTTTTTCGCGTCTATTCTTTTGGGGAAGTTTAAAAAAACCTTTTTCAAAATTTTCTCAACGAGGGAAGTTCGAAAATAAAATTTCATTTTTCACGTCTTTCTTTTTCGGGAGAAAGTCGATACCCTCCACTCATCTCATGACAAAAATGATGGAAAATTTTTGCTTTTGCATTTTCGGTTGCTTGTGTCTGTACACACACACACACAATCACAAGTCATACTCGTGTCATGTCATGTCGTGTCAAGTAAAACTTGGTCAAGTCAGTTGGTCAAGTCAATCATAGTCTATACGAGTCCCTTGGCAAATTTTATTTTGCAGGTCTCAATTACAGCCCACGTCCGGGGACAAGCGGACCATCTACAGCCCACGTCCAGGGACAAGCGGACCATCTACAGCCCACGTCCGGGGACAAGCGGACCATTTACAACCCACGTTTGGGGAAAAGCGAACCAACTACAGCCCACGTCCGGGGACAAGAGGACCATCTACATCCCACGTTCGGGGACAATCGAACCACCATCATTTCACGGCGCAAGGTTCTCGATACACAGAGACTTGCAATCTCATCATCTGTCGACTTTCCTCAAGCATGGAAAGTATTATCCGGTGGATTTCTTCAAGCATAGAAAAACGCCAAAATCATATGTCGACTTTCCTCAAGCATGGAAAGTGTCACCAGGTATGTTTCTTCAGGCTTAGAAAGTTACCAAACTCATCCGTCGGCTTTCCTCAAGCATGGAAAACATTTCAACAAATGTTATCCGGTGGATTCCTTCAAGCATAGGAAAATACCAAACTCATTTGTCACCGATACACTGGTGTCAGATAAGTGTTCTATCCCTGTACTCTTTTATCTGTGGAATTAACATTTACTACAGGTATCGGCGTATACCGAGTGATTTAGGATCGTAGAACGTCTTAAATCATTCTCCGTCCCAATCTACTACTTTGACTATCGTTTTCGAAACTGACGTTTCTACAAACTCAGTCAAAGTGGGGGCTTCTGTAGACACCTAAAAATGTCTCCCCAAAACCAAACCCGATGATGAACAACCTTTCACCGCCATTATTGGTCGGGTTGAGTATTTAATCTTGGAGTGCTTAAATCCATATTTCCATTTCATAAACCAATACAACTTCTAGCCCATTTCCCCAAACCATAACTTATTTTCCTCTTTTCGTGCCTTTAAACCCAAAATAATTCATTTCGTGTCCTTTAATTAAAATCATTCATTTCGTGTCTTTTTAATAAAAACGTTAATCTCAGTTTACTTTGGTCAATAATCTGGGTCCAATAATTGAATAGTAGGATGGGGCTTTAAAATATCTTTCCAACGATATATTATAAGCCCAATTCCGAGTTATAATGGCTAAGTTATGGCAAAAATATTAAACTGAGCCCAAACCTAACCTAAGCCCACCTTACCTACGACCCAATGATCATGTGGAGGGTCCAAATGATTTAATCCAATTTCTAAACCAATTATGATTAATTAGAAGCTTCTATAAGTTTCTAAAAGATCTTAATTATCCTTTTTGAAAATATAAGATTAAAGAGTTTGAAACTGAATAAAACTTTTCTTTTTGAAAGTCCTAATTTTATTCGAATTAAAAGACATTCAAAGATAGACAGATATTATTTTCGTCCCTCATATTTTTTATGCAAATTTTATATGGTTGGATATCCCTTGAAATTATCTTTTAAATGATATATTATAATATCAATTCCGAGCTATAACGGAAAAGATATGAATAAGATATCAAACTCTACCCAAAACTGATACCGTCTGACTATTTCGGTCATATGTTTTATTCTACAAAATATTTTAATCTGATTCCAATTGAGTTAGAAAGTATACTTCAAGAGCTTTCCAAAGATATCTTATTCATATTATTCCAATTTCGATCTGGATCAAAAGATATGATAAAAACAAATACCGTAAAAACTGCTGTCTATCGAAAGAGTTTTATTCTGATTTAATTCGGATCTTATCTTTTCTTGATTCTTCGACCTTCTTTTTTCTCTATAAATAGAGCTCATATAACCCCTTTTTCAATCATCAACAAGCTTTATAATCAAATAATTCTCTTCTCCCTCTTTAGCCTAAACATGAGCCTCCCCATTCTTTCACTATTTCTTCCTTTAAGCACTCCAAGGAGTCCATACAATACTTGAAGTTCTATACTTAACCCAAGGCGTGAAAGTTGTAATTAACTGAGGGTTTGGACCAAATCAACTCTATATTTATTTAATTTAATTTAATTTTCATTTGCTTTATATTTTTATTGAAGTTACTAACTATTTATTCATGATGTAGCAATTTAAAGGAACGCGCAGAATGTGAGTAATTAATTAATTTAATTACTCTTATTTTATTTTTATATTGCTAGTATCATGATTAGTTTATTTTATATTTTATTTGACTAACGTTATTATTGTTGAATTGCTTCCAATATTAATGTTAATTCTATTATTATTATTGATCACTATATTGCATGTTTAAAGGAAATATGTAATTGAAAATCACGCCTAATAAGATAATTTGGACAACCGGTTTGGGTTCCTTTTTAATCTTGGTTTACAAGTTCCTTAAAAACTTGCTGGCGACTCCCTACTTTCCTTGTCCCTAATCGTTTTTGTCAATTCCCACTTCCTATGAGTTCCAAGCATATTCACACATGCTTTTAACGTAGGCGCATTTCGAGCGACGCCTACAATTTGGCGACTCCACTGGGGAGGATTGTTGGTTATTTATCGATTTGAGTGATCGGTATTTAATTAAGATGAGTGGATGAGACTTGAAAGATTCTTGAATTGTATTCCTGCGATTTAATTGTCATTTTCAGATATGCATATTCAATTTTAGCTTACCTATTTTTCCACAATAGTACGTGTTCTACGTATGTGCCTAGCCCGGGGGATTTATGCTCTATCAACTAGAAAACGCTCATGGTAATAAGGGTTCATCCGAGTTTTTAAATCCACCCAAACCATGGAGTCGAGTTCGATTTCATCACGAACTCGCGGAGCCGCCCTTTGGCATACTTCCTCAAAGGAGGCTGCCTTGCTAACGCGTCCAAACTCTTAACCATGGTACCCTTTGACACCCAAAAGCTTGACCATAGTGGAACATAGATCTTGACTCTAGGTTGCGAACTTCATTGCATCATTCGTGACAAAGTGCTTATATGTGCTTTTTTTTATTGATTTTTTAATTATTTTTTTTTATTAAACCCTTTTTATTTTTTTTAGAGTCGAGTCATAGATTTTTTTTTAATTTTTGAGTCACCCGGATTTTAATTCCCGTATACTGCACAAGAGTCTACTTGTTTTGGTCATAGCCGGAGTTCTAGAAAGAGTTACGTGTCGTAAAATCTATGGATCTGTAGCCCCGAGTTTTATCTTTCATTTGGAGCTGGTGTCGTCCTAATCAGAGTCACAGATCCAAAGTTATAACCGATATACTACAACCCGTCCAGTTTAGGTGTCTTTTTAACGTTACCTTTTTTTTATTTTATTTTTTAAAAAAAAATAAAATAAAATCATGTCAAGCTATTCTTACCCAAGTACTTTAATTCATGTCCACTCGTATAACATAGGATTATAGATTTTGATTTTTATTTATTTATTTTTTTATACCCATGAGTCATAACTCTTCTAGAATTCTAGTTCTCTTCCTAGTTTCTTGTGATTTTTTGTGCTAACCTTAACATGTGTTCTTTGTCTTTCATTGCGGTTGATCTTATTTATGACTAACGATTGCCAATGTACCATTTTCACCTAGTAAATAGCATAAACATTAAAATTGGACAAAATTAATCAAGTTAGTTTGTCTTTTAGTCTTCCGTGCTATTTGGTCATTGGGTCCTTTGTTTTTCACAACGTCCTCATGTCTAGCCATGCGATCATACCATGAGTCTTAATAAAATCACCTAATCACACATGTTGAGTCATTTAACACACTTTGTCTTCGAGTAATGTACTATATTGTTTATTATTTTATATTAGGACCATGCATGCATCGTTTTCCGTCGTAATAAGAATGAGTGGAGTATTTCCCATCAGTTTTCAAAATAGTTTCATACACTCTTCCTTTTCAATTCGTGTATTGAGTGAATGCATTAAGTGAGTTCATCCTTACACAGTACTTGAGTCAGAAATCACTAGGCAATAGTTGGAAGAATAAGGGGAACGTCACTCCTTCCTTCTTTCCTTTCAATCAAATCATCAACAATAAGAAACTATTTTCCTCAGCAGGTAGCTAGAATTAACTCATAAACAGCCATGAAGACAAAGCATAATGCAACCTTCTCACCAAGACTTCATGTTTTCTTCTTCTTTTGTTTTAAACCCTTCCCCCTATAAAGTCTAGCATAAGTTCTCCTTATCCTTATGTCTATATGCCAAGATCCATCAATGAGCATTTCTTTCCTTTGCATTTGATCATGCCGTTCGCAAAAAAAATAAAAAAAAATAAAAAAATTTTACCAAAATAAACACAAGGTACACCAATGACTTGAGGCACCTTTGCAACCCCGTCATTCACTGTTAACCGTTCAATCACATTCCATTTCTTCATCAACCACTTTGAGCCTCGTCTAATGTTTGGCCTACATTTCTTCAACCCACATTCACTTAACCCTGGGATAGCAAGGTGTGCAATTTGTGTAACAGTCAGAAAGCAAGTTAAAATTAAGAAAAAAAAGGGAAAAGAATAAGTAAATAAAAAAAAAACAATGTGTAAAGGCAAGTGTTCCAATGTCTTTGATATGAACTTGTCTCAAATTGTGTCTCTCATCGAGTGCTTGGTACCGTGCCTGAGAAACATGAATGCTAAGTGAGTGATGGACCGCATGATCCGAGATTGCCCACATTGATTCAAAAGAATGAAAAAAAAAGAAGAAAAAATGAAAATAAACTTGTAAAATTAAAAACAAAAAAATATATGAAAAATAAAACTTGCAAAGTCTAATACATAATTTCATATCTTGGGGGCTTCTCTCGGGTCTTGAGCCTTTTACCCCTTTCTTCTTTAAACCTTAAGCTTATCCACATTACAACCCTTGAAAGACCTCTTTGAGGTGTACCCACACTTGTGCAAAGTTCGGTTGGAGCTACGTTGGCCTGATTCATAACGGATACCTAGGCAACCTCACATCGAGGTGCGGCCACATTCACATTCACATTCATATCCACATTCATATTCATATCCATGCATAATTGAGTCGAAGAATATCCAATGCTTATCCCTATGACCTTATTCATCTAGCCCTGGACTTGGGGGCTTGAACCCACATCATTTAGCCTACCTAGCTTAAGGAGTTATCATCTTTGACTCTTCTCACATATATTTCCATCACCATAACCCTTGCATCCAGCCTTAGTATCACATTCACACACTTCACTCACACATCCATATCCATATCAATCATCCTTCCCTTTAAGAGCCCTTTATCATGAAATCTTGTTTAAACACTGTGCATGTTTCATCATCTTTCAGGATAACATGAATTAAAAGAAACATTTTATACTTGCTTAGCTTCCTGACCTGAGCAATGTTCATTGTTTCACGCATCACATAATGTGCTGAGAAACATTTATATATCAATAATTTTTAATCATACAAAGCATATCGTGCTTAACTCTTTGACCTAAGCAACATTCATTATGCAATAATCATTTCATCTATATGCGTGCTTAGCTTCCATACCTAAGTGACTTTCAAGATCCCTTCTTTACACCATATATGATTCTTAGCTCCATCGTGTCACATGATGTAATTGTCCTTAGCCTCCTGGCCTAAGGACATGCATCTTGCATACATTACTTTCAAGAAAAGCAATTCAATCCATGCGATTCATTTTGTCTTGCTCAACGAGGAAGTTCAAAACTTCTTTCCTTTTTTCGCGTCTTTTCTTTTGGGGAAGTTTAAAAAAACCTTTTTCAAAATTTTCTCAACGAGGGAAGTTCGAAAATAAAATTTCATTTTTCACGTCTTTTTTTTTTCAGGAGAAAGTCGGTACCCTCCATTCGTCTCATGACAAAAATGATGGAAAATTTTTGCTTTTGCATTTTCGGTTGCTTGTGTCTGCACACACACACACACACACAATCACAAGTCATACTCATGTCATGTCATGTCGTGTCAAGTAAAACTTGGTCAAGTCAGTTGGTCAAGTCAATCATAGTCTATACGAGTCCCTTGGCAAATTTTATTTTGCAGGTCTCAATTACAGCCCATGTCCGGGAACAAGCGGACCATCTACAGCCCACGTCCGGGGACAAGAGGACCATCTACAGCCCACGTCTGGGGACAAGCGGACCATTTACAACCCACGTTCGGGGACAAGCGAACCAATTACAGCACACCTCCGGGGGACAAGAGGACCATCTACAGCCCACGTTCGGGGTCAATCAAACCACCATAATTTCACGGCGGAAGGTTCTCGATACACAGAAACTTGCAATCTCATCATCTGTCGACTTTCCTCAAGCATGGAAAGTATTATCCGGTGGATTTCTTCAAGCATAGAAAAACGCCAAAATCATATGTCGACTTTCCTCAAGCATGGAAAGTGTCACCAGGTAGGTTTCTTCAGGCTTAGAAAGTTACCAAACTCATCCGTCGACTTTCCTCAAGCATGGAAAGCATTTCAACAAATGTCATCCGGTGGATTCTTTCAATCATAGGAAAATACCAAACTCATTTGTCACCGATACACTGGTGTCAGAGAAGCGTTCTATCCCTGTACTCTTTTATCTGTGGAATTAACATTTTCTGCAGGTATCGGCGTATACAGAGTGATTTAGGATCGCAGAACGTCTTAAATCATTCTTCGTCTTAAATCGACTACTTTGACTATCGTTTTCGAAACTGACGTTTCTACAAACTCAGTCAAAGTAGGGGCTTCTATAGACTCCTAAAAATGTCTTTCCAAAACCAAACCCGATGATGAACAACCTTTCACCGCCATTATTGGTCGGGTTGGGTATTTAATCTTGGAGTGCTTAAATCCATATTTCTATTTCATAAACCAATACAACTTCTAGCCCATTTCCCCAAACCATAACTTATTTTCCTCTTTTCGTGCCTTTAAACCCAAAATAATTCATTTCGTGTCCTTTAAAATCATTCATTTCGTGTCTTTTTTATAAACACGTTAATCTCAGTTTACTTTGGTCAATAATCTGGGTCCAATGATTAAATAGTTGGATGGGGCTTTAAAAGATCTTTCCAACGAAGTATTATAAGCCAAAATACGAGTTATAACGAATAAGTTATGTCCAAAATATTAAATTGAGCCCAAACCGAACCTAAGCCCACCTTACCTACGACCTAATGATCATGTGGAGGGTCCAAATGATTTAATACAATTTCTAAACCAATTATGATTAATTAGAAGATTTTATAAGTTTCTAAAAGATCTTAATTATCCTTTTTGAAAAGATAAGATTAAAGAGTTTAAAATTGAATAAAACTTTTCTTTTTGAAAGTCCTAATTTTATTCGAATTGAAAGACATTCAAAGATAGACATATATTATTTTCGTGCCTCATAGTTTTTATCCAAATTTTATATGGTTGGATATCCCTTGAAATTATCTTTCCAATGATATATTATAATATCAATTCCGAGCTATAACGGAAAAGATATGAATAAGATATCAAACTCTACCCAAAACTGACACCGTCTCACTATTTCGGCCATATATTTTATTCTAAAAAATACTTTAATCTGATTCCAATTGAGTTAGAAAGTAGACTTCAAGATCTTTCCAAAGATATCTTCTTCGTATTATTTCGATTTTTGGATCAAAAGATATGATAAAAACAAATACTGTAAAAACTGTTGTCTATCGAAAGAGTTTTATTCCGATTTAATTCGGATCTTATCTTTTCTTGATTCTTCGACCTTCTTTTTTCTATATAAATAGAGGTAATATCACCCCTTTTTCAATCATCAACAAGCTTTATCATCAAATAATTCTCTTCTCCCTCTTTAGCCTAAACACGAGCCTCCCCATTCTTTCACTATTTCTTCCTTTAAGCACTCCAAGGAGTCCATCCAATACCTGAAGTTCTATACTTAAACCAAGGCGTGAAAGTTATAATTAAATGAGGGTTTGGACCAAATCAACTCTATATTTAATTAATTTAATTTAATTTTCATTTGCTTTATATTTTTATTGAAGTTACTAACATTTTATTCATGATGTAGCAATTTAAAGGAACGCGCAGAATGTGAGTAATTAATTAATTTAATTACTCTTATTTTATTTTTATATTTCTAGTATCATGATTAGTTTATGTTATATTTGATTTGACTAATGTTATTATTGTTGAATTGCTTCTAATATTAATGTTAATTCTATTATTATTATTGATCACTATATTGCATGTTTAAAGGGAATATGTAATTGAAAATCACGCCTAATAAGATAATTTGGACAACCGGTTTAGGTTCCTTTTTAATCTTGTTATTTAATTCAAGTGATCCCAAATATTTTAAAATTATATGTTGCATTAATATTCAACCAATTTAGCTTAATAATAGTTTGGAGCAAATTGAATCTTTTTTGTATGCCTTTGAGATCGCGGGAATCACTTTTCACTATAAGAATCGAGTAGAGGCCAATACGGGCGAATGTGACTCCATGACTCACTTCGTACCATCATCCCCGATCCTCCTTTCGTGGTTCCGAACCATATGGAGTTAGTAATCTCATGGATTATGAATGGGGTGTAACCTTCACGGGTCAATCGTTGTTGCCTATCGTTGTCCCTTTATCGTGGTTGCCTTTTATGATCCGTGAACGGTTTACAAGTTCCTTAAAAACTTGTTGGCGGCTCCCTACTTTTCTTGTCCCTAATCGTATATGTCAATTCCCACTTCCTATGAGTGCCAAACATATTCACACATGCTTTTAACGTAGGCGCACTTCGAGCGACGCTTACAGGTACTGACTATATTTGTTCTTGTTCCGTGACTGGACGAAACTCTTCATTGGATTCGGCTTTTCAATGGTTAGCCGGTCCTTTATCTCCATGAGGATGGAGTTAGAGTCCTTGTTAAACTCGTACCTGGGGACGTACGGTTTAAACTCTTTTTTCTTCTGCTGGGACGGCTGGTCAGAGTCACTAACCGCCCAGACTTCTTTTCTCTTTTTGCTCTCTTCTTTTTTCTTTGCCAGCTGAGCAGGTCGACTGTCTTTCTTCTTGTTAGACTTCTTAGAGTTCAACTGGTTACCAGGCGAGCAGAGGTCGGTTGCTTGAATATAGCTTTTCGCCTCCCTCAGGGCCGCCTGTAAAGTGAAAGCCCCTTTTCTGACTAGGTCAAACTTAAAAGTCGACCCGTCCCTAAGACCCTTAAAAAATTCTGTAAAAGCTACCACGTCAGACAGTCCTTGAATCTAAATTCTAATCAGATTGAACCGCCTGACATAGGAGCGCAATCCCTCTCTCTCCCCTTGCTTAATGGTGTTCAAGTCAAGACTTGTTTTCTTCGCAGGGATGTTCATCGAGAAGTTGGAAGCAAAAAGGAAGGCAAGCTTCCTGAAACTATCAATGGACCCGGCTGGCAAGTTGCCAAACCATTGTTGGGCAATGTCCTTCAATGTAGCCGGGAATCATCGACACCAAGCGGCATCATCCAACCCCTGTAAGTACATGAGGTTGGTGTAATCCATGAGGTGATCTTCTGGGTTGGAGGTACCGTCATAGGTGCCTACCAACAAATTTTTTACCTTGGCCGGCTGTGCCGCCTCGGTTATCTCCCGGGTGAACGCAAGAGGTTGTTTACCCATGCGGAGCAGACGAAGCTGCCAGTCTAGTGGCTGGACGTTGTTGTATGCCGCCTGACCTCCAAAGAGGGTCGGCTGCATGAAATAGGGAGAATACTGACCGTAGACCTGAGAAGGTACATACGGTGCATTCCCAATCATCTGAGGACCAGAATGGATGGTATTACCGCCTGTTTGGCAACCATGCAAGGAAGGTGCATTCCCTGCAGAGGTGTTGTTGAAGCTGTCTAGAAAGTTCGACGTAGAAGCCGACTCAAACAGCTGCTTATTTCTCTTGCGGGTGATGATCTCCCGGGCATCAAGAGTTGACTTTTTGCTTCCCACCGGCTGTTGAGTCCGGCGGGGATTGTTGGCATTCCTCTTGGGAAGAAGAATTTTTGACCAATCAATGGTCCCGACTGCCTTCTCCTTTGCTGAGGAGTTGGCTGTCGATCTCTGACTGACTTCCCCTTCTCAAGAAGAGTCTTATTTTCCGACTGACCCCTGCTTGGGCCAGCCTGGCTCTTGGTGATTGGATCCTTAATTTCACCCTTGAAACTTGTCATGAATTTCATGAGTTCGTCTCGAGTGACGGGAGCTGATCCACTAGCCGTATGGGTTTCCCCTTTCGGCTGCCCAGGGGGTCGATTTGTACCCGCCTAGCTTGCACCCCGCTCCAGAGTGTCTCTGGGCCAGATGCGCTTGGTTATCAGGGAGCCATCATCGGCTATATAAGTTTCAACCTAAGGATCTTCATCCTCTAGGCCAGTGAAAACTTCCGGGTCATCGCCTAGATGCTTAGGAGGTGGTACAAACTCTTGTACCATCTTTGAGGTACTCTCCCCACAGACGGCGCCAAATGTTTTGGGTGTTTTTGTCCCTTGGGAGAGTTACGTCACAAAGTCTGGTCCACGCGTGAGCTGCACTTGCAAAACAACGGAGACCCAGGTGGTTGGAGCTCCGCCTCTGACGATCAAGTTAGTAACTTGAATAGGAGTAAAAACGTGCAGAAATTTAGGTGGAGATCTGCTCGGATACCAAGCTAGGATGTGTCTATCAAAGAGTAAATGTGTAATAAATGGTAAAACGTGCCTCCAAAAGGAGGAAATCTCCCTATTTATAGGGTCCTTAGGAATTGTGCCCCTGATTAGGTCATCAAGCCCTAATCATTGGTGGGCTGCGCCGCATTACGGCTTTCTCGGGATTTGGGCCATGAAGGCCGCCTATTTCCATTTCCTTGGGAGGACACGTGTCAAACAGGGATTGGTCCTATTTGGACTAACCCTAAGGTGACATGTGTTACACTCTGACTGGACCACGTGTCAGGGTAAAATTGTCCCAAACACTTTTGATGTTTTATAAAGAGGGTTTAATCACCCATTAAAAAGGGAGATTATTAGGGGTTTTAAAATAATTTTAAGATTTTTATTAAACATTAAACTTGCTGTAATTTCATGTATAAGAGTGTATTTTAAGGTTTTTATGAAGAAAATTTAAAGAACTATATATAAGCCTTTAATTTTAACTAAAGGGAAGGTTTTAAAGTGTTGTTTGATTTGGATTTTGAAGGTTTTAAAGTAAGTTAGTATTGCTGGAAATTTGATAATTGGGTATTGATTGAGATGTTATTGTTTGGTTTAGGAGAGGAATTTATTGAAGGTGATTTCTAGATAGTAAAGTGGAATACCAATTTTTTTTTCAAGGTACGCACAAGTTACGAAACCTTGCTTTTAGGTGCATGTTTAAGGACGGATCGAGAACTTAGTATCATGTATAGGGATGACTGAGTTAAATTGCTTGGTTATACATTGTGAATTTCGTATGACGTGCACTATTTTATATTGCAAGAATTATTTGTGCTCTAATTATGCAAGGTGCGCTTAGAGGCAAAGGTATGCGATTTGTGGAATGATTTATTTATTACTCATTCATGATTATTAAAATACGATGAGTAACGGAAGAATTCAAGTATTATAAGACGAGGTTGAGGTTTTGGGGTGCCTTATGCACTCAAGGTGTTTATACACCGAGGTAGTAAAGGAATATATAATAAATGTTTTTTGTCACTAATAAATCAAGAATTGAAATTGGAAAGTTGTTTTACTTGATTGACTTGATACTGTATAGATTGTATTGTTTGCATATGAGTTATCACCAAGTCTAAACCTGTAAATAACGTAAAATGCAAGATGGATGAGCAATAAAACTCTTGATTGGTGCACTTCTGGAGTAATGACAATCAGGGGTTGGGGTACACGGGGTATTAGCCGTGTACTTTTCTCGAGGCCGTCTGATCTACGAGTCTCTTATTTCAAATATATTTCAAAACTATGAGTTAGGTGAGATCTCATACTAACTACGGTCACAGAGTCGCGCCCGTGGTCGTTGGATGTTTATTGATGTTCCAAATGGAGCATGGGTTGGAAAACCTTGTCTATTGCGTAATCCAATGAAATAAATAAAATAGTTAGCTACTATCAACTAGTGAAGACTTAATAAAATTGATAGTTGAGTCGTGTGTCGAATCTGTAATTTAATGATGCATGATGATCGATTATTAGTAGCATGTTATGGATTACTTATTGGTTTCACAGCTTGTATGTACTCAGCTTTGCTGATTGTGTGCTTTCGTGTGTGTCTTCTTTGGTCATGGCCTTCGCCTTTCAATGACCCTTTGACGATCCAATTTTTACACTTGTAATATTAGGGAGCAGATTAACCACAGGTTCTTACACATGCAGCATCTGAATCAGGGTTGTGGGATTTTGAGTGGAGAGTTAGTTATTGTTCGCAGTTTATTTTCTTTTGCAAGTTTGAATTTATTTAAACTCGGTTTTATTTTTATAATATTTCTTCTAGTTTGGATTTTGAATAAGGGCCTTAATGGTTCCAACTTGTAACACTTAATTTGGTTTATTTCGTTTGTTTTGAAACTCATTTATAACTGAGTTAGTTTTTCCGCTGCTATTTCTGATATAGCCTTAACGTTTGAACACGCTGCGGTAGCACGCCAGTAATTCTCTTGGATTTTGTTCAAGGTATTTACAGGTTTTAAGAGAGAATTATTGGGGTGTTACAAATTGGTATCAGAGCTTAGGTTCGATTTAATTTTCACTAAAGTCAATTTAAAGTTTTTGGGCGCCTATTGTTTTTTAATCTAGCGATTTTGGATTTAAGTACTTGATTTAAAGTTAAAAAGTTGTTTTTGAAAATTATTTTTTTTAAAATTAGTTAATTTAGCATTTATTTAAAATAATAAGTATGTATCTATTTATAATTATATTAGTGTGTTATATAAATATTTTAAAATAAAATGAATTTGAATATTCATTTTACTGTTTTAACTTGGGTACTATTTGTATCATTTTATCGGTGAGTTTTGGGTAGTCTTAGGATGGGCATATAGGTTGATGATTTTTTTTTTGTTTTTTTTTTTTTGTGTTATTTAATGTTAACTGAAGTGATTTATGCAAGGGATTTAAATTATTTATGTAGTATATGAGATGATTTGTGCAATGTAATATCTATGAGTGATCATTATGGGGTATGTGAAGCATGTAATTATGTGAGTTTGATTTACGGTTATTTAATGATGTTATTTATTGTTATTTTTGGGGGGGGGTATTAATAGGATATTTCTATCTTTAATTTGACTAACTCCAAACCTTACACCCAATGAGAGTTTATTTTACTTGAAGAATGGATGAAACAAGTTGCGATAATTAATTATTGAATTGAGAATTGAGTTATGACTTTCTTTTTATTTTTTGGTAAAAGGTTATTACTTGGGAATTTGAGAATCAGAAGGAATTGAGTAAGTTTAATTGGGAAATCAGAAGAGCAATGGGGAGCTAGTTAATATGTATTAAAGTGTGAATACGTGAGTTAAACTATGAGTGTTTCGTAGAGGATTATATTGGGAGATGATTGAGAGGAGAACTACGACCTACGAAATTATAATGAAATGCTTGGTGATGTTATTTATTGAGATGAGTTACGGAGGCGTAACTCTTTTCTTTTAAGGGGGGTAGAATGCGATGTAATTTCACGCTTTTTACCTCAATTATGCTATTTATTGCTTGAGTTTGCATGATTTTGCTTATTAATATGCACTATTATTGTATTTACATGCAATTAAAGTATGTAAACTTTGGCCAAGTACGAGTTTATTGAGCATAAAGTTTAGTTTGTTAAGTGTGCATGTTGAGGATCAAACAATTTACAGCAATACAAAACACAAAAGTTTGAATGGTTTTGGAAAATTTATGGTTTTCGAGTTAAGTTTCGAGGGCAAAACTTCTTTTAAGAGGGGTAGATTGTAATCCTCCGTATTTTTTTAAATATTTTATAAATGAAATTTTATTTATAATATTTATTTGTTATTTTCCAGAATTTAATTTCAAAAGTTTCAAATTATTAATCTGGGTCGAAATTATTTGAACAAATTATTTTATGCACCTTTATTTTACAACTTATGTCCAATCACTCAAGCCTAACCCATTTGTTTATTTAATTGACCCATTATTTTTATGAGGCCTAATATTCCTATTTACCCTACAATTCTCTCCTATAAATAGCCCATTAATCCCCAAAAATTTCCCACACAAAAAGGTTAGTCTTATTTTCTTTCTCCTTTGTTTTATTAATTTGTGTAATTATAATGATTGATTTATGGATTTTGATTTTATTGTTTGAAATTAATTTAATTAGTATCAAAATGTATTTTGATGATTAAAATTTATAATTTTAGATTTTATAAATGTCATAATTTTCAGATTTTGTAAATTTTATAACCTAGGGTTTTAAATTATTGAAAATCATGATTTTAGGGGTTTTATGAACAATTAATTTAGGGCTTTTATAGTAATGATGTTTTGAAATTTTGGTGATTATAACTACAGATTATTTTAACTTAATTTCAGATTATTTTGAACACGTAAATTTGTGTTTTAATTTTTAGATTTCCGTTCGTTAATGTTAATCCCATTTTAATCCCGATTGAGTTCTGAACTCATCCGATTTTGATAAATAAAAAGTAGTGTTTTCCATGTTGAAACAACGTTTGAAGAGAGATTCACTACCTTTGGTGATGAAAACCACCCTCTCGTGGCCAAATTCAGCCTCTAAATATGATTTTCGGGCAGTTTTTGATTTTAACGAAGTTTTTTTATACACAAAACATTATCCTTGAGTTTGATTAATAAAAATTAATTATGTTTAAAGTTAATTAAGCATAAATATATGTTTTTATTGAAGTTTTAAGTGCTGGAAATAGTTTCTAAGTACTAATTTAATTTTGATGTTTTATAAAGAGGGTTTAATCACCCATTAAAAAGGGAGATTATTAGGGGTTTTCAAATAATTTTAAGATTTTTATTAAACTTTAAACTTGCTGTAATTTCATGTATAAGAGTGTATTTTAAGGTTTTGATGAAAAAAATTTAAAGAACTAAATATAAGCCTTTAATTTTAACTAAAGGGAAGGTTTTAAAGTGTTGTTTGATTTGGATTTTGAAGGTTTTAAAGTAAGTTAGTATTGCTGGAAATTTGATAATTGGGTATTGATTGAGATGTGATTGTTTGGTTTAGGAGAGGAGTTTATTGAAGGTGATTTCTAGATATTAAAGTGGCATACCAATTTGTTTATTCAAGGTACGCACAAGTTACAAAACCTTGCCTTTAGGTGCATGTTTAAGGACGGATCGAGAACTTAGTATCATGTATAGGGATGACTGAGTTAAATTGTTTTGTTATACATTGTGAATTTCGTATGACGTGCACTATTTTGTATTGCAAGAATTATTTGTGCTCTAATTATGCAAGGTGTGCTTAGAGGCAAAGTTATGAGATTTGTGGAATGATTTATTTATTACTCATTCATAATTATTGAAATAGGATGAGTAACGGAAGAATTCAAGTCTTATAAGACGAGGTTGAGGTTTTGGGGTGCCTTATGCACTCAAGGTGTTTATACACCGAGGTAGTAAAGGAATATATAATAAATGTTGTTTGTCACTAATAAATCAAGAATTGAAATTGGAAAGTTGTTTTACTTGATTGACTTGATATTGGATAGATTGTATTGTTTGCATATGAGTCATCACACAGTCTAAACCTATAAATCACGTAAAGTGCAAGATGGATGAGTAATAGAACTCTTGATTAGTGCACTTCTGAAGTAATGACAATCAGGGGTTGGGGTACACGGGTTATTAGCCGTGTAATTTTCTCAAGGCCGTCTTATCTACGAGTCTCTTATTTCAAATATTTTTCAAAACTAGGAGTTAGGTGAGATCTCATACTAACTACGGTCACGGAGTCGCACCCGTGGTCGTTGGATGTTTATTGATGTTTCCGAAAGGAGGCATGTGGTTTTTCTTTTATTGATGTTCCAAATGGAGCATGGGTTGGACAACCTTGTCTATTATGTAATCCAATGAAATAAATAAATAAGTTAGCTACTATCAACTAGTGAAGACTTATTAAAATTGATAGTTGAGTCGTGTGTTGAATCTATAATTTAATGATGCATGATGATCGATTATTAGTAGCATGTTATGGATTACTTATTGGTTTCGCAGCTTGTATGTACTCAGCTTTGTTGTTTGCGTGCTTTCGTGTGTGTCTTCTTTGGTCATGGCCTTCGCCTTTCAATGACCCTGTGACGATCCAATTTTTACACTTGTAATATTGGGGAGCAGATTAACCATAGGTTCTTACACATGCAGCATCTGAATTAGGGTTGTGGGATTTTGAGTGGAGAGTTAGTTATTGTTCGTAGTATATTTTCTTTTGCAAGTTTGAATTTTTTTAAACTCGGTTTTATTTTTATAATATTTCTTCTAGTTTGGATTTTGAATAAGGGCCTTAATGGTTCCAACTTGTAACACTTAATTTGGTTTATTTCGTTGGTTTTGAAACTCATTTTTAACTGAGTTAGTTTTTCCGCTGCTAATTTCTGATATAGCCTTAACGTTTGAACACGTCGCGGTAGCACGCTAGTAATTCTCTTGGATTTTGTTCAGGGTATTTACAGGTTTTAAGAGAGAATTATTGGGGTGTTACACCCTATCCTAGATTTAACCGCAAATATTCTCAAAACATGCACACCAATTAAACAAAGCATACATGCAAAGGCAAAATTCCGAGATGTAGAATGTCTAAAGAAAAGAGCTAAACAAGCAAAAAGGAAAAGAATAGCCTCAAAAATGTTTTATTTGTAACTGAAAGAAGGAAAAGAGCTAAAAATCAAAATAAAGAGAGAAAAGAACAAGAATGCAAGCAAATACAAGTAATACCCAATCGTCAAACAAGTGGTCATTCGGCAACAACGCCAATGACCCCAAACACGCTAGGTGTTACAAAGCAAACATCCTCGAACCATTCAACTCATCCTAAAGCTAATCCTAAACTATGCAACCAAGAAACAAAGAGAAGAGATATAGAAAGATCTCACCGAGCACCAAAGCTATGCTACATAATCAAGGTGAAAGAGCACCTTACGAATCGTTGAAGTTCAAAGCTTAAGCAATAGAGCACGGTGAGAAATAAAGAAATATATACATAGAAAATTGTTAGTAACTTCTAAACAAAATCAAATAAAAGAAAAGGAAGCTAAGAAAAAAAAATAAAGAAAATGAAGAAAAAGCAAATAGCAACAGGAGTAATATCCAGTGAGACATCAGACCGAAAAAATAACAAGAAGCAAGATATTAGATAAGCATCATCAGGAATCATCATAATAAAGATACAGAGAAAGGCATCAGACAGCGATCAGTGAATCAAACAACAAATCTAAAAAGCCGGGCAGAGAAATCAATATAAGCACAACATCATCATAAAACCAAAGGACTCAAAGATCGATACCAAAAGCAGATGAGACCAGGAATGAACTACAAAAGCAAGGAGGGAAATCAACAAAGCTCAACAACAAACGACATATAATACCCCCAAGCTTAAGGGGGGCATGGTAGTATCATTCCGCACTATGGTAAGGGAAAGAATGAGCTAGAACTTCCCTCACCGGTCTCCATCAAATGACTACAGCTTGCCATCTCGCTCACCTCCAGGGAAGCCTTACCCCTCAACCGACTTTCCCTCTTAATTCTATCAAGCTCAAAATAATAAGACCAATTATCTAAAATCGGCTCACCTGACCTACCCCACCAACCAAAAGTCCCGGGGTCCAGAAAAGGCAAAGGATTAGCTAGATAATACGCATAATCACAACCCTTGGGTCGCCTATAGTCGTAAGTGCTCGGGGTAGTGCCTATGATAGAACTAGGGTGAATATGGGGGCCCTCCCAATAAGGGTAACAAAGTCTAGGACTCACAGTAGGATCAAAAGGTTCACATTGAGGGACAGGTCCGTGTTGGACTAAGAGGTACGGATAGTTGACGAAAGGTTCTATCTTCCCCCTACAAACATGCAAATCATATAATCGATACGCATGGTAATCATAACAAAGGGAAGGGGGTTGCACAGAAGGCATGGAGTACAACATGTTAGCAATAGAATCAAGCTTGGCATGAATTGTTGACATATCGAAAGTAGGAGTGGAAGAGGGGGAAAGAGTAGGTGTACCTCCCGGTTAAACCAGGGGAAGAGAATGAGCAATCGATGAGCACGCATTAGTTGAACGACCTCTTTTATAATTTGTTCTTCGTCAGATAGAGGGATGAAAATCTCGAACCGGGGGCCTCCAGGACAAAGAATCTCTCTCCTCGGGTCAAGTAGTTGCCTCCTTGCAAGGGATGACGAACCATTCCTTATACCGAGAAACCTTTCAAATGAAAACATCGTCCTTCCTCGTTCAATCAAGAAATTTTTGATCCACTAGAGCGGAGATGTTTAGGAAATAAGAGGGGGATTTTTCTCTAGGATCATTAATCAGGGGAAGCTCATCTAGCATGGTATTGTAATCATCATTGATTCAAAGAGCTAGGATAGAAATCATCCCGCCCAACTGGATACACCGTAATAGGCATACTCCATCACGAATATCCAAGAATTGAGAGATCAAATGCTCTGTGAAATCCACCGACTCAATCTCAAATTCATTTTGGTCGGCTATCCACAACCAACAAAGCTCCTCACGGGAGATAGCTCCCAAATAGTCCTTGGAGAAAAGAGCGTATGTGAGGATTCGGTTGAAATACCGCATAGCCAGATGAATCATGGAAGCGGACTTTGAAGTTTGAGGGTCATACTTTCCTTCCTCCGATATACTCCTCCACCAACGCTGCTCATCATATCCATGCTCACTTGCCAATCTACTATGATCCGGATAGATATAATGATCCGGATCCTCGGCCCAAGGAAACTTGAAATATGAACATAGTTGAGCATCCGTCAATGAGTGATCATTGTTGAAGAGTTGGAAAGTCAAAATCTTTGAGTAATTTGCACCCGATTCATGGACAACTTCGAGAGAAGAAAGGAATTCATAAGTCACCCTAGCATAAGTAGGGGCACTTAAATCCAAGAACTCTAAAAGATCAAGGCCCTCTGCAAGAAGGCAAACATCCTCATCAATCCCTAGAAACTTGGTTGTTGTTTGATCGTAGAATCTAGTTGGTCTAAGCTTTCTCTTGGATAGACGCTTGAAGCAATCCCAATGTGATTCTTTTGAAAATTCAATGCCATAAGTTTCTTCAACCTCGGGTAGAGGTGGAACAACATACCTAGGCTTGCTTGAACTTGCTCTAGCTCGCTTCTTACGTTGAAGCCTGGCCATCTACAAAGTACCAAGACTTAGCATAAGTAGTTGTTCAAGAACAAGCACAAAATGGAAATATTTCACAATAGAAGCATGAAATGGTAACAAATGAACAAATCCATTGATATCATCATGAATATTAAGCAAATAAACATGGATTGAAGGCAAATATGAACATAAGAAACCAAATCATGAGTCAAATTGAGCAAAATAAATCCCAAACATTGAATTATCAAAGATTTGAAACTATTATAAAGAAAACCTATGAGAGAGAAAATAGCAACAATTGTTATCCAAGAATTCTAACAAATTTCATACATTTATCATGAGGAAACTTCAATTCAACACCCAATGATATCATATAACATAAATTCCAAGTGAAAAGAACTAACCATAGAGTTTCACCATGAAAGCATAAAGGTTCAAGCTTAAATCAAAGAGGAAGATGATGAATAGACAATAAGAAATCATACCTCAATGAAGCCTTGAAATGCTTGTAAAATGCTCAAAAAATTAAGATGTAAACACAAATAAAACTCCCAAAAATAAGCTTCAAACCTCAACACAAAACTTCAAAATTTTGAAAAAGTCCAAATTTTTTGATTGAATTGGGGAAGAAAATCTGAAATTTTTGGGTTTTAGATTTGAAAACTTGATGTTGGAAATTGAAATTGATGTTCAAATGATAGCAAAAGAGGTGAAGTGGGTTTGATATTGCAAGAGAGGGTATAGGGTTTTAGGAGGGAAAAATGAGAGAATTGAAAGAGTAGGGTGCGTTTTGGGGTTATAGGAGCTGCCAGTAGGTGCGTGCACGCAACAGAAGGTCGCGCTCGCGGGTAACCCCCGGGAAGTTCCTGGTCAGATTTTGGCATTTTTGGTGCATAGGCATTCGCGCCCGCGGGAAAATACCTGCACCCGCGGATGATCTCTGTGGTGCGTGCCCAACTATAACCTTGGTGTTTGCGCACCACATGCATGTCGGGAAGGCTCTAAAAAGAGAAACATGCCTTAATAATGATTCCGTGTTTGCATTCTAACCGTCCTTACCAAATGTCATGATCAAGGACTCAAAAATTTCATAAGAAACAATCAAAAATATGTTTAAACATGAATAAAAATCGATGGGAATGCAAACACGAGAACATATAACCTCAACGAACCCTTTCCCCTAAGCATAACCAAACCTCACAAAGTCTTGAAGTAGCACCAAAATTGTTGGAAATTTTCTCAGGTCCAATCCCATGGTACCAAGGATCAAAAGAACAAACCAAAATAAAGAGAAATAAGAAAAGTTCTCAAAGGATGAAATAAAGAGAAATGTAAGATCAAAGAAAAAGGTTAGATAACCGAGTTGCATCCCGTGTAGTGCTTTTAGTTAACGTCGTTAGCTCGACGTCCTCCACCAATTAAGGTGGTTGGCGGGGAAACAATGAGTGCACGAAACCAACAAAAGCATCGTCGAAATACTTCATTAGACGACTGCCATTAGCCTTGAATGGAGAAAGAAAATCCTTCATTGAGACTTCTACAAAACCATTTGGAAAACCACTCTTGGCCGAATTGGGACCGCTCCATCTTGATCCCTTGACGGTAAGGTGTGATGGAAAAGGGTTGACCTCAACCATTGGTACACTTTTACCTTCCTTTGAAGTGGCGGCTTGCAAAGCTTCTTGGCTTGAGATATTCATGCACAGATACTCATCAACTTCCTTAATGCTTCCCTTTAGCAAATCCTCATATATTGCCACTTCCTTGATAGGAGCACCTACCTTATCCTTGTTCAACAAGACATTCTCAAGAGGATCATTAGAAGTGAGCAAGTGCACATGCATGGAAGATGCAACAAGATTAAGAGAATCGATCAACATGCAATTTTCTAAAGAAGAACATGGATACTTCATGCTTTCATTCAAATCAAATTTAATAACCTCTTCTCCTACCTTGAGTGAAATTAACTTCCCTACTCTTAAAGGAACATCTTCAACCTTCCCCTTAGGAATCTTAATTGACCTATAGGCCAATTGCAAGGTAATCTTAGAAGGCATAAGTTCCCCTAACTCAAGTCTTTTGTAAACCGAATATGGCATTAAGCTAACACTAGCTCCTAAGTCACATAAGGAATTATCAATTTGCATCTTGTTAATGGCACAAGGGATAGAGAAGTTTCCGGGATCTTTAAACTTGGATGGCATCTTGTTCATTATAATTGCACTACAATTCTCGGTCAAGTTGACCATCTCCACCACATCACAAGATCTCCTACCACTCAAAATGTCTTTGAGGAATTTTGCATAGTTTTGCAATTGGGTAACAACTTCGGTAAAAGGTAGAGAAAGATGAATTTGCTTTAGCATGTCAATAAATCTTCCAAATTGTTCATCCAACTTATGTCTCATGAATTTTTGTGGAAATGGAAGCTTGGGTTTCACAATCTCTTTCTCCACTCTCACCTCTCTAGGTGTCTCAATCACAACCTCACTCAAAGATGCACCATTTCTCTCATACTCTACCAAGACATCCTTAGGGACCTCCTTAGTTCCACTCTTCCTAGGAAAACTCTCCTCAAGGACCTTACCACTTCTTGTAACAATAGCATTCATGGGTCTCTTAGGATCCAAGCCTTGGGAAGGTATGGAAGAAGGACTAGCATGGTCTTTCAAAGCATTAACAAATTGAGAAATTTGGTTTTCAAGCATCTTATTATGAGTCATCACTTCATTAAATTTCTTGTCACTTACGGCCATGTAAGTGCTCAACAACTTTGTTTGATTTTCAATGATTTCCTCCAAATTAGTCCTAGAAGAAGAGGATTGTGAATAGTAATTATCAACTTGAGTCTTTGGAGCAAATCCGGGTGGAGGGCCTCTTTGAGCATTATTTTGAAAAATTGCCTCTCCCTTGATTGTTCCAATTACCCCTATTTTGATTTTGACCATAACCTTGATTATGGTTACCACCACCTTGATTATTATTTCCATAACCTTGGTTTTGATTATCATAATTTTGGTTTTGATTTTGGCTACTATAACCCTAATTGTTATAGTTACCTCGAGAACTTTGGTTCCCTTGGTCAAAATTACCATGCTTTTGGTAATTCCTATTCCATTTACCCCTTTGATTATCAAACCTTTGCACATTTTTATTGTTTGACACATAGTTCACATGTTCACTCTCATTATTTTCAAAATCATCATTACTTTCCGGAAAGCATGAGGGAAATTACTAGAATCATGATCATATGAACCACACACATCACAAAACAAAGGACCCCCTTGAGGGGTTGCCTATGCATCCTTAAAAATAAATCAGGCCAAACGTAACTCTATCGAGTCATGAACCCATGCGACTAGGCATAAAATTTCTTGAGTTGATCCAAGTTGGTTAAATTGTGGAAACCGTTACCGTCCATGTCTACCAATTGTGCCGCTCCACCAGACAAAATGGATTTAACAATGTATGGACTTGACCAGTTTGGTCTAAATTTTCCCCTTGGATCTTACACATTTTTGCGAAGTGCTTTAAGCACCAAGTCACCTTACTTGATGTTCCTAGTCTTAACTTTTTTATTGAAATGTCGTGACATACGTTGTTGGTAGGTTTGGACATGATGCAAAGCTGCCAAGCGTTTTTCGTCAAATAAGACTAGTTCATCATATCTTGCTTTAATCTAGTCGACTTCATCTAGTTAGCTTTCCAACGCAATTTGGAGAGAAGGGATTTCGAGCTCTATTGGTTGTACAGCTTCAACTCCATAGACAAAAGAGAAAGGGGTAGCCCCTGTTGATGTATGAAAAGGGGTCTGATAACACGAAAGGGCGAAATGTAGCTTACTTTGCCAATATTTGTAATTTTCCGTCATCTTTTCGATGATAGTTAACACATTTTTGTTGGCCGATTTAACCGTACCATTTGTTTGTGGTCTGTAGGGTGATGATCTGTGATGCTTGATAAGATATTTCTCTAATAGTTCTGCGTACTCGTCTTGGAAATGCGTTCCATTATCACTGATCATCTCATGAGGTACCCCATAGCGGCATATGATATTTTTCTCAATGAATTGAGCTACATGTTTTGCTGTTAGCTTAGAATATGAGGCAGCTTCGACCCATTAAGTGAAGTAGTCGATCAGTATAAGGATGAACACATGTCCCCCTTGTCTTGGTGGCGTTATCTTTCCAATGATGTCGATACCCCAAGTAGAGAAAGGCCATGGAGAAGTATATGTGTAGAGAAGTGAAGGTGGAACGTGCTGTAAATTCGCGTAGACTTGACACTTCATACATTTCTTGACGTATTCGTGACAATCTTTCTTCATAGTAGCCTAATAATAACCTTGTCGTTGAATCTTTTGGGCTAATATCTTAGCATTCATATGTGTTCCACATATACCGGCATGAAGGTTTTTCATGGTTTTGTGTGCTTCTTTCTTAGCTATGCATAAGAGATTTCTCCCTAGTGCTTTCCTTTTCTGGAGTTCTCCCCTGATGAGCACATACTGTGAGGCCAGGAGCCTCAAAGCACGGCATGCACTTTTATCATTGTTTGGTTGGTATTCTCCCTTGGTCACGTAGTTAAGGATATCCGTATACCACAGCTCTTCATCTTCTTGCTCTTCTTGTTCATCATCAAGTGCGTGTACATAAGCCGACTCATATCTTCTTTCTATGGTCAATGGCATTCTGATTGTGTCTGTTGGAATTTGCTCCATTGATGCTAACTTAGCCAGCGCATCGGCAAATTGATTTTCTTCTCTAGGCAAGTACGTATGTTCCACTTCATCTAGTTGCTCCGTGAGAGTTTCCAGATGAGCTTGATAGGTAGCGAGACTTTCACTTCTCACCTTCCATCTCTTAGAGATCTGGTTAATGATAAGTGACGAATCACCGTAGATTCTGAGCTTCTTAATTCCCAAGGCCACAACTGTTTCTAATCCCAAGATGCATGCCTCGTATTCTACGGCATTGTTGGTGACATCAAAGTTGAGCTTCATGGAAATTGGGATATGCTCTTCAATGGGTGATACGAGCAAGACTCCTACACCACAACCTTTTTGGTTCGAAGCTCCGTCAAAATAGAGCGTCCAGCTATCATCTTCGGTCACAAGTAGATCTTTATCAGGGAAATCATACTCATCTTCTTCTTTGTCAACTTCTTCTACTGGAAAAATCTACTATGAAATCAGAAACTGCAGAACCTTTGATGGCTTTTTGTGGTACAAATTTCAAGTGAAACTGAACAAGGTTGACTATCCACCTTGATAATCTGTCGTTGAGTGTTGCTTTTTCGAACAAGTACTTGAGAGGATCCATCTTGGACACGACATGCACTGTATGAGTGAGCATGTAATATCTTAATTTCTACGCGGCCCTCACAAGAGCGAGACACAACTTTTCAAGTGGTGTGTATCGCGTCTCATATACTTGAAGCTTCTTGCTCAAATAGTAAATTGCATTCTCCTTGCTTTTGATCTCTTGTGCTAGCATTGCCCCCATCGTTTCTCTTGTGACCGTAAGGTAGAGTCGAAGAAAAAAGACATACATTGTTGGCGCTAGCACGGGTGGGTTTACCAGGTACTCTTTGATTTTGTCGAAAGCTTTTTGGCAATCATCATCCCATGGGACTGGAACATTTTTCTTCAGCTTCTTGAATATAGGTTCACATATCGCTGTGAGTTTTGATATGAACCTACGTATATATTGCAGCCTTCCAATGAAGCCTCTAATTTCTTTCTCTATTTTGGGTGGTGGCATGGCCATGATTGCTTTGACTTTTTTGGGATCTATTTCAACCCCTCGAGAACTGATCACATATCCAAGTAGTTTGCCTGTTGTAACTCCAAATGCACACTTCACTGGATTTAATTCCATGTTGTACTTGCGGAGTCTTACAAAGAACTTGCAGAGTCCAATGATATGGCCTGGGGCGATCCTTTGACTTGACGATCATATCATCAACATAGACCTCCACCTATTTGAGCATCATATCATGTAACAATGTTGTGGCTGCTCTTTGGTAGGTGGCACCTGCGTTTTTCAACCCAAATGGCATTACCGTTTAGAAATATGTACCCCATTGTGTGATGAATGTGGTTTTCTCCATGTCTTCCTTGGCCATTAATACTTGATTATATCCGGCGTAGCCATCCTTGAATGATAGGAGTGCATGGTTTGATGTGTTATCGACTAAAATGTCAATGTGAGGTAGAGGGAACCCATCTTTCGGGCTTGCCTTATTGAGGTCCCTGTAATCAACACACATTCTGACCCTTCCATCCTTCTTCGGAACTAAAACAACATTAGTTATCCATTCTAGATACTTAGATACTTTGATGAAACCTGCAGCCAATTGCTTTCTGATTTCTTCCTTGATTTTGAGAGAAACATCTGGTTTCACACGGCGCAGCTTTTGGTTGATAGGCTTCATACCTGGAATGAGTTGTATTGTATGCTGAGCTATATCCCTTTCAATTCCTGGCATATCTTGGTATAACCAAGCAAATACATCAACAAATTCACTAAGCAAGTTAATTAGCTCCATGCGTTTGTCTTTACATAATGTTAATCCAATTTTTACTTCTTTGATAGTCGTATCATTGGAAATATTAACTGTTTTCATATCTTCAATGATTGCTGTTTTATTTTCGTGTTCTAACATTGCTTTTATTATTTCTTTGTGATTTTTATCATTAGCAAAGCAATATTGATCAGGGTTAGGGGAATGACACGCATTGTAAGCAAAGGCACTCATTTCATTGAATTCATTGGTCATTACATCAAGGAGGGCGAGGTCAGCCGCGACCTCGCCAGAATTATTTGGGATAGAAAGAGTAGACTAAACAAGAGACTTAGCATAAAGGGGAACTACATTAGACTCTATAGTATAAAGGGGGTCAGCCTTAGATCCTAAAGACTCGTCTACAGACTTAGACTCAGACTCCCAAACGACTCAGATTCATCAAACATAGGACCTTCGCCATCGATCAATTCCAACTTCTCTCCACTTAGTGTAGTGATCTTCACCGTCTTGCGCCATCTCTTTGAAATATCATCAGCCGGGACAATTAACTCAGAGGGGTCAAAATCTTTGCTTGATATAACAGCTTGAACGAGCTCAGAATCACCATTGCAGAAAGGCTTGGATTCATTCTTTTCTAGTCCAAAAAGAAGATTAATATTCATATCATCAGAGCTTGGACTAGTTGGTTTCTCAGTTTTGAAGAACTCATTGCCTCATCGACGAAGTCACATTCAAGTAACATCTCGAAAACTGGCTCATGCTTCCCATCATGGACGAAAGGCTCAGGGAATTCTTAGCATGGAAAGTTTCCCCTTCTTTGATGTACTGGTCATTAAGAGTGAAGGGATATGGGTCAATGGCAATTTTCGTCTTCATGGTTCGAGCATTATTGCAAGCCTTCATTTTTGGGAGAGCTTGTTTCACATATTCTTTTGTTGGATTGAATCCAAAGCTAAAGATATCCTTCTTAAGTGCACCAGGATGGCCCAAAAGTTCAACAATTTTCTTTTTGAGTCCGAGGGTCATTTTGAGGAAATGCCCTTGCTTATTCATAATGGCATTAACATTGGTGTTCGAATAAGAATCAAAGTTGAGGTGACACTTCTCTTCTTCTTCGATCATGAGAACATCATCCAACGAAAACCCCCCCCAGAGATCTTCATCTTCCTCGTCATGTTTGATATAGACGATGGGAGTATCGATAACTTGAATGCGCATGGGGGAGGCATCAATGGTGATTGGGACCCCTCCAACTATAGCTTTCACCTTTTAGTGCAACGACGATGGGATCACCTTTAGCTCATGAAGCCAAGGACGATCTAACAACAGATTGAAAGAAGCCTTAATATCCAGCACCTGAAACTTGGTGCGACGTTCAATGGCTCCAGTAGTTATATTTAGCATGATAGTACCCATGGCTTGACTGCGAGTATTATCGTAAGCACGAATCCTTTGAGTAGAGGGGATAAGTTCTTCATCTTTTATGCCCAACTTCTTTGCAATGCGGAGTGGGCATACATTGATTACAGAGCCATTATCAACCAGGCACATAGGAACATTAATCTGCCTTCACACCACAGTGAGGTGTAAGGCCTTGTTATGTCGGTCCCCTTCCGGGAGCAGATCCTTGTCAGAGAAGAAAATCAGATTACTGGTACTCGGCAATTCAGTAGTGAGAAATTTGACCAGTCCTTGAGGAGTCATATCATTATCAACTCCTATTTTCATCAAATCATTCATCACAGCCTTTCGATGCTCGTGAGAGGTGGCCAAAAGCTTCCATACATTCATTTCCACCTTAGTCGTTTGTAATTGTTTGACAACATCATTAATCACAGGGTCGATGGGATCAACTATTGGTTGTGATTGCGGTGGAGGTGGAGGTGGACTAGGCTGTTGCAACCGTCCACTTTTGGTGAGAAGCTAGACCTAAAGGTCTCCACAAACATCTTCACTTATGCCAAGAGATGAATAAGCTATATCTTTGAGATAGACGTCTTCATCGTCACTATCCCAAATTCCATTCACATCTTCACAATTTGAAAAAATACAAATTCTGGTAGAGTTTCAATCACAGGTTGAATGAATTTTGACAGATCAAAGGAGACTTCATCTCCCATGATAGCCAAAGCATCAGAAAGGGGATCTGTTTGAATATTGGGCTTCTTGCCCCCTGGAGGGACAGGAAGTTGATTAGCATCAATTAGGACTTGGATCACATCCTTCAACCTCCAAACTTCTTAGTAGTATGACCCTTGCCTTGATGAAACTTGCAATGAGCATTGGTGTCATAGCCAGCAGTTCTGTTCTCTGGTCGAGGTTCCGGAAAAGGTCCAATTGGCATAATCAGTCCTTGACTGTGCAACGATCAAAAGCAACATAATAAGTCATTCCCAAAGACTTGTAAACCCTCCTTTTCCTTTGGAATCTCTGAGGGGGAGCATTAAGAGCTAGCACATCATTGACATTGACATTGTTGGTAACATTATTGGGCTTGGAAGACGAAGAAGAAGGAGTGTCGTTCTTCTTGTTTTTCCAAGTGTTGTTGTTATTATTGTTGCTACCAGTAGTCTTCATCATTTCATCTTCGATATTGATTCCAATATCGTACACATCTTCGAAGGTATTCAAAGGCAGAAAGTTCAAGTGTTTCTTGTACTTATGAGTCAGATTTGCAATAAACAGGCGAGCCATATCTTTCTCCTTCGGAGGATCCACCAAGAGTGCAGTTGTTTCTCTCCACCTGCTTAGATAAGTAGTGAAGCTTTCATTCTTCTTCTGTTTGAGAATGGAGAGTTCACATTCAGAAGTCTTGGCTTGGATGTTACACTTGTAACAGCTCATAAAGCTTTCAGTAACATCCTCCCAGGTCGCAACATGTTTGGATTCGAGAGAGTAGAACCACTGTTGACAGGCATGCTCCAAGAAAAGAGGGAACACATTAGGGAAGAGTGTCACATCTAATCCCTTAAGAGCCATGGTTGCAGAAAAAGCCTTCAAGTGGAACAACAGATTATCAGTTGGCTTGAACTTAGCAATGTCAGCAGTGGAAAACTTCTCAGGAAGTTTGTCCCTTATGGATGAAGAGGTGACAGGTTACTCCACATAAGTGAAATCTTTAGAGATCTTACTCATCTGTTCTTTGATCTTGTCCATTGCAGCGGCAGTGACACTGTTTTGATTGTCTTGCTCTATCGTGTTGACTTTGGTGGTGAGTGGTTGCATCATGTTAGACAACATCTCAATGGTCTTGTTGATGTACTCAATATCCTCCTTAGTAGCCATTGGTTGAAAGTAGACTGGAAACAGACTTTGTGGAGATGATTGTGGTGGTTTATTTCCTGGTACGCCTCTTTGGTATAAGAGGTTGTTAAGGTATTGACTCGAACCGTAACAATCTACCCCTGCTTCTTGACCAAGTGTTGTGACATCGAAACAAACACACCTTTAATGAATAGACTTAAACTTGACCCATCCGGGAATTTTTTTTTTTTTTGAAATTTGCTTTATTTTTTAAAAAAATAAGGGAGGATACCATCCGACTTACTAAAAAAAAACGAAACAAAAAAAGTCGACACAAGACCACCCTAAAGTACGGTCATGAAATGGTGCACGACTAACGGAAAAGTTTGTGAACTTGACACGACATATGAGTGATTAAGTGAGGTTATGGACACGTGTTATGACCGTACAGCTAGACAGGACATCAAATCAGACATACGAACAACATAAGCACACACAAAGACCAAAATAGACTGACTGGACAAGCCTCCTGGGCACCGTGTCATTGTGCTGACTGTCGTAACACGGTACAGTGCACCGTCAGACTGGACAATGCACCGTGTCACGGCATTGCACATCGTGGCGCGGCAGACCTACCGTGACACGGTGCACAATTCCAGGCCTAAAATTGCATAATTTCTAGGTTTTAATCAATTTTAAGTCCTTACTAATTACTATGTGGAAATAAAAACCCTCGGTCAAACAAAATGAACAAACACATGTGGATTAGCACCAAATAAACCACGTAGCATTTAGTCACGATGATGTTAAAAGAGTTTGCAACTTAAGGTCAAGATCTATGTTCAACTATTGGTCAAGATTTGGGTGTCAAAAACTGTACCATGGTTAAGGGTGTATGCCAACGGGTGGCTCCGCGAGTTCGTGATGAAATTGAACTCGACTCTATGGTTTGGGTGGATTTAATAACTCGGATGAACCCTTATTGCCATGAATGTTTTTCGGTTGATAGAGCTTAAATCCCCCGGGGCTAAGACGCATGTAGAACACACACGTTTTTTCAGAAAAACAGAAGGAAGTTGATTGTGAGAAGAGAAAATAAGCCACCGGACTGATTTAAGAACTACCATGACACGACAAAGAGCACAGTGTCACGATGTTGCACACTCTGTGACGGTGTATTGCACCGAGACATGGCAGATACTGCCGTGGCGCGGTAGTCATTAAATGCGACTGGTGCCCTCTTTTTCTTTGTACGCAATCAAGTTATTCAATTTTTCCTACGGGAAAGACCTAAATGCGACGTTAAAACGTCTATGCTTATGCAAAAATGCCAAATTAATCAAGAGAATATTTTTCAAGAATCTTTCAAGTCTTATCCACTCATCTTAATTAAATTCCTATCACTCAAATCGATAAATAACCAAGAATCCTCCCTAGTGGAGTCGCCAAATTGTAGGCGTCGTTCGAAGTGCGCCTACGTTAAAAGCATGTTATGAAGATGCTTGGCACTCATAGGATGTGGGAATTGACATATACGATTAGGGACAAGGAATGTAGGGACCCGCCAACAAGTTTTTAAGGAACTTGTAAGCCGTTTAGGGATCATAAAAGACAACCACGAATAAGGGACAACGAAGGCAACAACGATTGTCCTGTGAAGGTTACACCCCATTCATAATCCATGAGATTACTAACTCCATATTGTTCGGAACCGCGAAAGGAGGATCGGGGATGATTGTACGAAGTGAGTCATGGAGTCACATTCGCCCGTATTGGCCTCTACCCGATTCTTATAGTGAAAAGTAATTCCTGCGATCTCAAAGGCATGCAGACAAAATATCCATATTTGCACTAAACTATTATTAAGTTAAATTGGTTGAATATTAATGTAACACATTATTCTAAAATATCATGATCACTTGATTAACACAACAAGATTAAAAAGGAACCTAAATCAGTTGTCCAAATTATCTTATTAGGCGTGAATTTCAATTACATATTCCCTTTAACCATGCAATATGGTGATCATAATAAATATAATAGAATATACATTAAAATTGGAAGAAATTTAACAATAAATCCAACAATATGTATTTGTTAGAAAAATAGTAGAAATAGAAGGAACATAATTCTTACTTTGATTCTGTTTGCTCGCAACTATAAAATAATAAACGAGTTAGTAACTTCAAGGAAAAATAAAAAAACAATAATTGAATTAAATTAAATTAAATAGAGTTTATTTGGGGCCAAACCTTCAAACAGTTCTACCTTTCACGCCTTGGCTTAAGGACAGAACCACGAGTAAAGTATGGACTCTTTGGAGTGCTTGAAGAGGGAATTTTGAAAGAGTAAAGGTAGGCTACTGTTTATGCTAGAGCATAGAAGTGAGAAACAAAGAGAATTAATTCATTCCCCGTACATCAGGAATGAAAGGGTATTTATAGAAAAAATCAAAAAAGGGAACACACGGAACCCTAAAAAGCTAAAAACCCTAAAAAATAACACTATGACACGGAAGAGAGCACCGTGACACGGTGCCTGGCACCTTCAGACGGGGAAAAACCCCGTGACACGGTGGAAAATAGTGTGACGCGAGAAATAATTAGGTTACGGGAGGTAAAACGCGTGAAGGGTTTACGCGGAAAGAACACAGAGATGCCCCGTGTCACGGGGAATCCCACCGTGACGTGGCATTGGATCCCGTGACACGGTGCTTATTGCCGTGACGCGAGAATCTGTAGTCCTTTTTTCCGTCTAATTTCATTTTTACCCTAATTTCGTTCAGCGTTTTTAAGTGCCAATTGATAATTTCGGGCCATTTATTATTTTATTATTTATTAATTGGGCCAAAATAATAAAATAAAATAAAAAGGTTTGGGCTAAAATAATAAAATAAAGGATAATAAATAGAAAAAAAAAGGTTTGGGCCAAAATTTAAAATGAACTATGCTTTGACTAAACATCAAGACTGAATCATGGACTATTCAAAAACTAAATTTAAATAAATATGATTTTTAAGCACTCTCGGGATTAAATACTAAACTCGTCCAATAATGGCGGTGAAAGATTGTTCATCATCGGGTTTGGTTTTGGGGAGACATTTTTAGGTGTCTACAGTTTGATAAATTGTTGAATGATTGAATTCCTTCTTGATTAAACTTGAAATGAATATGTTTTTTCTTCCAATTTTACCATGATTAGTGAGTAGATTAGTTGCTAGGGAGAAGGGGAAGCATGATTGATTGATGATTTTTACTAGTTGATGATCATTGATTGATTGATTTTTTGCAATTAAATTGGTTGACTTAGTTGTGCATGTGATTAATTAAACTAGGAGTGATCAGCCTATAAGATTAATCTAGATTTCATTGCAAATTTCAATGACATGAACCCTTGATTTTAGAATTGCTTTAATTTATTGAATTTGATTGTGATTTTCCTTGTTAGGCATTCATAGTAAACCCTAGCTTGGCTTATAGGAGATAGCTTTTGGATTCCTTTGATTGCAACTATTGTTTGTCCCTTGTAATGTTTGAATCGGTTGAGTGATCTATCAATTAGCATAATCATTGAGCTTGCATATGGAACCTATATCCCTAGTGTTTAGCATATTGAATTTGTCGTTTTATCTAGTTTCTTGATACCTTAGTTACCAACCATAACCATTTACATTATTCGAAGTAGCTTGACACGGGATATAGCTTGCATCTTCTCATTCCTTAGGGTCCGACTCTTGACTTACCATATACTAGTATTAGGTTGGTTGAATGTTTACAAATTAGGTTTGGCTCTAGAAAGAGGTAGATAACGACCTACATTTTTCTCTTGTCAACTCTTCTTTATTTGATGTAATGATTTCATAATTTAATAATATGTCTTCTTTTGCTTATTCTCGTGTCATTCTTTAATTCAAGATGATGAGCATTTCTTAACTAACAATGAAAATAACTAAATAATTAAAGCAATGGAAACACTTGAAAGTAAAACATCGATAATTAAGGATATTGAAACGATTGACATCTCAAAAGATCCAACCATTAAAAGAGAAGTTAAAATCGGACTAACACTTAATAAAGAAGAAAGAACCGATTTTATTAATCTATTAAAAGAATTCATTGATGTATTCGCTTAATAGAGAAATAGCTCAACACACAATTCCACTAATTCCAAGAATGAAACCTATAAAACAGAAGTTACGTCGAATGAAACCCGACGTGGCTCTTAAGATAAAAGCAGAAGTATAAAATCAAATAACATAAGATTTTATCAAAGTATCAAAATACCCCAAATGGGTTGCAAATGTAGTCCCAGTTTCGAAGAATGATGGAAGGGTACAAATGTGTGTCGACTATCGAGATCTTAATAGGGCTAGTCCAAAGGAAGAATTCCCCTTACGACGCATCGATATTCTATTAGATATTATAGCAAATAACGCACTTCTCTCATTCAAGGATGGATACGCAGGGTACAATCAGATCTTATGGTAGAAGAAGACATGGATAAGACAACTTTCATAGCACCTTGGGGCACTTACTGCTACACGATAATGCCATTCGGGTTGAAAAAGGCGCGTACCACTTACCAACGAGCAACGACTGCTTTACTCCATGATATGATGCACAAGGAAGTCGAAATTTATGTAGATGACATGATTGTGAAATCAAAGAATCGACCAGCGCATTTGGTAGCCCTAAGAAAATTCTTTGAAAGATTAAGAAAATATAACATGAGGTTAAACCCATCCAAATGTGCTTTTGGAGTTACCTCAGGAAAACTCTTGGGATATGTCATTAGCTCTAGAGGAATAGAGATAGACCCAACCAAGATTAAAGTAATCATGTCAATGCCATCGCCCAAAAACGAGAAGCAAATTCAGGGATTCATTAGCCGGTTGCAATACATAAGTAGGTTCACATCAAAGTTGACAACAATATGTGAACCAATATTAAATAAACTCAAAAAGAATGTGCCGGTAATATGGGACAATGAGTGTCAAAAATCCATTAAGAAGATCAAAGCCTATCTCGCTAACCCTCTTATATTAGCACCAACACTCCTAGGAATCCCTCTTAGGTTGTACTTAACAGTCACCAAGGAGACAATGGGGTCTATGCTCGCACAAGAAGTAGAAGGAAAGGAAAATGCCAACTACTATTTAAGTAGGAAGATGCTCGAGTATGAAATACGCTATACACCACTTGAGAAATTGTGCCTTACATTGGTGTGGGCCACAACCAAGTTAAGACATTACATGCTCGTTCATACAGTCTTTGTAGTATCTTGAATGTATCCACTGAAGTATCTTTTCAAGAAATAAACACTAAGTGGGCGAATATCAAGATGGATAGTTAACTTAGCCCAATTGGATGTAAGGTCAATGCCTTGAAAGGCCATTAAGGGATTCGTGGTTTCCAATTTCTAAGCAGATTTTCTGATATAAGATTCCACGCCCATACTTGAGAATGATTTTCCAGACGAAGACTTGATGGTCACAAAAGATGATACATGGACTCTGAACTTTGACGGAGCCTCAAACCAAAAGGGATGTGGTGTAGGAGTTCTATTAGTATCACCAAAAGAGGACATGTTCCAATCTCCATAAAGCTAGATTTCGACGTTACTGTAGGCGTCGTTCGAAGTGCGCCTACATAAAAAGCATGTTGTGAATATGCTTGGCACTCATAGGAAGTGGGAATTGACATAATACGATTAGGGACAAATAAAGTAGGGAGCCGCCAACAAGTTTTTAAGGAACTTGTAAACCGTTCACGGATCATAAAAGGCAACCACGATAAGGGACAACGATAGGCAACAACGATTGACCCGTGAAGGTTACACCCCATTCATAATCCATAAGATTACTAACTCCATATGGTTCGGAACCACGAAAGGAGGATCGGGGATGATGGTACGAAGTGAGTCATGGAGTCGCATTCGCCCGTATTGGCCTCTACTCGATTCTTATAGTGAAAAGCATTCCTGTGATCTCAAAGGCATACAAACAAAATATTCAATTCGCTCCAAACTATTATTTAGCTAAATTGGTTGAATATTAATGCAACACATAATTCTAAAATATTGGTGATCACTTGAATTAATTAACAAGATTAAAAAGGAACCTAAACCGGTTGTCCAAATTATCTTATTAGGCGTGATTTTCAATTACATATTCCCTTTAAACATGCAATATGGTGATCATAACAATAACAATAGAATAAAAATTAATATTGGAAGCAATTTAGCCATAATTCCAACAATATAAAATCGTTAGAAAAATAACAGAAATAAAAGGAACGTAATTCTTACATTGATTTTGTTTGTTTGCAACTACAAAATAATAAACGAGTTAGTAACTTCAAGGAAATAATAATAAAACAACAATTAAATTAAATTAAACAAAGTAGAGTTGATTTGGGGCCGAACCCTCAAACAGTTCTACCTTTCACGCCTTGGCTTAAGGACAAAACCACGAGTAAAGTATGGACTCCTTGGAGTACCTGAAGAAGGAATTTTGAAATAAGATGGGTAGGCTAGTGTTTAGGCTAAAGCATAGACGAGAGAAAAATAAACTAGAGAATTAATTCATGCCCCATACATCAGAAATGAGGGGGTATTTATAGAGAAAATGTGCTGAGGGAGCACACGGAAACCTAAAATGATAAAAACCCTAAAAAAGTATCACTCGACACGGCAAACTGTACCGTGACACGGGAAGTCCCACCGTCAGACAGGAAACATTCCCGTGACACGGTACATTTTTAGTGTGACGCGGAAAATTTTCAGTAAACGGGGAAGAAAACGCGTTAAGGGTTTACGCGGAAAAGACACGGAATTTCCCGTGTCACGGCAGATTTCCAGTGTCACGGGAAATCCCACCGTCAGACGGGAATGATTCCCGTGACACGGTGGATATCTGCCGTGGCGCGGGAATTCCCAGCCCGCTTTTCCGTCTAAATACATTTTTAACCCTAATTTCATTCGGCATTTTAAGTGCCGATTGATAATTTTGGGCCTTTTCTGACTTATTATTATTTGGGCTAAAAATGAAAATAATTAAATAAAAGGTTTGGGCCAAAAATAAATAATAAATTTGGGCTGAAATTAAAACTATGCTTTTACCAAACATCAAGACTAATGCATGGACTGTTTAAAAATATGAATTTAATGAAATACGATTTTTTAAGCACTCTCGGGATTAAATACTGAACTCGACAAATAGTGGCGATGAAAGGTTGTTCATCATCGGGTTTGGTTTTGGGGAGACATTTTTAGGTGTCTACAGAAACCCCCACTTTGAATGAGTTTGTAGAAACGTAAGTTTCGAAAACGATAGTCAAAGTAGTCGATAGGGATGGAGAATGATTTAAGACGTTCTGCGATCCTAAATCCCTCTGTATACGCCGATACCTGCAGAAAATGTTAATTCCACAAATAAAAGAGTAAAAGGATAGAATACGTATCTGGCACCAGTGTATCGGTGACAAACGAATTTGGCAGCTTCCTATGCTTGAAGGAATCCACCGGGTGACATTTGTTGAAACGCTTTCCATGGTTGAGGAAAGCCGACTGAAGAGTTCGGTAGTTTTCTAAGCCTGAAGAAACCTACCGGATAATACTTTCCATGCCTGAGGAAAGTCGACGTATGAATTTGGTATCATTCTATGCTTGAAGAAATCCACCGATAATGCCTTCCATGCTTAAGGAAAGCCGACTGAAGAATTTGGCGGTTTTATATACTTAAAGAAAAATCCACCGATAACGCTTTCCATGCTTGAGGAAAGCCGACTTGGCGGTTTTCTATACTTGAAGAAAAATCCACCGATAACGCTTTCCATGCTTGAGGAAAGCCGACTTGGCGGTTTTCTTTCCTTGAAGAAAAATCAACCGATAACTCTTTCCAAGCTTGAGGAAAGCCGACTTGGCGGTTTCTATACTTGAAGAAAAATCCACCGATAACGCTTTCCAAGCCTGAAGAAAGCCGACGACTACTGTAATCGCTGAAATTTGCAAGTGTATGATGGTTCGATTATCCCTGAACGTGGGCCACAGATGATTCACACTTTTCAAGTCGATTATCCGACCATATTAAGTGCTTAAAATATCGACAACATGACTCTAATTCTTCTAGGGGAAAAATAGTAATTTTGGTACCCTTCAACCGTCAGTTAGAATTTTCCGCGTAATTTTACTGAAAAATTAACTGGCCAATTTGCGCGGAAAATCGTACAATTTTGGTCAAAATACCAAGAATATTTGCAAATAGTTATGTAGGGCAGGCACAAAGCCACCATGTCACGAAATGACTTCCCGTGACACGACACGGGTCCCCGTCACGCGGAGTAGATTCCCGTGACGCGGCAGGGAGTCCCCGTCACGCGGAGCAGATTCCCGTGACGCGGGACATTAGTTGGCTGAAATCAGTCAACTGGCATCTTAGACCAGTCAGACCACGTGCACCACGCAATATATTACCGTTACATGGTAACGGAAACCGTTGCACGGGAAACGGGGACATGCAACGGTTACCTTTGGTTTTAAATATCAACCACTTCTCCCATTTTGCTCATCCACCATTTCTCTTCCTTGTCCGGTTATCACCAAAAAAAATTTCTTTTTTGCTCGAATTCCCGTGTCTCGGTGGCTTCTCACCGGCGCTCGGAGTTTGCTCCCGTCAGCTGGAATCACATCCCGTGTCACGGCGGTTCTGCCTCCCTTTTCTGGTCTAAAATTTTTCGCTACTGCTTGCTGCTTGCTTCTCACTGCCGCGTTGTTGTTTTCTGTTAATCGGAGCTCCGGCGTCCCCTGTGCTTACCGTGACACAGGAGTTCATTCCCGTGACACGTTTTTGACTCACCGTGTCGCGGCTTTGCCTGACCGTGTCACGGCGGCTGTTCTGATCTTCGTGGTTTTTCGAGCTTTTGGAGCTCAAACCTTCATCAATTCTGGTCTAATTTTTTTGCTACTTTCCTCATTTTCGATTCTCTACAAGGATCCATGTAAGTTTCCCTTGATTTTGCCTCGAATTTGCTTCAAATGAGTAATTTCATGAAAAACCCTTAAAAATCAATTAGGGGATTTTTTGATTTTGTTGTTTATGTTGAAATTCTTGCTATGAATTTACTTATATATGTATGTATGCGTGTTTGTGAGCGATTTGAGACAAAAATTGCATGATTTGGTGAGGATTTGAGCAAAATCACCATTTTTGGCACTACTTGTGGTAAATGGTGCTCCTTGTTATTCATGTTGTTCTTTTGCACTTGGATTGATGATCTGTTGGTTGTAGATCTTGTAAAATATGCTATGATGCGTCAATGTATTGTTTTTGTGAAACTTTGAGACATGTTTTTTATTGTGTATGTACTACATTGTCCTGGAGAACATAGTATCATGCAATTAGGAGAACATAGTATTAGTCCGTCAGGGAGAAACTAAATACTATAAATAATTCCATTATTTTGCCAATTTTTAGCCTTGAGGTAAAAATTTAGCGTATAATGCGATAAACAACTAAATAACTTAGGAAGTGATGCTAAGCATTTAGATTTTTTTTTTATTAAAATGCAACTCGAACTAAATGTCTTAGGAAATGATGCTAAGCATTTAGATTTTTATTTTTATAATAGCATGCCTAGGTGACGGGGATCGCGATCTTTCCATCCATGGCCGGCGTCAGGCTTTTCGGGAGGACACTCCCACGATTCCCGAGGGTATGGACGATGACGTCTTAGAGTCTGAGCCTCGGGCCTCTAAGGGTAGGGGTAGGTGGGTTCCACCTCTGTGGACTCCAGACCAGTTGGTTTTCTGTCGTGAGAACCATGTTTCTCATCGCCCACTTGCCGGCATAGTTGACGGGATGCTTCGCCACCACGGTTCTGGAGCCGGAGATTTGATTCCTCGACTTCACCAGATTATCACGAGGGATCCTGCTACGAACGCCTTATGGGAATCGGCTGGTTTAGTGGATTTTTATTCGGCGGTCGTAGGGTTTCGCAGCCCCCGGGGTTGCAGTGCGACCGTGTTTCGCGCATTGTTGGAATATTTTTGGGATACTACCAACAACTTTCACTTTGATTGGAGGGGAGATGACGGTGACCCCTCTAGACTTTAGCATGATTAGCGGTCTGCGCTTCACTGACCGGGCTGTAGCGCAGATGTCAGAACTTTCTTGAAGAGTGGCTGAGGTTGCCGATTTGTTAGGTCCGATCGTTCAGCATATCAGGACGCAGCCAGTGTCTCGAGGTGGTCCTAGGAGCGGGCGGTCGGAGTTGGCTTCGGTTCTTGCCCGTGGTTTTGACATGGAGGAGACGTCAGCTAAGCAGCGAGTGCGGATCTTCATTCTGATTCTCATCTCCATGACTCTTTCTCCAGATAGGAGTTCGCGTGCATTCCTTTGCCACCTCCCTTCTTTAGTCAGGATCAGTGAGATATGATCCTTTAGCTGGGCCAGCCTCGGATACGCCGACCTTCTCTTGTCGTTGCGTCATAGGTTTAGGCAGCTGAACGACGGGTCTCCCGTCACTGTCTACGGTCTGTGGAGAGTCGTAAAGGTAATGATCCTTTCCTCCTCTTGTTTTATTTTAATTTGTTCGACTCATGTGCTTAAAGATTACTTTTCATTGCAGCTATGGTACTAAGAGTACTTCCCAAGATTGGCTCCTCGACGGCGTCGTGGAGCGGTTGATGACTTCCCTGTCGGGGCCAGCTGGCGTGACCGAGGAGAGTCACGAGTGGAGTCTGTCTCTGCGCTGCGCGGGTTTCTACGCCAAGGCATCTCTTCTGTTGGCGTAAGAATTAGTTTTGTTGCCTGTTATTTTCTCTCTGACGTCATTTCCGGTGTTTCATGCCAACTTTTTATGGTTTTCAGGTTGCCATTGATGTCCAGTATCGTCCTTGGGCCGGGATGACTGATCTTCCCGAGGCCTTGCATCTTTCATCGCACCGCACCATTTTGGTTGGTACCGGACGCTTTGTCTGGTATTTGGGGGGAGCGTGTCGTTCGTCAGCATAGCGGTGATCGCTTTGTGGTGCCCTCATCTCCACCGGAGTCGATGTTGGACTCGCGCTTGCTTAGGGAGTTGATAAACAGGGGAGAGCGCTATACTTTTCCTTGGCAGGAGCTTGTGCACATGGATGGTGATTACGCGCAGGACTTGCTTCCCTCTCTGGCTCCTCTACCCCGCCTTCCTGAGGTATGATTTCTTTTGAGGATTTTGCTACTAGTCTTTGTTTAAATAGTCGAATAACTTGATTATTCAATCGTATTTGCAGACGACTGTTCGCCCTGTGGGCAGGATTGAGATTCCGCCTCTGTCTGTCCGCTACCCAGGGCCGATTGGTACTACCGAGGACCACATTGCTGACGCGCCTGAGGGTTACAGACAGGCGCAGGAGTCTCTGCCCGAGGTTTTTGAGCCGGTAAGTTTTTGATGCATTATTCATCCTTTTAACACCGATTGTTACTGATTTTTCTTTGTTTTGTTCTCAGCCTAACCGCTCGGAGATGATGGGATTCATGAAGCTGGTTGACGCTCTAAAGTACTGCATCATCAAGCTTCGGCGTGGTGCGAGTTGTCGGAGCAGTTATAGCGATGTTCTTGAGGTATACTCATTTTTTCCACTTCTACCATTTGTTTTATTTTTCATTTGTTGACGCCTTTTGATTTTGTATCTTTCAGGAGCAACGGAGATCCCGCTCGCGCTCGAGGCATAAAGGCTCGGACGAGGAGGAGCTTGGTCGTGGTAGACAATCTCCTGCGGTTCATCGGCATTCTCAGTCTCAGCGAGAGCCTCAGATTACTCAGCCGTTTCAGGAGGCTCAGTGGCAGCCTCAGTCTTCCCAGCGCTTTCAAGGTTAGAGTCAGGGGCAGCGGCAGTCGTTTTCAGAGCCTTCACAGCCTGAGTTTAGGCCTGTTTTGACTCCCGTGGATCCTGGTTTATTTTCAGCTCCATTGTCTGGGATTCCTCCACCGGTGTCGGGCTTGTTCTCGGTTCCAATGTATGGGACGATGCCTCCACCGAAGATTCGCGTGTCTTTGAGTCAGTCTACAGAGTTTGCCAGTTGGACGGGTCCTGCCTTGAGTTTGACTGCTACTGGAGTCACAGGGACTAGTAGGGACACTACTCCCCGTACTCGGATGATGGTGGGGCTCTTTGGCTCACCGTTCCTGTATTCACAGGATGGAGATGATACTGACCCTAACTCTTCTAGTTCTGCAGACTTTTGACTGAGGGTCTTTATTTGAACATACTGTGATGACACTTGACGTTGTTTATTTACTATGACTCATTTTGTATATTATTCACAGTTTATGCATTTATTAGTGTGTGTTAGTTTGTGCTTGAGACTCATTGTGTGTGATCGTGTATATATTAATGACGCGACAAAAAACGTAAGTAGAGTAAGCGGAGGGTACCGACCTTCCCCAAAAGAAAGAGAAATAAAAAGACAAGAAAAAATAAATAGAATAAATAAGTAAATATATATATGATAAAGAGAAAATAGTAATAAAAAGGATGAAATACTAAAGTAATGAAGAAATAAATAAATAAAAATAAATAATAAAAAAGAAATGATTAAAAAAAAATAAATAAATAAAAACAAAAAAAAGTTGAGAATTTTATTAGGAATGAAACTCCCAGAATACTGAAAAACGGTGAAGATAAAATACTAAAAAAAAAATCCGGATAGATAAGGAAAAAGATAAAAAAAAAAAAAAGAAAACGCGTGGGGTGCCGCGACACGGCACTGTACACCATGTCACGGCAAGAACTGCCGTGTCGCGGCAAAAATTCCGGTGACACGGTGGGATTTCCCGTGTCACGGTACGCGTATTCTACAACGGTGTAGTTTACGCGTATGGAAAGATAATTTCTGAGTAGTTCCGAGCGCTTTTGCTATAAAATAGGACCAGTATATTCATGATATGCATAATTACGAAACACAAAATAATTAGAATTTCATATTTCAATAATAATGTCTCAGAATTTTGATAATACATTGCGCGACTGGTCTTATGCTTTGACCAATGCTGACAAAAGAGAGTTAGAATTGTTTTATGTCAGGGGTTTACTAGCCCTGAGGCATGTGGCGATTGAACATCATTTTCTTAGGGCAGCATTAGACTATTGGAGTCCAGAAACACATTGTTTCAAATTTGATTACGATGAAATCTGTCCCCTGCTGGAGGAATTTGGTGCAATCTTTGGATTTCATGCTAGAAATCTTATTGCCATGCCTACCCTACGTGAATATTATTCCCAAGATTTTGAACGCCATCTGAACCTAACAGATCCAGATTTAAATAGAATTGTGTGTGGTAATGAGGTAGACTTAGAAAAACTTGCAAATTTATATTTTAATCGCCCTATCTCTGAGTCTTATCATGTATATCGTAGAAGGGCATATATTTTTTGCATGTTTAGCAAGCTATTATTTGCAAACGGTAGGGTAGGACATGCTTGTCTAGCGTCTGTGCTTGAACATGTTGAATCTGAGAGATCCCTTATGCCTACGTGCCTTGGAGAAACGTTTCGTGGCCTTGACGAAGCGAAAGCTGACCGGAAAGCCATCACGAAGGGCTCTCAGGTATTTTTGCCGGTAGAAATACACTCCAAGTAGCCCCCGTAACATAAAACAGGCACCGTGTCACGGTGGCTGTGTGCCGTGACACGGTGAAGTCTGCCGTGTCACGGGAAATCTGCTCTTTTTTTTTTCGACTGATGATTTTTTTTATTATTTTTTTAATTTTTTTTTAGTTGATGGAGCGTTTAGAATTATTTAAAGCCCTCGACGATGTTGAAAAATATGGCCCTAACGATCTATTCCGCAGGAAAAAGAATTACTCTATGAACATGTCGTATGAAGACTGGAAAAATTTCTTTACAAAGAGGGAATTTTCCATTCGTCTGGTGATGCCTTGGTTGAGGCTTACTAGGATGGTTGGTTAGAATGATACTCCATATTGCCGTGTTCCTAGTATCTCAAAACTGACTTTTTATTGTCCTTCTCAACTGATGCGGCAGTATGGATTTAAACAAGTAGTTCCACGCTATAACGATAGTCCTCGTGAAGTATCGTTGCATGAAAGTAACGTTCACAAGTACGAGACTTATTGGATTGGAAGACCGTTGTGGATCGTTTCTGCAAGTGACCAAGCTCCTCCTCCTTTATCTAGTGCATACAAGGCATGGTTGAACCCTAGAAGTAGGAGGGAACGATTCGGATCACGCAAGTCTGATGTGAAGAGTCGTCTTGGAAATAAGAAAGCACCTCCTAAAGATCATCTAGGTCCAAGAACACAAGGGATTGAGTTTAAGACTCCTATAATGCGGAAAAGGAAAAATTATGTGAAAGGGAAAGGTAAAGAGAAGATGGTGTATAGAGAGAAACAACCGAAGAATTTTAAGAAAGGTGAAAGGGGTGAAAGTTCGACTAGGGGTGTGACGGTTCGGGCTACAAAAGACACATTAATGGTGAAGGCCGACCTAGCTGACAAAGAGAATGAGGTTCCTAAAGTGAAGAGGGATTAGATCAGTATTGCTTTGCTTTTATGATTTATAATTTTTTATTTAAAATAAGGCGTATGATGCCAATAATTGTAGTCACATTTATTTCAATAATAATAGCATATTTATTTTAGCCTTAAATAAAAAATTACAATGACTTTTTATTTATTTATTTATCCGAGTCAAGGAGTCGGACGCAATGGAAGAATGAAAATAAAAACCTCGAGCAAATAATGAATTCGCAAAGAATGCGTCACTAAAAAAAAATCGGAAAACCTGAAATTCCACCGTGTCACGGTGAAAAATCCCGTGACACGTTGCAAATTCCCGCGTCACGGCAATTTTTTTATTTTATTTTTTTTTCAGGTACACCGTGCCACGGTGGACTGTACCGTGACACAGTGGAATGTCCCGTGTCGCGGCAAAGATCCCCCCCTTTTTTTTATTGTGACGCAATGCTGAACTGGCGCGTATATTCGATTGACGGAGGGAGGATTTTTATTTTTTTAAAGTGGCCGGGCCCCCTTGAGGGGTTGCCTACGTATCCTTAAAAAGGAATCAGGCCGAACATAGCTCTATTGGGTCATGAACCCATGCGACTAGACATAGAATTTTTTGAGTTGATCCAAGTTGGTTAAATTGTGGAAACCGTTACCGTCCATGTCTACCAATTGTGCCGCTCCGCCAGACAAGATGGTTTTAACAATGTACGGACTTGACCAATTCGGTCTAAATTTTTCTCTAGGATCCAACACATTTTTACGAAGTGCCTTAAGCACCAGGTCACCCTCTTTGATGTTCCTAGTCTTGACTTTTTTTATTAAAATGTCGCGCCATACGCTGTTGGTAGGTTTGGACATGATGCAAAGCTGCCAAGCGTTTTTCATCAAGTAAGACAAGTTCATCATATCTTGCTCTAATCCAGTCGACTTCATCTAGTTTGCTTTCCAATGTGATTCAAAGAGAAGGGATTTTGAGTTCTATTGGTCGTACAGCTTCAACTCCATAGACCAAAGAGAAAGGGGTAGCCCCCGTTGATGTACAAACAGAGGTTCGATAACCCCAAAGGGCGAAATGTAGCTTACTTGGCCAATCCTTGTAATTTTCTGTCATCTTTTCGATGATAGTTTTCACATTTTTGTTGGCCGATTCGACTGCACCATTTGTTTGTGGTTTGTAAGGTGATGATCTGTGATGCTTGATATGATATTTCTGTAATAATTCTGCGCATTCGGCTTGGAAATGCGTTCCATTATCGCTGATCATCTCATGTGGTACCCCATAGCGGCATATGATATTTTTCTCAATGAATTGAGCTACGTGTTTCGCCGTCAGCTTAGCATATGAGGCAGCTTCGACCCATTTGGTGAAATAGTCGATCGCTACGAGGATGAAATCGTGCCCCCCTTGTCCTGGTGGTGTTATTTTTCCAATGATGTCGATGCCCCAAGTGAAGAAAGGCCTTGGAGAGGTATATGTGTAGAGAAGCAAAGGTGGAATATGCTGTAAATTTGCGTAGACTTAACACTTCATACATTTCTTGACGTATTCGTGACAATCTCTCTCCATAGTAGTCCAATAATAACCTTGTCGTTGAATCTTTTTGGACTAACATCTTTGCATTCATGTGCGTTCCACATATACCGGCATGGAGGCTTTCCATGGTTCTGTGTGCTTCTTTCTTGGCTATGCATAAGAGATTTCTCCCCATTGCAGTCCTCTTGTGGAGTTCTCCCCTGATGAGCACATACTGTGAGGCCAGAAGCCTCAAAGAATGGCGTGCCCTTTTATCAGTATTGGGAGGGTATTCTCCTCCTATCACATAGTTAAGAGTATCTGTGTACCATGGCTCTTCATCTTCTTCTTGTGGTTCTTGTTCATCGTCGAGTGCGTGAACATAAGCCGGCTCATATCTTCTTTCTATGGTCAACGACATTCTAATTGTATCCGTTGTAATTCGCACCATTGATGCTAATTTAGCTAGTGCGTCGGCGAATTGGTTTTCTTCTCTCGACAAATACGTATATTCCACTTCATATTGTTGCTCCGTGAGAGTTTCTAAATGAGCTTGATACGTAGCGAGACTTTCACTTCTCACTTTCCATCTCTTGGAGATTTGGTTAATGATTAGTGAAGAATCACCGTAGATTCTGAGTTTCTTAATGCCCAAGGCGTTAGCTGTTTCTAACCCTAATATACATGTTTCATATTCTGCGGCATTGTTGGTGACATCAAAGTCGAGCTTCATGGAAATTGGGATGTGCTCTTCATTCGGTGATACAGGCAAGACTCCTACACCACATCCTTTTTGGTTTGAAGCTCCATCGAAATAGAGCGTCCAGCTATCATCTTCGGTCATGAGTAAATCTTCGTCAGGGAAACCGTACTCATCTTCTTCTTTCTCAACTTCTTCTAGCGGAAAGTGTGCTAAGAAGTCAGAAACCGCAGAACCTTTGATGGCTTTTTGTGGTACAAATTTTAAGTCAAACTGAGCAAGATTGATTATCCACCTTGATAATCTTCCATTGATTGTTTCTTTTTCGAACAAGTATTTGAGAGGATCTATCTTGGACACGACATGCACTGTATGAGTGAGCATGTAATGTCTTAGTTTTTGTACGGCCCATACAAGTGCGAGACAATTTTTCAAGTGGTGTGTATCGTGTCTCATATCCTTGAAGCTTGTTACTCAAGTAGAAGATTGCATTCTCCCTGCTTTCAATCTCTTGTGCTAGCATTGCCCCCATCGTTTCTCTTGTGACCGTAAGGTAGAGTCGAAGAGGAAAGTCAGGTATTGCTGGCGCTAGCACGGGTGGGTTTGCCAGGTTCTCTTTGATTTTGTCGAAAGCTTTTTGGCAATCGTCATCCCATGTGACTGGGACATTTTTCTTAAGCTTCTTGAATATTGGTTCACATATCGCTGTGACCTTTGATATGAACCTACTTATATATTGCAACCTTCCAATGAAACCTCGAATCTTCTTCTCATTCTTGGGCGGTGGCATGGCAATGATCGCCTTTACTTTTGTGGGATCTATTTCAATACCTCAAGAACTGATCACATATCCAAGTAATTTGCCTAACGTGACTCCGAATGCACACTTTGCTGGATTTAATCTCATGTTGTACTTGCGGAGTCTTTCAAAGAACTTGCGAAGTGCAACGATGTGGCCTGGGCGATCTTTAGACTTAACGATCATATCATCGACATAGACCTCCACCTCTTTGTGCATCATGTCATGTAACAATGTTGTAGCTGCTCTTTGGTAGGTGGCACCCGCGTTTTTCAACTCGAATGGCATTATCGTATAGAAATATGTACCCCATTGTGTGATGAATGTGGTTTTCTCCATATCTTCTTCAGCCATCAATACTTGATTATATCCGGCGTAACCGTCCATGAATGATAGGAGTGCATGGTTTGATGTGTTATCAACCAGAATGTCAATGTGAGGTAGAGGGAACCCATTTTTCCGGCTTGCTTTATTGAGGTCCCTGTAATCAACACAGATTCTGACCCTTCCATCCTTCTTTGGAACTGGAACCACATTTTCTATCCATTCAAGATACTTGGATACTTTGATGAAACCTGCGGCCAACTGCTTTCTGATTTCTTTTTTGATTTTGAGAGCCACATCCGGTTTCATACGGCGTAGCTTTTGTTTGACAGGCTTCATACCTGGATGAGTGGTATCGTATGCTGAGCTATATCCCTGTCAATTCTTGGAATATCTTGGTATGACCAAGAAAATACATCAACAAATTCACAAAGCAAGTTAATTAGCTCTTTGCGTTCATCTTGACTTAGTGTTAATCCAATTTTTACTTCTTTAACAGTCGTATTATTGGAAATGTTAATTGTTTCTGTATTTTCAATAACTGTTGTTTTATTTTCGTGTTCTTCCATTGCTTTTATTATTTCTTTGTCATTTTTATCATTAACAAATCAATATTGATCAGGGTTAGGGGAATGACACGCATCGTAAGCAAAGGTACTAATTTTATTGAATTCATTGGTGAATACATCAAGAGGGGCAAGGTCAGCTGCGACCTCACCGGAATTATTTGGACTAGAAAGAGAGGATTTAACAAGAGACTCAGGATTGGACTCTATAGCAGAAAAAGGGTCGGCCTCAGACTCTAAGGACTCGTCTACAGACTTAGACTCAGACTCGGACTCGGACCCAGACGACTCAGACTCATCAAACATAGGACCTTCGCCAGCGGTTATTTCCAACTTCTCTCCACTTGGCGTAGTGATCCTCAATGTTTTGCGCCATCCCCTTGAAATATTATCAGCTTGGACGATTAACTCGGAGGGGTCAAAATCCTTGTTTGCTACAACAGCTTGAACGAGCTTGGAATTATCATTGCAGACGGGCTTAGATTCATTCTTCTCCATTCCAAAACGAAGGTTAATGCCTAGATCATCAGAGCTTGGGCTAGCTGGTTTTTCAGTTGTGAAGAGCTCTTCGTCTTCATTAAGAAAGTTACTATCGAGGAACATCTTGAATCATGGTTCACGCTTCCCATCGTGGACGAATGGCTCAGGGAATTCATAGCATGGCAAGTCTTCCCCTTCTTTGATGTACTGGCCATTGAGGGTTAATGGATATGGATCCCATAGCCTTTTCCGTCTTCATGATTCGAGCGTTTTTGCGAGCCTTCATCTTCAAGAGGTCTTGTCTCACATCTTCTTTTGTCGGCTTGAATCCCAAGCCAAAAGTATCCTTCTTGAGTGCACCAGGATGGTCCCAAAATTCAGCCATTTTCTTTTTGAGTCCGAGGGTTATTCCAGGGAAATGCCCTTGCTTCTTCAGAATGGCATTAATATTGGTGTTTGAATAGGGATCGAAGTCGAGATGGCAATTTTCCTCTTCTTCAATTACGAGAACATCATCGAGTGAAAACCCCCAAAGATCTTCGTCTTCTTTGTCATGTTCGACATAGACGATAGGAGTGTCGATAACTTGAATGCGCATAGGAGAAGCATCAATGGTAATTGGAACTCCTCCAACTATGGCTTTCACTTTCTGGTGCAGCGATGATGGAATCGCCTTTAGCTCATGAAGCCAAGGGCGTCCTAACAACTGATTGAAGGAGGCCTTAATGTCTACCACCTGAAACTTGGTGCGACGTTCAATGGCCCCAGTAGTTATGTTTAGTATGATAGTACCCACGGCTTGACGACGAGTATTATCATAAGCGCGAATCGCTTGAGTGGAGGGAGTCAGTTCTTCATTCTTTATGCCCAACTTCTTTGCAGTACGGACTGGGCACACATTGATTGCAGAGCCATTATAAACCAGGATCATAGGAACATTCATCTGCCTACACACTACAGTGAGGTGTAGGTCCTTATTATGTTGGTCCCCTTCCGGGGGCAGATCCTTGTCAGAAAACGAAATCAGATTGCTAGTACTTGGTAATTCAGTAGTGAGAAAGTTGACCAGTCCTTGAGAAGTCATGTCATCATCAACTCCTATTTTCACCAGAGCATTAATCACAGCCTTTCGATGCTCGTGGGAGGTGGCCAAAAGCTTCCATACATTCATCTCCACCTTGGTCTTTTGCAATTGTTTGACCACATCGCTATTCACAGGGTCGATGGGATCAACTATCGGATGTGATTGTGGTGGAGGTGGACTAGGTTGTTGCAACCGTCCACTTCTGGTGAGAACCTTGACCTCAAAGTCTCCCCAAACATTTTCACTTGTGCCAAGAGATGAACAGGCTATATCCTTGAGATAGACGTCTTCATCGTCACTATCCCAAATTCTATTCACTTCTTCAGAACTCGAGACAAATACAACTTTCGGCAGAGGTTCATTCACAGGTTGAATGAGTATTGACGGATCAAAGGAGACTTCATCTCCCATGATAGCCAAAGCATCAGAAAGAGGACCTGTTTGAATGTTAGGCTTCTTGCCCCATGGAGGGACTGGAAGTTGATTAGCATCAATTAGGTCTTGGATTGCATCTTTCAACCTCCAACGCTTCTCAGTATTATGACCCTTGCCTTGATGAAACTTGCAATAAGCATTGGGGTCATAGCTAGCGGTCCTATTCTCTGGCCGAGGTTCTGGAAATGGTCCAATTGGCATAATCAGTCCTTGACCATGCAAACGGTCATAAGCAGCATCATAAGTCATTCCCAAAGGCGTGTAAACCCTCCTTTGCCTTTGGAATCTTTGAGGAGGAGCATTAAGGGCCAGCACATCATTGATATTGATAGTGTTGGTAGCATTATTGGGCTTGGAAGACGAAGAAGAAGGAGTGTCGTTCTTCTTGTTTTTCCAAGTGCTGTTATTATTGTTGCTACCAGCAGTCTTCATTAGTTCGTCCTCGATATTCATTTCAATATCGTATACAGCTTCAAAGGTACTCAGAGGCAGAAATTTCAAGTGTTGCTTGTACTTATGAGTCAGATTGGCGATGAACAAGTGAACCATCTCCTTTTCCTTAGAGGGATCCACCAAGAGCGCGGCCGTTTCCTTCCATCTGCTTAAGTAAGTGGTGAAGCCTTCATTCTCTTTTTGTTTGAGAATGGAGAGTTCACGTTCAGAAGTCTTGGCCTGAATGTTACACTTGTAACGATTCATAAAGCTTTCAGCAACATCCTCCCAGGTCGCGACATGTTTGGATTCCAAAGAGTAGAACCATTGTTGACAGGCATGCTCCAAGGAAAGAGGGAACACTGTAGGGAAGAGTGTCACATCTACTCCCTTAAGAGCCATAGTTGCAGAAAAACCCTTTAAATGGAAAAGCGGATTATCAGTAGGCTTAAATTTGGGAATGTCAGCAGTGGAAAACTTCTCAGGAAGCTTGTCCCTTATGGACAAAGAGGTGACAGGCTGTTCCACATAAGTGAATTCTTCAGAAATCTTGCTCATCTGTTCCTTAATCTCTTCCATTGTAGCGGTAGTGACATTGTTTTGATTGTCTTGCTCTACCGTGCTGACTCTAGTGGTGAGTGTCAGCATTATGTTAGACAACTTTTCAATTGTCTTGTTGAGGTTCTCGATGTCTTCCTTAGTAACCATTGGTTGAAAGTAAACTAGAGATGGATCTTGTGGAGATGATTGAGATGGTTTCCTTGTACGCCTATTTGGTATAAGAGGTTGTTGAGGTATTGACTCGAACCGTAACAATCTACCCCTGCTTCTTGATCAAGTGCTGTGACACCGAAACAAACACACCTTTAATGACCAAACTTAACCTTAACCCATCCGGAATGAATTTTTAAAAAAAACTATAATTTTGAAATTCTTATTTGTTTTTTTTTTTTTAATATGGGAGGATACTATCCGACTTACTCCGAAAAAAACAACACAAAAAACAAAACTATCCTAAAATACGGTCAAAAAGTAGTGCACGAATAAGGAAAAAAAGTGTGTGAACATGATATGTGAGTGATTAAGTGAGGTTATGGACGCGTGTTTTGACCGTATGGATAGACGTGACACCAAACTGAACACAGCAACCACATACGTACGCACAAAAACCGAAAAAAGACTGACAGGACACTTTTCCCGGGCACCGTGTCACGGTGCTAACTGTCGTGACACAGTGCAGTCTACCGTCAGACGGTAGAAAGCCCTGTGTCACGGCACTGTTCACCGTGGCGCGGCAGAACATGCCGTGACACGGTGCGTAGTTCCAGGTCAGTTTTGTGATTTTCCAGATTTTAATCGATTTTAGGTCCATACTAATTACTATGTGAGAATAAAAACCCTCGGTCATGGGTTAAACAAAAGAGTAAACATATGAAGGTTAGCACCAAACAACCATGTAGCATTAAGGCATGATGATGTAAAAAAAGTTCGCAACCTAGAGTCAAGATCTATGTTCAACTATTGGTCAAGCTTTGGGTGTCAAAAGGGTACCATGGTTAAGAGTTTGGACGCGTTAGCAAGGCAGCCTCCCTTGAGGGTGTATGCCAACGGGCGGCTCCGCGAGTTCCTGATGAAATCAAACTTGACTCCATGGTTTGGGTGGATTTAATAACTCGGATGAACCCTTATTGCCATGAGCGTTTTTGGGTTTGATAGAGCTTAAATCCCCCGGGACTAAGACGCATGTAGAACACATACGTTTTTTCAGAAAAATCGAAGGAAGTTGACGGTGAGAAGAAAAAATAAGCCACCGGAATGATTTTAGGACTGCCGTGACACGGCAAAAATTCCCGTGTCACGGTACAGTGCATCGTCTGCTTGGTGCCCTGTTTTCCTTCGTGCGCAACCAAGTTATTCAATTTTTCCGACGGGACAGACCTAAATGCGACGTTAAAACGTTTATGCAGATGCAAAAATGCCAAATTAATCACAGAAATATTTTTTTCAAGAATCTTTCAAGTCTCATCCACTCATCTTAATTAAATACCGATCACTCAAATCGATAGATAACCAAGAATCCTCCCCAGTGGAGTCGCCAAATTGTAGGCGTCGTTCGAAGTGCGCCTACATAAAAAGCATGTTGTGAATATGCTTGGAACTCATAGGAAGTGGGAATTGACATAATACGATTAGGGACAAATAAAGTAGGGAGCCGCCAACAAGTTTTAAGGAACTTGTAAACCGTTCACGGATCATTTAAGGCAACCACGATAAGGGACAACGATAGGAAACAACGATTGACCCGTGAAGGTTACACCCCATTCATAATCCATGAGATTACTAACTCCATATGGTTCGGAACCACGAAAGGAGGATCGGGGATGATGGTACGAAGTGAGTCATGGAGTCACATTCGCCCGTATCGGCCTCTACTCGATTCTTATAGTGAAAAACATTCCTGTGATCTCAAAGGCATACAAACAAAATATTCAATTCGCTCCAAACTATTATTTAGCTAAATTGGTTGAATAATATTGCAACACATATTCCCTTTGTGATCACTTGAATTAATTAACAAGATTAAAAAGGAACCTAAACTGGTTGTCCAAATTATCTTATTAGGCGTGATTTTCAATTACATATTCCCTTTAAACATGCAATATGGTGATCATAACAATAATAATAGAATAAATATTAATATTGGAAGCAATTTAGCCATAATTCCAACAATATAAAATCGTTAGAAAAATAACAGAAATAAAAGGAACGTAATTCTTACTTTGATTCTGTTTGTTTGCAACTAAAAAATAATAAACGAGTTAGTAACTTCAAGGAAATAATAATAAAACAACAATTAAATTAAATTAAACAAAGTAGAGTTGATTTGGGGCCAAACCCTCAACCAGTTCTACCTTTCACGCCTTGGCTTAAGGACAGAACCACGAGTAAAGTATGGACTCCTTGGAGTACTTGAAAAAGGAATTTTGAAATAAGAAGGGTAGGCTAGTGTTTAAGCTAAAGCATAGAAGAGAGAAAAATACACTAGAGAATTAATTCATGCCCCGTACATCAGAAATGAGGGGGTATTTATTAGAGAAAATGTGCTGAGGAAGCACACGGAACCCTAAAATGATAAAAACCCTAACAAAGTATCCCGAGACACGGCAAACTGTACCGTGACACGGGAAGTCCCACCGTCTGACGGGAAACATTCCCGTGACACGGTTCATTTTTAGTGTGACGCGGGAAATTTTCAGTAAACGGGGAAGAAAACGCGTTAAGGGTTTACGCGGAAAAGACACGGAATTTCCCGTGTCACGGCAGATTTCCCGTGTCACGGGAAATCCCACCGTCAGACGGGAATGATTCCCGTGACACGGTGGATATCTGCCGTGGCGCGGGAATTCCTTGCCCGCTTTTCCGTCTAAATACATTTTTAACCCTAACTTCATTCGGCATTTTAAGTGCCGATTGATAATTTCGGGCCTTTTCTGACTTATTATTATTTGGGCTAAAATAAGAAGATAATTAAATAAAAGGTTTGGGCCAAAAATAAATAATAAATTTGGGCTGAAATTAAAACTATGCTTTTACCAAACATCAAGACTAATCCATGGACTGTTCAAAAATATGAATTTAATCAAATACGATTTTTTAAGCACTCTCGGGATTAAATACTGAACCCGACCAATAGTGGCGGTGAAAGGTTGTTCATCATCGGGTTTGGTTTTGGGAGACATTTTTAGGTGTCTACAGTTACCAATAGCGCTGCAGAATACGAAGCATGCGTGGTTTGCCTTGAAACAACAATGGCATTGGGAGTAAGGAAACTTCAAATTTTTGGGGATTCTTCACTAATCATCAATCAAATCTCCAGGAGATGGAAGGTAAGGAGTAAAAGCTTAGCCCCTGACCAAACCTACTTAGAAACTCTCACAAACCAACTAGAAAAGGTAGAATACACATATCCACCTAGAGAGGAAAATCAATTTGATGATGCCTTGGCAAGACTAGCTTGAATGGTTAGGATTCCTATGGAAATTCAGCAAATGCCTTAACAATAGAAATGAGGCACAAACCAACTTACATCCAATCAATAGAGGATGATGAGGTATCCCAAGAGGAAGAAGAAGAAGAGGAAGAACCTTGGTATACGGACATCCTCAACTATGTCACAAAGGGAGAATATCCACCTCATGCTGACAAAAAGGCGAAATGAGCCTTAAGACTTTTGGCTTATTAATATGTGCTAATTAACGACGTGTTACACAAAAGGGTACCTAAAGGTCGATCTCTTCTATGTGTAGGCAAAAAGGAAGCCCAAAGGGCTGTAAGAATAGTCCACTAAGTGATATGTGGAACGCACGTAAATGGCAAAATGTTAGTCCAACAGATAATGCGCGAAGGATATTATGGGACTACCATGAATAGGGATTGTCATCAATATGTTAAAAGATGCCCTAAATTCCAAATATATGCCAACTTGCAACATGTTCCTCCGTCTGTCCTCTACATCTACACAACACCATGGCCATTCTCAACATGGGGAATAGACATCATTGGAAAAAAAAAAACTCCTCCAGGAACAGGAAGCCAAGAATATATATTAGTAGCAATTGATTACTTCACTAAATGGGTTGAAGAAAAATCATATGCTAAACTCACTGCAAAATATGTAGCGCTCTTTATCGAAAGAGACATCATTTGTCGATATGGAGTGCCACATGAAATGATAAGTGACAATGGAACTCACGTTCAAGTAGAATGTGAAGAATTGTTACAAAAGTATGGCATTAAACACCATCATTCTTCTCCCTATAAACCTCAGGAAAATGGTGCCGTTGAGGCGGCTAAAAAAAATTTAAAGACAATCATCAAGATGACAGAAAATTACAAAGAATTTCCTGACAAACACCACTTTGCCCTGTGGGGTTATCGCAAGTCAATTCGGTCATCAACAAGAAATACGCCATTTTCCTTAGTCTATTGAATGGATGTCGTAAAACCTATAGAAGTAGAAATACCCTCACTACGCATCGCGTTAGAAAGGAAACTCGATGAAGTAGAATGGACTAGAGCGAGGTACGAAGAGCTAATTCTACTTGATGAAAAGCGACTAGAAGCTCTACATCATATTCACCGTATGGCTAGACACTTCAACAAGAAATTCAAGACAAGAAATATAAAAGTAGGAGACTTGGTCCTGAAAGCATTAAGGAAAAATATTTTAGACCCAAGAGGCAAGTTTAGACCTAATTGGTCTGGATCGTACATTCTCAAAAACCGTCCTATCAAGAGGAGCTGCAAAATTAACTAATATGGATGGCAATGAGTTCTCAAACATGACACATCTTGACCAACTTAAGAAATACTACCCATAATTACTTGAGTAGGACACTCAAGAGAGCTACGTTTGGCCTAATTCCTTAGGAAAGGATACGTAGGCAACCCTTATAGGGTACGACCTCTTTAATTTTTAAGCCTCGCACTCCAGTAAGTCAACTCGAAGAAATTAGCACAAATATTTACCAGCGTCGTGCGACGAGCACCAGCGTCTGGCGACGGAATCAAATTTCGACCGAAATATTTTTGCATTCAATTGGGCAAATTTCGGTGTATTTCGGAAATTTTTGACTTTCGTACTCGAATATTTTCAGAAAAATAATTAGATGTTTTCATTGCTTTAATAAAAAGTATACTGTAAATGTTGATTTAATTTAAAAAGCTAAAAACTGCATTAATAAATAAAATAAAATTACATTATTGATGGAATTCAAATAAAAGCTTAAAAAATAAATTTACTTAAAAAAAAATTAAATTTGTCTAATAAAATGGAAGTTAAGCAATTCTTCAATCTTTCTTCTCTTTCTTTGCTCTTTTCCAATTCTTTTCTGCATCGTCTTCATCGTCCATTACTTTAGCTAGTGGGCATCCTTTAGAGGACCTACATTCGATTTTGGAGTAAATAGTTTCTCCCTTAGCTAGGACACCATGTTTCTTTTCCACCTAAACTTTCTTTTCTATAGAGTCAGCTTTTCTTTTCTATTCGCCTTTAGTAGTGTCTTTCTTTTTAGGCATCATAGGTATTTTAAACTCAACTCTTTCATCTAAGAGTTCCTTAACCATAGTTATCTTTTCACCTAGATGATTCTTCACATTGGTTCTACTTTGATCTTTCTTCTTCTCCTTTTTAGGCTTATTAAGAAGCCAATTCTTCACATCCTTGGGCAATAAAGAAGGCGGAATCTTTTGGGTAACCACTTCCCATAAAGGCCTAACACTCCAATAAGTGTCAAACCTCTCCACTTCTTGTGAAATAGGTAATTCATAAGGACGACGAAGATCTCCAGAAGGAATTGTTTGAGTAAGATTTTAATACCTTTTTTCCCTGCAGGGATAATAAGAAGCCATCTTGGTTAAGCTTGGAAGACGTCAGATGAGTTTCTTGTTGACACCAACCATCTTCTCAATTTTCTACCATGGGATGATCCATTTGATAGCGAAATCACGAGAGGCGAATAATTTGCTCTACTCAAGGCGACCCATCTTTATAGAAAAGCGCTTCTTTCGCCTCACAAAGCAGTTTGGAGTGTATTTTTCAATATTGTCAGGAGGATTAATTAATTCTAGTCCCTCCATCAGCCACATCTCCAAAAATTTAATGCAAATAATTAGTATTACTATACAAAAGTATATGTTTTTTATTTCTGTAATTAAAAATATTATTTTTCTACCTTTAATAAAATTGGAGATACTTGGAAAGGTGTTTTTGGATTTTTCTTTAATTCATCCAAACTAAGCATTGTTTCTCCAACAATAACCAGCGTTGTGCGACAGAAATTCGGTTAGGAGATCAGTTTATTCGCACTATCCAACCATATGATTTTTTCGATTACGACTCGATTTTTGTGCATTAACTTTTTTTTTTTTACTTCTTTCAAATATCTTTTTAGATTAGTTTCAGCTGAATTAATTTTAGGCTCATGTTAGTCAAAATTTTATTTGTTCTTTTTGGGGGAGGAAGTTGGATACCCTCCATTAGTAATAAAAATGACGGAAATCTTTTGCGCAAAAATTAGTCACAATTTTTTTGCGTACACTCACATGCACGTAAAAAAATAAAATAAAATGCATAATAAAGTTGTATATACAATATGTCTAATATATACAATGAGTCTAATAAAGAAGTCATATAAATTAGCAAAGTCCTATCAGTCCAATAAAAATCACAGGTAGAGCTAAGGTGAGAAGGCACTCCCAAAGCATCAAAGAACAAAGTAGATCGCGGAGTGTACCCTTCACTAGTCCCAGAATCGCCACTAGACGGAATCGACGCTGTAGGACCAGCCCTTCCCGGCTTGCTATGATGCTCAATAGGAAACGACTGAGGATGTGGCGGCTACTACGACGATGAGCCGAACTCGTACATCCCACCTCCCCTTAAAGGAGCCGATGGCATGCCTCCTTGGCCGGATGACCTAGCTTGTGCACCCTCGGAGGAAGAGCCCGAACCATCCTGTCTCTCAGGACATGCCGTCTCCGATCAGCCACCCTCACCTCTGGACGAGGTACGACGACGCCTCGAGCCGGACCTCTCTCTCCTAGCCTCAGGTCTCGGCCGAGTATGAGGAGGAATAGGCTGCCCCTTCAAAAGTAAGTCATATCAGATGCAAAATGAATAAATAAACTCGTAAAATAAGGGTAAAAGGGATACCTCTGCAGTGTCGTCACAACGACAAGAAGCTCGATCCCTCATTTTCACCAGCTGGTGACGAAAGGCGTCCAAGCCTCTAGCCATCCTCGTCACCACCTTGCGAGAGAACTGTCAAAAGATATGTCTATAGCGATCGACAATAAACATACAAATAAAAAGCAAATAAATCAGTCACCTAAATATGATGTCGTGGTATCGAATGCTCGATATAACGACGATCCAGAGGAGCTACAGGAATCATCTTCTCAACAGAGCCATGTATCCCTTGATAGGTGATTGACACAGGTGGAGCAACAAACTCCGCGTGCGCATCCTACAAGATAAATTGAGTAGTTAGCATCTACTTGGGGGCTACAAAATGTGCAAAATAAGGAATACCTCATCTCCTCCCTCTGGAAAAACAGGTGGTTGAGCCAAAAGCGGCAACAAGGCCTCAGTATAACACAGCTCCGGACGAGCGTGCGTCCGCCAAGACGTGCCCTCTAGCGCCCTACTCGCTAAAGTCATCAACCTCGCCTTATCAAATATATGCCGAGGTGGGCGAGCTAGAACAAAAAAGGCCTCCGAGGAGTGTTGAATAGCCACTCTCTCGCCAAGATACACCGCAGCATCATACGTCCCCTGGAAATAGCGACGTTGAGAAGTGTATTGCGCAGCAAGCGCAAGAATGTTAAAGTTGGCCCACGGCCGAAACTCTACGGCCAACTCCCACAGAATAAATACTCATGAGACAAAATTCTACTAAAGGTATAAAGGAGAAAGCATCTAAAAAATGAAAACACACGGAGAGAATCAACTCTAGAATGCGCCTAGAAGTGATCTCCGCAGTGTGACGACCTCTTTAACTAGCAACAACAAGGAGCTCGCGAGGTGAAGGTCTCGCCGGCGCAAGAGAAGGAAAGTACTCGTAGAACCAGATCTATGAAAGCAAAACAAAAATGAGTCAACATATGCTAAGTCTAGAGCTCACTTTAGAAAGAATAGAGTGTACCTCTACGACTCTCTAAAAGCTAGAAAGTGCAATGTCTCCCTCGACGTAGCCGTGACGGCTAGAAAGTCGCAGTCCAACAGGAAGACAGCATAGGCCAAGTTGGCCCAATCATACCACCTAACTAAAGCGAGGTCGCAGAATCTTGAAAAGCAAAAGCAAGCATGCACCGGTGGATGCATCTAGTGCTGAGATGCGTCGGTTCAGCCTCAGCACGGGCCAGAGTAGTTATAGGTCCCAACAGCTCCATCACCTTTGGAGAGAAGATGGTGATGTCTCTATCGAAAGGGAGAGGGACAGAAGTGAACTCCAATCCCTTAATGAGACAGATGTTGGTAGGGGTAACAGTTAGCTCACCCCAAGGAAAGTGAAAAGTGTTGGTGGAGTCCCAAAAGAACTTCACCAAAGCTCGGACTACAAGGTTTCTCTATCCGAAAGAGTACATAACTCGGGTGGCTCGCAGCAAAGGAGTCAAGCCACATGACTCCCACAGAAGACGCAGACCGACGTGGACGCGGAAGTAAGTATCGTATAGAGAGCCAATGGTCGTGTAGCCCGAACCATGGCTACGGACCCTCTTGCTGAGAATTCCTCGACAAACGCGCTCTGAGATGTGGAACAACGGCGCGAAATAAAGAGTGTGCTCATCCCACTCTAGAAACTCCCATAGAGAAGGGGAGTGCCTACCGGGTCATCCTCCCGACGAGTCTCCCTGGCGCGAGAACGAGAACCCGAGCCTCGTTTTCTAGCCATGCTATATTACGCAAAATACTAGAAAATTAAGGATCTATAGTACCTAAGGTTCGCCTAGCCGCATGATACTATGTTCGCTAAAATAGAGTACGAAGTATTAAAATAGAGCACAATTTCAATTCAAGCATAAATAGCAAATTTAAGCAATAAAATAATTTCTTGCGATATTATGATAAATATTGTGACTAATTTTGATAAAAAATGGTAAGCAAAAACACAAAGAACAGGCCATATTGTTCTCACAAACTCAAGAGGGTCAACAATGGAAAATTGCTTGTTTCTTCAACAAATTGGGTGAAACAAGTCTCAAAACAATCTATACATAATATACAAACATAATCTAGCAATTTTAAGGCATAAAATTTGATAAACAAGGCAAATTAAGAAAAAATGGGTTCAATATTTTCGAACACCCGCACAAGAAACATATCCAAATTCAACCAAAATTAAACTAAGTTTCAGAAAAAAAATTATATGGATCCGGAAAATTGATGAAACAAGCTTTGATTTGCAACAAGTTTGAGTGAATTTGGTGCACAAACGAGCAAGAACAAGTGATTTGAAGTTCCAAGCGAACGCGAGCAAGCAGCAGCAACATCCACGGCAAATGGGGAAGAAAGGGGTTTTATTTGAAAACCCGTCTCCGTCGGCAAACGACGACTGTTTCGCCAGGCACTGGCCTTTGTCGCTAGGAGACAGAGAGAAAATGCGGCGACAATGCTTTCCAGCGTGCGCTGGAGTGGCGACAGAACACGTGGATCTCATAAATGATTATGTGGACCTTATGTAGTAATTTTCGGGTTCCTTGGTTCGTCAGTTAGCCCCTATAAGAAATTTTACATGATTAAGTAAACAACTCGATTACAACCACATTAAGTGGTAGACTTGAGGAAAGATCGTTTCACTTGGCTTAAAGTGCCTAAACATTGGCTCAACACAAAGGCACCGACATAATGGTTCATAAGCACCGAAGGCACTGACGTAATGGTTCACAAACAGCAAAAGCGCCGACATACTGGCACCGCGGAAAATTCAGCAAATATCATGGCAGCAAAGGATCGACGGGCGTTGATCTTCGGTAATTTTCTTCAAAATATTATCGCAATGAGGAATACTTTGCGCGAAGAAGTCTTCAATCATGTTCCCTGGCTTGCGGAATATGGTCACAAAGAGGTAGAAGATTGTTTCAGGCGAAGGAATCTTCGATCATATTCCCTGGCTTGCAGAAGATGGTCAAAAGGCGGTAGAAGATTGTTTCGGGCGAAACAATCTTCGATAGTGTTCTCTGGCTTGTAGAAGACTATCATGACGGAAAATGAAGGCAGTTACGGGCGTAGCGGTCGTTAGACGGTATTCCCTAGATTTAAGAAGATCGTCAAACAAAAAAGAAGCTTTTTGCTCAGAGACGCGTGGACATAACAAAAAGCTCCATTGTTTAGAGACGAGTGAACATTAGCAGCGGCAAAGCAGCAAGGTGGCGTTCCCTAGCTTGTGGAAGGTTGTCGCAAAGGGAGCAACAAATCAGTTATCCTCAGAAACGTGTGCTTGACAGTGTAAGATACATGTTTCTTAACTCTCTTATCTGTTTTAACTAACGCTAGTTTGCAGGTATCGGCGTTACAAGAGTGATTTAGGATTGCAGAACGTTTTGAATCATCCTCTGTCCCTATCGTTACTTTAACTTTTGTTTTCGAAACATAAGTTTCTCCAAACTCAGTGAATGTGGGGGCTTCTGTAGACACCCAAATATGTCTCCCCAAAACAAAACTCGTTGATGAATACCTTTCACGTCATTTGATTGTCCAACGAGGTGAAAGTGTGGAAAGTCTAATGATGAGGATGTTTTTATTAAAATATTTCTCTTTCTGTTTTTTAAAAATATTTCTTTTCTCACTCATATTTATGAAAATAGCCTGTCTAATTTGATTTGGTCCATAATAAAGTTCCAATAATAGTGTAGTTGGATTGGGCTCGAAAAGAGCTTCCTAATGATATATTATAGGCCTAATGATTTTTAAAGGTGGCTCGATGATTTAGAGGAGGGCCTATTATTTTAAAAGTGTGTTTTATTTAGAATAAAAATAATAAATCTAATTTTGAAAACCATTCGGACGCATAATAACCTGCAACCGGTGTTGAAGGTAATAACGCGTGAAAAAGCGTGTAGACACCTAAAAATGTCTCCCCAAAACCAAACCCGCTGATGAACACCTTTCATCTCCATTATTGGTCTAGTTTATTATTTAATCTTTGGAGTACTTAAATCCATGTTCTATCCAATATATTTCATGAACCAATCCAATTTCTAGCTCATTTCCCTAAACCATAACCTATTTTCAACTTTTCGTGTCTACATCGCAAAACTGAGAGAAACTGATTTTATGGATATACAATTTTGATCCAACTATTATTTTGTTGGATAGGCCTTTAAATAAGCTTTCCAACCATATATCATAAGCCCAATTCCGAGCTATAACGAAAAAGATATGAGCAAAACACTAAACTCGGCCTAAAACCGACACCCTTCCACTAAAACGGCCATATCATAAAATCTACAAATTATTTTGACATGATTATAATTGGGTTTTAAAATAGACTTGATAATCTTTCCAATTATATATTATATGCGTTATTCCAAGTTACGGATCAAAAGTTATGATTATTTTAAAAACGGGTAAAAAACTAAAATTACCGCGCAGCAGCAAAAATGCCGCGACGCGGCAAAAGCCGACGTGTCACGGGGCTTATTCCCGTGACACGGCAGCCATTTTTGTAATTCTGCACAATTATTCTCCCGTGTCACGGGATTTTTCACCGTGTCATGGTGTAATTTCCCGTGTCACGGTGCCCATTCCGTGACACGGGGATATCCCGTGTAATTTCCGCGTACTTTTTACACCGTGACATGGCATACTGCACTGTGCCACGGTGGATAATGTCGTGTCACGGCATTTCTTCCCGTGTCACGGTGCACATCCCATGACACGGGATTGCTCCGTGTTTTCTCCGCGTAATCCCTAAACGCGTTTTCACTTCCCGTAACCTAATTATTTCCCGCGTCACTCAGTTTTTCCCCGTGTCACGGGGTCTTTCCCTGTCTTACGGTGCCTGTCACCGTGTCACGGTGCTCTTTGCCGTGACATGGTATTATTTTTTAGGGTTTTTAATCTTTTTAGGGTTCCGCGTGTTCCCTCTGCTCATTTTCCCTATAAATAGGACCCCCCTTTCTGCAGTTCGGGCCACCAATAATCATTCTCTCTCACCTTACACCAAAAATAATTCTCTTCTCCCTCTTTAACCTAATTTCTAGCCTCCTTATTCTTCCATAATAATTCCCCTAAGCACTCCAAGGAGTCTATACGTAACTCGAGGTTCCGTCCTTAAAACAAAGCGTGAAAGGTACAAATAACTGAGGGTTTGGACTAAATCAACTCTATTTTTGATTTAATTTAATTTAATTTCTATTTAATTTATATTTTTTTATTGAAGTTACTAGCAATTTATTTGTCATGTAGCAATTTGAATGAACGCGCGGAATGTGAGTAATTAATTAATTTAATTACTTATTTTATTTTTATATTGCTAGTATCATGATTAGGTTATATTATTATTTGATTTGACTAACGATATTATGGTTAAATTGCTTCCAATATTAATGTTTATTCTATTATTACTTATTGATCACTATATTGCATGTTTAAAGAGAATATGTAATTGAAAATCACGCCTAATAAGATAATTTGGACAACCGGTCTAGGTTCCTTTTTAATCTTATTGTTTAATCAAGTGGTCACAAATATTTTAGAATTATATGTTGCATTACTGTTTAACCAATTTAGCATAATAATAGTTTGGAGCAAATTGAATCTCTGTTTGCATGTCTTTGAGATCGCAGGAATCACTTTTCACTATAAGAATCGAGTAGAGGCCAATACGGGCGAATGTGACTCCATGACTCACTTCGTACCATCATCCCCGATCCTCCTTTCGTGGTTCCGAACCATATAGAGTTAGTAATCTCATGGATTAAGAATGGGGTGTAACCTTCATGGGTCAATCGTTGTTGCCTATCGTTGTCCCTTTATTCGTGGTTGCCTTAAATGATCCGTGAACGGTTTACAAGTTCCTTAAAAACTTGTTGGCGGCTCCCTACTTTCCTTGTCCTTAATCGTATACGTCAATTCCCACTTCCTAAGAGTGACAAGCATATTCACAACATGCTTTTTACGTAGGCGCACTTCGAGCGACGCCTAAAAAGCGCGTGGACTTTTGGACCAGCGCGAGACGACAAAGTCGTCGCTAGGCGCTGACCTTTGTCGCCTGGAGACGAGCTCGTCGTTTGGCGCTGGCTCCTGTCGTTTGCGACAAGAGGAGTTTTATTCCAAATATGATTTTCTTTGATCCCGTGCTATTTTTCTTATAAATAGGGGTCGTATCTCCCTGTTTTCAAATCATATACATTCACAATCTACATATTCTTTTTTCTCTCTAAAAGCTAGAAGCTTTCTCTCTCTATTTTATTTTTCTAAACTTTCCCTCTCTCAAAAATCCTCATACATTGGCTCTAGAAACACCTAGCCAAGTTATAAGTTGCCTTCACCCTAGACGTGAAAGGTTTGATAACGCATTAGGGTTTGGTCCCAAATCTCTATTTGTATTATTTAATTTAATTGTTTGTTTATCTTTTCCTTGAAGTTACTAACGTGTACATTTTGTTATTAAAAAGAGGTATGAGGCATCGAAGTAAGTAATTTAATAGTCTAATTTAATTGTTTTGATAAAGAAATCATTCTTAGATTATTATTTTGTTTCCTAGTATCATGTTTGGATGTTTTATTGCTTCCTAGTATCATGTTTAGGGTAATTTCTAATATCAAGTATGATTCAAAGAATGCTTCCTATTTCTTTTATAATATCATGTTAGTATCATGCTAAAGTTTTGATCTTTATTGTATAGTGAAATGCTACGAGTGTTATTAATTTTGTTAGTATCATGTCTAGGATCTTGTTATTATTATGTTTTAACATGATTATTTTGATTATAATTATCATGATGATTGTTATTATGTTGCTTGATGTGTAATATTATTATTGCTTCATCACGCCCTTTATGCATATTTAAAGGGAATTTGTACTTGTAATCACGCTTAATAAGATAATTAATAATCTTTTTTAGGGTTAATAGGATTATAATTCAAGTGATCGCCAGTAATAGTTTTGTTTGTGCCTTAATATTCAACCAACATAGATAAACAGCTTAGGGTTAACCTAATGATTGCGTGTTAGTCATAAAGCGCACATGAATACGAGAAGAATAAAGTAGAGGCCTATTATTAGGGCAGGTTCAGTATCTTTTAGGTTGGATTTGTACCTTCATCCCTGAACTTCCAGTCATGGTTCCAGATCTATTGGAGTTAACGATCTCCTAGATCGTTAAGGGGTGTAACCTTCACCCTGTGAACGGTTTACAAGTTCCTAAAACTTGTTGGCAACTCTTTTACTGTAGCTTCCTTCCCTTTGGACGCCACCATGCTTAAGTGTATGATCACAGTGGGGCTCAAGCGTGGGATGGCTTGAAATATTCCCTACAGTATAAAAGGAGACATGAAAATGAATATGAGTAAAGGAGGAAAGGAAACTCTTCCAAGTATACCAACACGGACGTAGGGATGCGTCCGCGTAAAGGAGGGAAGAGCCTCTTCCCAACATATCAACACGGACGTAAGGGACAATCCTTGGAAAGAAGGGAAGGATTCTCCTCCTAACATACCAACTCGGTAAAAAAAAAAAAAGTAATTGCAGGTCCTAAAGCAATGGTCCGTACCTCCTTGGCCTGCTTGTACATCCTTTGCCAAGCCTTATACCAAGCCAAGGGCGATCTCAGACAATATCAACCTCTCCCTTTTGCTCCTTGTCACGCATGGCGTATGCTTTCTCTGCAAAAAAGGAAGAAGGAATTGCAAAGTCACTTCAACACAACCCTCCAAATCACCAATACTCAAATCTCATGCATTTGAGTTTTTTTTTAAAAAAAAAAATAAATTTTACTTTTTTTACAAACCAATAACTACCCAATACCCATCCCATTATATTATTTATTATTTATTTTTTAACTTAAAAAAAACATCAATAAGGATAATAACTACCCATCTCACCTTTTTTTTTTCAAGGAATTGCAATAATTAATAAAATTAAATTTTTTAAAAAACATTACTAACATTTCACTTTGTCTTATTTTCTTTCGCGTATAATACGTGTCGTGCATTAGCACGGATTCACAATTCCTTTATCAACAATTACCACAGCACTCTAAATCACCAACCCTTCAATTATATGCATATTTTTTTGGGGATTGTCCTACAAACAATTCAACTTCCCTAATCAACAAAATAAAAATAAAAAAATAAAAAATGTACAGCACGCTATTTGCGCGACTAGCCTCACCGAATAGTTACTTGCAAAAGATAAAAAAATAAGACCTATGACACTAACTACGTAAACCCTATAACATAGAACACAAAAAAATGTAACCTCACATGATCATATCTTAGAGCTCAGGTCATTATAGCCTATCAATACAGGGGTATAGTTGTTAATTTGAGTATTCAGATCGAGTTCGGTGAGGTCGGATGGGATCGGGTCTTAACATGTCCATACAAGGTGAAATCTGAATCGAATATTTTTCAAGTCGGGTTAGGTCGGAAAATACTGCATGGCAGTTTTGGTAGGGACATTATTCAAAACATGAGAATTATTTATTTTGGTGAATGCACCCTTTCTAATTATATTCGTTCTCGGATACAGTTAATCACTTATTTCTAGAATGTGAAATATCAAAAGAAATTTGGCAACACCCTCTAACTATAAATTAGTTAGATTGTTAATATTCAATTGTTATAATTTTATTTATTGATAATTAAAGATATATTAGTCAAAGTTTTGCATTGACATACGTATACAAGGGAAACATTTCACTCATTTAAATAGGGAGGGAATAGCTTATAGCCTTATACTAAAATTTTCATAAATTTATGCGTATATATGTTAAAAAAAAACTTGTATTTAGAATTTTGTTCACTACAAGAGTGTACTCGTGCTTTGCACGAGATACATTATACATTAAAGAAAATTACCTAAAGTGAGATGTTGGTGGTTATTGATGTCCCTTGAAAAAAATACAAAAAAAAAAATGAAATTAAAAAATAGTGTGATGGGTAGGGTAGTTATTGGTGTTTAAAAATATATAAAATGTATAATCAATATAATTTGAGGATTGTTTCAAGGAAATAGCATGTAGACGTCAGAAAGTTTCAAATCCCCACCTTGGGGAAGGTTCTTTTATAGGCCGCATGCCGACATAAATATTGGGTCTGGGAGCCAGCCGGCCAAGGGGATCCAGTTTTGCGGCATGGTCAACATTTTTTCGTCCCTCCTAACCTTCTTATCACTAAAGTATTCAAGTTGGTGTGCTTGGCTAGGGTGGACGGGTGGTTTTTATGGCTTGTGATCCCCTCGCCCAAGCTGGATTGGATTGGCATTGAACTAATTGTTCCGCAAGTTGAACTCCGCGTCCTTTGTCTTCATGCGGTATAATCGGTTCTTCTAGTCTCGCCATTTTGACACACAGTCCATAACCAGTTTGTAGTCCTTGGTGGTGCTGAGAATGAACGAGCCATCTGTGTGCTTCTCTAGATGGGTCATGGCTTGCATCTCGCAGAAAACTGGAGAGTTTTGCTTGAAGCCTTTTCGGATGCACGTTTCTAAGTACCAAAAAATATTTACCCAGCTGTTCGACATCAACTGGAAGAGAGTAATATTTTACACGTCTAGGATATTACGAATAAAGGGATTAAGGGGGAAGCGAAGTTCAACATCTAGAGCAGCGCGGTAGATGCTGAAAAATCTGCAGCGCGGTCACTCATCTTCCCAGGCGGCCACCGAAAGAGATCTTTTTCGGGCCACTAGCTCAAAAACTTCTCCCAGTTGGAGGAATGCCTTGTACTGGTTCAGACCCTTATTCAGGTAGCCCAAGGTCGTGCTACCCACCGTATAGGCGTACGGGTCCTTGAAGGTGTCAATGTTGGAGACGGCCTCCTTTGCCTCCGCCTCACCCTAAGCCTCATTCTCTACTCCCTCTTCACCAGGGTGAGAAGCAGCCCCAAATTCTGAGGACAGAACTCTGTCCAAGTTAACAGCCTCGGCTGAGCTCTTGCTTCTGAAGCCCTGGCCGCCCCTATTAATCGTCGCCCTTTAGGTTCTAGGGGATCTTTGCCTTATCTTTTGCAGCGTCTGCCTGATTACCTGTAGAAGGGGCGTTGCAAGGTGTCAAGTCGGACGGTTCAGCAATAATGATTCCTGCTCTAGGCCTGTCAGACCTACTATGTATGAGATGGGGTTGTTTAGGAATTAGGACTGTCATAACAGCTCTATCCACCTAGAAGAGAAATGGGGTCTTTCCTAAGATAGCAACTCGGTTGGGTGCATGACAAGTTGGCATACTAGGGGAACTTTAGTTCCGGGTTTGCTGGACGCACCTTTAGAGGAAGAAACGCCTTGTGCTCTTTGGCGTTCTTCAAATTAAGTGGTCACTTCGATCGCTGAGTATCCAGTTAACCCAGTAGATGTCGTATTAGTGGTGGATTCGGTCGGTGTGTTATAGTTGTTTGAGTCATAAGGGACCCTTGGATGTACCAGACTGTCGTCTGGGTTTCTCGCCGCATCTCTATCATATGTTTGCATCGTACAGGCCGTTGGATAAGAGTTGACACTCACTAGAAATGGACCCACTCCATGAAGAAGACAACTCGTCTCCGTCCACTCTAGAATCCTCAGTCCCAGGTGAACGGTCTGCCTCATGAGAAAAAACGGACGAAGCCGTGTGTAGAGCCAGTTTAATGATAATAATAATAATAATAATAATAATAATAATAATAATAATAATAATAATAATAATAATAATAATAATAATAATAATAATAATAATAATAATAATAAATAATAATAATAATAATAAAAAAATTAATTATAATAATTATAATAATAATAATAATAATAATAATAATTTAATAATAATAATAATAATAATAGTAGTAATAATAATAATAATAATAATAATAATAATAATAATAATAATAATAATAATAATAATAATAATAATAATAATAATAATAATAATAATAATAAGGCAAATTCAAACCTCTGTGAATTTGGACGGAAAAAGAGATAGACAGGTAACGACACGTCCAAATAGACGGCCACGTCAGCAAATTTAAAAACTGCCACCCTAAAAAGTCGGGCGTGCGAGTTCTCCTCCTAAATTTGATAAGTGGGGTTTTGTCCGCCTAATTTCCAGACTCAACCGTCCAATAGAGGGATTACTGGCGGACAGGATATGTCATTCAGCCCAAGGCCGCCACCCATTAAATGGACGAACAGATTTGTTCGCCTATATCACCATATGTTCCATTCCCTCTTACTTGGATGTAATAAGACGAGTAGAAAATCAGAGGAGGCAGCCCGTAGCGTACGAGTCACCCCTTTTGAAGGGCAAATTTTTAGGGTAAACATTCCCCTGACACGTGGTCCAATCCCGTAGTGACACGTGGCCCAATCAAAGGGAGACACTTGTCCCTATGGGAAGACAAAACATGTCAAGCTCAAGAAGAGCGCCTGAGATAAGAGAAAAGGGCCTTCTCACATCTGAAGGCCTAAATCTTGAGAAAGCGGAAAAACGGCAATGTCCCCTAGACACGTGGTGCTACTTGATTGCGCCGCCAATCAAATCGCGTCATTCTAGGGTAATAACCCTAAAGGGCACAGTTTTCCAACACTATAAATACCCGAATCATTAATGATAGGTGTAGGGAATATTTCAAGCATTAACCCCTAGCTTAAACCCCATTGTGATCATACACTAAAGTACGGTGGCGTCCTAAAGGAAAGAAGATAGAGAAAAAGAGTCGCCAACATGTTTTTTTAGGAACTTGTAAACCGTTCACGAGGTGAAGATTACACCCCTTAACGATCCAGGATATCGTTAACTCCAATAGGTCTGGAACCATGATTGGTAGTTCGGGGATGAAGGTACAAATCCAACCTAAAAGAGATTGAACCTGCCCTAATAATAGGTCTTTACTTTATTCTGATCGTATTCATGTGCGCTTTTTGACTAACATGCAATCAATACGATTAACCCTAAACCTGCTTATCTATGTTGGTTGAATATTAATGCACAAACAAAACTATTATTGGCGATCACTTGAATTATAATCAAATTAACCCTAAACAAGATTATTAATTATCTTATTAAGCATGGTTACAAGTACAAATTCCCTTTAAACATGCATAAAAGGTGTGATCAAGCAATAAAAATAAATATCAAGGAACATAATAATAATAAATAATAATAACAATAATTGTAATAATCATAATTAAAATTAATCATCATAACAATAATTATAACAATTATAATCATAATCATAGTCATGTTAATATTAAAGCATAGCAAGATCCTAGGCATGATACTAACGAGATTAATAACAAATCCTAGCATGTTACTAAACAATAAATATCATATATTTAGCCCTAACATGATACTAAAAATCATAAATATTAGGAGGAACATAAAAGGCATCAAAACAATCATATTTAGTATTAAAGTTACCCTAGACATGATACTAGGAATATCATAATAACAATCTAAGCATGATTTCTATATCATAATATTAATAAAGCAATTAAAGCACTTACTTTGATGCCTCGTACCTCTTTCTAATAACAAAATACACACGTTAGTAACTTCAAGGAAAATAATAATTAAAAAAATTAAATTAAATAATTGAAATAAAGATTTGGGACCAAACCCTCAGAAATTAAACCTTTCACGTCTAGGGCGAAGGCAACTTCGAATATGGCTAGGTGTTTCTAAATCTAATGAATGCGGAATATTTATATTTGTAAGAAGGCTAGTTTAGAAAGAGAGAAAGAAAGAATTGGTAGATTGAAGATGACTGTGGATAATCGTAGATGCCTCTAAAACAGAGTTTTTACGAGATTATTTATAAAGAAAATCAGCCAAAAAGATAAAATATCAAAAACAGAGTTCTGACGCGTAAAACAGGAATTAGCGCCAAACGCTGACCTTGGCGCCAGACGCCAAAGCTAGCGCCAGCCGCGAAGCGTAGCGTCAGGCGCTACAGCTGGCGTTTGGCGCTGATTAGGAATTCGACGCGTTTTCATAAAATCAGATAGAAATTTCCGTACAGGAGGATAAAATCGTATTTTTCCTCAAAAATGCTCTTTGATTCTAATTAAAACTCAAAAAAGTCAACAAAAGTCAGTTTATCAATGCTAATTGAATTAGGAATGAAAAGAACCTTCTAGAAGAATCTAGAAGACTAAAACCATTCCTAATTGCATTAGGAATGATAAATCTATATTAGGCCCTCCTCTATATCATTGTGCCGCATATAAGGCTGAAACCGGCCGAGTTCAGTAATTTGGCCATAACTTCCTCAATATTCATCGTAATAGGGCTTATAATATATCGTTGAAAAGGTCTTTTCAAGCCTTATCAAACTACACTATTATTGGACCCATATCATGGACCAACCAAACTGGATTGGCTGTTTTCTTAAAATAATTTTTCAAAAACAGAGAGAAGAGAAAAGAAAATAAAACTTTCCGCAACACTAAACTTTCCACACTTTCACTTCATTCGATTATGATTTGACGTGAAAGGTACTCATCACTGGGTTTGGTTTTTGGGAGACACAAATGGGTGTCTACAGAAGCCCCCACTTTGACTGAGTTTGGAGAAACGTAAGTTTCAAAAACGAAAGTCAAAGTATCAATAGGGACGGAGAATGATTCGCAACGTTCTGCGATCCTGAATCACTCTTGTAACGCCAATGCCTGCAAACTAGCGTTAGTTAAACAGATAAAAGAGTTAAGAAACGTGTATCTTGCACCGTCGAGCACACGCCTCAGAAAGTAACCGATTTGCTGCCGCTTTACTTTTGTTTTGATGACCTCCTGCCAAGAGAATGTCATCCCGCTTGAAAACTGCTACGCTTGTAACTGCTTCCAATATTGAAGATTGCTTCGCTTGAAACGATCCTCTTCCGCTTTGATAATATTCCACGTCCAAGGGAATACCATCGAAGATTGTTTCGCTTGAAATAATCCTCTTCTGCTTTGATAATATTCCACGTCCAAGGGAATACTATCAAAGATTGCTTCGCTTGAAACAATCTTCTTCCGCTTTATGACCATCTTCCACGTCTAAGGGAACATGATGGAAGACAACTTCGCTTGAAATCACCTTCAAGTTTTTGTGACAACTATCCACAATCTATGGAACACCATCTTGCTGTTTTGATGTTCACTCGTCTCTGAACAAAGAGCTTCTTTTGGATATGTCCACGCGCCTCTGAACAAAGAGCTTTGATTGATATGCCCACGCGTCTCTGAACAATAGAGCTTGAAATACATGTTCACGCGTCTCTTAACAAAGAGCTTATTTTTTTTTAATATGAACTTCTGAATGATGTGTCCACGCGTCTCTAAACCAAGAGCTTGAAAATAGGATGCCTACGCATCTCCGAGCAAAAGAGCTTTTTGAAATGTCCACGCGTCTCTGAACAAAACAGCTTTGAATGAAATGTTCACGCGTCTCTGAACAAAAGATCTTGAAAGAAATGTCCACGCGTCTCAGAACAAAAGAGCTTGATGATATGTCCACGCAACTCTGAACAAAGAGCTTTTGATCGATGTGCCCACGCGTCTCTGGAGCAAAAGAGCTTGATGATATGTCCACACGTCTCTAAACAAAGAGCTTTTGATTGATATGTCCACGCGTCTCTGAACAAAAGAGCTTGATAATATGTCCATGCGTCTCTGAACAAAAGAGCTTGATGATATGTCCACGTGTCTCTTAACAAAGAGCTTTTGATTCTTGAATGTTTGTTGCGATAATATTCCGAAGAAAAATTTCCGAAGACCAACGCTTGCCGATCTCTAAAGCTCGCTTGAACTTTGCTTCCGCTATGCCAGTACGTGATAAGCAAACGCTTAGGTGCTTTAAGCTAAGTGAGACGATCTTTCATCAGGTCGATCACTTATTGTGACTGTTATCAAACCGACTACTAAATCATGTCAAATTGCTTATAGGGGCTAACTGGCGTTCCAAGGAACCCGAAATTGCTGTATGAGGTCGAAATCATTTTTCTGAGAGGCTTCGAGCTCTGTCGCTGCTGAAATATCTCGGGCGCTAAGAATTGACTCTGTCGCCAAACACTGGGATTTAGCGCCAGGCGCTAAAAACTGTTGCCAGACGCTAGATGTGTTCGTCTTGCGCTGGAGTAGGGTCTTCCCTATTCTGCTACACCTGTATTTATTTTTAACTATAGAACTTTGCTAATCTCTTTAATTATATTAGGGTTAGCCTAAGATTTAATGTCGCTTGACTCATTGACTTGACACGGCTCAAGGTATAAATTTGACTCGCTGTGATTGACTCGAGGATGACTCGACTCAAAGTTTTTGACACATGTGTTAGACTCAAATCAAGGTGATATGATGACATGACTCAACGTGTACATGACTCGTGTGTGCATTGTATTGTGTGGGACTCGAAAATGCAAAAAAGCAAAAACTTTCCGTCATTTTTGTGGAGGGTACCGACTTTCTCTCGAAAAAGAAAGACGCAAAAAAAATAATCAAAGCAAAGTTTTTGAAGGTGCATGTTGAATGAGCTTAGTCAAATGTTGTTTCTCACAGTACAAGGATTGTAACATCTTAGACTATCCTAGTTGACTCGATAATGAAAGTATTTAGGTAACTTAGGCACGGAGGCTAAGCACTTCATACTTCGTGATGCAATGACAATTATGATTGATGAGTGATTTTGATATTACAAGGCATGCTTCAGTGTTATGTTAAGATTTCATGACAAAGGGAAGTATATTTGGTCATGTATGTATGATGTGTGTGATAGTGACACTAAAGTTAGGCTGAAGGGCTAAGTGTGTGGAAAGATATTATTTTTAGAAGAATCAAATAATGGTGACTCTTAGGATAGGTAGGCTAATGATGTAGGGATCAAGCCCCCAAGCCTAGCTCTAAATAGATAGGGATGAGCATAGGGTATCCCTTGATATGATCATGGTGTCAGTGTGTGAATATGAATGCTTTTTTATTACGGCCGCACCTCGATGTGAGTTTGCCTACGTATCCGTTAGGAATCAGGCCGAACGTAGCTCCTGCCGAACCTTGCACAAGTATGTGTATACCTCAAAAAGGTCTTTTTAAGGGTTGTAACGTGGTTAGGCTAAAGATTTGAAGCAGAAGGGGATAAAGGCTCAAGACCCTAAATAAGCCCCCAAGGTGTGCAACTTTGCTTTGGATCGTTGTAATTTTATGCTTGAGTTTCTACTCTTTTTTAGCTCTTTTTGCTTTAGCATTTATTTTATTTTTATAAGTGTGGGCAATCCCGATCATGCTGTCTATCACTCACTTGGCATTCATATTTCTCAGGCACGGTACCGAGCACTCGATAAGAGACGCAATCTGAGACGTGTTCTTATCAAAGATATTTTCATATCAAAGACATTGGAACACTTGCCCTTTTGTACACTTTATTTATTTATTTTTTTTGCTATTGCTTTCTATTTATTTTGATCTTTTGAAATCACTCAAGCTTTTTAGAATTGCATAAGTTGCACACCATCCCATCCCAAAGTTAGGTAGATATAAGTTGAAAAAAAATGAAAGGTCTATCATTAGACGAGGCTCAAAGTGGTTTATGAAGAAAGGATTGTAAATTAGAAAGGTGAAAGGTAATATGATGTGGCTACAAGGCATGCCTCAAATCATTGGTATACCTCGTGCTTAGTTTGACATGGATTTTTTTTTTTTTTTGATGCAATGTAATGTGATGATCATATGTAAGAGAATAAATGCTCATTTTATTAAAAAGGGGAAAAGAAAGAATCTACAAAATTAATCTAATGGAAAAGAAAGGTGCCTATGCTAGACTTATTGGGGAAAGGGTAAATAAAGATAAAGAAAAAAGATGTCATGAAATCTCGTCGTTTGAAGCTCGCCTCTTGTCCTGTGTTGTTTGCTTTATCATCACTCGCTCTTCTTGTTAACTGGAGGTATGGGAAGCTTGTTATTATCAATCAAATGTTGGAGAGCCTCCTTTAGCTTCAAACAACTCTCAGTAGCATGACCCCTACCTTGATGGTACTTGCTGCCCACATTTGGAATCCAACTAGGCAATCTCTTTTCAAGCGGGGGATCTTGAAGAGGTCCAATAGGAGTAATGAGTACCTTGGAATGGAGTCGATCAAAATCATCATCGTAGCTAATTCCAATAGGGGTAAAATCCTTTTTTTGTTGCTTTCTAAATCCTCGATTATCCATGGCTAAGATATTATTAAGGTAGAAAGTACCAACACTGTTACTAGAGTAGGTGTTTTCGGAAGAAGAAGGATAGTCGTTCTTCTTCCCTTTACAACCACTGTTACTATCGTTACTAATCTTGGCCTTCTTGTCGCGCGGAGGAACATGAAGGACATTTGAATCAATGAAGTCTTGAACACGATCCTTGAGGGCGAGACACTTTTTGGTAGTGTGACCGCGACCTCTATGGTATCGACAATAGGAATTTGGATCCCAATTGGGAAAAAGTTTTTCAGGTGGAGAGTCTTGACTGGGACCAATGCAGTGAATATGACCTTGATCGTGAAGACAGTCAAAAGTTTCGTTGTAAGTCATTCCTAATGGTGTGTATTCTTTAATGGTCCGTTTTGCCCGTGGCTTAGGAGCATTGAGTTCTTCATTAAACCCTTGGCGAGAATTTTGTTCGATGACCATCACCCGATTTGCTAATCCTTCTACCACCTTCAAGAGCATGGCAACGACATCTTACAGTTTTCGAACGTCCTCTTTCAGACTTGACGAGTCTTCCCTGGTAATATCTAAGAAAAGACTTTCATCCTCCTCAATAATGGCCACTTCATCGAGAGAGGTTATATAAGCTGTCTCGATCATGGGCTCTCCTACAGGTGTGATAAGAAGTGATGGATCAAAGGATGTTTGATCTTCTTCGATGGCTAGAATCTGAGAAGTTTCATTGTAATCGATTAGATCTTGAATAACTTCTTTGAGTTTCCAACACTCCTCAGTGTCATGACCCTTTCCTTGGTAATATTTGCAGTGCTAATTAGGGTCCCACTTGGGTGGCCTAGCTTCTGGAACTGGATCTTTGATGGGCCCTATGGGCATGACTCGTCCTTTGTGATGTAGCTTCTTGAAATCTGTTTCTTAACTCATACCAAGTGGAGTGAATACCCTTTTTGACCTTTGGATTCGTGATTTAGAGGCGTTCGTGGCATGTACCTCATTAATGGGAGAGGAGGAAGAAGGATGGTCGTTCTTCTTTCCTCTCGCACTATTGTCTTTCAGAAGGTCATCTTCAATGTCAATGCCTATGTTATACACAGCATTGAAAGTATTCAAATTGTGTTGGTACTTTAAGTGCCTTGAATACTTCCCTTGGAGATTCTTGATAAACATCCTCACATATTCTTTTTCGATAGGAGCCTTGACCATATTAGCGGAAGTTTCTCTCCATTTATTGAAGAAAGAAGTGAACCCCTCGTTTTCTTTTTGTTTTAACATCTCGAGTTGTCTATGGTTTGTTTCGTCTTGGATGTTGCACTTATATATATCTATGAAAGCGTTTGCTATGGACTCCCAGGTGGAGGTTTTTTCTTTCTCGAGAGAAAAGAGCCATTGCTAACAAACGGCCTCGAGAGATAGTGGGAACAGAGAGGGGAAAACCTTCTTATCGATACCCTTAATGCTCATTATAGTTTCAAAAGCTCTTAGGTGGAAGTAAGGGTTATCTGTTGCCTTGAATTTGGGATGTCAGTGGCATTGAACTTATGCGGAAGAAGTTCCTTGTCCAGCGAGACCCCTTGTGAACTAAGGCCCTGAAATTTATAGTCACTAGATAGCTTGCTCAAACTTTCTTGCATAAGGTTCATTTGTTGTTGCTTCACGGGGTCATTAATTTTGAGGGTTAAAGGCTTTAACACCTCAGTCACGTCATTCAATTGATTCCTAAGTTCATTGACCTCTTCTTGACTTGCCATTATCTTTTTAGCCTTCCTCATTTGACGGATTGGTTTATCAAAAAGTGAGACTTGAATAAAGAGGTTGTCCTTGATTAATCGCCCTTCTCTCCTCGACCAAGTACTGTGGAAAAGAAATTTGGGGATATTTATGGTTAATTATTTGACTCAAACCCTATTCAACATGCAATGGATGGAGGAAGTGAAGAAAGATTGGAATAGAATGTGAAGAAAAATGATGTAGATGGAGGGATATGGAAAATTAGAAATAGAATGTACCCCCAACTCAAATGACGGAAAAAACGACTCATGCATGAACCTAAGACATGGTCATGGTGATGTATACTCAAAGTGTGTGCAAAGACTAGTGAGTGTAGGTGACATGTTAAGACTCGTGTCATGACCATGTGGCTAGACTATGTGACTAGGCTCAATTAATGACTTAACAAGGTATTATTGATAGTAATATTTAGCCGAATTAATTAGTAACGTAACTGGTTAATTAGACACTAGGTGATGACTCAATCAATAATCCGAACTGTCGGCAGAACGACAGGACTGGCGTCGCACTATGTAGTGTAGCGCCAGACGACAGAGCTGTCGCCAGGCGCCACACTCCACATGGTGGCACTACAGTTCAGATTTTGGCGCCATGCTGGAGCTTCAATCTGAGACTGTTTTCGGTGTTATTAATCAACAGAGGAATGCCTAAAGTAGTACTAGGTCAATTCTGGTTACAATATTAGACTTTATTTACTCAAATTAATTAGTTAATTAATAAACTAGGCAAAGTTCTTTAAGTCATTAATTAGTTTATTTAGTCTTAACACAAGTCAAACAAATGGTTAGGAAAAATCACATAGAGTATGCACAACAAATATGCACAATCAGTCAAGTAGGCACAATATGATGATATGAGTTTGCAACCTAACCATGGCTCTAGTTCTCTAAAGTTCGGGATATGGTTTAGTCAATAGAGGGTCCATGGTTAATTGTCCGAATGCACTGCGCGGAAGCCTAACCGTGAAGGGTTGGCGCGAGTGGATGGGATACCGCGAGTTTTAGAAAAACTCGCTTCCATGGTTTGGTGAATTCAACATTCTCGGATGTACCCTTTGTTGCTCAGAGCGTTCAGTCAGGTAGATGGAGCATGAATTCCTAGAGGGTTATGTCCATATGTAGAACACATATGGGTTTCAGAAAAGTGAGAAAAAAATCAATCAGGAAGTAGGACCGAGCAAACAATACGAAAAACTGGTCGAAATTAGAACGCATATTTCTGGCTCGGTATTGGAAGAATTTGGCGCCAGCAAACAGAGGTTGGTGCTAGGATTTATCTGTAGCGCCTGGCGACAGAGCTATCATCTGGCGCTACAGTTAAATGTCTGGCGCCAGCTTCTGTTCGCTGACGCTAATTCCTACATGCCTCAACAGCTTTCTGTGCTCGATAAAATTTTCCAGTTTCGCGCATTGTTATTTCGGTCCTAGTTGTGAAAGATATTTCTCAAATTTCCTACGTGTAAAATCCCATGTTTTTAACTCATTACGGATGGTCTTTCCAATGAGATATTTTTTATGCATATGACAATAATGTTAATCAAAATTACGCACATGAAATACTTAGAACATTACGAGTCTCATCCACTCATTCTAAATCATTGCCAAAACAAATTCAGAAATTAAAATAGAAATCCTCCCCAGTGGAGTCGCCAAAAAACTGTAGGGAATATTTCAAGCGTTTACCCCTAGCTTGAACCCCACTGTGATCATACACTAAAGTACGGTGGCGTCCAAAGGGAAAGAAGATAGAGCGAAAGAGTCGCCAACAAGTTTTTTTAGGAACTTGTAAACCGTTCACGAGGTGAAGATTACACCCCTTAACGTTCCAGGAGATCGTCAACTCCAATAGGTCTGGAACCATGACTGGTAGTTCGGGGATGAAGGTACAAATCCAACCTAAAAGAGATTGAACCTGCCCTAATAATAGGCCTCGACTTTATTCTGATCGTATTCATGTGCGCTTTTTGACTAACATACAATCAATAGGATTAACCCTAAACCTGTTTATCTATGTTGGTTGAATATTAATGCACAAACAAAACTATTATTGGCAATCACTTGAATTATAATCAAATTAACCCTAAACAAGATTATTAATTATCTTATTAAGCATGGTTACAAGTACAAATTCCCTTTAAACATGCATAAAAGGTGTGATCAAGCAATAAAAATAAATATCAAGGAACATAATAATAATAAATATTAATAACAATAATTATAATAATCATAATTAAAAATAATCATCATAACAATAATTATAACAATTATAATCATAATCATAGTCATGTTAATATTAAAGCATAGCAAGATCCTAGGCATGATACTAACGAGATTAATAACAAATCCTAGCATGTTACTAAACAATAAAAATAATATATTTAGCCCTAACATGATACTAACAATCATAAATATTAGGAAGAACATAAAAGGCATCATAAAAATCATATTTAGTATTAAAGTTACCCTAGACATGATACTAGGAATATCATAATAACAATCTAAGCATGATTTCTATATCATAATATTAATAAAGCAATTAATGCACTTACTTTGATGCCTCGTACCTCTTTCTAATAACAAAATACACACGTTAGTAACTTCAAGGAAAATAATAATTAAAACAATAAATTAAATAATTGAAATAAAGATTTGGGACCAAACCCTCAGAAATTAAACCTTTCACGTCTAGGGCGAAGGCAACTTCGAATATGGCTAGGTGTTTCTAAATCTAATGAATGCGGAATTTTTATATTTGCAAGAAGGCTAGTTTAGAAAAGAGAGAGAGAAAGAATTGGTAGATTGAAGATGACTGTGGATAATCGTAGATGCCTCCAAAACGGAGTTTTTACGAGATTATTTATAAAGAAAATCAGCCAAAAAGATAAAATATCAAAAACAGAGTTCTGACGCGTAAAACAGGAATTAGCGCCAAACGCTGACCTTGGCGCCAGACACCAAAGCTAGCGCCAAGCGCCAAGCGTAGCGTCATGTGCTACAGCTGGCATTTGGCGCTGATTAGGAATTTGACGCGTTTTCTTAAAATCAAATAGAAATTGCCGTACAAGAGGATAAAATCGTATTTTTCCTCAAAAATGTTCTTTGATTCTAATTAAAAGTCTAAAACGTCAACAAAAGTCAATTTATCAATGCTAATTGAATTAGGAATGAAAAAAACTTACTAGAAGACTCTAGAAGACTAAAACCATTCCTAATTGCATTAGGAACCATAAATCTATATTAGGCCCTCCTCTAGATCATTGGGCCGCATATAAGGCTCAAACCGGGCCCAATTCAGTAATTTGGCCATAACTTCCTTAATATTCATCGGAATTGGGCTTATAATATATCGTTGGAAAAGTCTTTTCAAGCCCTATCCAACTACACTATTATTGGACCCATATCATGGACCAACCAAACTGGAATTGCTGTTTTCTTAAAATAAGTTTTCAAAAACAGAGAGAAGAGAAAAGAAATTAAAACTTTCCGCAACACTAAACTTTCCACACTTTCACTTCATTCGATTATGATTTGACGTGAAAGGTACTCATCACTAGGTTTTGTTTTGGGGAGACACAAATGGGTGTCGACAATAGGGGAGGTAGATTGTGACATAACATTGGATACAGCACTAAACAACTCCAACTTCTCTCTACTTTCTCTCTCTAGCTTTTCCGATTTCAGGTTACTAACTTAACCGTCGGAGGCGAATATTCTATCACTGGAATATTCATGTTTTGCAGGTGTCCGAGTCTTGTTGCTGGCACAAGCGTGACCAGTGTCCCAATGGATTCCAAATAAACCTGAAACAAACTTTTCCTGCAAAGTTCAAGTTTAGAATTGGAGTGCAAGTGACAGCAAGAACTTAGTCCTGGACTACGTGAAGCCCAAGTATGCCTCCTTACATAATATTGGCATAGCAAATTCAGTTTTGTTAAGATTTTATCTTTTAGATTTTCTATAAATTTGTTAAGTAGGTCTACGCGTTAGACTTATTAGAAACGTGACAAAAAGCATGGCAAGCTTCTTAAAATAGGAAAGTTTAAAAAGATAATTTTTAAGGAAAAGATTTCATATATGATTTATTTCTTAAAAATCAATTATCAAAAAGATATTATTCTTTTTGATAATTTATATATTGATTATTTTTCTAAAAGATTTTCTATAAAAAAGATTTACTTAAAATCGTATTTTAGGATTTTGGCAAAATAATATATTTACTTAAAATAGATTTTCTTTTTGATAATTGTATAGAGTGTACCCGTGCAAAATGCAGGGGATATATATCACATAGTAAGATATTAAAATAAATACAATGTAGAAATTTTTTGTAAAATCAAAATAGTGGAACTTATGCTAGTGTGTTTTAGGTGCGCTGCAACACCGTATCGTCACTGATAGAAAAATGGAGTAACCTGTATTATATTGAAACGGTAAACCCTTATTATACTTTTTGAGTAACCCTGAAATAACAAAGTAACCCCTAAAACATTGACAGCATAACCCTTATATTATTGACTAAGTAAGCTCTATATCCATAACGGAGTAACCCTTATATCACTTACTGAGTAATTTCAGCTAAAGGTTAGTGAACTTATGGGGGCTATATTATTTTCATAAATAATTAAATTGCCTATAATTTTAAGATTGAAGTTTTCAAGAGTTGGGATAATACAAAATGAAAAAATGAAACGTGTAATTATAATTTAAATTCCTTCAAATATTGTGTTATAAAAAATTAGGGTGTATATTTGTAATATTAAGTAAAGTGGGTAGTTCCCTCAAAAATAAAAAAGTAAAGCAGGTAGTTTATATATTTACTTTTTTACAAGATGAAAAAACATAATAAATATGCTTGTAGTTGATTGTTGTTATAAAATATGCAATTATATGTGGAGATATATATTGTATATTAAAATAGTAAAAGTAAAAGTGAATTATTTATTTATTGCCGCTCATCTTCCCAGTCGGCCATCAAAAGAGATCTTTTGGGGGCCACTAGCTCAAACCCTTCTCCTAGTTGGAGGAATGCCTTGTACTCATCCAGACCCTCATTCATGCAACCCAAGGCCGTGCTACCCACTGTACAGGCGTACGGGTCCTTGAAGGTGTCAAAGTAGGCGACGACCTCCTCTGCCACCGCCTCACACTCAGCCTCGTTCTCTGCTCCCTCTTCATGAAGGGCAGAAATAGCCCCAAATTCTGAGGACGGAAATCTGTCCAAGGTAGCAGCCTCGGCCAAGCTCCTACTTCTGAAGCCCTGGCCGCCCCTAGTCAAAAACCCTACTTTGTATACCAGCAAGTCATGAATAAATTGTAGAAATCCTAATTCATTATTTTTCGATGAGTTTATGCGTGAAGAAATTGGAGGGTGCTTAATTGTGTAAGTTTTCCAAGTCCATATCTTTGTTATATTAGTTTCGGGTTTCATGCGTAGCTTGCCTCTCATATAATAAGAGTCTATATTTTGTAATTGGTAGGAAGTGTGTGTGTGTGTAATCTATCCTTGAATAAAGTATTGTAGGCTTCTAGGTTGAAGCTGAGTGAGTAGTGCTTAGGGAGTACGAGTGAATCTAAGTCCGAGACTTAGGTTGGGTAGGATAGTGTCCTACTATGTAGCAAGTTTAGTCTGGAACTCGTGAATAAAGGTCTGGTTATAATAGGTTGTAACTTGCGTGTTTTCCCTATTATAGTGAATTGGTTTGGCTTGGAAATCCCTTACAAGGGTCGAGGTTTTACCCCTCTCTTGTGGTGTTCGTCTCAACAAACAATTAGTATTAGAGAACGGTTCTCACGTGCAAGCAGATAGCTTTGTTGAGTAAGTTCCATAGGAGAAATTAATTACAAAGAGAAACTTGAAGAAGGGTATTCTACCTAACGTCCTCCTACGTTCAATGGTAAGTTTTACACCTGAAAGGAATGGTGTCCTTCGAACAAGTGTACTATTCTGTTAGTGGGTTCAGAATTATTAGAAAGCTAATATATTCAGTAAGGTAAAGTGCGCGGAATGCCTGGGTGGAGGCCGCTTCCGATTAGTAATATTAATGCATAATTAATATTACAGCTTAATCTTGACTAAACCCTTTGGGTTGACGAGGGGAAAACTAGGTCGTTATCTAATCTTCCCTCGGTCAAACTAAATTTATAAACACTTAACAAACCCTAATACGAGTATAGAGGCAAGTCAAGGGTCGAACCCAAAGGAACGGTAATGTTCAAGCACTTTCAATTATGCGCCTAAGCTAGGTCGAAGACGAAGGTAAGAGAGAATACTAACAACTAACAAAACAAGTAACCAAGGAAATAAAACACTAGGAATGGGGATCAACAAGTAATCATGTCAATTGCAACAACTTGGGAAGAGCATGCCAATCAAAGGTTGTGAGGACTAATGATAAGAGCAATCAATAGGAATCAAAGAGCTATCTTCTAATTGTTAAGCTAGGGGTCACTATGAATAACAAACTAAGAGAATCACAATCAAAACCAATCGATAATTGCAATTCCTAAATCAATTGTTCATGTCATTAACAATTACAATGCAATCTAGCATAATTCTCAAGGCCTAATTGAATAACACACATGCAAACCTTCACTAATCACTTTAATCTCAACAATCAATCAACACAATTCCCAAATTAATCACAATTAATCAATCATACAAGTTTCACCTAATTCCTAGCCAAACAACTATTCAAGAATCATCATCTATCAACTAACAACTATAGAAATCAAGAATCAACAAAATATCAAGAACAATTACACTAATCAAGCATCAAACATCAAAATTAAACCAAATAAACACGAAATTAAATAAAGCAATAAGGTGAGATAGAGTTAAGAATGCTCATTGATAATAAAGAAGATCTTGAACAGAATTGTCACCCTTGTATCATCAAACTCTCAATCACCATTGAAATCCTTCACTTTCTCTCTCTAAAACTACTCCTAATCTAGCCTAATCTAGAGAGAGAAGCTCTCAACCTAAGAGAGAGAACTATTCTAAGACTAAGAAAATATGGTCAAAAAGTTGGTTTCAAAAAGGAATTACAATTCTATTTATAAGCAAAGAAGAAACCGGCAAATCCCGCGCCCTCTCAAGATGAACCCGCGGCCGTGGAGAAATGGGTATGGAACCCTCCGCGGGCTATCTGGGCAACACCCGCGCCCGCGGCAGTATAAACCTGCGCCCGCGGCAAAAGATGCCGCGTCCGCGACTTATCCTCTACTCCCAAAGCTCAATCAGGGGGCCGCGGTCTCTCTGAGACGGAGCGCCCTCTCCAAGCTTCCCGCGCCTGCGGAGAGCCCGCGGGGCAACCGCGGGAAGTTCCTGCCAAAATCTGGTCATTTGTTCTTCTTGAGCCCGCGCCCGCGGCCTGCTGGCAATACCTTGGAGACCTCTCCGAGGCCTCTCCAAGGCCTCTCTAAGCCCTCTCTAGGCAAATGCTTCTTCCTTGCTTGGTCATTAAGGTCCCAACTTGATTCCTTTGCAAAGGTGATTCTCCAAGTACCTACAGAAGCAAACAAAAAAAGGAAATAAAAGGGAAAAAGAGCCAAATAAAAGAAAAACACGAGAAAAACACGAGAACCATACAGAAAAGAGGAGAAAGAGAAACTAAAGGAAAAAGGACCAAAAATAAGAGAAGAAAGCATGAAAAAGGGAAAGAAATAACCCTAAAAGACTACCGTATGAGTGCCATAAATGACACTCATCATGGGTCACAACCAAGCAACTAGTGAACTGAAGCGACTAATTAATTATGAAATAATTAATAAGTCAACCGAGTAATTGATATTTAGACGTCGGGAAATTCGAGCTTATAGCGTCGAAACCGAACGTCGAAAGTTGAGTGTGAAAATAAAAAAAGACGAGACATGAAAATAATATATCAACAAAGACCAAAATACCCCTTGCATCGGAATGCCCCGAGCAAACCGAGTTCTAGGGGCTTGGTGGCTAGCATCGCAATACTAGGCATAGCCTAGTGCGTGTTAGCGCTGCTATGTGGCTGCCTTGTGCGCGCATTGGCTAGCAGCCATGCCGTAGCAGCTAGTACGCAATGCGTGCCAGCCACAGCAGCTAGCAGCAGCATGGCTAGGCCATTGCGCGCATGCTAGCGCTGCTGGGCAGCCGCGGCAAGGCAGCCCACCTTGGGTGCCTTGGTGCCCAAATGTGGGTAACACGTGGCGCGAATTGAGAGGAGCTTGAAGGGGTGTGTTGGACGGTTTTTGGAAAGGGAGTGTGGAACAAGTTTGGTCCTCCCCTCCTCCAAATGTTCCTCACCTAACCTCTCACATGAGCTTGCCACTTGTTGATTTATTACTAGTTTGATTATCAATTTTATTTTAGCTTTAAAATAAAATGGAAAAATCAAATTCTCCCACATTGATGGGAGGGCTTTTCACTCTCTTATTTTATATATAAATAACCAAGTTGGGGTATTGGGAAAATCACTTGAGTGAGAGTTGAAAAAGGCATCACCATTGTGAAAACCTTTGAACTCATTAATCACTCGGGTTTTTGGTCAGGCCTTGCTAAATCCAAGGCATTGGACCATTTTCGGTGGTCGGGTTGTGGGTGGACTATCGTTGCAGGCCGTCGTATTTTCGAGACTTTATTTCGAAGTAAGAGCTCGTTCCGTTTGGGCGAAGCATGCTCCAAAGGTAATTATCTTGTCTTAATCTTGTGATTAATTTATTTATGCTTTATGGTTTTATTTATTGCGAGTAGTTCTTTGGGTCAGGGTTGTTTCCGCGGTAAGTTGGAATTACCAAGACCCAACAACGGTATCGGAACCTCGCTCGTTTATTTTTAAAATCATAATATTTTTCAAGGTATTTTTATGGCTTAATTTTTCTAGTTTTGAAGTGCTAATTAGATTAGTAGCTCGTTTTATTTATTTTAACCTCGTATTAAAGCTATCATAAGCCCCGAACCCAGATTTTGACCCAAAAATAGTGAATTTTGGGTGGAAAAGTGCATTTCTGGTCGTTTTTTCGTTTTTACGAAAAATTTCAAGTCTTTCTAACCTTGAAAATTAATTGCATATTTATGGTGGTTATGTAATTGGTTTAATACATATTTTATATGCAATTTTAAACCTCTTTAGGCATGATTACTTGGTAGTAATTTGTGCTTGAAAGCTTGGTTTTATTTTTCACATTATTGCAAACTAATTGCATTAAGTGTGAAATTGTTGTTCTTTGAGGCTTCCAAGTATTAAAGATTCAATCTTTAATTATATTAAGTGATTGAAACTTTATGTTACTAAATTCCATGAATTTTTGTTAAACTTTATTGATTTAATCATTTTTTAGTTGTTTGAAATCATAAAGTTTGAAACTTTGTGATAGAAAATTGTTTATCTTCACATTGGAAGATATAATTTTACAAGGATTCACAAGTATTAAAGTTGCAATCTTTATTGAACTTATGTTCATTTTTTTTCCAACTCCCTCTTATTTTGTCAAAAACTCAAGATTAATTTAAATTAATTAAATTAATAGTGAGTAATTGCCCTCCTATTTTTGTTGCACCAAGTTAAACAAATTTAATTAAAGAATGGTTCTTGAGAATTATTTTGGTTACATGCACTTTGAAAATTTTATTTTAAGTTAGACTTGTTTAAATTTGTCATTTTGCTCAATAAATTAGTTCTAAAATTAATTTAGAATTAATTAAAAATGTCACGGAAAATTTTGGATCAAAATCTCGAGGCTATGGCACGCAAATCAAGGCATAAGCACCCTTGGCTAGCCGGGCTGCATAGCAGCCCGCATGTGGCTGCCAAAGGGCTGCCATGTGTGTGCGTGCAGCCATGTCGTGGCTGGTGCGCACGACCGCAAGCAGCAGCACAGCAACAACATCACAGTGGCAGCAGGCTGCCTTATGCATGCGTGTGTGCGTGCTGTGTTGCGTGGTGCGTGGAGCTGCTGTGGCGCGAGTGTGATGGCACGAGCATAGTGTACTTGGACTTGGTGCATGCGTCTTATAGTGAGGAATATGCGTAGACGTTGCTTGCGAAGCAATGTAGTGCAATGAGTTAGTACAACATGGCCATCAAGGGCCACGTTTTTTATGTGTGAAAGTTCGCTGATGTGGGCGGTGTAACGCTTAGCGACATCGGGCCCACTCCCACGTTCATTGAGCATCGAACGGTTGTGCGGAATGTGAGCACTCCATGTCTTAGTGCTAGGCACTTAGACATTTTGGACTACGTAATTTTTTGCTTAAATTGTCGTTTTAATTATTTTATTAATCTAATTTGTTTTTAATTATTTTAATAAATTTTGGAGGCTAGGCCAAGGTTTTGAGCGGCATTGGCAAAATTTATTTTGACAAATTTTGGGTTTTACCGGCTTAATTAACTGGATTAATTAAGTTGGATGCGGAATTAAGTGGGAGCTTTAAATGTTAATTGTGCTTATTTACATAACCGGTTCAAACAACTTTGACTAGTTTTAATTAGGCGTGTTAATTGGATTAACCACCTAGATTAGTTACTAGTTCACGCGTGTTTATGCATTGTTACTTGTTTATCATTGTAAAATGCATGGGCCATTCACAAATAGTGAATGGATGAATGGAATGTATATTCTCTCACACGTTTTCTGAAATGGCAACTAGTGGGGCCCGATTAGGATAGAAAATACGGACTGCGATCCGTGATGTATTTTTTTAAATCTAAATACGGTCTGCGAACCGTTGAGTATTTTTTTACCTTAATATTTAGATTAGTCCTAATCGTAGATACTAGTAGTTGCATTTATTTTGGTCAAGTCTTGGAAGACGAAGCCATGAAGTTTCAAAAGAAGATCTTTTGAAGATTTGAAGATCTCAAGGGGTCATGCTAGTTGCCAAATGCATCTATATTTATGTTTTTCGATAAATATATATGTTTATGTATAAGAATTATATGTTAGATGCATGTTTAGGATTTTGAATGTTGTGATGATTAATTAAGTCACTTAAATCAACCAACATAAAAACCCTAAGTCCCTAAATATTGAGTAAAACTTGCCATTCCAAAACAACACTTACCAACTGTAGGCGTCGTTCAAAGTGCGCCTACATTAGAGCATGTGTGAATATGTTTGGCACTCATAGGAAGTGGGAATTGACATAATACGATTAGGGACAAGGAAAGTAGGGAGCCGCCAACAAGTTTTTAAGGAACTTGTAAACCTTTCACGGATCATAAAAGGCAACCACGATAAAGGGACAACGAAAGGCAACAACGATTGACCCGTGAAGGTTACACCCCATTCATAATCGATGAGATTACTAATTCCATGTGGTTCGGAACCACGAAAGGAGGATAAGGGACGATGGTACGAAGTGAGTCATGGAGTCACATTCGCCCGTATTGGCCTCTACTCGATTCTTATAGTGAAAAGTGATTCCTGCGATCTCAAAGGCATACAAACAAAAATTCAATTTGCTCCAATATATTATTATGCTAAATTGGTTGAATATTAATGCAACACATAATTCTAAAATATTTGTGATCACTTGATTAAATAACAAGATTAAAAGGATCCTAAACCAGTTGTCAAAATTATCTTATTAGTCGTGATTTTCAATTACATATTCCCTTTAACATGCAATATGGTGATCATAAAAAATATAATAGAATAAACATTGATATTGAAAGCAATTCAACAATAATTCCAACAATATAAAATCATTAGAAAATTAATAGAAATAAAAGGAACATAATTCTTACTTTGATTCTGTTTGCTTGCAACTACAAAATAATAAACGAGTTAGTAACTTCAAGGAAATAGTAATAAAAAAATAATTCAATTAAATTAAATTAAAAAGAATTGATTTGGGGCCAAACCCTCAAACAGTTATACCTTTCACGCCATGGATTAAGGATAGAACCACGAGTAAAGTATGGACTCCTTGGAGTGCTTGAAGAAGGAATTTTGAAAGAAGAAGGGTAGGCTAGTGTTTAGGCTAGAGCATAGAAGAGAGAAAAATAGAGAATTAATTCATGCCCCGTAAATCAGAAATGAGGGGGTATTTATAGAAAAAATGTGCTAAGGGAACACACGGAACCCTAAAATGATAAAAACCCTAAAAAAGTATACCACAACACGGCAAAGTGTATCGTGACACGGGATATCCCACCGTCAGATAGGAAACATTCCCGTGACACGGTGTACTTTTGTGTGACGCGGTAAATATTTAGTGAACTAATAAGTGACTTTTATGTCACTTTTAGGGCGGTTATTGAGTCGTTTTCCAGCTTATTTTCCAATAATTTAGCCCATTTTGTCCTTTATTTCTAGTTTTTAGCTTATTTTCTTAATTTATTTAAATTATCTTATTTTCAATGTTTATATTTTAAGTTTTTAGTTCTTGTTATTTAATAAGTTCCTATATTCTCTCATTTTCTTATATTATTTTATTTTCATGTTTATTTTCTTTATTTTATTTAATTTCTTTTGATTTTATTTTTAAGTTATTTTTATTTTATTTTATCATTATTTTATTTTATTTTATTTGTCTCGGTTTCACCCACGAGTTTGTTTGTGTGTAGGCTCGAGCTCAAGGTCCAAGCCGAGGCTTTTCAACAGTCACATCCACTCATCACCTCCTTGCTGCTGCCACCATAACAAACCAGCCTAAACAACCCACCACAACAGCACCAGCCACCACCAAAACACCTCCAATCACCACCACCGAAAACCACCGCTGCCACCAATAACCCCAAATCTGCACACCTGAACACCCCCCTCAACCACCTGCTCCACCGCACATCAACTCATCCATTTCCCTTGCTCCCTGACCACCAATCAACCACCACGCAATCCCACACCTCAAACAACAGCCGCACACCACCACTTTTAGCCACAACCAAACCAACACCACCAACATCACCAAAAAACACCGACCCCGACCACCGCGGCCGCGCAGCCCTGTCAGAAAGCGCGCAATTGGGGTCCAAAATCAGAGTCGAGGCAGAAGCTTTGCGCGACCTGTATTGTAAATACCCCTGTCAGTTAATTTATTGGTTTTATTTAGTTTTATTTCTTTTTAGTTTCTTTATTTTATTTTATTTTTTATTTAACTTGTATTATAAATACCCCTTTAGGGTTATTTTCTCAAAAAACTATCAATCCACATTTTATTTTAGATAGTTTAGATTAGTTTTAGCCTAATTTTTTTTTCTATCTCTTCGGGTTAGTTTAGGAGTAGTGTAGAGAGAGAAAGCTTGGATTTTCATGGAGTTTTTGAGAGGTTGAAGAAGCAACTTTGTTGAACTTCTTCTCATCTATTCAATGAGCATTTTCTAACTTTCTCCATCTTATTTCATGCTTAATTCTTAGTTTTATGCTTTTTGTTTATTGATTTGAGTAGATTAATTAGTTTATTTGTTTAATCTTGTTTTTATTCTTATTTTTACCTTGTTTTCCATGTCTTTTTTCATTATGTTAGCTTAGATTTTGTTCTAGGGAAGTGGATGAAGGTTAGGTTAATAAATTGAATGATTGATTGTGATTAGTATGTAATTGTTTCTTGATTCTTGTGTGTAGATGATCCTTTTATGGATTAGAATCTTTCTAGCTAATTGATTCTATGTTCTTAATTGTGCTTTCAATCTATTGTGTGAGAGTGAGTTGGTTGAGAGCCCTAATTTCTTCCATACCTTTGCTAGGCTAGTTGCACGAGAGTGAATTAGTTTAGTAGGATAATTAACATGCTTAATTGTGCGAGAGTGAGTTAAATGTGTTGATTGTTTCTAATCAAGATCATTTTCATCTAATTGTATGATGTTATTGAATGTATTGATGTAATTGGATTCCACTTTCTCTAGTTTTTGTTATTTGTTCTTAGTTGTGTTTAGTTGAACCTCTCTCTATCTCACAAGCTTTCCTAGTAGTCTAATTAGCACAAATTGATACACTTAGTCCTTTTGGGTTTGACCCTTTACTTGCAACTAACTAGTTTAGTGGAAGTTTAGGTATTATAAATTTATAAATTGGTTTGGGTTAGTAGTCCCAACGACCTACTTTAATCCCGATCAAATTTTGGCGCCGTTGCCGGGAACTAAGGCGTTCATTAGTTTGTGTTGATTAGATTAGCTAGGTTCTTGTATATAATTTGATTTTTGTTTGCTTTTCTTTGTTCTTTGTATAAAAATGGCATGCTTATCTTTTCCTCAATTTGATGGTGAACCCTTCTATGCTTATTTTGGAAGACTAGATGGTTTTCTTAGTTAACATGGGTGTTCTCTTAGTGATGCTTGTGGTATAGCTTATTGGGGCATGAATGAGTATATTAAGGGAATGGTTGAGGACATGAATAATGGTAGATTTTGTCTTTTGTCTATGCATGATGCTTGGGATTTCTTCACATGGTTTGCTAAAGATTCTTTTGATAGAGAATCTCATGTTTCTTGCTTTGATTCTCAATGCCAAGATTCTTTTAATTTTTGCATAAATTCTCTTGATACTTCTTATGTGCCTTGTTATAATCCAAGTATGCAAATTGACACCTTTCCCCCTTATGCTCATTTTGATGAGGTTTGTGCTAATTTTGATGATGTGCAATTTGACTTTGATCATGAACCTCAACCCAATAACATTGATGAACAAATTCTTTCTCAAATGCAATATCTCAACCAACAACTCCAAGAGCTTCAAGAGGAACAAAAATTGAGAGAAGTGAGGCTTGCCCAAGTAATGAGTGCTTTAGTTGATGTAAATGGATGTGAGGCATCTCATTTGGAGTGTGAGAGTGTTTTGGAGAATGATGTGGGCCAAGGGTGTGAAGTTGAGGGGAGATTTTCTTGTGATGAGAGGATTTTTGAGGATTTTGATCCTTTTCATTCCCCATTTGAGCTTGAATGCCATCCTTCCCCTTATTCACCCCCTTTGAGAGCTTCCCATGGTGAGGATGTGAGTGAGCCATCTTCATGTTTTAATGAGGGAGTTCTTGAGGATGATAATGGCGAGTTTGAGAAATCAAGAGAGATTGAGAGTCCCTTGAGTGGCGGTGGAGGAGTTGTGAATGAAAAAAATGTCGATTTTTAGGATTCCAACCCCCTTCCCCATCTTGATGAGTCCACCTTGCATGTTGGTGACCCTTCTATCCATGAGTCTTTGGACTCGTTTGAGGTTATGGCTAGTATGTTCATTGAAGGTGTAACAAAACATTATAGCCTTTTGAGAGAGTTCATTGGCAATGCTTCATGGGAAAGGGATGATTTTGAGAGAAACCTTTATCCTTTCATGCATGGTTTAGAGACTCTAGGCTTTGAGGATCTTGAGGGAGTAGTTGTTCATCGTTGTGATAGAGAGGAAGATGAGGTTGTTTCTATTGGAGAGTTTTTGTTTGAGGGAGATGTGAGTCATGAGTGTTCTTTTGAGGATTCTATGATTGATTTTTATGCCCTCGTTGATGATGTGAGGCTTTGTGAGACCATTGTTTCTCCTCCCCTTCCTCATGTCCCTTTCTCAAGGAAATTTGACCACATCTCCTACTATCCCATATTCCTCCCTTCTTTTGTCAAAGAGCCTATTGAGGACCTTCTCTTGTTTGATGAGACTCTTCCTTTTCATCCTCCTATTATTGAGTGAGTCTGGGCGCATAGCACCTATGGGCGAGTTATGTAAATAGGAAGGTAAGGAAGTAATTTCTGCTGATTCAATTTTTGCTTCTAGAAAAAGTTGGCTCTCCAGTGGTACATTATAATGTACCATTATACATGTATAATGTACCACTAAAGTATAATTTGTCTGAATAGTATGTTTAGTGGACTATTACGAGTGTAGTGGTACTTTTTACCATCATATAATTTTCAACTTCTGGAAAAAGTTGACTCTCTAATGGAACATTATAATGTACCATTATGCATGTATAATGTACCACTAAAGTATAAGTTGTCAGAACAGAACTTTTTAATTGCAAAATTGTCATCCTATATACGCTGAAATCAATAGGCGCTATGCGCCAAGACTTAACCCCTATTATTGAGGAAATGGGTGATTGTGCCACCCAAAAAGATTTTGAGGAGGTTTTGCCTTTTTATTCTTTTCCTTATTTCTCTTCTTCTTTCTCTTCTTATTTTTTTGATTTTTCTTTTGATTTTTCTTCTTTCTTTTGGCATCTTCCTCCTCACTTACGTGAAATAATCTTGTTGCACGTCCTCCTCCCGTCATTTGCCTACTTGTTATCATATAAAATGTGTAGTAGTGCATTTGATAAGCTCTTGCGTTTGTTGCAATATTATTTACTAGAGTGGTCTCGCTTGGACGTTAAACAAGCCTTTCTCGGGAAGTAACCCGAGGTTTTTATTGCTTTCATTTTCTCTTCTTTTAAACTAGATTTTCTCTCATGGAAATGTTTGTGTGCCTTTTGCTAGGTACATGACTTGATATACTCTTATGCATTGGTTTGGATCAAGAAACAAGGAAGTTTGACTCCTATTTTTGCTAGCATATGGAAATCGAGATTCAATTCAAGAGGAAATCGGCTTTAAAAGGTTAAATTGGTTCATTTGCGGGTAATTACACCCACCAATATCCGGTAATATCTTTCCTAGCTCTTTCTTTGATGGTTGGCGACTCGTTGGACATGTGTTGGTTTGTTGGATTGATTTCTTTCTTTTCCCCTCCCATGGATTATTTGGTTTATATTTGAGTATATTGTCTCACTCAAGCTTGGGGGGAGGGTATTCTATCATGTTTGGTGGGATGTTGATTCATTTATGCCATGCACTTGAGTATATGAATTTCCATGTCTTTTCTTATATTTTGAAAAATCCAAAAGATTTTTGTTTACTTTCAAGGTAATTTTGGCAAAATGTGTTTTGTTTGTTCTTATTTCGGACATTTTGTTTTGGGACTTGAATCCTTGAATGTTTTTCTTCATAAGTGGTAAATGTATGCACGGTTTGAGAGTGTCATTGGTTGACTCTAGGATACTATATGTTAAGGTAGTCGGTTAAGAACTTTTAGGGGTCCATGAAGCCTTAGTTCACGGGAATGTGGTAAGATGGAGTTGCTCTCTATAGTGGATTTGAAACCCTTGGTTGGTATTTGTTTGGTTATAATCCCTTGTGAGCTTCATTTGTTCTAGCCTTCATCACCTTGTTGAGAGGCTATTTAGGATCCTTGACTATGCATGTCTTAATCCTTGTTTTGACCTCTAGCTCCCAAGATCGTGACCGAGCAAATCTAGGGGAGGAAAAGGGCACCTTTTCTCATTTTTCTTTATATTCTTTTTGTTTTGTTACAAATTTGGTTTTCTATTTTGCATCGACCTACTTATTAACCAATTTGAGCCTAATGTTTCCCGCTCTTGTTTAAACCGCGTTACAAACCCAATGGCCTATGATTACCAACCCTTTTAGTTAGTGAAGCATTGGCATGTGAGGTTTGAGTTTTGAGAGTGTTGAAATTGAACAACACATTTTGTGAATTGGTTTAAGTACGGTATTGAAAGTTGATCTTGAAAAGAAAATGCAAAAAGTTTGAGAAGAAAGAAGCAATTCAATAAAATCAAATGAAGTTTCAAGAAAAAGCCGTCCATGGTTAAAAAAAGGCAAGGACATCAAATAATAGATAAAAAAAATAAAAAATAAAATAAAAAAACATATTTGAAAACGAAACAAAAAACACAAAAATATTTTAGTTTGGTTTTGTTTTCTTCCCTAGTTTAAGCATTGAGGACAATGCTTCGTTCAAGCTTGTAGGGGGGGAGCGTTACTTCGTTTTTTATTTATATATTGTGTTAGTGTTGATTAAGCTTGGGGGAGATGGCATTATTGGTATATTTGTTTGATATTTTGTGACTTCTTGAGTTTGTTTTTGGGAGTAGGCCACTCTTTTGCTTCACTTAGGAAATATCACCAAAATTTTCAAAATTTTACCCCGCCTTAACCCTTAGCCTTACATTACAACCTAATAAAAGACCCTTAGACTTTAGTGGGGTTGGGTCAAACAACGGTGGAGGGTTATAGACTTCAAACCTATGGAGAGAGTATGCATAGTTGAGATGTCGGGATTACCTTCTCAAAGTTTTTCATTTCTCTATCTTTTTCCGGTTCCTTTGTGGAATCATGAGAAGCTAGCTTAAGGGTTGATTTGAAGCTAGTGGAGAGAACGCGGCCCGATTTGTTGGGGCTAGGGTGGATTGTGTCCCCATAAGTTCTCTATGCTTAGCATATGTTATGTTTCATTCAACCATTGACATCTTGGAACGTGCATACATTTGTCTATTTAGAAAGGTTTGCATTCATTGGTGCTTGTTCCTATCTCTCGTCCAAATATGAACTTTGTGTTTTCTTTCTCTTGTTATGTTTCTTTTTCTTTTATTTTTATTGCCTTGCTTTGGTTTTTGTTTAGAGTTGTGGGTTAAACTCTTAGGAAACCCTCACGAGAGCACACTTGTCCTCTAGGGCGATCTAGGGGTTTAAAGGGCTTGTCTTTAGTTGCTAAAATTGACCGTGATTCCTACGAAAGTGAGTTAGTGTACATTCTTGTCTCCTTTAGTGTTCTAGATTTGCTTGAATAAATCATTCTCCTTCTCTCGTGTTTCATGTTAATTTGCTCGAGGACGAGCAAAAGGTTAGCTTGGGGGAGTTTGATACGTGACTTTTATGTCACTTTTTGGGCGGTTATTGAGTCATTTTCCGGCTTATTTTCCAATAATTTAGCCCATTTTGTCCTTTATTTCTATTATTTGCTTATTCTCGTCTTTTATCTTTAGTTTGAGTATTTTTAGTAGTTTTTAATAGTTTTTAGCTTATTTTCTTAATTTATTTAAATTATCTTATTTTCTATGATTATATTTCAAGTTTTTAGTTCTTGTTATTTAATAAGTTTCTAGTTTCTCTTATTTTCTTATTTTATTTTATTTTCATGTTTGTTTTCTTTATTTTATTTAATTTCTTTTGATTTTATTTTAAAGTTATTTTGATTTTATTTTATCTTTATTTTATTTTATTTTATTTGTCTCGGTTTCACCCTCGGGTTTGTTTGTGTGTAGGCTCGAGCTCAAGGTCCAAGCCGAGGCTTTTCAACAGTCACAGCCACTCATCACCTCCTTGCTGCTGCCACCATACCAAACCAGCCCCAGCAACCCACCACAACAGCACCAGCCACCACCAAAACACCTCCAATCACCACCACCCAAAACCACCGCTGCCACCAATAACCCCAAATCTGCACACCTGAACACCCCCCTCAACCACCTGCTCCACCGCACATCAACCCCGCAACAACAACTCATCCATTTCCCTTGCTCCCTGACCACCAATCAACCACCACGCAATCCCACACCTCAAACAACAACCGCACACCACAACTTTTAGCCACAACCAAACCAACACCACCAACATCACCAAAGAACACCAACAGCCTCCACAGCCACGCAAAACCAACCTCAATTCACCAACTCACCACCTCCAATCACCTTCCCCTTCTTCCTCATGCAAACCCCAACACCTCCAACCACCACGCAACTCCCCTATTCACCACCTCCAACCAAACCCACGCAAACACCACCCACCAATCAGAGAAGCTGCTTCAATCGAACCTCCAAATTCGCCCAACCAAGACCACCGCGGCCGCGCAGCCCTGTCAGAAAGCGCGCAATTGGGGTCCAAAATCAGAGTCGAGGTAGAAGCTTTGCGCGACCTTTGCGCGTCTTCTGTGTAGGCGCGCAATTGTTGGTCAATCACGAGCTTTTTCACGTGATTTTTAATGAAAATTAGATGGCCACGATAGATGATGATTATGTTGGTTTACGGTGGTGATTATGATTGCTAGTGATGAAAGTTTGAAAGCAGCCAATTCGAAAGGGAGAAGAAGGGGGTAGGCTGATATGTCGTGGGTTTTGGTGGGAATTGGGGGTTTATGGGATTTCTTTTTCCCATTTCATTTTTTCTTTTATTTTTTTATATTGTAGTTTTGTTTTTATTGGTTTTTAGTTTAGTTAATTTATTGGTTTTATTTAGTTTTATTTTTTTTTAGTTTCTTTCTTTTATTTTATTTTTTATTTAACTTGTATTATAAATACCCCTTTAGGGATATTTTCTCAAAAAACTATCAATCAATATTTTATTTTAGATAGTTTAGATTATTTTTAGCCTAATTTTTTTCTCTCTCTTAGGGTTAGTTTAGGAGTAGTGTAGAGAGAGAAAGCTTGGATTTTCATGGAGTTTTTGAGAGGTTGAAGAAGCAACTTTGTGGAACTTCTTCTCATCTATTCAATGAGCATTTTCTAACTTTCTCTCATCTTTATTTCTTGCTTAATTCTTAGTTTTATGCTTTTTGTTTATTGATTTGAGTAGATTAATTAGTTTATTTGTTTAATCTTGTTTTTATTCTTATTTTTACCTTGTTTTCCATGTCTTTTTTCATTATGTTAGATTAGATTTTGTTCTAGGGAAATGGATGAAGGTTATGTTAATAAATAGAATGATTGGTTGTGATTAGTATGGAATTATTTCTTGATTATTGTGTATGGATGATACTTTTATGGATTAGGATCTTTCTAGCTAATTGATTCTATGTTCTTAATTGTGCTTTTAATCGATTGTTCGAGAGTGAGTTGGTTGAGAGCCCTAATTTCTTCCATACCTTTTCTAGGCTAGTTGCACGAGAGTGAATTAGTTTAGTAGGATAATTAACATGCTTAATTGTGCGAGAGTGAGTTAAATGTGTTGATTGTTTCTAATCAAGGTCATTTTCATCTAATTGTATGATGTTATTGAATGTATTGATGTAATTGGATTCCACTTTCCCTAGTTCTAGTTATTTGTTCTTAGTTGTGTTTAGTTGAACCTCTCTCTATCTCACAAGCTTTCCTAGTAGTCTAATTAGCACAAATTGATACACTTAGTCCTTTTGGGTTCGACCCTTTACTTGCCACTAACTAGTTTAGTATAAGTTTAGGTATTATAAATTTATAATTTGGTTAGGGTTAGTAGTCCTAACGACCTACTTTAATTTCGATCATGAACGGAGGAGAAAACACATTAAGGGTTTACGCGACAAGGACTTGGAAACCCCCGTGTCACAGCAGGTGTCCCGTGTCACGGGAAACCCCACCGTCAGATGGGAAAGTTTCCCGTGACACGGTGGACTGTTGCCGTGACGCGGGAGTTTTCAGTCCGCTTTTCCATCTAAATTCATTTTTAACCCTAATTTCGTTCATCATTTTAAGTGCCGATTGATCATTTCGGTCCATTTCTGTTTTTATTATTATTTGGGCTAAAATAAGAAAATAAGTAAAATAAAATAAACAAAATGTTTAGGCCAAAATAAATAATTAAACAATAAAATAAAAAAAGGTTTGGGCTAAAATTAAATAAGAAAAACAATAACAAAAGGTTTGGGCTGGAATAAAAAAAATAAGCTTTGACCAAACATCAAGACTGATCCATGGACTATTCAAAAATTGAATTTAATTAAATACGATTTTTTTGAGCACTCTCGGGATTAAATACTGAACCCGACCAATAATGGCGGTGAAAGGTTGTTCATCATTGGGTTTGGTTTTGGAGAGACATTTTTAGGTGTCTACAGAAGCCCCCACTTTGACTAAGTTTGTAGAAACGTCAGTTTCGAAAACGATAGTCAAAGTAGCCAATAGGGACGGAGAATGATTTAAGATGTTCAGTGATCCTAAATCACTTTGTATACGCCGATACTTGTTGAAAAATGTTAATTCCACAGATAAAAGAGTAAAAAGATAGAATACGTATCTGGCACCAGTGTATCGGTGACAAATGAGTTTGGCAGCTTCCTATGTTTGAAGGAATCCACCGGATGACGTTTGTTGAAACACTTTCCATGCCTGAGGAAAGCCGACTAAGGAATTTGGTAGCTTTCAAAGCCAGAAGAAACCTACCGAATGACACTTTCCATGCCTGAGGAAAGTCAATGTATGAATTTGGTGTCATTCTATGCTTCAAGAAATCAACCGATAAACCTTTTCATGCTTAAGGAAAGCCGACTTGGCGGTTTTCTATACTTGAAGAAAAATCCACCGATAACGCTTTCCATGCTTGAGGAAAGCCGACTTGGCGGTTTTCTATACTTGAAGAAAAATCCACCAATAACGCTTTCCATGCTTGAGGAAAGCCGACTTGGCGATTTTCTATACTTGAAAAAAAATCCACCGATAACGCTTTCCATGCTTGAAGAAAGCCGACAACTACTGTAATCGCTGAAATTTGCAAGTGTATAATTGTTCCATTATCCCCGAACGTGGGCCGCAGATGATTCACACCTTCAAGTCGACTATCCGACCATATTAGGTGTTTAAAACGTCGGCAAGTTGACTTTGACGCTTACTGGGGGCAAAATAGTAATTTTGATACCCGTTAGTTAAAATTTTCCGCGTAATTTACTGAAAAACTAACTGTCCAATTTGTACGAAAAATTGCGCAATTTTAGTCAAAATGCCAGGAATATTTGCTGACAGCTCCAAGGAATGTGCAGGACACGCGCAAGACCACCGTGTCACGAAGCAAGGTTCCCATGACACGGCAGGGATCCCCGTCACGCAGAATAAATTCCCGTGACACGGGAAATTTCGGGGTTGCAAATCAGTCAACTGGCATCTTTGACCAGTCCAGAGCACGTGCGCCACGTCAATATGATACCGTTACACGGTAACGGAAAACGTTGTACGGGAAACGGGATGTAACGAGATGCTTTTTTTTTGTCTTTAAATTCGAGCTGCTCTTCCCCATTTCTGCCATTTTCTTGCTACTTTTACTCTTCCTCTTATCCATTTTTTTTATTTTAAGCTGCTCAAATCACCGAGCCACGGCGAGGATACACCTGCGCACGACTGTGATTCCCGTCACGCGGAGTTCCATCCCGTGACACGACTGTTCTGCTAAGCTGTTTGTTTTTGTTTTTGTTTTTTTTTATTATTTCTGCTACTGCTCGTTGCTGCTGCTGTTCAGAGCTCGTCGCTGCTGATCAGAGCTCCGTCGTCTCCCAAAACCACTGTGACACGGGACCTGATCACCGTGTCACCGATTAAACAGACCGTGTCGCGGCATCACTGCTGTCTTCACGGTTTTTCGAGCTTTGGAGCTCAAATTCTCATCAATTTTGCCCCAAGTTTTTGCTACTTTCTTCATTTTCGATTCTCCACAAGGATCCATGTTAGTTTCCTTTGATTTTTGTCTCGAATTTGCTTCAAATGAGTAATTTCATGAAAAAAAAACCCTTAAAAATCAATTTGGGGATTTTTTTGATTTTGAGGTTTATGTTGAAATTCTTGCCATGAATTTACTTGTATATGTATGTATGTGTGTTTGTGAGCGATTTGAGACAAAAATTGCATGATTTGGTTAAGAATTGAGCAAATCACCATTTTTGGTACTACTTGTGGGAAATGGTGTTCTTGTTGTTCATGTTAGTCTTTTGCACTTGAAATGATGACATATTGGTTGCAGATCTTGTAAAATATGCCATGACACGTCGATCTATAGTGTTCGTGCAATTTTGAAACATGTTTTGTGTTGTGTATGTACTACATTGTCATGGAGAACATAGTATCATGCAATTAGGAGAACATAGTATTAGTTCGTCATGGAGAAACTAAATACTATAAATAATTCCATTATTTTGCTAATTTTTAGCCTTGTGGTAAAAATTTAGCGTATAATAGAAAATGCAACTTGAAATAAATAACTAAATTACTTAGGAAATGATGCCAAGCATTTAGGTTTTTTATTAAAATGCATCTCGATATAAATAACTAAATATCTTAGGAAATGATGCTAAGCATTTAGATTTTTATTTATAATAGCATGCCTAGACGACGAGATCGCGATCTTTCCACTCATGGCCGACGTCAGGCTTTTCGGGAGGACACTCCCACGATTCCCGAGGGTATGGATGATGACGTCTTAGAGTCTGAGCCTCGACCCTCTACGAGTAGAGGTAGGTGGGCTCCACCTCCGTGGACACCAGACCAGTTGGTTTTCTGTCGTGAGAACCACGTTTCTCATCGTCCACTTACCGGCATAGTCGACGGTACGCTTCGCCATCACAGTTCTGGAGCCGGAGATTTGATTCCTCGACTTCATCAGATTATCACAAGGGATCCTGCTACGAACGCCTTATAGGAATCAGCTGGTCATGTAGACTTTTATTCGGCGATGGTAGGGTTTCGCAGCCCCCGGGGTTGTGGTGCGAAAGTCGTTCGCGCGTTGTTGGAGTATTTTTGGGATACTACCAACACTTTTCACTTTGCTTGAGGGGAGATGACAGTGATCCCTCTAGACTTTAGTATGATCAGTGGTCTACGCTTCACTGACCGGGTCGTAGCACAGATGTCTGATCTCTTTTGGGGAGCGGCTGAGGCAGCTTATTTGTTAGGTCCGATCGTTCAGCATATCAGGACTCAGCCGGTATCTCGAGGTGGTCCTAGGAGCGGTCGATCAGAGTTGGCTTCGGTTCTGGCCCGTGGTTTTGACATGGAGGAGACATCCCTTGAGCAGCGAGTGCCGATCTTCATTTTGATTCTCATTTCTATGACTCTTTCTCCTAATAGTAGTTCGCGTGCGCTCGTTTGCTACCTTCCTTCTTTGCTTAGGATTAGTGAGATAGAATCCTATAGCTGGGCCAGCCTTGGATATGTCGATCTTCTCTTGTCGTTACGTCATGGCTGTAGGCAGCTAAAGGACGAGTCCCCTATCACTGTCTACGGTTTATGAAGAGTCGTAGAGGTGACGATCCTTTCCTCTTCTTGTTTTATTTTAATTTGTTTGACTCATGTGCTCAATGATTACTTTTCATTGCAGCTATGGTTCTACGAGTACTTTCCGGGATTGGCCCCTCGACGGCGTCGTGGAGCGGTTCATGACTTTCCTGTCGGGGTCAACTGGCGTGACCGAGGAGAGTCACGGGTGGAGTCTGTCTCTGGGCTACGCGGGCTGCTACGCCGAGGCACCTCTTCTGTTGGTGTAAGAATTACTTTTGTAGCCTGTTATTTTCTATCTTGACGTTATTTCCAGCGCTTCATTGCAACTTTTTATGGTTTTCAGGTTGCTATTGATGTCCAATATCGTCCGTGGGATGGGATGAGTAATCTTCCCGAGGCCTTGCAGCTTTCAGCGTTCCGCACTGTTTTTGTTGGTACCAGATGCTTTGTCTGGTATCTTAGGGAGCGTGTCGTTTGTCAGCACAGTGGTGATCTCTTTGTGGTGCCCTTGTCTCTACCGGAGTCGATGCTGAAATCGCGCTTGCTTAGGGAGTTGATAAACAGGGGAGAGCGCTACACTTTTCCTTGGAAGGAGCTTGTGCACATGGAGGGTGATTATGCGCAGGCCTTGCTACCCACTCTGACTCCTCAACCCCGTCTTCCTGAGGTATGATTTCTTTTGTGGAGTTTGTTGCTAGTCTTTGTTTAAATAGTCGAATAACTTGATTACACGATCGTATTTTCAGACGACTGTTCGCCGCTTGGGGAGGATTGAGATTGGTATTACTAAGGACCATATTGCTGACGCGCCAGAAGGTTTCAGACAGGCGCAAGAGTCTGTGCCTGATGTTTTTGAGCCGATAAGCTTTTGATACATTATTCATCTTTTTTAATACCGCTTGTTACTGATTTTTCTCTGTTTTGTTCTCAGCCTACCCGCCCGGAGATGATGGGATTCATGAAGCTGGTTGACGCCCTGAAGTACTGCATCATCAAGCTTCAGCGTGGTGCGAGTTGTCGGAGCGGTTCTGGCGATGTTCTTGAGGTATGTTCACTTTTTCTCATTTCTACCATTTATTTTATTTTGCATTGTTTACATCTTTTGATTTTGTGTCCTCTAGGAGCGACGGAGGTCCCGCTCTCGCTCGAGGCATAGAGGCACGGAAGAGGGAGAGCCTAGTCATGGTAGACGATCTCTTGAGGTTCATCGGCATTCTGAGTCTCAGCGAGATCCTCAGCTTTCTCGGCCATTTCAGGAGGCTCCGTGGCAGCAACCTCAATCCTCCCAGTCGTTCCAGCATTTTCAGGGTCACGGTCAGTGGCAACGACAGTCGTTTTCTAAGTCTTCACTGCCTGAGCTTAGGCCTGTTATCACTCTTATGGATCCAGGCTTATATTCAGCTCCATCGTCTAGGGCGCTTCCTCCCCCGATGCCAGGCTTGTTTTCAGTTCCAATGTATGGAACGATGCCTCCACCGACGATTCCTACTTCTTTGAGTCAGTCTGCACCGTTTGCCAGTTAGACGGGTCCTACTTTGAGTTTGACTGCTACTGGAGTTACAGGGTCTAGTAGGGATGCTACTCCTCGTACCCGGATGATGGCGGGACTGTTTGGCTCACCGCTCCCATATTCACAGGCTGGAGATGACACTGATCCTCACTCTTCTTGTTCTATAGATTTTTTACCGAGGGTCTTTATTTGTACATACTTTTATGACACTTGACGCTGCTTATTTATTATGACTCATTTTGTACATTATTAACAGTTTATGTATTATTAGTGTGTGCTTGAGGCTCATTGTGTGTGATTGTGTATTTATTAATGACGCGACAAAAAAGCGTAAGTGGAGTAAGTGGAGGATACCGACCTTCCCCAAAAGAAAAAAGAAATAAAAAAAAAAGAAAAATATGAATAAATTTTACAACTACTCCAAAAAAAATATGTTTGGAAATGGGATGAGGTTTATAACTTCCCTAAAGAAAAAGAAATAAAATAATAATAGAAATAAGAGTAAAAAATAAAAAGATAAATAATAAAAATAAAATGATAAAAATAAAAATATTAATAAATAAAGTTGAGAATTTTATTAGGAATGAAACTCTCGAAACACAGAATTGAAAAATAAACGGGGAAGATACAACAATAAAAAAATCCGGATAGATACAGGAAGAGGATAAAATAAAATGATAAAAATAAAAATATTAATAAACTCTCGAAAAACAGAATTGAAAAATACACCGTGTCACAGAAAAATCTGCCGTGTCACGGCACAAATTCCCGTGACATGGTGGAAATTCCCGTGTCACGGTGCGCGTATTCAACAACGGTGTGGTTTACGCGTATAGAAAGATAGATTCTGAGTAGTTCCGAGTGTTTTTGCTATAAAATTGGACCAGTATATTCGTGATATGCATAATTACGAAACATAAAATAATTAGAATTTAATATTTCAATAATAATGTCTTAGAATTTTGATAATACATTGCGCAACTGGTCTTATTCTTTGACCAATGCTCACAAAAGAGAATTGATATTGTTTCATGTTAGGGGTTTACTGGCCTTGAGATATGTATCGATTGAACATGATTTTCTTAGGGCAGCATTAGACTATTGGAGTCAAGAAACACATTGTGTTAAATTTGATTACGATGAAATATTTCCCCTGCCGGAGGAATTCGGTGCCATCTTTGGATTTCCTGCCAGAAATCTTATTGCCATGCCTACCCTACGTGAGTATTATTATCAAGACTTTGAACGCCATCTTAATCTAACAGATCCAGATTTAAAATGAATTGTGTGTGGTAATGAGGTAGACTTAGAAAAACTTGCAAATTTGTTTTTCAATCGTCCTGTCTCTGAGTCTTTTCATGTATATCGTAGAAGGGCCTATATTTTTTGCATGTTTAGCAAGCTTTTTTTTGCAAACGTTAGGGTAGGACATGCTTGTCTAGCATCCGTGCTTGAGCATGTTGAATCTGGGAGGTCTCCTATGCCTACGTGCCTTGGAGAAACTTTTCGCGGCCTTGACGAAGCAAAAGCTGACCGGAAAGCCATCAGGAAGGGCTCTCTAGTACTGCTACAGGTAAAAAATGCTCCGAATAGCCCTCGTGACATAAAAAAAGTACCGTGTCACGGTGGCATTCTGTCGTGACACGGTGAATTGTGTCGTGTCACGGTGGAATCTGCAATTTTTTTTTTCGACTGATTTATTTTTTTTTTTTATTTTGCAGATTTGGTTGATGGAGCGTTTAGAACTTTTTGAAGCCCCCGGCGATATTGAAAAATATGGCCCTAACGATCTAGTCCGTAGGAAGAAGAATTACTCTGTGAACATGCCATATAAAGATTGGAAGAATTTCTTTGCAAAGAGAGAATTTTCCATTCGTTGGGTGGTGCCTTGGTGGAGGCTTACTAGGATGGTTGGTACGAATGATACTCCGTATTTTCGTGTTCCTAGTATCTCAAGACTAACTTTTTATTGTCCTTCCCGACTGATGTGATAGTATGGACTTGAACAAGTAGTTCCACGCTATAACGATAGTCCTCGTGAAGTATCGTTGAATGAAAGTAACATTCACAAGTACGAGGCTTATTGGATTGGAAGACCTTTGTGGACCGTTTCTGCAAGTAACCAAGCTCCTCCTCCCTTATCTAATGCATACAAGGCATGGTTGAACCCTAGAAGTAGAAGGGAACGAGATCGTCTAGGTCCAAGAACACAAGGGATTGAGTTTAAGACTCCTATAATGCCTAAAAGGAAGAATTATGTGAAAGGGAAGGGTAAGGAGAAGATGGTTTATAGAGAGAAGCAACCAAAGCATTTTAAGAAAGGTGAAAGGGGTGAAAAAGACATATTAATGGTGAAGGTCGACCTAGTTGAAAAAGAGAAGGAGGTTCCTAGAGTGAAGAAGGATTAGATCAGTATTGCTTTGCTTTTATGATTTATAATTTTTAAAATAAGGCGCATGATACCAATAATTGTAGTCACATTTATTTCAATAATAATAGCATAATTATTTTCGCCTTGAATAAAAATTACAATGACTTTTTTTTTATATATACGAGTCAAGAAGTTGGACGCAATGGAAGAATGAAAAAACCGTCGAACAGATAACTGAATTCGCAAAGACTGCATCACTAAAAAAATCGGAAAGTTTGAAATTTCAACCGTGCCACGGTGAAAAATGCCGTGACACGTTGGAAATTCCCGTGGCGCGGCAATTTTTTTTTTTTTTTTTTTTTTTTTACTGCAGGTCCACTGTGCCACGGTGGAAATTTGTCGTGACACAGTAGAGTTTCTTGTGGCGCGGCAAACCTTTTTTTTTTATTTGCTGTAGGTCCACCGTGCCACGGTGGAAATTTGCCGTGACACTGTAGAGTTTCCCGTGGCGCGACAATCTTTATTTTTTTATTTTAGCTCCGTTTTACCGTGACGCAATGTTGAACTGGCGCGTATTCTTAATCAACGGAGAAATGATTTTATTTTTATAAAGTGGCCAGGCCCGCTTGAGGGGTTGCCTACGTATCCTTAAAAAGGAATCAGGCTAAACGTAGCTCTATTGGGTCATGAACCCATGCAACTAGGCATAGAATTCCTTGAGTTGATCCTAGGTGGTTAAATTGTGGAAACCGTTACCGTCCATGTCTACCAATTAGGCCGCTCCGCTGGACAAGATGGCTTTAACAATGTACGAGCCTGACCAATTTGGTCTGAATTTTCCTCTTGGATCCAACACATTTTTGCTAAGTGCCTTAAGCAGCAGGTCACCTTCTTTGATGTTCCTAGTCTTGACTTTTTTTATTGAAATGTCGCACCATACGCTGTTGGTAGGTTTGGATATGATGCAAAGCTGCCAAGCGTTTTTCGTCAAGTAAGACTAATTCATTCATCATATCTTGCCCTAATCCAGTCGACTTCATCTAGTTGGATTTCCAACGCGGTTCGGATAGAAGGGATTTCGAGCTCTATTGGTTGTACATCTTCAACTCCATAGACCAAAGAGAAAGGGGTAGCCCCCGTTGATGTATGAACAGAGGTTTGAAAACCCCAAAGGGAGAAATATAGCTTACTTGGCCAATCTTTGTAATTTTTCGTCATCTTTTCGATGATAGTTTTCACATTTTTGTTGGCCGATTCGACCGCACCATTTGTTTGTGGCCTGTAGGGTGCTCATCTGTGATGCTTGACATGATATTTCTGTAATAATTCCGCGCATTCGGCTTGGAAATGTCTTCCATTATCACTGATCATCTCATGAGGTACCCCATAGCGGCATATGATATTTTTCTCAATGAATTGAGCTACGTGTTTCGCCGTTAACTTAGCATATGAGGCAGCTTCGACCCATTTGGTGAAATAATCGATTGCTACGAGGATGTAAATTGTCCTGGTGGCGTTATCTTTCCAATGATGTCGATACCCCAAGTATAGAAAGGCCATGGAGAGGTATATGTATAGAGAAGTGAAGGTGGAACGTGATGTAAATTTGCATAAACTTGACATTTCATACATTTCTTGACATATTCGTGACAATCTCTTTCCATGGTAGTCCAATAATAACCTTGTCATTGAATCTTCTAGACTAACATCTTAGCATTCATATGCGTTCCACATATGCCGGCATGAAGATTTTCCATGGTTTTGTGTGCTTCTTTCTTGGCTATGCATAAGAGATTTCTTCCTACTGTAGTCCTTTTGTGGAGTTCTCCCCTGATAAGCACATACTGTGACGCCAGGAGTCTCAAAGCACGGCGTGCCCTTTTATTAGTATTAGGAGGGTATTCTCCTCTTGTCACGTAGTTAAGGATATCTGTATATCATGGCTCTTCATCTTCTTCTTGCGATTCTTGTTCATCATCAAGTGCGTTAACATAAGCCGGTTGATATCTTCTTTCTATGGTAAACGACATTCTCATTGTATCCGTTGGAATTTGCACCATTGATGCTAATTTAGCTAGTGCGTCGGCGAACTGGTTTTCTTCTCTAGGTAAGTACGTATATTCCACTTCATCTAGTTGCTCCGTGAGAGTTTCTAAATGAGCTTGATACGTAGCGAGACTTTCACTTCTCACTTTCCATCTCTTGGAGATCTGGTTAATGATTAGTTAAGAATCACCGTAGATTCTAAGCTTCTTGATTCCCAAGGCCACAGTTGTTTCTAATCCCAAAATACATGCTTCATATTCTGCGGCATTGCTGGTGACATAAAAGTCAAGCTTCATGGAAATTGGGATATGCTCTTCATTGGGTGATACAAGCAAGACTCCTACACCACAACCTTTTTGGTTTGAAGCTCCATCGAAATAGAGCGTCCAGCTATCATCTTCGGTCATGAGTAAATCTTCGTCAGAGAAATCATATTCATCTTCTTCTTTTTTTCAACTTCTTCTAGCGGAAAATCTGCTAAGAAGTTAGAAACCGCAGAACCTTTGATGGCTTTTTGTGGTACATATTTCAAGTCAAACTGAGCAAGATTGACTATCCACCTTGATAATCTTCCATTGATTGTTGCTTTTTCGAACAAGTATTTGAGAGGATCCATCTTGGATACGACATGCACTGTATGAGTGAGCATGTAATGTCTTAGTTTCTGTGCGGCCCACACAATTTAGAGACATAACTTTTTAAGCAGTGTGTATCGTGTCTCATATCCTTGAAGTTTCTTGCTCAAATAGTAAATTGCATTCTCCTTGCTCTCGATCTCTTGTGCTAGCATTGCTCTCATCGTTTCTCTTGTGACCGTAAGGTAGAGCCGAAGAGGAAAGTCAGGTATTGCTGGTGCTAGCACAGGTCGGTTTGCCAGGTATTCTTTGATTTTGTCGAAAGATTTTTGGCAATCATCTTCCCATGTGACTGGGACATTTTTCTTAAGCTTCTTGAATATAGGTTCACATATCGCCGTGTGTTTTAATATAAACCCACTTATATATTGCAACCTTCCAATGAAACCTCAAATTTCCTTCTTATTCTTGGGCGGTGGCATGGCCATGATCGCTCTGACTTTTGTGGGATCTATTTCAATCCCTCGAGAACTGATCACATATCCAAGTAATTTGCCTGACGTGACACTGAATGCACACTTTGCTGGATTTAATCTCATGTTGTACTTACGGAGTCTTTCAAAGAACTTGCGAAGTGCAATGATGTGGCCTGGGCGATCTTTAGACTTAACGATCATATCATCGACATAGACCTCCACCTCTTTGTGCATCATATCATGTAACAATGTTGTGGCTGCTCTTTGGTAGGTGGCACCCGCGTTTTTCAACCCGAATGGCATTACCGTATAGCAATATGCATGTACCCCATTGTGTGATGAATGTGGTTTTCTCCATATCTTCTCCAGCCATTAATACTTGATTATATCCGGCGTAGCCGTCCATGAACGATAGGAGTACATGGTTTGCTTTGTTATCAACCAGAATGTCAATGTGAGGTAGAGGGAACCCATCTTTCGGGCTTGCCTTATTGAGGTCCCTGTAATCAACACACATTCTGACCCTTCCATCCTTCTTTGGAACTGGAACCACATTTTCTATCCACTCTGGATACTTGGATACTTTGATGAAACCTGCGGCCAATTGCTTTCTGATTTCTTCTTTGATTTTTAGAGCCACATCCGGTTTCATACGGCACAGATTTTGTTTGACATGCTTCATACCTGGAATGAGTGGTATCGTATGTTGAGCTATATCCCTGTCAATTCCTGGCATATCTTGGTATGACCAAGAAAATACATCAACAAATTCACTAAGCAAGTTAATTAGCTCTTTGCGTTCATCTTGACTTAGTGTTAATCCAATTTTTTCTTATTTAATAGTCGTATCATTGGAAATATTAATTGTTTCTGTATCTTCGATAACTGCCGTTTTATTTTCGTATTCTTCCATTGCTTTTATTATTTCTTTGTCATTTTTATCATTATAAAAGCAATATTGATCAGCGTTAGGGGAATGACACGCATCGTAAGCAAAGGTATTCATTTTATTGAATTCATCGGTCAATACATCAAGAGGGGCAAGGTCAGTTGTGGCCTCACCGGAAAGAGAAGACTCAACAAAAGACTCGGGATTGGACTCTATAGCAGAAAGAGGGTCGGCCTTAGGTCCTAAAGACTCGTCTACAGACTTAGACTCAGACTTGGACTCGGACCCAGGCGACTCAGACTCATCGAACATAGGACCTTCGCCAGCGGTTTTTTTCCAACTTCTCTCCGCTTGGCGTAGTGATCTTCACTGTCTTGCGCTATCCCTTTGAAATATTATAATCTTGGACGATTAAATCGGAGGGGTCAAAATCCTTGCTTGATATAACAGCTTGAATGAGCTCGGAATTATCATTGCAGACAGGCTTGGATTCATTCTTCTGATCTAGTCCAAAAAGAAGGTTAATGCTTAGATCATTATAGCTTGGGCTAGCTGGTTTCTCAGTTGTGAAGAGCTCTTTGCCTTCATCGACAAAGTCACAATCGAGGAATATCTCGAATCCTAGTTCACACATCCCATCGTGGACGAAAAGCTCAGTGAATTCATAGCATGGGAAGTCTTCCCCTTCTTTGATGTATTGGCCATTGAGGGTGAATGGATATGGATCCATGGCCATTTCTGTCTTCATGATTCGAGCGTTATTGTGAGCCTTCATTTTCAAGAGGGCTTGTTTCACATCATCTTTTGTTGGCTTGAATCCCAAGCAAAAGTTATCTTTCTTGAGTGCACCAGGATGGCCCCAAAGTTCAGCCATTTTCTTTTTGAGTCAGAGGGTCATTCCAGGGAAATGCCCTTGCTTCTTCATAATGGCATTAATATTGGTGTTTGAATAGGGATCGAAGTCGAGATGACACTTCTCCTCTTCTTCGCTCATGGGAACATCATCGAGTGAAAACCCCCAAAGATCTTCATCTTCTTCGTCATGTTCGACATGGATGATAGGAGTGTTGATAACTTGAATGCGCATGGGAGAGGCATCAATGGTAATTGGAACCCCTCCAACTATGGCTTTCACTTTCTGGTGCAACGACGATGGGATCGCCTTTAGCTCATGAAGCCAAGGACGTCCTAACAACAGATTAAAAGAGGCCTTAATGTCCACCACCTGAAACTTGGTGCGACGTTCAATGGCCCTAGTAGTTATGTTTAGTATGATAGTACCCACGGCTTGACGACGAGTATAATCATAAGCGCGAAACCTTTGATTAGAGGGAGTCACTTCTTCATTCTTTGTTCCCAACTTCTTTGTAGTGCGGAGTGGGCATACATTGATTTCATAGCCATTATCAACCAGGCTCATAGGAACATTCATCTTCCTACACACCACAGTGAGGTGTAAGGCCTTGTTATGTTGGTCCCCTTCTGGGGGCAGATACTTGTCAGATAAAGAAAACAAATTGCTAGTACTTGGAAATTTAGTAGTGAGAAAGTTGACCAGTCCTTGAGGAGTCATATCATCATCAACTCCTATTTTTACCAGCGCATTCATCACAACCTTTCGATTCTCATGAGAGGTGGCCAAAAGCTTCCATACATTCATTTCCACCTTGGTCTTTCGTAATTGTTTGACCACATCGTTTTTCATAGGATCGATGGGATCAACTATTGGTTGTGATCACGGTGGAGGTGGAGGTGGACTAGGTTGTTGCAACCGTCCACTTCTGGTGAGAACCTTAACCTCAAGGTCTCCCAAAACATCTTCACTTGTGCCAAGAGACGAACAGGCTATATCCTTGAGATAGACGTCTTCATCGTCACTATCCCAAATTCCATTCACTTCTTCATAGCTCGAGACAAATACCAATTCCGGCAAAGGTTCATTGACAGGTTGAATGAGTATTGACGGATCAAAGGAGACTTCATCTCCCATGATAGCCAAAGCATCAGAAAGAGGACCTGTTTGAATGTTAGTCTTCTTGCCCCCTGGAGGACAGGAAGTTGATTAGCATCAGTTAGGTCTTGGATCGCATCCTTCAACCTCCAACACTTCTCAGTATTATGAATCTTGCCTTGATGAAACTTGCAATAAGAATTGGGGTCATAGCTAGCGGTTCTATTTTTTGGTCGAGGTTCTTCAAACGGTCCGATTGGCATAATCAAATCCTTGACCATGCAAACGGCCAAAAACAGCGTCACAAGTCATTCCTAAAGGCGTGTAAACCCTCCTTTTCCTTTGGAATCTTTGAGGAGGAGCATTAAGGGTCAACACATTATTGATATTGATATTGTTGGTAGCATTATTGGGCTTGTAAGACGAAGAAGAAGGAGTGTCGTTCTTCCTGTTTTTCTAAGTGCTGTTATTATTGTTGCTACCAGCAGTCTTCATCAGTTCATCCTCGATATTCATTTTAATATCGTATACAGCTTCGAAGGTACTCAGAGGCAGAAACTTTAAGTGTTGCTTATACTTATGAGTCAAATTGGCAATGAACAAGCAAACCATCTCTTTTTCCTTAGGGGGATCCACTAAGAGCGCAACTGTTTCCCTCCATTTGCTTAAGTAAGTGGGAAGCCTTCATTCTCTTTCTGTTTGAGATTGGAGAGTTCACGTTCAGAATCTTGGCCTGAATGTTACACTTGTAACGATTCATGAAGCTTTCAGCAACATCCTCCTAGGTCGCAACATGTTTGGATTCCAAAGAGTAGAACCATTGTTGACAGGCGTGCTCTAAGGAAAGAGGGAACAACGTAGGGAAGAATGTCATATCTACTCCCTTAAGAGCCATGGTTGCAGAAAAAGCCTTCAAATGGAAAAGCGGATTATGAGTAGGCTTGAACTTGGGAATGTTAGCAGTGGAAAACTTCTCAAGAAGCTTGTCCCTTATGGACGAAGAGGCGACAGGTTGCTCCACATAAGTTAATTCTTCAGAAATCTTACTCATCTGTTCCTTAATCTTGTCCATTGCAGCGGCAGTGACATTGTGCTGATTGTCTTGCTCTACCATGTTGACTCTAGTGGTGAGTGTTTGCATCATGTTAGACAACATTTAAATTGTCCTGTTGATGTTCTCGATATCTTCCTTAGTAGCCATTAGTTGAAAGTAGACTAGAGACGGATCTTAAAGAGATGATTGTGGTGGTTTCCTTGTACGCCTCTTTTGTATAAGAGGTTGTTGAGGTATTGACTCGAACCGTAACAATCTACCCATGCTTCTTAACCAAGTGCAGTGACACCGAAACAAACACACCTTTAATATCCCAACTTAACCTTAACCCATCCGGAAAAAATAAAAACTTGAAATTCTATTTATTTGTTTTTAAAAAAAATAATATATGGGAGGATACCATTCGACTTACTACGAAAAAAACGACACAAAAAAAAGACTACCTTAAAATACGGTCATGAAATGGTGCACGACGAACGAAAAAAGTGTGTGAACACGACATGTGAGTGATTAAGTGAGGTTATGGACGCGTGTTATGACCGTACAGCTAGACATGACACCAAACTGGACACATAAACCGCATACGTACGCACAAAAACCAAAAAAAGACTGACGGGACACTATTCCTGGGCACCGTGTCACGGTGATGAATGTCGTGACACGGTGCAGTCTACCGTCAGACGGTAAAAAGCGCCATGTCACGACACTGTTCACCGTGGCGCGACAGGAATTGTCGTTACACGGTGCTCAGTTCCAAGTCTTTTTTGTGAGTTTTTCCAGATTTTAGTTGATTTTAGGTCCGTACAAACAAACCATGTAGCATTTAGTCAAGATGATGTAAAAAAAGTTCGCAACCTAGGGTCAAGATCCATGTTTAACTATTGGTCAAGATTTGGGTGTCAAAAGGGTACCTTGGTTAAGAGTTTGGACGCGTTAGCAAGGCAGCCTCCCTTGAGGGTGTACGCCAACGGGCGGCTCCGCGAGTTCGTGATGAAATCGAACTCGACTCCATGGTTTGGGTGGATTTAATAACTCGGATGAACCCTTATTTCCATGAGCGTTTTTAGGTTGATAGAGCTTAAATCTCCCGGGGCTAAGACGTATGTAGAACACACACGTTTTTTCAGAAAAATCAAAGGAAGTTGACTGTGAGAAGAGAAAACAAGCCACCAAACTGATTTTAGGACTGCCGTGACAAGGTAGAAATTCCCGTGTAACGGTACTGCACACCGTCAAACGGTGTACTGCACCGTGACACGGCAGATTCTGTCGTGGCACGGCAGTCAGAAAATCTGACTGGTGCCCTATTTTCCTTCGTACGCAATCAAGTTATTCAATTTTTCCTACGAGACAGACCTAAATGCGACGTTAAAACGTCTATGATTATGCAAAAATGCCAAATTAATCACAGGAATATTTTTCAAGAATATTCAAGTCTCATCCACTCATCTTAATTAAAAACCGATCACTCAAATCGATAAATAACCAAGAATCCTCCCAGTGGAGTCGCCAAATTATAGGCGTCGTTCGAAGTGCGCCTACGTTAAAGCATGTGTGAATATGCTAGGCACTCATAGGATGTGGGAATTGACATAATACGATTAGGGACAAGGAAAGTAGGGAGCCGCCAACAAGTTTTTAAGGAACTTGTAAACCGTTCACGGATCATAAAAGGCAACCACGATAAAGGGACAACGAAAGGAAACAACGATTGACCCGTGAAGGTTACACCCCATTCATAATCCATGAGATTACCAACTACATATGGTTCGGAACCACAAAAGGAGGATCGGGGATGATGGTACAAAGTGAGTCATGGAGTCACATTCGCCCGTATTGGCCTCTACTCGATTCTTATAGTGAAAAGTGATTCATGCGATCTCAAAGGCATACAAACAAAAATTCAATTTGCTCCAACCTATTATTATGCTAAATTGGTTGAATATTAATGCAACATATAATTCTAAAATATTTGTGATCACTTGATTAAATAACAAGATTAAAAGGATCCTAAACCGGTTTTCCAAATTATCTTATTAGTAGTGATTTTCAATTACATATTTCCTTTAACATGCAATATGGTGATCATAAAAAATATGATAGAATAAACATTATTATTGGCAGCAATTAAACAATAATTCCAACAATATAAAATCGTTAGAAAAATAATACAAATAAAAGGAACATAATTCTTACTTTGATTTTGTTTGCTTGCAACTAAAAAATAATAAACGAGTTAGTAACTTCAAGGAAATAATAATACAATAACAATTAAATTAAATTAAATAGAACTGATTTGGGGTCAAACCCTCAAACAGTTCTACCTTTCACGCCTTGGCTTAAGGACAGAACCACGAGTAAAGTATGGACTCCTTGGAGTGCTTGAAGAAGGAATTTTGAAAGAAGAAGGGTAGGCTAGTGTTTAGGCTAGAGCATAGAAGAGATAAAAATAGAGAATTAATTCATGCCCCGTACATCAGAAATGAGGGGGTATTTTATAGAAAAAATGTGCTAAGGGAACACACGGAACCCTGAAATGATAAAAACCCCAAAAAAGTATACCGCAACACGGAAAAGTGTACCGTGACACGGGAAATCCCACCGTCAAACGGGAAACATTCCCGTGACACGGTGTACTTTTGTGTGACGCGGGAAATATTTAGTGAACGGGGGAGAAAACGCGTTAAGGGTTTACCCGGCAAGGACACGGAAACCTCCGTGTCACAGCAGGTGTCCTGTGTCACGGGAAACCCCACCGTTAGACAGAAAAGTTTCCCGTGACACGGTGGACTGTTGCCGTGACGTGGAAGTTTTCAGTCCGCTTTTCCGTCTAAATTCCTTTTTAACCCTAATTTCGTTAAGCATTTTTAGTGCCGATTGATAATTTCGGGCCATTTCTGTTTTTATTATTATTTGGGCTAAAACAAGAAAATAAAATAAATAAAAAGTTTGGGCCAAAATAAACAATAAAATAAAAAAAGGTTTGGGCTAAAATTAAATAATAAAAACAATAAAAAAGGTTTTGGCTGGAATAAAAAAACTATGTTTTGACCTAACATTAAGACTGATCCATGGACTATTCAAAAATTGAATTTAATTAAAAACGATTTTTTAAGCACTCTCGGGATTAAATACTGAACCCGACCAATAATGGCGGTAAAAGGTTGTTCATCATCGGGTTTGGTTTTGGGGAGACATTTTTAGTTGTCTACACCAACCAAACGAGGGTAGTGGTGGGCTACACCAAAGCGAGGCATCACTACCTCTCCTAGGAGCGTAAGGCATAACGGGTATGCAAGTTATTTTTGGTTGTACTCAACGATATGATTGATGGAGTCCTAACATGTTGTGGCAAAGTGAATAAATTGTTGAGAGAGCATTAGATGCGACGATTTATTTAACCAAAAGTGGCTTGGAGCCATTAGCAAAGCGTTGCTTACCTTAGGAGATTGAGTGTTAAGACAAGCCAAAGCATGCTTAACCACTCTTTGCTTCTTCGGATCTTGGAATCGACTTATTCTCACTCAAATTGGGGACAACCTTTAAATGTGTAAATAAGACGTTTTAAATAAGTTTGATTAAAACTTCATGAATTCAATCTTATGTTAGTATTATGAATGGTTTTTTGTTTCAAAATTCTTTCAAATTTAGAATCATGTCTTCAACTATCGACAACAATCTTATGTTCCCAGAACTTCCCGAGAAGTTATCATTTAGCTTGAATTTGGTAAACTTCTAGGAATGGGAAGAGGAACTCCGTTTGACCCTCCGTAATTGCTACCTAGAGCATATCTTGGATACTCCCATCCCGAAAGGGATTATGAGCGATATGGCTCATGAGGAGTGGAGTTATGATTGCAAGAGAGTCTCTCGACTCATGGAAAACTCCATTCCGGAACAGTGGAAGAAGAAATTCTCCAACTACCTTCCGGATGTACTTATCAAGGCTCTAGAAGATGTAATCAATTTGAGGGTAACAAAGAGCGATAAGGGAAACTATGATGGACTCGTGGAAGAAGTGACTAGGTCATTGTCTAACATGAGGATCCAGCCACCGCAAGATGGATGTCTTAGCAAAGAAAGGAAAGAAGTATGGGCTAGGGTCTATAGTGCAAGACTTAGACCCGGGATGCCACTTCAAGCGCATGTGCAAAAGATGACATGGTTATTTAACCATCTGGAACTTATTGGTAAACCGGTGGAGGATGAGCAAGCAACTCATATGCTTTTAAGCTCACTCCACTCGGGATACGTTGCAATTAAGATGCGACTTACCAACAATCGGAACAAACTATCCTACAAGGATGTTGTCCAAGAGCTCCAGAAAACTTATTCTTGCAAGGCGGCTAAGTTTGCTATAAGGCTCAAGAAAAAGGAGTTCAAAAACAAGGCAAAGATGTGCTGCTTCTATTATAGTAAGCAAGGCCACTACAAAAGGGAATGTAGCGAGTATCTGGAAGATGAGGCAAGAGGAAAGAAAGCCTCAATCTCAGGTATCATCTAGACACTTGAAAATAAGCAATTTATAAGGTATTAGATGCCGGAAAATTGACTCATTTTATGCTCTTATTTCAAGAACGGAATAAGAGGTGTTTTTCAAGTGGTCATGAGTACACAAATGGAAGATGAAGAAAATATATCCAAAGAAAGCTTGTAATATCATTTATTTTGTCTAAATTCTAAAACTTGTTAAGTTTTATCTACCATACTTTGATCTTGCGATGTTGGACGTCATTTTAACCTTGATCACAAGACCTTTTGTTTAAATGTCTTGTTTATATGGAAATTACACCTTTTTGTGTATTTAGAAAAAAATTGTTTATGATATTAACAAAAGAGCTAAGACCATGGAGTCAAACCAAACTTACCTGTGGCATTGTCGTCTTGGCCACATTAACATCAAACGCATCAAGAGACTTCTACAGGAAGGTGTTCTTGACTCTTTTGATTTAGAATCGTTTGAGAACTGCGAGGGATGTTTATTAGGCAAGATGATTAAGCAACCATTCTCCAAGTTGGGAAAAGGGCAGGAGACATATTAGGTCTAATACACACTGATGTGTGTGGACCAATGAGCTCCACCACAAGAAATGGACACTGATATTTTATCACCTTCACGGATGACTATAGTATATATGGTTATGTCTATCTAATGTAGCATAAATCTGAATCGTTTGAAAAGTTCAAAGAATTTCATAGTGAAGTTGAAAATCAGCTTGGCAAGAAAATCAAAGCCCTTCGATCGGATCAAGGTGGTGAATACTTGAGGCAAGAATTCGATGACCATCTGAAAGAAAAGGGTATACTTTAAGCATTGACACCTCTAGGAATCCACAATGGAACGGAGTAGCCGAAATGAGAAATCGAATCTTGTTAGACATGGTACGATCAACAATGGGTCTTAGTGATCTTCCTATCTTTTTCTAGGGACACACATTTCTAACTACGACACTAACACTTAACCGTGCACCATCAAAAGCTGTAGAAAAGACTCCATATGAATTATGGACAAAGTAACCTCCTAGGTTGTATTTTATAAAGATATGGGGTATGCGAAGCATATGTCAAGAAATTGATTTCTGACAAATTTCATACCAAATCTGACAAGGTTTACTTTGTGGGCTACCCAAAAAAAACCAAAGGGTATTACTTCTACAACAAATCGGAAAACAAAGAGTTTGTTACTTGCGATGGTGTCTTTTTAGAGAAGGAACACCTTTCCAAAATGACAAGTGGGAGGAAAATTGAACTCGACGAAGTTTGTGAGGATGAGAAATAAAATCAGAATGACAGTCAAAGTGCTCAAACAACATCTGTTGACGCAGGTCAAAATGATAAAAATGTGCAAAGTCAAACCGACAATACAAATGCTCAATCCATTACCCTACGTAGGTCTCAGCGGCCGAGATCTCAACCTGATAGATATCTTGGTTTAGTATTAACCGAGATCTCAGAGGACATCCTGATTATGGATGGAGATGAACCGGCAACCTACAAGCAAGCGATGGCAATCACCGACTCTGCTAAATGGCATGAGGCCATGAGATCTAAAATGGATTCCATGTTTGAAAATCAAGTCTGGGACTTGGTTGACTTACCCGAAGGTTATACACCTATCGGATGTAAGTGGATTTTCAAGATGAAAACCGATAAACATGGAAATGTATTCATTTACATAGCTAGAGTGGTGGCAAAAGGTTACAGACAAGTTCATGGTATTGATTACGATGAAACCTTTTCACCAGTCGCAATGCTTAAATCCGTTCGGATCCTCCTAGCGATTGCTGCATATTATAACTATGAAATATGGCAAATGGACGTCAAAATCGCTTTCCTAAATTGTACTTTGGAAGAAACCGTGTACATGACAGAGCCTGAAAGTTTTGTCAACCAAAACAATGTTGGGAAGGTTTGTAAGCTTAAGAAGTTCATTTATGGACTAAAGCAAGCTAGCAGAAGTTGGAATATGCGATTCGATGAAGCCATCAATAAGTTTGGTTTAATTAAGAATCCAGATGAATCTTGTGTTTACAAGAAGGTCAGTTGGAGTGACATCGCCTTCTTAGTCTTATATGTCGATGACATATTACTCATTGGAAACAGCATTCCGTTGTTAGAGTCTGGAAAGGCCTGGCTTGGAAAATGCTTCTCAATGAAAGACTTAGGAGAGGCTCAGTACATCCTATGCATCAAGATCTATAGGGATAGATCAAAAAGGATGATTAGATTGAGTGAAAGTGCTTATATTGATAAGGTACTCACTCGATATCGCATGGAGGAGGCCAAGAGAGGTCACCTGTCAATGTCATATGGCATAATCCTAAACAAGAAGCAGTGTCCACAGACACCTGATGAGCAGGAAAGAATGAATCTGATTCCATATGCTTCTCTTATTGGATTGATCATGTATGCCATGATATGTACCAGGCCAGATGTATCGTATGCCTTGAGTGCTACGAGCCGTTATCAATAAGATCCAGAAGAAGCCCATTGGACTGCGGCCAAGAATATCCTAAAGTACATGAAAAGGAACAAGGTTAAATTCCTTGTGTATGGTGGTTAAGAGGAATTACTTGTGGAAGGTTATATCGACGCAAGCTTCTAGACAGACAAAGACGATTTCGAATTGCAATTTGGATATGTGTTCTATCTAAATGGAGAAGCGTTCATTTGGAAGAGTGCCAAGCAGAGTACAACTGCAGATTCTACAATTGAAGTCGAGTACTTAGCAGCTGCTGAAGTGGCTAAGGAGGTTGTTTGGATTCGTAAGTTCATTGGTGAACTTGATATTGTACCCTCAATAAAGGGTCCAATAGCCCTCTATTGTGACAACATTGGAGCTATTGCTCAGGCGAGAGAGCCAATGGAACATCAGAAAGTCAAACATGTCAAACGGCGGTTTCACATGATTTTTGAATGGAAATCAGAAGGTGAAATAAGAATTTACAAAGTTGGAACGGATGACAATGTAGCCAATCCACTTACTAAACCTTTGCCTCAAGTGAATCACAACAAACACGTTGAGGCAATATAAATAAGGCATGTAGGAGACTGGCTTTGATTTACTTGTTTAGTGTTTTAGTTAAATTTTGAACATTAAATGTAGGACACTAAGAAAAACCATTCAAGTTTTGGAGTAATATAAATTTCATGGAATATTTTATCACTCCGTTTGCTATTTAATTGTGGTTTAGGATTAAATAATGAGTCCATTTGATTCTTGGAATATTCAAAATAGGGTATCAAGACCATTCTTGGTAAGGAAACACCTATTAAGTGAACATTGAATATTATAATCGAAAATTATCCCTAATCAAGGTCATTTAAACAATGGACGATTAATGACCAATTGAGATTAGTGTGTAGTCTGATTTATAGCACCGTTTCTTGTGCTATGAGGACATGATTGTCATAAATCATTTGCACAGGTATTGGTTTAGAACCATACTAGATCGACCTATGAGAATACTTAAAGAGATTAAAAAAATGACATAAGTATACTTCTCATTATGGCTATCGGAACCTATTTCCTCAACCATGAGTATTGTGAGCTCTCTTGTTTGAGTACTAGTCCGCTTTGATGTTGTCAAACGTCTGCCGTAATAGGGGATTATAACGACAACACTCGGGCGGCTAGGTCTTCTCAGTAAGAAGAGCTACATTACAAGACTAGGAATGTCCCCCTATTAAAATAGGGAAGATATCTTTGTTGTATACAAGGCCTCTCGTAGAACGAGACTATAAAAATACATGGCCGTGCTTGGATGGATTTTATAAATCATCTGTTTATTGACAGTCGGACTCAGAATCGGGAAATACTTCTGACGTAATAAGGATGACAAAATAATCTTACCTTATAGTTCATGAAGAGACATTAAGTGTCATAGGAAAAAGGTTGTACACTAAATGTGCACTAGTTCGGAAGGACAAGTGGGAGATTGAAAGGAATGGTGTCCTTCGAACAAGTGTACTATTCCGTTAGTGGGTTCAGAATTATTAGAAAGCTAATATATTCAGTAAGGTCAAGTGATCAGAATGCCTGGGTGGAGGCCGCTTCTAATGAGTAATATTAATGCATAATTAATATTACTGCTTAATCTTGACTGAACCCTTCGGGTCACACCCAAGCAACTAACGAACCGAAGCGACTAATTAATTATGAATTAAATAATAAGTCAACCGAGTAATTGATATTTAGACGTAGGGTAATTAGAGCTTAGAGCGTCAAAACCGAATTTTGAAAGTCGAGTCGGAAAATAATAAAATACAAGACATGAAAATAATAAATCAACAAAGACCAAAATACCCCTAGCATCGAAATGCCCCGAGAAAACCGAGTGCTAAGGGCATGGTGGCTAGCATCGCAATACTAGGCATAGCCTAGTGCGTGCTAGCGCTGCTATGTGGCTGCCTTGTGCGCACATTGGCTAGCAGCCATGCCGCAACAAACCGTAGCAGCTAGCACGCAATGTGCGCCAGCCACATCAGCTAACAGCAGCATGGCTAGGCCATTGCGCGCATGCTAGCGCTGTTGGGCCTGCTAGGCAGTCGCGGCAAAGCAGCCCACCTTGGGTGCCTTGGGGCCCAAGTGTGGGTGCCACGTGCAGCGAATTGAGAGGAGCATGAAGGGGTGTGTTGGCCGGTTTTTGGAGACTGACTGGGGAGCAAGTTTGGTCCCCCCCCCCCCCTCCTCCAAATGGTCCTCACCTAACCTCTCACATGAGCTTGCCACTTGATGATTTATTACTAGTTTGATTATTAATTTTATTTTAACTTTAAAATAAAATGGAAAAATCAAATTCTCCCACATTGATGGGAGAGCTTTTCACTCTCTTATTTTCCCTATAAATAACCAAGTTGGGGTATTGGGAAAATCACTTGAGTGAGAGTTGAAAAAGGCATCACCATTGTGAAAACCTTTGAACTCATTAATCACTCGGGTTTTTGGTCGGGCCTTGCTAACTCCAAGGCATTGGACCATTTTCGGTGGTCGGGTTGTGGGTGGACTATCGTTGGAGGCCGTCGTATTTTCGAGGCTTTCTTTCGAAGTAAGAGCCTGTTCTGTTTGGGCGAAGCACGCTCCAAAGGTAATTATCTTGTCTTAATCTTGTGATTAATTTATTTATGCTTTATGATTTTATTAATTGCGAGTGGTTCTTTGGATCGGGTTGTTTTCGCGGTAAGTTGGACTTACCAAACCCCAACAACACCTACTGGAAGAACATGATGGAAAAAATCATTAAGGCTGAAAATTACCAGGTTTTGCGTGTTATTGAATCTGGTGCTTTTGAGGTAACCACAACCAATGAATAAAATGAGGTAGTTCCTAAACGTATTTATGATTTTGATAAAGAAGACTATCGGAAACTTGAATTAAATGCTTTAGCTATCAAATATTTGCACTATGGTCTTGGACCCCATGAACATAACCAGATCATGGGATGCAATACTGCTAAACAGATTTGGAATCTATTGGAACTTACTCATGAAGGTAAAAATGAGGTAAAACGTTCCAAAATTGACTTATTAATGTCAAGATTTGAGAGGTTTGAAATGAAGTTTAAGGAAACCATAGAGAATATGTTTACTAGGTTTAATGATTTAATAAATTAACTGAGTTCCCCTAGCAGACACATATTTATAGATGAGCAGGCTAGAAAGATCTTGAGGAGTCTACCACAAGATGAACGATGGAGATCCAAGGTTATTGCAATGTAGGATTCCAAGGACTTTAAAAAGTTCAACATGGAGCAGGGGGCAGGTTCATTGGTAACTCATGAACTTCACTTAAGTTCCAATGCTAAAAGTTCCAAGAACAAGAGTCTTGCTCTTAAAGCACAAGACTTAGATAAATCTGAAGTTGATGAGGAAGAGATGGCAATGGTAGTAAGAAGGTTTAAGAAGATGATGAACAACAGGAATTTTGATAAGAACAAGAAGGTTGTAAGTTCAACAGACACTACCTGTTTCTAGTATGGCTCCAAAGATCACTTTATAAGAGCCTGTCCACTAAAGGAGAATGACAAAAGGAAGTTCAAGGGAAAATATCAAGCCAAGGAGTCCAAGTTCTATAAGCCCTACTTCACAAAAGAAAATGCAAATAAGGTTATGACGGCTGCATGCAGAGACTCGGATTCAGAAGAAGAAGAAGAAGATCAACCCTCAGAACAAACGGCTCATCTGTGTCTAATGGTTCAGACAGATGAAAAGGCCAAATTACAAGAATATGAGGATGAGGTATGGTATTCTTTTAATGAATTAAGACATTTCTCTCAAGAAAACTTGATATATAGTGTGTTAGATTTATAGGAAGAGTTAAAGGAACTCCATAGAGCTAAAGCACAAAGTGACAAGGCACTTGACACTTACAAAGAACACAGTGAATGAATGGACAATATGAAATTTGATATTCAAAATAGGTTTTTTAGTCTTTTTGGTGAAAAAATAAATTTGAAAGAAAATCTTGAAAGAATAAAACATGATAACACTCTTTTGAATGTGGAACTGTCTTTGTTAAAAATTGATGAAGCAGTTCCTCTGAAGTTCCTCTTCATGGTCAGTATCCAAACTTTGAAAAGTAAAAATCTAATTTAGATGAATTGAAAATGGATAAAGCACATCTTGAGGGGGGACTTGAAAGAGTTAGGAAAGGTAAACAACCCATGGAACACCATGTACCTATTTAGATTGTTAATGCCCAAACCAAGAGAACCGAATGATAAGGGTATAAGTAGAAGTTCAAGAGAAGAAAGAAGTATGTCAAATTACCAAGTAGTATTGTCTGTTATTTATGTGGTAAAAATGAACATAAGAAAGCTAAATGTTTTAAGAAAGAAAAGAGAACTTTAAAGAATGAAAATCATGTCAAACAGGTATGGGTTAGGAAATCTGATTCAATATTTGTTACACAAGAACCCAAGGAAACATGGGTTCCTGAAACTAACATTTGTTTCTTCATGCAGGTTCCAGTGAGGGGGAACAACACTTAGTGCCTAGACAATGGTTGTTCTAAGCACATGACTGGAGATAAATCTAGATTTCTTTCACTGGATGCCTACTATAGTGGAACTATGATCTTTGGTGGTAATATGAAAGGTGATACAATTTCTATTAAAAAAGTTGGAAGGTCAAGTTCCCATGCTATTGATAATGTATTTTTAGTCGAGGGTCTCAAACAAAATTTGTTAAGTATTTCGCAGTTTTGTGACATAGGTAACTCTGTTCGCTTTACTTCTAATAAATGCAAAATCATATACAATGGCACTGGGAACATTATATTAGAAGGAATTCGTAAAGGGAATACATATACTGTGGATCTCAACAAAGTTTCTAACAGCATTTTGACATTTGTTAGTGTTATTGAGGATAATCCTCTTCTATGGCAAAAAAGATTTGGTCATGCAAGTTTTACCTTGCTTGACAAGCTTAGATCCAAGGAATTAGTAGAAGGGCTTCCTTGTATTAAGTTCCTATATGATAAAGTATGTCCATGTGCCAGAGGTGAACAGACTCGAGTTTCTTTCAAGTCAAAGAAATTGGTAAGCACTAATAGACCTTTGGAACTTGTACATATGGATCTTTGTGGTCCTATGAGAATCCAAAGTAAAAGTGGTAAAAGATATGTAATGGTCATTGTTGATGATTACTCAAGGTTCACTTTGGTGTTCTTTCTTGTTAACAACAATGAAACGTTTGATGAGTTTGTTGCTTTTGTGAAGAAAGAACATAGAAGAATAGGTAATTTATTTGTGCACTTGAGATCAGATCATGGAACAAAATTTAAAAACTCCAAGTTTGATGAATTCTACACAAAACTTGGAATGGATCACAACTTCTCTGCCCCATGAACTCCACAACAAAATAGAGTAGTTGAACAGAAGAACAGAAGCCTTGAGGACATGGCTAGGATAATGTTGATCTCAAGTTGTCTACCTAGGAACTTTTAGGCAGGAGCAGTGAATACACCTTGTTACATCCTAAATAGAGTATCAGTAAGAGCCATCACCAACAAGATCTCCTATGAACTCATCAAAGGGAGAAAGACTAATATTTCATACTTTAGATCTTTTGGTTGTTGATGTTTTTGTTCATAATAATGGTAAAAGAAACTTGGGAAAGTTTGATGAATGTAGTGATGAGATAGTATTTCTAGGATATGCCACAAACATTAAAGCTTATAGAGTTTATAATAAGAGAACAATGTGTGTTGAGGATTATGTACATGTAATTTTTATGAAACTTATCATTTTACTGATGTAAAGAATGATGATGATTTTGAAATAAGACTTGTAAGGAAGGATGATCAAGATGAAGAATCGCCATTATTAGAGAAGCAGCACGTAGAAAACAAAGGTGAGCAGAACACTGAAGCAAATGATGAGTAAAAAATAAAGGATACACAAGAAAATCCAGCTCAAAATCAAGACCAAGTGCAACCGGAATTTCTAGAAGAAGTTCAAGCTGAATCACAAGATGAAGTTCCAACAGAAGTATCAGTTAACAACAATCAAGAAAGATTGTATCCAATCAAGGACTTTGCATCAAAGTCTTGGAAGCATAAAAAATCACATCCAGTTGATGTAATCATGAGCGATATCACTAAAGGAACTCAAACCAGATCTCAGCTTAGGAACATCTGTGCATTCTATGCATTCCTTTCCTCCATGGAACCTAAGAACTATGTTGAAGCCTTAACTGACGCTAACTGGATTAATGCTATGCAAGCTGAGCTGAATGAATTTGAAAGAAATAAAGTTTGGCATCTAGAATCTAGACTAAGTGACCAAAAGACAATCAGACTAAAATGGTTATTCAGAAACAAACTAGATGAGCATGGTATTATTGTCGGGAACAAAGCTAGATTGGTTGTACAAGGTTTTAACCAAAATGATGGAATAGACTATGAAGAAACATTTGCTCTAGTAGCTAAGTTAGAGGATATTTGCTTATGTTTCAGGGTTTTTTTGTGTCCCTCGAGAGAGTTACAGCTCTAGACTGGATTAAGCAAGGACGCTTGTACCTGCAAAACAAACGGAGCACCGAATGGTCGGTGGTTCGCCTTCGAAGATTAAGTTAGTACGATATTCGAAACAAAACGTGCGGAAATTAAGTTATCTACTCGGATTCCATGCTCAGGTTCTGTTTGTTTCTTGAGAACGACAACTCAGTAATAATTGCAAACAGTAACGTAACGTGTCCGCATAAATGAGGGGAATGTCCCTATTTATAGGGTCCTTGGGAAGTTTTTCCTCTCTAGGGTTTGATGACCTAGGGACTGGGCACGCCGTTTTGCAGCGCCCTCAAAGTTTGGGCCTTGAAGGTCGCTGTAGACACCTAAAACGGTCTCCCTAAAACCAAGCAATTTGATGAACACCTTTTACCGCCATTATTGGTCGAGTTTAGTATGTAATATTTGGAGTCCTTAAATCTATGTTCTATCCAATATATTTTATGACCCAATCAAATTTCTAGCTCATTTCCCTAAACCAGAACCTGTTTTCCACTTTTTGTGTCTACATCGCAAAACCGAGAGAAACTGATTTTATGGAAATATAATTTTGATCTAATTATAATTTTTTTTCTATAGGCCTTTAAATAAGATTTCCAAACATATATCATAAGCCCAATTCCGAGCTATAACGAAAAAAATATGAGCTAAACACTAAACTCGGCCTAAAACCGACACCCTTCCACTAAAAAGGCCATATCATAAAATCTACAAATTAAATTTACCTGATTTGAATTGGGTTAGAAAGTAGACTTGATAAGATTTCCAATGACATATTATATGCTTTATTCCAAGTTAGGGATCAAAAGTTATGATTATTTTAAAAACAGGTAAAAAGCTGAAATTACCGAGCAGCAGCTAAAATGCCACGACGCGGTTATTTTATATTAGGAAATTCTCACTGGTAACACTCAACTTTTTATTTTTCTCTTTGGTAAAGGGGTTAAGTTTTCATTCTCTGTAATAACATCTAACAATTGATTATCATATTTAACAACCATTTTAATAAAAAAAGCTTAACCATAGTTAAATTTATATTTTTTAATAATTAAAACAATAAATAAAAACAAACAATCACCCCCTCCCTCTACCCCCACCCACTGCCAACCCACCCCCTCCCCTTCAATGGCCGGCAAGCCCGCCACCGGTGCCGGAAAGGTTCCCCATCCCTCCTCCCAAACCCACGGACACCCCCACTCCTCCCATTTCTCATTCCCAATTTCTTTACCCACCACCACTCGCGCAGAACCCCGACACTGCCCCCTCTCTCTTTACCCCTTGCCGGTTTCAGCCCCTTTCCGACCCCTATCCTCACCTCCAAAACCCGACTACCCTTCGGAATCAACCCCTCCCCCCTTTTCCGCCCCCAATTTTAGTTCCCCACCCAAAAAGTCGTTAAAAACACAGAAATATGGTTTTTTGGGTTTCGAATATTTTGGGTTCAACGGGGTTTTGGTTGGGGAATTAGGGTTAGGGGACGAAAAACAAGGGAGGGGGAAATTCCGATGAGGGGGATATGGTTTTCTAGGGTGGAAGTCAAGGTAGGTGGGGGCAATGGGGAGAGGTGGAGGTCGGGTTGGTTCTGTGGGGGTGGGGAAGGCTGAGTGGAATGGCCGGTGCCGACAAGGGAGGGTGTGGGGTTGGCCGACGCCGACAAGGAAAGTGTGGGGCTAGCCAGCGACGACAGGGGAGGGGGTGAGGGAGGTTGGTGCCAACAATGGAGGGGGTGGGCTGGTGGCTGAGGGAAGGGTTGGTTTTTTAATTTTATTAAATTATTTAATTAATATTTTAATTATTAAAAATAAAAAAACTAACCTAAAACCTTAACTATAGTTAAAAAATGAATCATTAATGTTATATTTAACATAATGCAAAAATATAATGTTATTAGAGAGAATGAAAACTTAACCCTTTTACCAAAGAGAAAAATAAAAAGTTGAGTGTTACCATTGAGAATATCCCTTTTATATTTGATTTGACTAACACTATTATTGTTAAATTGCATCCAATATTAATGTTTATTTTATAATTATTTTGATCACTATATTGCATGTTAAAGGGAATATGTAATTGAAAATCACGCCTAATAAGATAATTTGGACAACTGGTTTAGGATCCTTTTTAATCTTGTTGTTTAATCAAGTGATCACGATATTTTAGAATTATATGTTGTATTAATATTCAACCAACTTAGCTTAATAATAGTTTGGAGCAAATTGAATATTTTGTTTGTATGCCTTTTAGATCGCAAGAATCACTTTTCACTATAAGAATCGAGTAGAGGCAAATACGGGCGAATGTGACTCCATGACTCACTTCGTACCATCATCCCCGATCCTCCTTTCGTGGTTCCAAACCATATGGAGTTAGTAATTTCATGGATTATGAATGGGGTGTAACCTTCACGGGTCAATCGTTGTTGCCTATCGTTGTCCCTTTATCGTGGTTGCCTTTTATGATCCGTGAACGGTTTACTAGTTCCTTAAAAACTTGTTGGCGGCACCCTACTTTCCTTGTCCCTAATCGTATTATGTCAATTCCCACTTCCTATGAGTGCCAAGCATATTCACACATGCTTTATCGTAGGCGCACTTCGAACGACGCCTACAATTTGGCAACTCCTAAAAATGTCTCCCCAAAATGCACTTCGAGCGACGCCTACAATTCAAAATGCCTACAATTTGTACCGTGATATGGTACAGTTTTCCGTGTCACGGTGCCCTTGAAATAAGTGCAGTCAGTTTTTTTTTAGTCTTCCGTGTTAATTTGGTCCCCGCGTCAGTCATTTTTGTTATTGTTCACTTGTCTAGCCATACGATCATACCACGAGTCTTATAACATCACTTAGTCACTCACGAGTCAAGTAAAGTCCAAACACTTTCTTTATGTTCCGACTCGAGTCGTGCACCAGGTCGTTTATGATCGTATACTAGGTTCATGCACCCTTTTTTCGTCATAATAAAAAAATGAGTGGAGTTTTCTAACCTGTTTTCAAATGTCTAGTTTTTCCTTCCTTTCCTATATTGAGCAATGAGTCAAACAATTAAGTGAATTATTTTATTTCACAGTACTTGGTCAAGGAACAAGGATAGATTAATACGGTTCGAGTCATTACCGCAACAATCTCTCAGATCTAATAGGCGTTCAAAGAGAACTTTGCCATCTCCACAGTACTTATAACCTTTCAATGACCACTAAAGAAGATATTGAGAAAATCAACAAATCCATCAAGGCACTGTCTTCCATGATGCAAACCCTTACCACTAGGGTCACTACCATGGAACAAAATAAGGTCACTGTTACCACCCTTGACAAATTGAAGGAACAAATGAGTAAGATTTATGAGGATTTCACTTATGTGGAACGGCCTCCCACTCCCTTGGATGTGAAGGACAGACTCCCTGAAAAGTTCTCCACTGCTGATATTCCAAAGTTCAAGCCTACTGACAATCCAATATTCCATTTGAAGGCATTCTCTGCAACCATGGCTCTTAAGGGATTGGACGTTACACTCTTCCCTATGGTGTTCCCTCTCCTTAGAACATGCTTGCCAACAATGGTTTTATTCCCTAGATGCCAAGCACACTGCGACTTGGCAGGATGTCACCGACAGTTTCATAAATCGTTATATGTGTAACATTCAAACTAAAACTTCTAAACGTGAACTCTCCATTCTCAAGCTGAAAGAGAATGAAGGCTTCAACGCTTACCTCAACAGGTGGAGGGAAACAGCTTCACTCTTGGTAGATCCTCCCAAAGAAAGAGAGATAGTTTGCCTCTTTATTCAAAATCTAACACATAAATATAGGGAACATCTCAAATTTCATCCACTGAACACTTTCGAAGATGTATACGACATCAGCATCAATATCGAGGATGAGCTAATAAAGACTGCTGGTAGTAACAATAATAACACTTGGAAAAACAAGAAGAACGACCATCCTTCTTCTTCGTCTTCTAAGCACGAAAATACTACCAACAATATAAGCCAAGTTGATATCAATGAAGTGTTAGCTCTTGATGTGATGAGTGACATTTATGTCACTCTTAGGGAGTAGTTTAAAAGCTATTTTCGTGTTTATTTTATCATATTTTCCCTTTCTTTTTCTTGTTTTCTCTTTAATAACATTTCTTGTTTATTTGGTAATTTTATCGTGTTTTAGTTCTTTTCATAGTTTTTATTAGAATTAGTTTATTTTTGTATTTTATTTGCTTTCGATTTATTTTATTTCGTTCCTTTCCTTTCCTTTGTTACTTTCATAGTTTTAATTAGTTTTAAGTTTATTTTATTTAATTGTATAGTTTTATGTCTTTATTAGTTTTAGTTTTGTTTCTCTGATTTCTATTTTTACTTTTATTTATTTTTATTAGTTAAGTGTTACTTCTCTTTTTCTATTTTATTTATTTATCTCCTTTTTATTTATTTATTTTATTTGTCTCGGTTTCACACTTTTATCCTCGGGTTTGTTTGTGTGTAGGCTCGAGTTCAAGTTCCAAGACAAACACCACCATTTTCACCCCCGCGACCAAAAACACTGCTGCCTCCTTTCACCAACCAAAACAGCCACCATCAGCCACTCAATTTCAGCCACCCAACTCACACCTCCTCCTTCCACCTTCACGCACAACTGCTGCAACCAACACCATCAGACACCAGCCGTAACAACCACCAGCCTCCAATCACAATTCACCTCACCAGCAATTAGCCGCACCACCACCATTTCACACCAACCCATTAGCCCTGAATTCATCAGCCACCCCTACTCCATCTCCACCCAATCCACTCACCTCCATTTCCCTTGCTCCTTGACCACCAATTGCAGCAGCCACCTCCAGCTCCCACGCAACTACTCCAATTCGCAACACCCTGCTGCAACCACTCACCAACCCAGCACAATCAACCACGGCAGCCGTAACAACCACCATAGCCACCAATCGACTCAACCAAGTAATAGCCACCACCACCTCCAATCTACCACCTGACCATCGCAGCAACGCCACCAAAACCAGAGCAGCCACCGTAACTAATCGAACCTAATCCGTAGCAGTGAGGAGCAACCCAGACCACCGTGGGCGCGGCTTCTGCTGTCGCGGGCGCGACCTTGGGTCCTTTTATCCTTCTCCAAGTTTCGGTAGATGCCTAGGAGATGTCTAGGAGATGGCGCGGCTCAGACCACCGCGGGCGCGGCCTAGTCTTCCGCGGGCGCGGGCGCGGTCTTCTGGGTTCATTTTGAACCGTAGCACGAGCTTCCCGCGTGATTTTAGTAAAAATCGAATGGTCTCGATTTGATGATGATGGTTGATGAACGGTGGTGATGGTGAGGCTCTTCAACGGAGTTCAAAGCAGTTAGCTCAATCGAAGAAGCTTGAAAGAAGCTGATTGTTTAGTGGGAATTGTGGGTTTATTTTATTTCTTTTTCTTTTTCTTTTATTTTTATTTCTTTTGTTTTCTTTTCCCTTATCTTTATTTTCTTTTCTTTTTTTTTTTTGTATTTAGTTCTTATTTTTCTTTTCCTTTTTAATATTTTATTTTATTTTCTTTTATTTTTCTATTTTCCTAGCTTAGTATATATACCCATTTTTGGGGTAATTAGGGGATTAATTCAATTACCATCTATTCTACTCTCTAATTAGTTTTTAGGAGAGCTTCTCTCTCTAGGTTTAGGTTAGGATTAGGGTAGTTTAGAGAGAGAAAGTGAGGGTTTCCCCATTGATGAACTTGGATATTGAAGAAGAAATTGATCATCTTTTCTATAGACTTTCATATTCAATCAATGAGACTCTCTAACTCTCTCTCCTCTATTTTTATTTACTTTATTTTGATTATTATTTTAGTTGTTGGTATTGCTTGTTAATCATGTTTATTCTTGATTGTTTGTTAATTAATCTTGTTATTAGCATGATTAGTGAGTAATTTCCTCATTAAGGGGATGGTTGTGGTGTAGTTGGATCTTGAGCATGTTTTAGGGTTTGGAATTGATTTATTTGTGATTAAAGTCTTTATATGCTTGATATTCTTTAATCTTCTTGCAAGTGCACATTGTTGGTTGATTAAAGGTGAATCTTTGCTAACAAGGAACGAAAGTTGACTTAGTTAAGGTTCATTACTATCGATTGTTATTTAATAGTACCTCCTAGTGTATGGTTCTAATGTGGAAACATAGAGGCTATGTTAGGAGAAGCCAATTGACCCCGGAAGGCGGCTAGATTGGATCCTTTACTTTGATATTCGAGCATGTTTAGTTCATAATTAATTCAATTTCTACGCCTTTGTTTATGTTCAAGTGAATGCTACACCTAAACCATTTCCCTTAATGTTTTATTTCTTTTTGTAGCATCTTTAGACTTTAGTTTATTTATCTCTTATTCCGGACTAGCTTAATTGTCAATAACATTTGGTGGTGTTTGTCCGTTCTCTGTGGTTCGACCCCTATGCTTGCCTTATACTCGTATTAGGTTTATTTAGGTTGTATAAATTGTATTTGATCTAGGGATAGACAATTAACGACGCGTTTATTCCCTTCATCAAATTGGCGCCGTTGCCGGGGAACGGCTTCCATTGCCGTTCTGTTATCTTATTGAGACTAGTCCATTGTTTATAATTTTCTTTTGATTTGTTGGTTTTTATTTGTGTTGCTTTATTTGAAAAAATGGCTTATATTTCTATTCGTCAATTTGATAATGAACCGTTTTGGGTGTATTTCAATAGACTTGAGGATTTCCTAGATGGTGTTAAAGGTTTAACCAAGGGTGATTATTGTGAAATCATCAATTTGGGATTAAATGAGCATTTTAGAGGAGTAGTTGATAATATGTTAAATGGTAAATTTCAAGTCATGTCTTCGGATGAAGCTTGGGATTTCTATTCATGGTTAGCTAGGGATAATTATGATTGGTAAAGGGCCAATCATTAGACTTATGTTCGGGATTCTCATGCTTTAAATGTTGATGGTAATTGTCATGATTTGTCTAATATGAATTCCCATGATGCGCTTGATGCTCCCCATAGTGACCATGTAATGCATGATTTCAACTCCCCTCCCTCTATAGCTCAATGTAATGAGGTACATTCTAATGATGATGAAGTGCATGTTCTTTCTCATATTGCATCCGATTTTTTCATGAATTCTAAAGGTGTTCCCCATGGTCCCCTAGATGATTCCAATGAGAAATCTTTTGACTCGTCTATCCATGATGATTTGGACTCATTTGAGATTATGGCCCAAATATTTCTTGAGTTTCAAATGGTAGCCCATAACCTTATGAGTGAGTTCATTGATAAGGCTTCATTAGAAAGAGATGAGTTTGAGAGAAATTTGCCCCCATTCACTCTTGATTTTGAGATGGTAGGCCTTGAGAAATTTAAGGGAGATGTTGTTCAAGATGGTGAAGAGGAGGTTGAGGTTGAATCATTTGGAGTTTTTGAGCTTGAGGGAGATGTAGAACATGAGGGTTCTTCATTTGAGGATTCCATGATTGATTTTCATTCCCTCATTAGTGATGTGAGATCTTGTGATGAGGGATTAGCTACCCCTTTCTCCCTTTCTTATACACCTTTCTCTCAAAGGTTTAACCATCTCTCCTACAATCCTATGTTCCTCCCTTCTTTTCTCAAAGAACCTCTTAGGGATCCTCTTCCTATTCATGCTTCCAAAGCCCCCAACTCTTTCATTGTTGATGAGGAGAAGAGTTATAATGCCAACCAAAAAGATTTTTGTGAGTAGAGTTTGCCTCCCTATTTTTCTTTTTATTCCTCTTCTTTTTCTTCTTATTTTCTTGATTTTTCTTTTGATTCTTTTACTTTTTCTTTTCTCCCTTCTCTCAAGCATAAAGTCTCCTTGTACTTTATGTTTGCTTGTCATATGAGCGTCGCGTATGCTCTATTTCTTGATATGTTTGCTAGTGCATATGACAAGCTTTTGCGTTCTTTGTCGGGTTATTTACTAGATTGGTCATGCTTGGACGTTAAGCAAGCCTTTCTCGGGAAGTAACCCGTGTTATATTGCTTTCATTTTCTTTTCTTTTTAGATAAGATTTTCTTTTATGCTTCTCAATTTTGTTTACTCTCTTGTCTATGTGTATAGGTACTCGATGCATATACTCATGTGCAAGGATTTTGGATTTAGCTCCTTGAGAAGAAGCACACCAACGATTGCTTGCATTTGGAAAAGCAATAAAGACGAGGAATTAGATGAAATTGTGGACAATGTGCTCAATTGCGGGTTTCAACACCCACCTCACATTTGGTTTACTCTTTCCTTCTTCCCTCATCTTTGCTTTCTTATATGCATTTGGATTGAATGAATATGATTTGTTGTGTGAATGTGTTTTCTTTCTTCCCCTCCCACCCACCCTTTGTGCCTTTTTTTTTAGCATTGAGGACAATGCTCCATTCTAGCTTGGGGGAGTAGCTATTCGCTAGCTTGGGGGGTTATCTATATCTCTTGGTGGTTTCTTAATCCATATTCTCATGATTGCTTGATTTATTTCTCTCATACTTGCCAAAGTCTATTATTGAGATTGGTTTTCTATGTTTTGGATGGCCATGAGCGCCTTATTGAGTTGACTTTTGGTATATGTAGTTTTGATTGATCATGCTTTCATATTGCACAATTGTATATGCATTCTTGAGTATTGTTGGTTTTATGAATATTTGTGTGTATAGTGTCTTTCCATGGCATTCAAGGCAATGTTTCAAAATGTTTTGTTTTAAACTTAAACATAATTGAGCTTTAGCACCTAGAATACCCTCTTTGCTAGTTTTTAGAGGTTTTCATGCACTTGAATGTCGAGGTTGGTTCACACATATAATATTGCCAAGGTAGTAGAACTTAAGGGCTTTGAGACCTTAGCTCACTTGGTTTATGGTAAGATGGTTGTCGCTCTCTAGCTAGTTGAAGCTTTAAAGGTGATTTTTTCTATTCCACTACCGTCATTTTTGTGAGGATGTGTCTATATTGTTCTAGCCTTCTACATTTCTTGCATGTGTGGCGTTTGGATCCTTAGCATTGCTAGCTCATATCGAGAATTTAGCTTGATTCTACCCGAGATCGAGACCGATTCAACCTAGGGGAAGACGAAGGCAATTAGGATTTTTGTTTTGTTTTATTATTTTCTATTCTTTTATTTTTCTTTTGCATTTGCTCATTTAGTAACCCAATTTGAGCCATTTTCCCTTCTTTGGCATAACCATATTACAAACCAATGGACCTTTGCTTTATTTTCACCTTTATTAGTTTTTGTGAAGCATTCTTGGGACTTGATTTGTATTTTTGGTTAATGAAAGTGAGAAAAAGAATGAAAAAGGAGGGAAAAACTCAAATTTTGGTACTTATGATTATATTTGTTATGTTGAATGGTTTGAGCAAATGAGAAGAAAATAAAGGAAATGAAAGAAAAAGACGCTCAAAGTTAAAAGAGGCGAGAACAAAGAATAAAAAAAAAGAAATGAAAAAAAAAGAAATAAAAATTGAGAAAATACAAAAATATTTGTTGTTTGGTTGAAAAAGAATAAGCTTGGGGGAGAAGTTGCTAGAATTTTTTATTTGAAAGTTGGTAGTTTATTGAGTTTGAATTGAGGAATAACATGATAGGATACCCTCCCCCAAGCTTGAATGAGACAATATACTCAAACATAAACCATATAAAACATGGGAGGGGAAAAGAAAGAAATCAACCCAACAAACCAACACATGTCCAACGAGTTACCAACCATTAGAGAAAGAGCTAAGAAAGATGTTACCGGATATTGGTGAGTGTAACTTCCCGCAAATGAACCAATTTAACCTTTCAAAGCCGATTTCCTCTTGAATTGAATCTCGATTTCCATATGCTAGCAAAAATAGGCATCAAACTTCCTTGATTCTTGATCCAAACCAATGCATTAGTGTATATCAAGTCATGTACCTAGCAAAAGGACACACAAACATTTCCATGAGAGAAAATCTAATCTAAAAAGAAAAGAAAATGAAAGCAATAAAAGCCTCGGGTTACTTCCCGAGAAAGGCTTGTTTAACGTCCAAGCGAGACCGCTCTAGTAAATAATATTGCAACGAACGCAAGAGCTTATCAAATGCACTACTACACATCTCATATGATAACAAGTAGGCAAATGACGGGAGGAGGACGTGCAATAAGATTATTGCACGTAAATGAGGAGGAAGATGCCAAAAGAAAGAAGAAAAATCAAAAGAAAAATCAAAAAAATAAGAAGAGAAAGAAGAAGAAAAATAAGGAAAAGAATAAAAAGGCAAAACCTCCTCAAAATCTTTTTGGGTGGCATAATCATCCATTTCCTCAATAATGGGAGGATGAGAAGGAAAAGTCTCATCAAACAAGAGAGGGTCCTCATTAGGCTCTTTGACAAAAGAGGGGAGGAAAATAGGATAGTAGGGGATGTGGTCAAATTTCCTTGAGAAAGGGACATGAGGAAGGGGAGGAGAAACAATGGTCTCACAAAGCCTCACATCACTAATGAGGGTATGAAAATCAATCATTGAATCCTCAAAAGAATACTCTTGACTCTCATCTCCCTCAAACAAAAACTCTCCAATAGAAACAACCTCATCCTCCTCTCTATCACAACGATGAACAACAACTCCCTCAAGATCCTCAAAGCCTAGAGTCTCTAAACCATGCATGAAAGGATAAAGGTTTCTCTCAAATTCATCCCTTTCCCATGAAGCATTGCCAATGAACTCTTTCAAGAGGCTATAATGATTTGTTACACCTTCAATGAACATACTAGCCATAACCTCAAATGAGTCCAAAGACTCATGGATAGAAGGGTCACAAACATGCAAGGTAGACTCATCAAGATGGGGAAGGGGGTTGGAAACCTCAAAATCGATATTTTCTTCATTAAAAACTCTTCTACCATCACTCAAGGGACTTTCAATCTCTCTTGATTGCTCAAACTCATCATCATCATCCTCATGAAATCCCTCATTCAAAATTGAAGATGGCTCACTCACATCCTCCCCAAGGGAAGCTCTCAAAGGGGGTAAATAAGGGGAAGGATGGCATTCAAGCTCAAATGGGGAATGAAAAGGATCAAAATCCTCAAAAATCCCCTCATCACAAGAAAATCTCCCCTCAACTACACACCCTTGGCCCACATCATTCTCAAAAACACTCTCACACTCCAAATGAGGTGCCTCACATCCATTTACATCAACCAAAGCACTCATCACTTGGGCAAGCCTTACTTCTCTCAATTTTTGTTCCTCTTGAAGCTCTTGGAGTTGTTGGGTGAGATATTGCATTTGAGAAAGAATTTGGGCTTCAATGTTATTGGGTTGAGGTTCATGATCAAAGTCAAATTGCACATCATCAAAATTAGCACAAACCTCATCAAAATGAGCATAAGGGGGAAAGGTGTCAATTTGCATACTTGGATTATCACTAGGCACATAAGAAGTATCAAGAGAATTCATGCAAAAATTAAAAGAATCTTGGCATTGAGAATCAAAGTAAGAAACATGAGATTCTCTATCTAAAGAATCCTTAGCAAGCCATGTGAAGAAATCCCACGCATCATGCATAGACAAATGACAAAATCTACCATTATTCATGTCCTCAACCATTCCCCTAGTATACTCATTCATGCCCCAATAAGCTATATCACAAGCATCATTAAGAGAACACCCATGGTAACTAAGAAAACCATCTAGTCTTTCAAAGTAAGCATAAAAGGGTTCACCATCAAATTGAGGAAAAGATAAGCATGCCATTTTTATACAAATATCAAACAAAGAAAAGCAAACACAAATCAAATTATATACAAGAACCTAGCTAATCTAATCAACACAAACTAATGAACGCCTTAGTCCCCGGCAACGGCGCCAAAATTTGATCGAGGTTAAGATAGTGTCGTTAGTCTACTAACCCTAATCAAATTAACAATTTATAATACCTAAACTACCCTAATACGAGTATAGGGGTAAGTAAAGGGTCGAACCCAAAAGGACTAAGTGTATCAATCTATGCTAATTAGACTACTAGGAAAGCTTGTGAGGTAAGAGAGGTTCAATTAAACACTACTAAGAGCAAATAACTAAAACTAGGGAAAGTGGAATCCAATTACATCAATGCATTCAACAACATCAAACAATTAGATGAAAATGACCTCAATTAGGACGATTTACACATTTAACTCACTCTCGCGCAATTAAACATGTTAATAATCCTACTAGACTAATTCACTCTCGTGCAACTAGCCTAGCAAAGATATGGAGGAATTTAGGGTTCTCAAACAACTCACTTTCGCACAATTGATTGAAAACACAATTAAAAGCATAGAATCAATTAGCTAGAAAGATTCTAATCCATAAAAGCATCATCCATACACAATAATCAAGAAACAATTTCATACTAACCACAATCAATCGTTAAATTAATTAACATAACCTTCATCCATTTCCCTAGAACAAAACCTAAACTAACATAATGAACAAAAATATGGAAAACAAGGTAAAATAATAATAAAAGCAAGAATCAACCACTAAACTAATTAATCTACTCAAATAAACAAATAATTAAGCAAAAACAATAATAAATGAAAGCAATAAAGGTGAGAGAAAGTTAGGAAGACTCATTGAATTTATGAGAGGAAAAATCCACAAATTTGCTTCTTCAAAATCCCAAAAACTCCATGAAAAATCCAAGCTTTCTCTCTCTAAACTACCCCTACCCTAAGAGAGAGAAAATAAAGGCTAAACTAATCTAATCTAATCTAAAATTAATTGTTTAGTGAAAAGTTCAGAGAAAATAACCCCAAAGGGGTATTTATAATACAAGGCTAAATAAAATAAAGTAAAAGAGAAAACTAAAAAGAAATAAAAACTAAACTAAAATAATTAAAATAACTAAACTTAAAAACCAAAAATAAAACTAAACTAAAAATAAAATAAAATAAAAGAAAATGAAAAGAAAAAGGAAAGCAAAACAAAACCCATCAAATTCCCCAAAACCCACGAAAACCATCAGCTTTCCCCCTTTCTTTCTCTTTCGATCTTGGCTGCTCTGTTTTTCTTTCCATCATCACCATCACGCATCATCAATTATCACTCAATCACCACCGTCAATCCTCATCGTCATCAATCAAGCATCAATCAAAGCCGTTCAATTCTCATTAAAAATCACGTGAAAAGCTCGTGATTGACCCACGAATGCGCGCCCGCACAGAGGTCGCACAGAGGACGCGCAAAGCTTCTGCCTCGACTCTGATTTTGGACTCAATTGTGTGCGCTTTCTGACAGGGCTGCGCGGCCGCGAGGTCTGGGTTGCTCCTTGCTGTGAATTTGGTTCGATTGGTGCGATTGGAGATGCGAATTGGTGGTGAAATGGGAGGTGAGGTTGGGTGGTTTCGGTGCGATTGGGAGGAGCAGGGTTTTGTGGCTGGTGGTTTAATTGGTGTTGCGGGGTTTAATTGGTGAGTGTGTGTGTGGGATTGCGTGGGTATCGACTGGTGGCAGAGGTGTTTAGGCTGGGCGGCTGGCGCGGCTGTGGTCGCAGGTGGAAGCTGGTCTGGTTGGAGGTGCTGCGTGGCTGGGAATTGGTGTTGTGTGGGGTGAATTGCGAAGCTGATTGGAGGCGTTTTGGTGGTTCTTGGTGTGAGGTGAGCAGGGGCGCTGTGGGTGGTGATTTTGGTGGTTTTGCGTGGCTATGGATTGGAGTAATTGGTGAATTGGTTGCGGCTGAAGGTGTTGTTGTGGGGTTGAAGGTGTGTGGTGGTAAGTGGTGAGCTGCGTGGTGTTGGTGGTATTGTGTTGGTTTGTGGGAGGTTGCTATTGGTGGCGCTGGTGGTTGATTTTAGTTAACTGGAGCAGGGGGCTGCTGGTTGTAATTGATGTTGCTGTTGGTGATGAGGAAAAGCAGGGAGCAGGGGAGGACGAGGAGATCGAGTGTGTGGTGGAGGATAGGTTATGTTGTGGTGAAGGATAAGGCTGACAGCAGCTAGGTCGGTTAGGGGCATTGTGAATAGTGTTTGACTTGAGTTCGAAACTCCATTTATGACTCAAAACTTGAGACACGTATATTGAACCTCGAACGTTGGACCTCCGAACTCGAACATGACTTTGAAACCCGGAACGCCTACAACCAAAAACAACACGAGGGTGAATTGGAAAATAAAATAAAATAAATAAAATAAAGTAAAATAAAGTAAAATAAAATAAGATAAATAAAATAAAATAAAATAAGATGCTAAAACTAAAGAAATAATAAAATTAAATGAAATAAAATAAAATAAAATAAAATATGAAACTAAAATAAATAAGAAAACGAGATAAAAAGAGAAATTATTAAAAATATAAACTAACGACTTAAACTACAAACATTAAAAGAAAGAAAAATAAAATAAAACACGAAAATAAACTAAAAACTATAGAAAATTACAAAAATACTCAAAATAAAGAATAAAAGACAAGAATAATAAAATAATAGAAATAAAGGATAAAAAGGGTGAAATTATTGGAAAGTAAGCCGGAATACGACTCAATAAACACCCTAAAAGTGACATAAAAGTCACTTATCACTTCACTTCTAAGTTTACCACCAATTTCCAAATTTATTTCAACACCCTTTACCCTAGCCTAAACGTTTCAACCCTTTTAAGACCTTTTGACCTTAGTAAGGTTTAGTTACTACTGGTGGAGGGTAATCAAGCCAAGCCTATTGAGAGAGCTATCGATGCCAAGATGTCGGGTAGCCTAAATGTTTTTCATTGCTTATTCCTTCTGGTTCCTTCGAGGAATCTCGAGATATCACCTTAAAAGTGGATGCAAAACTAGTGAGGACGAGGAAGTTTGGTTGGAGATAAGGAGGAGTGTAAGTCCCTATAAGTTCTCTACCTTTGCATGCTTTATGTGTGCACCAACCTTAGCAATTCTTTTGCTTAGCTACCTTTAATGTCTAGAAAGGATTGTATTCTTGTGCATTTAGCCCATTGTTTGTGTTTGGTTTGAAATATCAAAACTCGAGTTTTCTTGATTTCACCTTTGCTTTGAATGTTATGTTTTGTCGAGAGTTGTGGGTTAAACCTCTTATGAAACCTTCACGAGAGCTTACTCGTCCTCTTTGGCGACATAGGGGTTTAAAGGGCTTGATGCATACGCTAAATGCATCCGTGATTCCTACGACAGTGAGTTAGTGTACATTATTTCTCTTTGTTTCTATTTCGTTTCTTTTGCTTTCAACAATTCCTTCTTGTTCTCTTTTGCTTAGCTTTGAACGAGGACGAGCAAAGGTTTAGCTTGGGGGAATTTGATGAGTGACATTTATGTCACTCTTAGGGAGTAGTTTTAGAGCTATTTTCGTGTTTATTTTATCATATTTTCCCTTTATTTCTCTTGTTTTCTCTTTAATAACATTTCTTGTTTATTTGGTAATTTTGTCGTGTTTTAGTTCTTTTCGTAGTTTTTATTAGAATTAGTTTATTTTCGTATTTTATTTGCTTTCGATTTATTTTATTTTGTTCCTTTCCTTTGTTACTTTCATAGTTTTAATTAGATTTAAGTTTATTTTATTTAATTGTATAGTTTTATGTCTTTATTAGTTTTAGTTTTAGTTTTATTTCTCTTATTTCTATTTTTACTTTTATTTATTTTTATTAGTTTAGTGTTACTTCTCTTTTTCTATTTTATTTTATTTATCTCCTTTTTATTTATTTAATTTTACTTGTCTCGGTTTCACACTTTTATCCTCGGGTTTGTTTGTGTGTAGGCTCGAGTTCAAGGTCCAAGTCAAACACAACCATTTCCACCCCCGCAACCAACACCACTGCTGCCTCCTTTCACCAACCAAAATAGCCACCATCAGCCACTCAATTTCAGCCACCCAACTCACACCTCCTCCTTCCACCTTCACGCACACCTGCTGCCACCAACACCACCACACACCAGCCGTAACAACCACCAGCCTCCAATCACAATTCACCTCACCAGCAATTAGCCGCACCACCACCATTTCACACCAACACATTAGCCCCGAATTCATATGCCACCCCTGCTCCATCTCCACCCAATCCACTCACCTCCATTTCCCTTGCTCCCTGACAACCCATTGCAGCAGCCACCTCCAACTCCCACGCAACTGCTCCAATTCGCAACACCCTGCTTCAACCACTCAACAGCCCAACACAATCAACCACGGCAGCCGTAACAACCACCATAGCCACCAATCGACTCAACCAAGTAACAGCCACCACCACCTCCAATCTACCACCTGACCATTGCAGCAACGCCACCAAAACCAGAGCAGCCACCGCAACTAATCGAACCTAATCCGCAGCAGTAAGGAGCAACACAGACCACCGCGGCGCGTGGCTTCTGCTGCCGCGGGCGCGGCCTTGGGTCCTTCCATCCTTCTCCAAGTTTCGGTAGATGCCGAGGAGATTTCTAGGAGATGGCGCGTCTAGGACCACCGCGGGCGCGGCCTAGTCTTCCGCGGGCGCGGTCTTTTGGGTTCATTTTGAACCGAAGCACGAGCTTCCCACGTGATTTTAGTAAAAATCGAATGGTCTCGATTTGATGAGTATGGTTGATGAACGGTGGTGATGGTGAGGCTCTTCAACGGAAGTCAAAGCAGCTAGCTCAATCGAAGAAGCTTGATAGAAGCTGATTGTTTGGTGGGAATTGTGGGTTTATTATATTTCTTTTTCTTTTTCTTTTATTTTTATTTCTTTTGTTTTCTTTTCCCTTATCTTTATTTTCTTTCTTTTATTTTTGTATTAGTTCTTATTTTACTTTTTCTTTTTAATTATTTTATTTTTTTTTCTTTTATTTTTCTATTTTTCCTAGCTTAGTATATATATACCCATTTTTGGGGTAATTAGGGGATTAATTCAATTACCATCTATTCTACTCTGTAATTATTTTTTAGGAGAGCTTCTCTCTCTAGTTTTAGGTTAGGATTAGGGTAGTTTAGAGAGAGAAATTGATCATCTTTTCTATAGATTTTCATCTTCAATCAATGAGAATCTCTAACTTTCTCTCCTCTGTTTTTATTTACTTTATTTTGATTATTATTTTAGTTGTTGGTATTGCTTGTTAATCATGTTTATTCTTGATTGTTTGTTAATTAATCCAGTTATTAGCATGATTAGTGAGTAATTTCCTCATTAAGGGGATGGTTATGGTGTAGTTGGATCTTGAGCATGTTCTAGGGTTTAGAATTGATTTATTTGTGATTAAAGTCTTTATATGCTTGATATTCTTTAATCTTCTTGCAAGTGCACATTGTTGGTTGATAAAAGGTGAATCTTTGCTAACAAGGAATGGAAGTTGACTTACTTAAGGTTCATTACTATCGATTGTTATTTAATAGTACCTCCTAGTATATGGTTCTAATGTGGAAACATAGAGGCTATGTTAGGAGAAGCCAATTGACCCCGGAAGGCGGCTAGATTGGATCCTTTACTTCGATATTCGAGCATGTTTAGTTCATAATTAATTCAATTTCTATGCCTTTGTTTATGTTAAAGTGAATTCTATACCTAAACCATTTCCCTTAATGTTTTATTTCTTGTTTTAGCATCTTTAGACTTTAGTTTATTTATCTCTTATTCCGGACTAGCTTAATTGTCAATAACATTTGGTGGTGTTTATCCGTTCTCTGTGGTTCGACCCCTATGCTTGCCTTATACTCGTATTAGGTTTGTTTAGGTTGTATAAATTGTATTTGATCAAGGGATAGACGATTGACGACGCGTTTATTCCCTTCATCATGATGCTCCATTGACCAAGAAGAAAAGAACTTACACTCCTTTAGGAATGACTTATGATGCGGCCTTTGATCGCCTTTACGGTCAAGGCTTGATCACACCTATTGGGCCATTTCTAGAGCCAAAACTTGAAGAAAGGAGTGCCAAATGGAATCCCAATGCCCATTGCAAGTACCATCAAGGATGGGGCCACACTACGGAGCAATGTTGGAATTTGAAGGACGTCATTCAAGACTTGGTGGATGCAAACAAATTTCCTGTCCCTCCAGGCGGAAAGAAGTAATGCGCACAACAGATCCTTCGTGCAAGATTTCATGATTTCTTTCTTTATCATTCATCTCCATTCCCCCATTCATGTCTAGCATAGGTTTTCCATTTTGAATTTTTATATGTTTCATGTGTTTCGTTCACCTTTTCCATTAATAAAATGAGAAAATTTCCTTTACATCTCGATCATAGAATTTTTCATTCATTCATTCATTCAAAAAAAAAAATAAAAAAAAATTTCAATTACCGAACTAAACCCAAGGTACACCAATGACTTGAGGCACCTTTGCAACCCTGTCATTCCCTGTTAAGCGTTCAATCACATTCCATTTCTTCATCAACCATTTTGAGCCTCGTCTAACGTTTGGCCTTCATTTCTTCAACCCACATTTACTTAACCCTAGGATTGGAAGATGTGTAATTGTATAACATTCAAAAATCAAGTAAAAAAAAAGCAGCAAAGTAACAATAAAACAATGTTTAAAGGCAAGTGTTCCAATGTCTTTGATACGAACACGTCTCAAATTGCGTCTCTCATCGAGTGCTCGGTACCGTGCCTGAGAAACATGAATGCTAAGTGAGTGATGGACTGCATGATCTGAGATTGCCTACATTGATTCAAAAGAATAAAAAAAAAATCAAAGCAAAAAAAATGTTGAAAATAAACTTGCAAAATTCAAAATTTTCAAATTCACAATTACACATCTTGGGGGCTTCTCTCGGGTCTTGAGCCTTTTACCCCTTTCTTCCTTAAACCATCAAATTAACCACATTACAACCCTTGAAAGACCTCTTTGAGGTGTACACACACTTGTGCAAAGTTCGGTTAGAGCTACGTTCGGCCAGATTCCTAACAGATACGTAGGCAACCTCATATTGAGGTGCGGCCACATTCATATGCATGATCGAGTCGAAGAATATCCAATGCTTAATCCAATGACCCTACCCATTTAGAGCTAGACTTGGGGGCTTGAACCCATATCACATTAGCTTACCCAGCCTAAAGAGTGATCATCTTTGACTCTTCTCACATATATTTCCATCACCATAACCCTTGCAGCCAGCCATAGTATCACATTCACACACTTCACTCACACATCCATATCCATATCAATCATCCTTCCCTTTAAGAGCCCTTTATCATGAAATCTTGTTTAAACACTGTGCATGTTTCATCGTCTTTCAGGACAACATTGTTTAAAAGAAACGTTGTATACTTGCTTAGCTTCCTGACATGAGCAATGTTCATTGTTTCATGTATCGCATAATATGTTGAGAAACATTTATATACAAAGCATATCATTCTTAGCTCCTTGACCTAAGAAACGTTCATTATGCAATAATCACTTCATCTGTATACGGGCTTAGCTTCCAGACCTAAGTGACGCTCAAGATCGTTTCTTTACACCATATATGATGCTTAGCTCTATGACCTAAGTTCATTCATCGTTTCCCATGATGTAATTGTCCTTAGCCTCCTAGCCTAAGGACATGCATCATGCATACATTACTTTCAAGAAAAGTAATTCAATCCATGCGATTCATTTTGTGTTGCTGAACGAGGAAGTTCAAAACTTCTTTCCTTTTTTCGCGTCTTTTCTTTTGGGGAAGTTTTAAAAAAAAAATTTCAAAATTTTCTCATCGAGGGAAGTTCGAAAATAAAAGTTCAGTTTTAACATCTTTCTTTTTCGGGAGAAAGTCGGTACCCTCCACTCATGACAAAAATTGACGGAAAATGTTTGCTTTTTCATCTTCGTTTGCTTGTGTCTGCACACAAACACACACTCACAAGTCATACACATGTTATGTCACATCAAGTCAAACTTGGTAAAGTCAGTGGTCAAGTCAATCACAATATATACAAGTCCATTGGAAAGTTTATATTTGCAGGTCTCAGATACAGCCCACGTTCGGGGAAAAGCGGACCATCTACAGCCCACGTCCGGGACAAGAGGACCATCTACAGCCCACGTGCGGGGACAAGCGGACCATCTACAGCCCACGTCCTGGGACAAGCAGCCCATCTATAGCCCACGTCCGGAGACAAGCGGACCATCTACAACCCACGTTCGGGACAAGCGAACCATTTACAGCCCACGTTCGGGGACAAGCGAACCAACTACAGCCCACGTTCGCTGACAATCGAACTACCATCATTTCACGGCGCAAGGTTCTCGATACAGAGAGACTTGCAATCTGTAGACTTTCCTCAAGCATGGAAAGTAAAATCTGGTGGATTTCTTCAAGCATATAAAACCGCCAAATTCATATGTCGGCTTTCCTCAAGCATGGAAAGTATCATCTGGTAGATTTCTTTAAGCATAGAAAGCTACCAAACTCGTAAGTTGAATTTTCTAAGGCATGGAAAGTATTTCAATAGAACGTCATTCGGTGGATTCCTTCAAGCATAGGAAGCTACCAAGCTCATTTGCCACCGATACATTAGTGTTAGATAATCATTCTATCCCTTTATTCTTTTATCTGTAGAACTAACATTTTTCTGCAGGTATCGGCGTATACAGAATGATTTAGGATCGCAGAACGTATTAAATCATTTTCCGTCCCTATTGGCTAATTTGACTATCGTTTTCAAAACTAACGTTTCTACAAACTCATTCAAAGTGGGGGCTTCTGTAGACACCTAAAAATGTCTCCCAAAAACCAAACCCGTTGATGAACACCATTCACCGCCATTATTTGTCGAGTTGAGTATTTAATATTTGGAGTAATTAAATCCATGTTCTATCCAATATATTTCATGAACCAATCCAATTTCTAGCTCATTTCCCTAAACCATAACCTATTTTCCACTTTTCGTATCCACATCGCAAAACCGAGAGAAACAGATTTAATGGCAATATAATTTTGACATAATTATTATTTTTTGGATAGGCCTTTAAATAAGCTTTCCAACCATATATTATAACCCCAATTCCGAGATATAACGAAAAAGATATGAGCAAAACACTAAACTCGGCCTTAAACCGAGACCCTTCTACTAAAACGGCCGTATTTTAAAATCTACAAATCATTTTGAACTTATTTTAATTGGGTTAGAAAGTAGACTTGATAAGATTTCCAATGATGTATTATATTTTTTATTCCGAGTTACGGATCAAAAGTTATGATTATTTTAAAAACCGGTAAAAAACTAAAATTGCACCGTGACACGGTGCCCATTCCGTGACACGGGGATATTCCGTGTAATTCCGCGTACTTTTTACACCGTGACACGGCATACTGCACTGTGCCACGGTGGACAATGCCGTGTCATTACATTTCTTCCCGTGTCACGGTGCACATCCCGTGACACGGGATTGCTCCGTGTTTTCTCCGCGTAATCCCTAAACGCGTTTTCACTTCCTGTAACCTAATTATTTCCCGCGTCACTCAGTTTTTCCCCGTGTCGCGGTTCTCTTTGCCATGACACGGTATTATTTCTTAGGGTTTTTATCTTTTTAGGGTTCCGCGTGTTCCCTCTACTCATTTCCCTATAAATAGGACCTCCCTTTCTGAAGTTCGGGGCACCAATAATTATTCTCTCTCACCTTACACCAAAAATCATTCTCTTCTCCCTCTTTCACCAAATTTCTAGTCTCCTTATTCTTCCATAATAATTCCCCTAAGCACTCCAAGGAGTCTGTACTTAACCCGAGGTTTCGTCCTTAAACCAAGGTGTGAAAGGTACAAATAACTGAGGGTTTGGACCAAATCAACTCTACTTTTTTATTTAATTTAATTTAATTTTCATTTACTTTATATTTTTTTATTGAAGTTACTAACAGTTTATTCATGATGTAGCAATTTAAAGGAACGTGTTGAATGTGAGTAATTAAATAATTTAATTACTCTTATTTTATTTACTTATTGTTAGTATATACGTGAGTGTGGCTACTACGTCATGCTTTATATGTACGAAATACTTGAACATCACCATAGCAGTGAGGATCTTATTCAGGTATGAGTTGTCAAATATTTCATTTTTGTTTGATAAATACAATTTGATGTTAGCTACAATCTTGAATTAAAACTTTCCTCTTGTATATTTGTTGTGTTGATAGGATTTTTCAAGAACTACACCGTACACCGAGGAGGAGATAAATGAGATTCGAGATATTTGGGCAGAGTATTTTATATGTAATGTTGAACTTTAGATTTACACTTAGCGCATGTTGGACTCTTGTTTTGGATTATAGGCTTGACATGAATGATTTTAGTTAATTGGTGTTGGGATGATGAGTATAATGTCTATGATATAGAGATGTAAATTATTGGACAGGTTGTTAATATAATGCCGTCATTCCCAATTTTATGGGTAGGCCAAATTACAAATGAGACTCTGCCGAAATTTACATTTGCATTATTCAATAAAATTGCATTTTAATTTCAATTATATTAGCGTTAGCATATTACTTTATACCACTAGTAAGGAAAACAGGTACTACAAATTAAACATATACAAGGCAATTATTATAATTAAAAAAAAAATCACCTCATTTGCGTCACTCATTAAACAAACAAGTGACGCAAATAAAGCAATTTTGTATTGTCTAGTCAGTCATTTGCGTCACTCCTATATAAACAAGTGACGCAAATAACAAACAAGAAGTTTATCAGAAGAGTCATTTGCGTCGCTCCTTTATAAAGGAGTGACGCAAATAAGAGTCATTTGCGTCGCTCTTTTATAAAGGAGCGACGCAAATGACTCTTATTTGTGTCACTCTTTTATAAAGGAGCGATGCAAATGACTCTTATTTGCGTCGCGCCTAGGAGCGACGCAAATAACTTTTAAGTCATTTGCGTCGCGAGCAGTTGCGTCGCTCATAGAAGCGACGCAAATACACTATAAATGAGCGACGCAAATGAGCCTTTTTCTACTAGTGTATCATGATTAGGGTTATTTTATATTTGATTTGACTAACACTATATTATTGTTAAATTGCATCAAATATTAATGTTTATTCTACTATTATTTTGATCACTATATTGCATGTTAAAGGGAATATGTTATTGAAAATCACGGCTAATAAGATAATTTGGACAACCGGTTTAGGATCCTTTTTAATATTGTTGTTTAATCAAGTGATCACAATATTTTAGAATTATCCGTTGCATTAATATTCAACCAATTTAGCTTAATAATAGTTTTGAGCAAATTGAATATTTTGTTTGTATGCCTTTTAGATCGCAAGAATCACTTTTCACTGTAAGAATCGAGTAGAGGCCAATACGGGCAAATGTGACTCCATGACTCATTTCGTACCATCATCCCCGATCCTCCTTTCGTGGTTCCGAACCATATGGAGTTAGTAATCTCATGGATTATGAATGGGGTGTAACCTTCATGGGTCAATCGTTGTTGCCTATCGTTTTCCCTTTATCGTGGTTACCTTTTATGATCCGTGAACGGTTTACTAGTTCCTTAAAAACTTGTTGGCGGCACCCTACTTTCCTTGTCCCTTATCGTATTATGTCAATTCCCACTTCCTATGAGTGCCAAGCATATTCACACATGCTTTATCGTAGGCGCACTTCGAGCGACGCCTATAACCTTCTTTTCAGAAAGGGATATTTGAGTGACACGTGTCACGCATCAAGAGAGGCCATTTGGGCGCCTCCTAGGGCGACACTTGTCGCTCTCTAATTAGTCCACTTGGAGTTATTAAATACTCCAAATCAGGAGCTATATCAGCTTGACACGTGTCACCATCTGGAAGGTCCAAGCTGGCGCCCCGTCCAGTGACACATGTCAGACTCGGATGGGGCCACTTGGCAGGGTATAAAATACCAAAAACATTTGCCCCTCACAGGGGTCACATGCTTGGCACATGACGCTTGTGACAGGTGTCGAACTATGAGTGCCCGAGAATTTCACTTTTACTTTTCACCTGGTCCTAGGGTTTTACCCTGGAGCATTTACCCTCTTTATAAATAGAGGAGTTGACCTCCCTTGGATTCACACTTGCGTGATTCTTTGGGGGTATCTTTGAATTTTTTACTTTCGAAGACTTTTGACTTCTTCAGCATCCGACTCGGCCAGCTTCGTTCGCCTGTTCCAACGGACGTCCCTGACCGGCGCCTCTTAGTACCGTCATCTAAGGTAACCGCATGATCCTTTCTTTACTTATTTCGTTGCATTTTTCTTTTTTAAAAAATGGTTTCCCAAACGCACCCGGCATGGTCTATATTAGCGATCAGCTGGTCACTGGGGACGGCTAAATCTAGAACTAGGAGTGTCGAATGCTCGTTCGACAACTTTCCTTTGAGTACATCTCCGAATCCGACAGTGTATGTGCCCGTGCAGGACATGATGGCTAGAACAAAGCAAACGACCAGGAGATATAGGGCGCTTGTCTCCGAAATTAGTAAAGACCCCCCAGCAACGTCAGCACTCCCAGCGACTCATTTCTAGAGGAGTGTGATGAGAAATATGAAAACCCCGGGCCGAGTGAGTCGGTGCCGGATTCTAAGTTGAGGGAGGCCACTGCTGGCACCAGCCGGCAGGCCCCCATCTCTGAAGAAAATTTTGATGATGACTCTAAGTCATTATCCTCCAACAGCGCCTCTGTTAACTTGAAGGAGGCGTAGTCGAACCTTAAGGCTGCCAGAGAATCCCTCTCAGTTGAGAAGGGAGAGGGCTGGATGGAGTCGTCTGCTTCTAGGCAGCATGAGCGTGCTCCTGATTACTTGAACGTCGCCGAAAGCAGGTGGAAAATAATGAAAGAGGACCTTGGGAAATTTATTTCCTCCCATGTCATAAGTCATGGGTTCTTGTTGTCCGTGCCAGATGCTATAGAAACAGTCACCTGGCCTGAGATGACCAGTTATGGTGACCAGTGCTTCGGATGCTACGAGGAAGTCATCCACATAGGGCTGCGCTTCCCTCTCCATCCGACTGTGGAGGTGATCTTGGACGGATACCAGCTGGGTATCTGGCAACTAGCCCCCAATTCTTGGTTTAACATTCTAGGCTACGTTGCCGCCTGTGAGATGCTGGAGGTGGAGCCTAGCTTCGAGGCGTTTGCTCATATGCACTACTTGCGCAGGACTCCAAATTCAAGTGGGATCGACTGGTTTACTCTGACCAGCCATACCCGTTATATGATTACCTTGGGGAAGGAGAATAAATGGAACGATTGGAGGTCTAAGTTTTACATATTCTCTTCCCCAGATTTCTAAAAGAACAGGCGGTACAACCGCTGGACTCAGTTCTGCCCCTTCTGGCTGGGAAGAAAGCCCTTCCGCCTGTTCCCGAGCGGGCGCAAGAGGAGATTTTTGATTGGGGCCTTTTTACTGTGGTCGTCCGAACGAACAACGGACGGGGGTCAAGGAAGTTACCCCTAAAGTTATATTCCTCGATTCGAGTGGCTCTCGGACAGGACGTGCTTGGCCGCTTGTGGCCTTAGTATAGAAAATCCGAGAGGTAGCTAGCTGCTTGAATTTATTAGCTTTGTTACCCATATTGTTTTTATTCATTTCATTTGTAACCCTTATTGTTGTTTGGTGCAGACATAGCAATGGCAAAGCTTCCTTCACACCAGAAGACGGTTGTCTATGCAGCCTTCTACCGCTCGAACCTCTAACAAGCGGATGAGCAGCAGCCAGGCGGATGAACAAGCGGATGAGCAGCAGCCAGGGAGGTGACTTATCCGACCATACTTTTCAAAAAATGTCACTACCTTCAAAGATCTTAACTTATTTTGTCTGTATTGGCATATGCTCCAACGAGGCCAACTGTCCATCAGATGGTCAAGCGGATGCTCAGGACGCTTGATCCTAATGATAAGGCGACCGTCAAAGGAGTCGGCACCCTTGACCTCGACTCCATACTGGAGCTTCTCTACGAGGTAAAACTTTATCTTATGACTTGATTGATGTCTTTTATCGAATGGTTTCTAATGAATTATTTTGCTTTGGGACGACTGTAGGCTATGCTGCGCGTGAGTGGTCTTAAAGGGCCACTCAACGAAAAGACAAAAGAGGTAAAGGCAGCGAACGCTTGGGCTGCCTTTTCCCTGGACAAAGCTCTATTTGAGATTGCTCAAAATGAGATTCTGACACTAGATTAGTTGTATTCCCCAGCGTTGATAAATCTACATGTCTAGCAGAACTTGTATGTGGCGAGGCAGCGAATGAAGGAACTCCGGGACGAGGTCAGGGGCTTTGAAGAGAAGCTGGATCCCCCCAGGAGGCGGAAACCAAGGCAACTAACCTTGGGGAGACGGTCAAGAGACTCTAAAGGCGGGTGCAAAACCAAGAGACCCAACTCCGAACCAAGTATAGTTCCTTAATGGAGGAGGAAAAGTACGCCCTACTCAAACAAATGATGGATGACAATGAAGCCATCATGCGTGCGGCCTTGGAAGTTGTGCAGCCGTTAGCCTATTATAAAACTGGGAAGATTCAGTTTGTTAAGGCAAATGACGAGTTCAATGCCCGACTCCTTAAGGAAACTTAGAAGGCGGCCAAGAGGGAGGCGGCTGCCAAAGATGCCCTAGAGGAGTCCAGCTCATCAGGTGACTCGTATTCTGGGGACGAGGAGGATGATCAAGGAGAGAATGAAGAGACAAAGGAGCATGCACCGGAGGATAGGGCGGATGCCGATGCTGAGAAGCTCCCTTGATCTTTAAGCTTAATTTTTTTTTCTGCGGCCGAATGGCCAAATATTTTACTTTTCTGGCCTGCGTGCCGAGTAATCTTGTGTTTTACCGCTCCGGATGTTCTTGCCCCTAGCCGGATGTCGTTTGGTTTCAGTTGCATAGATTAATTGACTTAGAAATTTTTATAATTTAAAGAGTATGAACGGTTTCTGAGTCAATAAATCACTATGGTGATTGGCCTTAACCAAGCGACAAACGGCCATATAGAGAAGATAGTTTTTGAATGCATCCGCCCAAAGGCCTCGAGTAATATAGAAAACCTGCTAAGTCTTTTGACTTAACATATTCATTGAAAACGGATTGGTCCGCCTACCTTTCCCCATAGCAAGGTCAGGCAGTAAAGTAGCCTCTAACCATGAAACAGTAACCGTCTTTCGTGTGTACTAGAACAGCCTGAAAACTCAATCTTTTTAGGTTTCAATTTTTATTAAATCAAACGACTGCGAGCACTACCTTAGTGCATTCGGTAGGGCCGCTTGTTGTATTTGTAGAGTAATGTGACACCCAAATGGGAGATGCTTCTCCTCAACGAATTCGACCGAATGGACGTCGCCGGTTGTCTGATTCATGTTGGATCCGGCCATTGGCCTTGTTTATTGAATAAATAGCCACTAAGTCATTGACTTAGCTTAAAATAAAGAATAATTAACTGCTAAGTTATTAACTTGGCTTAAGGATCGTTTTTAGGATGACTATTTTTGTGTAGTCGAGTCCTTTCTTGGGTGTTTGTTCTTGGGCAGACGATCCCTTAATCATGTTAAGTTTTTTAGAGTGTGCATAGCAGTCTGAATATTGTGTAGGTGGTAGCTCGTAAAATCTCGACGTTGTATGTCTGCACATTGTGCAGGCGGTGTTTGAACGATGCCATTAGTTAAAAATTAGTTCGTCTCCACGTTGTGCAGGCGGTACTATAGGGGGGAAGTAGGATCTGTCGGCACATAGTGCAGGAGACGTCCTTCATTGCTGTGAGCATGGTCTCTACGCACTTTCTGTAGTCGGTACTCAAAATAAAGCAAATAAACACAAGTATGAAATGAAAGCAAAATTTCATTAACAAGTCAAAAAAAATTTACAAAATTTCAAAAGTAATATTTCTTTAGGCTATCTACATTCCAGGTTCTGGGTAGCTTCCTGTCGTCTGGTGTTTCCAGGGGGTTGATGTCGCCTCTTACTTCTTCGTAGATTCGGTAAGGACCTTCCCAATTTGGGGCTAACTTTCCTTGTTCGTTCGCCCTACCGACTACCTCCATTTTTTGTAACACAAAGTCCCCAACTTTGAAAGGGCGCTTGTGTACTCTTTTGTTGTAAGCTTGAGTCATTCTCAGGCGGTACATCTCATGGCGTAAGGCGGCATTGCCCCAGCACTCTGGGAGTGAGTCCAATGCTAGGCGCATGGCCTCCCAGTTTGCATCTTCATCCTATAGCATAATTCGAATAGTCGGCTCATAGTGTTCAATGGGCAAGACAGCTTCTGCCCCATACACAATGAGAAATGGGGTTTCTCCAGTTGCCCCTTTTGCTTTTATTATGATGGCCCATAGGACATGTGATAATTAATCAGCCCATAGGCCGCCAGCTCTTTCAATTTTCTTCTTTATGCCGTTTAAGATTAACTTGTTGAAGGCTTCGACTTGGCCGTTTGCTTGGGGTCGGCCAACTGATGCGAAATAATTGAAGATCCCTTAATCTCCCAGCCAAGTCTTTAGTTGAGGGGTCTCAAAATGAGGACCATTGTCAAAAACCATAGACATAGGCACCCTAAAGCGGGTGATGATATTCTTCCAGATCAAGGAAATGACGTCCTTTTTCTTGATGTTTTTGACCGCCTCCACCTCTACCCATTTGGTAAAGTAGTCCACAACAACTAAGATGTAACGCTTGCCGCCTGGAGCAGCCGTATATGGGCCCAGAATGTCCATGCCCCATTTAGCAAACGGTACAGGATTGTGGATTGCAGTCGGTGGCCGGACGATGGATTAGCTTGCCAAACTTTTGACAATTGTCGCATTTTTTAACCATCTCCACATCATCCGCCTCAAGGGTAGGCCAAAATTAACGCCGCCTGGCCCGGACTCTTAAGGATCTGCCGCCTACATGAGCGGCGCAGTATCCGGCATGCAATTCTTTAAGAACTTCTTTCCCCTTTTCTAGGGTCACATACTTAAAAAGAGGCTTCAGAAAGCCTGCTTTGAAGAGCTCTCCTTTCCATATCAACGCTTGCATCCCGTTTCTTCGGCGCGGCCGCCTCTTGAGGTGAATTTGGGAGGGTGTCGTCTGTTGGATATGCCCGGATGCTTTCTATCCAGGTAGAGTTTTGGTCAAGTAAACAAATGGGGTCTTCATCAGATATAATTCTTTTTTCTATGACTTCCTAGAAGACTGACCGAGGCGCTTCATAGGAGGCGGATAACACTAGTTTGGACAGAGCATCCGCCTGATTGTTTGTTGATCTGGACACTTGACTTAAATTGAAGTCTTCAAGTGTCCAAGCTCCAGCCTTAACCGCCTGCAAGTATTTGATCATAACCGGATGGGTGTCTTCATAAACACCATTGTACTGGCTAACGACCAATTGCGAGTCAGAGGAGGCGTCAATTTTCGTTGCCCCTGCCGCCTTGCACATCCGGATGCCGGCTAGCAGGGCTTCATACTCGGCCTCATTGTTTGAGGTCTGAAACTTGAATCGTAGTGCATATTCATATTTCTCCCCCTCAAGAGACTGGCAAATTACGCCTGCACTACAGCCGTTCATTGTGGAAATCCCGTCCACATACACTTTGCAAACCTGATTGATATTGTCCGGTTCCGCCAGCCTTGTCATTTCAAAAATAAAGTCGGCAAATGCTTGCCCCTTTATTGCCTTCCTTGGTTAGAAAGTGATTTCCTATCCCTGCAACTTAATAGCCCATTTGAGCGTTCGGCTAGAGGACTCTAGGGTCGTCATTGGCCGCTTGATCGATTTGTTAGTGTAGCCCGTGACCGGATGTGCTAAGAAGTAAGGTTTCAATTTCTTGGAAGCCATGTAAAGGGCGAGATAAATTTTTTAGACCATGGGGTACAGAAGTTCCGCGTTTCTAGGAACGTGGATAATGAAGTAGACCGGGAGCTGGATGTCGTCTCTTTCAGGTAAGAGAACAGCACTGAGGGCATGATCATAAATAGCCAGATACATATTGAGCGCCTCTTTGGGCAAGGGGCTGACTAACCTTTGCAAAGAGTGCAGAAGCATTTTCAGCTTTTGGAAGACCGCCTTAGCATCATCCCCCCATTCAAAGCTAGTCTTCTTCCTAATCGCCTAGAAGAAGTAGAGGCACTTGTCGCCTGACCGACTGAGAAATCTTCCTAGAGTTGTCAGACAACTGGTTAATTTTTGGACTTCCTTCACAGTACATGGCGACTGCATGTCGATTACCACTTGTATTTTTTCAGGGTTGGCCTCTATCCCCATTTGGTCAATAAAGTATCCGAGAAAATTCCCAAACTCAACACCAAAAACATACTTTTTAGGATTAAGCATGACCTTGTGCCGCCTGACTGTGGCAAATATTTCTCGAGGTCAGCAAGGTGATCTGCCTGTTGTTTGGATTTGACTATCATATCATCTATGTACGCCTCTACATTCCTCCCAATTTGATTAATGAAGACTGTATTAATCATGCGTTGGAAAGTAGCAGGAACATTCTTCAAACCAAACGGCATCACATTATAACAGAATAACCCCTGATCAGTGACAAATGTCGTCTTCCCTTGAGCTTTTTTCCACAGGGGAATTTGATGAAAGCATGTGTAGGCGTCCATGAAGCTCGTCAATGCATGTCCGACGGTTGAGTCGAGGATTGTTGATCTTTGGAAGTGGATAAATATCCTTCAGACATGCTCTGTTTAAGTCAGTGTAATCCACACACATGCACCAGGTACCATTTGGCTTCCTTAAGAGCACAACATTTATAACCCATTAAGGGAAGTTACACTGCCAAATGAACCCAGTGTCTAACAGCTTTTTAACTTCAGCGGCTGCCGCCTGACTTCTTTCCTTGCTATGGTTTCTTTTCTTTGGGTAAATGAGCTTCTTTTTAGGATCCACAACGAGTTTATGGGCAGCAAGATCCGTGCTGATGCCTGGCATCTCTTCCACTTCAAAGGCAAAGATGTCTTTGAATTCTTTCAGCAGTTGGGGAAATCTTGTTCCCAACTTAGCAAAAGCAGCCATCCCCACCTTAACAGTTTGCTCTGGCCTAATGTCATCCAGAGGAATATCAATGTTTTCACCAGCCGGCTAGGGACGGAGATCGTCTGACCGCTTCTCGGTTAGTGATTGCTTCACTTTTTTGCTTGGCACACATAGGAAGTGGGAATTTACATGATACGATTAGGGACAAGGAAAGTAGGGACAACAAAAGGCAACAACTTTTAAACCGTTCACGGATCATAAAAGGTAACCACGATTAAGGGACAACAAAAGGCAACAACGATTGACCCGCGAAGTTTACAACCCATTCATAATCCATGAGAATAATAGCTCAATATGGTTCGGAAGAACGAAAGGAGGATTGGGGGTGATGGTACAAAGTGAGTCATGGAGTCACATTCGCCCGTATTGGCCTCTACTCGATTCTTATAGTGAAAAGTAATTCCTGCAATCTCAAAGGCATGCAAACAAAGATTCAATTTGCTCCAAACTATTATTAGGCTAAATTGGTTTAACATTAATGCACCAGATAATCCTAAAATATTAGTGATCACTTAATTAAATAACAAGATTAAAAAGGAACCTAAACCGGTTGTCCAAATTATCTTATTAGGCGTGATTTTCAATTACGTATTCCCTTTAAACATGCAATACAGTGATCATAAATACACAATAAAATAAGCATCAGTATTGGAAGCAATTTAACAATAAATTGTTAGTCAAATCAAATCATAATAAACCTAATCATGATAATAGCAATAAGAATAAAATAAGAGTAATTAAGTGATTAATTACGCACATTTTGCATGTTCCTTTAAATTGATACATCATGAATAAACTGTTAGTAACTTCAATAAAAATATAAATCAAATTGAAAATTAATTTAAATAAATGTAGATTTTATTTGGTCCAAACCCTAAGTTATTTGTACCTTTCACGCCTTGGTTTAAGGACAGAACTTCGGGTTAAGTATGGACTCTTTGGTGTAATTAGGAATATAGGTTAAAGGCTTAGAGTATGAGAGAGAGAGAGAGAAGAGAATGATTTTTGGTGTAAAAGAGAGAAAGATAGAAGGATTTGATGATCAAGCTTATTGATTATTGAAAAAGGGGTGATATGACCTCTATTTATAAGGAAAAAGAAGGGTAAAAAAAACAAGATAAGATCCGAATTAAATTGGAAAAAAACTCGATAGATTATAGTTTTTGCGGTTTTTGTTTTTATCATATCTTTTTATCCAGAATTCGGAAGAAGATAAATAATATGTCGTTGGAAATCTGTTGAAGACTACTTTCTAACCAAAGAGTGAAGCCATTTCCCTCCACCTGTTCTTTCTGTTTGAGAATTGAGAGTTCACGTTCAGAGGTTTTAGTTTGAATATTAAACTTGTAACGATTCATGAAACTATCGGTGACATCTTTCCAAGTTGCAGTACCCTTGGCATCTAGGGAATCAAACCATTGTTGGCAAGTATGTTCTAAGGAGAGAGGGAACACCGTAGGGAAGAGTGTTACGTCCAATCCCTTAAGAGCCATAGTTGCAGAGAACGCCTTAAAATTGAATATTGGATTGTCTATAGGCTTGAACTTTGGAATATCAGCAGTGGAGAACTTTTCAGAGAGCCTGTCTTTCACATCCAAAGGAAGGAGACTATTCCACATAAGTGAAATCCTCATAAATCTTACTCATTTGTTCCTTCAATTTGTCAAGGGTGGAAACAGTGACCTTGTTTTGTTCCATGGTAGTGACCCTAGTGGTAAGGGTTTCCATCATGAAAGACAGTGCCTCGACGGATTTGTTGATGTTCTCAACATCTTCCTTAGTTTCCATTGAAAGGTGATAATTAATGTGGAGATGGCAAAGTCGCCTCTTGGATTTAAGAGATTGTTGTGGTAATGACTCAAACCATATTAATCTACCTCTGCCCTTCACCAAGTACTGTGTAATAAAACAATTCACTGAATTGTTGGACTCAATGCTCAAGATAGGAAAGAAAGGGAAAAAATAGACATTTGAAAACAGGTGATAATAAACTCCACTCATTTTTTATTATAAAAAAAAGGTGCATGAACTTAGTATACGATCATAAACGGGATGGTGCATGACTCAAGTTAAAACATAAAGAAAATGTGTGGACTATACTTGACTCGTAAGTGATTAAGTGATGTTATAAAACTGGTGGTTTGATCGTATGGCTAGACATGTGAACAGTAACCAAAATGACTGACATGTGGACCCAGTTAGCACGAAAGACCAAAATAGGGGCTGACTGGACTTAAACTTGGGCACCGTGTCGCGGCGCAACTGTCGTGTCACAGCAAACCTGCACCGTGGCACAGTACAGGCCGCCGTCACACGACATTTTTTGTTTTGCCACGGTAATCAGTTCTAGTTTTTTTATATATATTTTTTTCGAAAATTTTAGAGTTTGTGCTAATTACTAAGTGAGCACGGTCCATTGGCAATTGTGAGTCATAAAATAATCCACCATAGATAAAGAAAGATAATTAAGGTTAGGATCAAAACGACCAAATATACACACATAGGACACGTAGGCACAATGATGCAAAGAATAGTTCGCAACCTAAGGTCTAATTCTATGTTCCACTATGGTAAGGTTTTATTTGGTGTCAAAAGGCCGGGTACCATGGTTAAGAGTTTGGACGCTTTAGCAAGGCAGCGTCCCTTAAGGGTGTATGCCAAAGGACGGCTCCGCGAGTTCGTGATGTAATCGAACTCGACTCCATGGTTTTGGTGTATTTAAAAACTCGGATGAACCCTTATTGCCATTAGTGTTTTCGTGTTGATAGAGCTTAAATCCCCTAGGCTAGCCACGTACGTAGAAGACATACTATTGTGGGAAAATAGGTAACCTAAAAAGCATATGCATATGTGACAATGCCAGTTAAATTGCAGGAATACAATTCAAGAATCTTTTAAGTCTCATCCACTCATCTGAATTAAATATCGATCACTCAAATCGATAAATAACCAAGAATCCTCCCCAGTGGAGTCACCAAATTGTAGGCGTCGTTCGAAGCACGCCTGTGTTAAAGAATGTGTGAACATGCTTCGCACTCATAGGAAGTGGGAATTGACACAATAAGATTAGGGACAAGGGAAGTAGGGAGCCACCAATAAGTTTTTAAGGATCTTGTAAACCGTTCGCGGATCATAAAAGGCAACTACGATTAAGGAACAACGAAAGACAACAACGATTGACCTGTGACGGTTACACCCCATTCATAATCCATGAGATTACTAACTCCATATGGTTTAGAACCACGAAAGGAGGTATGGGGTTGATGGTACGAAGTGAGTCATGGAGTCACATTCACCCGTATTAGCCTCTACTCGATTCTTATAGTGAAAAGTCATTCTTGCAATCTCAAAGGCATGCAAACAAAGATTTAATTTGCTCCAAACTATTATTAGGCTAAAATGGTTTAATATTATTGCACCACATAATTCTAAAATATTAGTGATCATTTCATTAAATAAAAAGATTAAAAAGGAACCTAAACCGGTTGTCCAAATTATCTTATTAGGCGTGATTTTCAATTACATATTCCCTATAAACATGCAATATGGTGATCATAAATATACAATAGAATAAGCATCAATATTTGAAGCAATTTAACAATAAATTATTAATCAAATCAAATCATAATAAACCTAATCATGATACTAGAAATAAGAATAAAATAAGGGTAATTAAGTGATTAATTACGCACATTTTGCATGTTCCTTTAATTTGCTACATCATGAATAAGCTTTTAGAAACTTCAATAAAAATATAAATCAAATTGAAAATTATTTAAATAAATGTAGATTTGATTTGGTCCAAACCCTCAATTATTTGTACCTTTCACGCCTTGGTTTAATGACGGAACCTCGGGTTAAGTATGGACTCCTTGGAGTGCTTAAGGGAAGAATGGTGTAATTAGGAATATAGGTTTAAGACTTAAAGTGTGAGAGAGAGAGAGAATAGAATGATTTTTTGTGTAAAAGAGAGAAAGAGAGAAGAATTTTATGATCAAGCTTATTGATGATTGAAAAAGGGGTGATATGACCTCTATTAATAAGGAACAAGAGGGTCGATAAAACAAAATAAGATCCGAATTAAATCGGAATAAAACTCGATAAACTGCAATTTTTGCGGTTTTTGTTTTTATCATATCTTTTGTTCCAAAAATCAAAATATGATAAATAATATGTCGTTGGAAAGTTGTTGAATTCTAATTTCTAAACCAATTCGAATCAGATAAAAAAAATGTGTAGAATAAAATATATAGCCTAAATAGTGGGATAGTATCACTTTTGGATATAGTTTGATATTTTATTCATATCTTTTCCGTTATAGCTCGGAATTAATATTATAATATATCATTGGAAAGATAATTTCAAGGGCTATCCAACCATATAATATTTGGACAAAAAATATGTGGAACGAAAATAATATCTTTCTATCTTTGAAAATTTTTCAATTCGAATAGAATTAGGACTTTCAAAAAGAAAAGTTTTATTCAATTTCAAACTTTTTAATCTTATCTTTTCAAAAGGAATAATTAAGATCTTTTAGAAACATATAGATGCTTCCAATTAATTCTAATTGGTTTAGGAATGAGATTAAATAATTTAGACCCTTTACATGATAATTGGGTTGTAGGTTATGTGGGCTTAGGTACGGTTTGGGCTCGGTTTAATATTTTGACCATAACTTATTCGTTATAACTCGGATTTGGTCTTATAATGTATCGTTGGAAATCTCTTTTCTAACCTCATCCATTTATTAAATTATTGGACCCAGATAATGGACCAAAATAAACTAGACTAAAAGTTTTTATAAAAAGGACACGAAATGAATGAATTTAAAGGACATGAAGTGAATTATTTTGGTTTTAAAGGCACGAAAAAAGGAAAATAAGATATGGTTTGGGGAAATGGGATAGGAGTTGGGTTGGTTTATTAAATGGAAATATGAATTTAAGTACTCCAAGATTAAATACTTAACCCGACCAATAATGGCAATGAAAGGTTGTTCATCATCGGGTTTGGTTTTGGGGAGACATTTTTAGGTGTCTATAGAAGCCTCCACTTTGATTCAGTTTGTAGAAACTTCAGTTTTGGAAACAATATTTAAAGTAGTCGATAGGGACTGAGAATGATTCAAGACGTTCTGCGATCATAAATCACTCTTTATACGCCGATACCTGCAGAAAAATGTTAGTTCTACAGATAAAGGAGTAAAAGGATTGAATGCTTATCTGACACCATTATATTAGTGACAAATGAGTTTGGTAGCTTCCTATGCTTGAAGGAATCAACCGGATGGCGTTTGTTAAAACGCTTTCCATGCTTAAGGAAAGATGACAGATGAGTTTAGTAGCTTTCTATGCTTGAAGAAATCTACTGGATGATACTTTACATGCTTGAGGAAAGTCGACATATGAATTTGGCGGTTTTCTATGCTTGAAGAAATCCACCAGATAATACTTTCCATGCTTGAGGAAAGTCGACAGATGAAGTTGGTAGCTTTCTATACTTGAAGAAACCCACCGGATGACACTTTCCATGCTTGAGGAAAGTTGGAAGATGATTTTGGCATGTTTCTATGCTTGAAGAAATCCACAAGAAGACACTTTCCATGCTTGAGGAAAGAGTTGTCTGATGATGAGATTGCAAGTCTTTGTGTATCGATGACCTTGCGCCGTGAATCGTCTTAGCTTACGAGATGATTACTAAAATGATAATGGTTTGCTTGTCCCTAAACGTGGGTTGTAGATGATCCGCTTGTCCCCGGACGTGGGCTGTAATTGAGACCTGCAAAATAAAATTTGCCAAGGGACTCGTATAGACTATGATTCACTTGACCAACTGATTTGACCAAGCTTGACTTGACATGACATGACATGTGTATATCTTGTGGTTGTGTGTGTATATGGTATGTGTGTGCAAACACAGGACCAAGAAAATGCAAAAGCAAAAGTTTTCCGTCATTTTTGTCATGAGACGAGTGGAAGGTACTGACTTTCTCCCGAAAAAGAAAGACGTGAAAAATGAAGTTTTGTTTTCGAACTTCCCTCGATACAAATTTTGAAAAAAGTTTTTGAACTTCCCCAAAAGAAAATAATGAAAAAGGGAAGAAGTATTGAACTTCCTCCTTGAGTAAGACGAAATGAATTGTATGGATTGAATTGCTTGTCTTGAAAATAATGTATGCATGTTGCATGTTCTAGGCTAGGAGGCTAAGGACGATTACATCATGTGACACAATAGATGAATGAATTTAGGTCATGGAGCTAAGCATCATATATGGTGTAAAGAAGCGATCTTGAACGTCACTTAGGTCTGGAAGCTAAGCACGTATATAGATGAAGTGATTATTGAGTATTTCATAATGAATGTTGCTAGGTCAAGGAGCTAAGCACGATATGCTTTGTTTGATTAAAAATCATTGATATATAAATGTTGCTTAGCACAATATGCGATGCGTGAAATAATGAACATTGCTCAGGTCAGAAAGCTAAGCAAGTATACAATGTTTCTTTTAATGAATGTTATCCTGAAAGACGATGAAGCATGCACAGTGTTGAAACAAGATTCCATGATAAAGGATTATTAAAGGGAAGGATGATATGGATATAGATGTGTGAGTGAAGTGTGTGAATGTGATACTAAGGCTGGCTGCAAAGGTTATGGTGATAAATTATATGTGATGAGAAGAGTCAAAGATGATGACTCTTTAGGCTGGGTAGGCTAAATAATGTGGGTTCAAGCCCCCAAGTCTAGCTCTAGATGGATAGGGGTAAGCATTAAACATTCTTTGACTCGATCAAGCATGGATACGAATATAAATGTGAATATGAATGTGGTCGCACCTCGTTGTGAGGTTGCCTACGTATCCGTTAGGAATCAGGCCTAACGTAGCTCTGACCGAAATTTGCACAAGTGTATGTACACCTCAAAGAGGTCTTTGAAGGGTCAAAATATGGTTAAGCTGAAGGTTTAAGGAAGAAAGGGGTAAAAGGCTCAAGACCCGAGCTAAGCCCCTGAGATATGCAGTTGTGTATTTGAAAATTTGAACTTTACAAGTTTATTTTTCATATAATTTTTTTATTTGTATTTCTTTTTTTTTTTAATTAATGTAGGCCATCTAAGATCATGCGGTCCATCACTCACTCAGCATTCATGTTTTTAAGGCATGGTACCAAGCACTCGATGACAGACGCAATTTGAGACGAGTTCATATCGAAGACATTGGAACACTTGCCTTTAGACATTTTTTTTTACTTATTCTTTTCTTTTTTATTTGAACTTTTTTTCTGGATGTTACACAATTTGCACACCTTCCCATCCCAGGGTTAGGTGAATGTGGGTTGAATAAATGAGGTCAATCAGTAGTGGAAGCTCAAAGTGGTTGATGAAGAAATTGATATGTGATTGAAAATGGTTTAAGGGAATGACAGGGTTGCAAAGGTGCCTCAAATCATTGGTGTACCTTGTTTTTAGTTCGGTAATTTTATTTTTGTTTTGTTTAGATGAGTGAATGAAAAATGCTATGATCGAGATGTAAAGGAAATTCGCTCATTTTATTAATGAAAAAGGTGAACAAAACAAATGAAACATATAAAAATTCGAAATGGAAAACCTATGCTAGACATGAATGGGGGAATTGAGATGAATGATAAAGAAAAAAAAAAGAAATCATGAAATCTTGCACAAAGGATCTGTTATGCGCCCTATATTCATTACTTCTTGCCGCCTGGAGGGACAGGAAGTCTTGAATGACGTCCTTCAAATTCCAACATTGCTCCATAGTGTGGTCCCTTCCTTGATGGTACTTGCAATGGGCATTTGGATTCCATTTGGCGCTCTTTTCTTCAGGTTTTGGCTCTAAAAATGGCAATAATAGGTGTAATCAAGCCTTGACCGTAAAGGCGATCAAAGGGCGCATCATAAGTAATATCTAAAGGAGTGTAAGTTCTTTTTTTCTAGGGCAATGGAGCACCAAGAGCTAATACTTCATTGAGATCAACATGGCTTATATTGTTTATAGTATTTTCGTGCTTAAAAGACGAAGAAGAAAGATGGTTGTTCTTCTTGTTTTTACAAGTTAGATTATTGTTACTACCAGCAGTCTTTATTAGCTCATTCTCGATATTGATGCCGATGTCCTATACAGCATAAAAAGTGTTAAGTGGGAGAAATTTGAGATGTTCACTATATTTATGAGTCAGATTTTTTATGAAGAGGCGAACGATCTCTCTTTCTATGGGAGGATCTACCAAGAGTGAAACCGTTTACTACCACAAGTTCAGATAAGCAGTGAAGCCTTCATTCTCTTTCTGTTTGAGAATGGAGAGTTCACGTCCAGAGGTTTTAGTTTTAATGTTACACTTATAATGATTCATCAAACTATCGGTGACAACTTTCCAAGTCGCATTACGCTTGGCATCTAGGGAATAAAAACATTGTTGGCAAGCATGTTCTAAGGAGAGAGGGAACACCGTAGGGAAGAGTGTTACGTCTAATCCCTTAAGAGCCATGGCTGCAGAGAACGCCTTAAAATGCAATATTGGATGTCAGTAGGCTTGAACTTTGGAATATCGGCAGTGGAGAACTTTTCAGGGAGCCTGTCTTTCACATCCAAAGGAGGGAGGTTGTTTCACATAAGTGAAATCCTCAAAAATCTTACTCATTTGTTCCTTCAATTTGTCAAGGGTGAAAACAGTGACCTTGTTTTGTTCCATGGTAGTGACCCTAGTGGTAAGGGTTTCCATCATGGTAGACAGTGCCTCGATGGATTTGTTAATGTTCTCAACATCTTCCTTAGTGGCCATTTAAAGGTGATAATTAATGTGGAGATGGCAAAGTTCTCTTAGAACGACGCCTCTTGGATTTAAGAGATTGTTGCGGTAATGACTCAAACCGTATTAATCTACCCCTGCTCTTGATCAAATACTGTGAAATATAACAATTCACTTAATTGTTGGACTCAATGCTCAAGATAGGAAAGGAAGGGAAAAAATAAACATTTGAAAACAGGTCAGAATAAACTCCACTCATTTTTTATTATGAAAAAAAAGGTGCATGAACCTAATATACAATAATAAACGAGATGGTTCACGACTCAAGTCAGAACATAAAGAAAGTGTGTGGACTATACTTGAATCTTGAGTGATTGATGAATCACATTTATATAGGATTTATAGGCACGTTTATGCTAAGTTTATAGTTTCTTTTTAGGCCTTTTAGTCGCTTTTTAGGTCGTAAATACATAAGTTGTTTGTTTTGTACTCTATTACGCTCCGTTTGCGTTTTTCTTAATGTTTCAGGTGATTTGATAGACATTTGGACGCTTTCGTAGTGTTTGGAGTTGATTTGAATAATATTTGGATGGAAGCCGATGAACTGAGTTTATTAATTGGAGATCCCATGTTTGTGGATGTTGATTTTGATTAATATGTGCATGAGACATGAATATAGCATTCACAAGGGTCGTTATGTACTTTACGGAAATGAATTTGAGTTAGAAACGAATAAAAACGAAGGTTTGTAAAGTGGCAAAACAAACCTTTGATCACTCTTTTGATCATAACGTGAGTTCTACAGATCGGATTGAAGCGATTCAAATTGCGTTGGAAACTAGACTTGAATAGTTTTCCAATTATAGGTCACAAGCTCCAAGAATATTTCTAGAACAGAAGTTACGGCCATTTCAATCCAAGCGTGTAGCCTGCGACCATACCCCGCGCCCACTCGAGCAACCCGTAGCTACTGCCAGGGCGCGGCCACCACCCTGCGGCCGCAGGTTCTGCCAAGCAGCCAAGGCAGCCCACGAGGCTTCGTCGCTACACATCTTCACTCGTCCCTTTATTTATCGATCTTATTTGTGCCACGTCATATTTTATTATCCAATTACATTAAAACTTATGTAATTTATATTTTCTTACATCTTTTCTTTAATTATTTTTAGATTAGTTTTAGGATAATATAAATACTCAAGGGATATTATTTTTCCCTTATGCCTTTTTATTCTTTTTGTTATTTTACGTTCTTTTGAGTTTTCTCTTTTGAACCCTAGTTTCTCATGGCATCTCCATGGATTCTTCCATGGATGATTCTTGGGTTTACTATTTTAATTCATTGAGGTAATTTTATTTCTTTATTTTAATTATGCTTTCTTTATTATATATAGTTTTTAATTATTTCTTCCATGTTTAAGTAGTTTATTTCTAGGGTTTGGGATTCCATGTTTATATTATGAATCTTGATTGATGTTTTTAATATTTTGATTATTAATTTCTCTAATTGATAGTGTTTTATTGTTAATCTTGCAACCTGATTAATTCTTTTTAATAAGAGTTTGAATCGAAAGATCTTACTTTTAGAGGATTCCCTACAATTAGCAATTTTGATTATGTTAGCGACCATACTACATATGTTGAATTGAGAGCGTTAAGACCCGACCGTAGGCTTAGCAATTGTTCTAGATAATTGATTGATTGAGTTGTTATTGATATTTGATAGATTTAGAACTATAAACATGGTGAACCATAACCCTAGGTCTTTTTATTAATTGTTTTATTCCTATTTTAATTTAGACTACTTCCCTATCCCAATTTCGTGACATAGTTTAGTTTCTCCAATTTCTTAGAGGTTAGATTGAATACCATCTCTCTGTGGATTCGACCCTACTTACCCTACTACATTGTTAGTTGGTTTTGTTAGGAATTTATTTTTGACAGGTGTACGACAACCTATCAAATTTTGGCGCCGTTGCCGGGGAGACGGCTTAATTTTATTTAGCTTCTTATTTGGTGAGACTAATCTGTATATATATATTTTTTTCTTTTTTTCCACTACAAGAAAAAGGTTAATTAGCAACTGATTTTTGCGACTACCATAAAAATTAGTTGCAAAAATAATTTTAGCGACTGAAAAAGACGAGTAGTCGCAAATTTTGCAACCGAATTTGCAGTAGTTGCTATGCAGTCGTTAATTAGCAACTGATTTTTGCAACTACAATAATAATTAGTTGCAAAAAATATTTTTGCGACAGAAAAAAACGAGTAGTCGCAATATTTGCAACCGAATTTATAATAGTTGCTATGCGGTTGCTAATCTGCGACGCTCTTATAATAATTTGCAACTAACACGGCAGTTGCTACTATTATTTTTAGTATTTATTAAAAAGAAATAATAAAAAAAACCCTTAGTATAATAAAAAAAAACCCTTAGTATAATAAAAAACAAGTTATTGCCGCCAAAAAAACAAGAATTATCATCAGTATTCACCGTAAAAAACAAGAGTATCATACTCTTCCTCAAAAAAAAAAAAAAGTTCAGAACCTCAAAGCAAGCAGCCATCACCGTCGTCTTCCTCTGCTGTTGTTGCGCCGCCACCACTTCACCCAGGTTAGTACGCGTTCTTCTTCTTCCTACCTTCCATTCAATCTTTCTCTTACTGCATTATGTCAATTGCGAATTTTAGGTTTATCTTTGAGTTTTTGTCCAATTTTTTATTTTAATTTTTTTCTATTGCGAATTGATATTAATCTGATTATTGATTGAATTGCAAATTGGTTTTAATCTCATAATTTCACAGATTCCAGAATTATTCTTGAAAGTTTGGTCGAATTAAGTAACTAGAATTAGGAATTAGTATTTCTCAATTATGTTTATGGCTTATTAGGGGTTATTCTTGAAAATAATACGTAATAAGTTAGTAGAATTAGGAATTGCGAATTTTAGGGTTTATTGAGTTTTTTTGTTCAATTTTTTATTTTAATTTGGTTTCTATTGCAAATTGCGAATCCAGAAATATTGTTTTTTGTTTTTTTCTTACATACTGTCTTCACATTAGAGTTACAATTAAGCTTAGAGATTCATCAGTGTTCTCACCTCTTTCTCAAAACTTCAAGGAAACAACCCTTACTAGCATACTGTTTTTTTTATGTGGGGTCATGAATCAAAATCTGTCACATTGTTATCATCATTCCTAGTTGTTATCAGCATTCCTAGGGAGGAGAATTTCCGAAACATTGCCAATCTCATGCTGTGGTTCATGATGAAATTTTCGATTTGTAGTGCATCCCCATGAACATCAGTGATCCAACTACACTCTTCATATGTTTCCTCATTGCCAGACATATTCTTTGCTGCACAAATGTTTTTCAAAGCAAGATTGAGCATATGGACGACACATGGTGCCCAATAGATATGAGGAAACTCACTCTCGATGAGCTCTCCAGCCCCCTTACAATTGCCTGCATTGTCAGTAATTATTTGCACAACATTTTCATGACCCACCTCTAATATCACTTCTTTCATCAAAGAGGCAATAAAAAACTTATCTTTCACTTGTCCAAAGCACAGCTTTCAGAAACATAGGGCCATTTCCAGAGGTAGCCATGAAATTAATGAGTGGCTTCCTAGTCGGATCACTCCACCCATCAGTCACAATTGTCACCCCTTTTTCGTTCCAAGTTGACCTTAGTGGCTCCATTAGTCTCTCAACATTCATCTTTTCTTTTACAAGTAAAGTGGTTCTCAACTTATTATAGCCAAGAGGTTTGAAACTTGCTAAGTTGTGGGTGGCAGCAAATGTATAAGACCTCAAATAATGTGGATTTCTAGCAAGACTAAATGGCAACCCTCTGGTGTAAAACATCCTTGCAATTTCTTGTTCCAATTGGCGTATACAGAATGATTTAGGATCGCAGAACGTCTTAAATCATTTTCCGTCCCTATTGGCTAATTTGACTATCGTTTTCAAAACTAACGTTTCTACAAACTCATTCAAAGTGGGGGCTTCTGTAGACACCTAAAAATGTCTCCCAAAAACCAAACCCGTTGATGAACACCATTCACCGCCATTATTGGTCGAGTTGAGTATTTAATATTTGGAGTAATTAAATCCATGTTCTATCCAATATATTTCATGAACCAATCCAATTTTTAGCTCATTTCCCTAAACCATAACCTATTTTCCACTTTTCGTGTCCACATCGCAAAACCGAGAGAAACAGATTTAATGGCAATATAATTTTGACATAATTATTATTTTTTTGGATAGTCCTTTAAATAAGCTTTCCAACCATATATTATAAGCCCAATTCCGAGATATAACGAAAAAGATATGAGCAAAACAATAAACTCGGCCTTAAACCGAGACCCTTCTACTAAAACGGCCGTATTTTAAAATCTACAAATAATTTTGAACTTATTTTAATTGGGTTAGAAAGTAGACTTGATAAGATTTCCAATGATGTATTATATTTTTTATTCCGATTTACGGATCAAAAGTTATGATTATTTTAAAAACCGATAAAAAACTAAAATTGCACCGTGACACGGTGCCCATTCCGTGACACGGGGATATTCCGTGTAATTCCGCGTACTTTTTACACCGTGACACGGCATACTGCACTGTGCCACGGTGGACAATGTCGTGTCATTACATTTCTTCCCGTGTCACGGTGCACATCCCGTGACAAGGGATTGCTCCGTGTTTTCTCCGCGTAATCCCTAAATGCGTTTTCACTTCCTGTAACCTAATTATTTCCCGCGTCACTCAGTTTTTCCCCGTGGCGCGGTGCTCTTTTCCATGACACGGTATTATTTCTTAGGGTTTTTATCTTTTTAGGGTTCCGCGTGTTCCCTCTACTCATTTCCCTATAAATAGGACCTCCCTTTCTGAAGTTCGGGGCACCAATAATTATTCTCTCTCACCTTACACCAAAAATCATTCTCTTCTCCCTCTTTCACCAAATTTCTAGTCTCCTTATTCTTCCATTATAATTCCCCTAAGCACTCCAAGGAGTCTGTACTTAATCCGAGGTTTCGTCCTTAAACCAAGGTGTGAAAGGTACAAATAACTGAGGGTTTGGACCAAATCAACTCTACTTTTTTATTTAATTTAATTTAATTTTCATTTACTTTATATTTTTTTATTGAAGTTACTAACAGTTTATTCATGATGCAGAAATTTAAAGGAACGTGTTGAATGTGAGTAATTAAATAATTTAATTACTCTTATTTTATTTACTTATTGTTAGTATATACGTGAGTGTGGCTACTACGTCATGCTTTATATGTACGAAATACTTGAACATCACCATAGCAGTGAGGATCTTATTCAAGTATGAGTTGTCAAATATTTCATTTTTGTTTGATAAATACAATTTGATGTTAGCTACAATCTTGAATTAAAACTTTCCTCTTGTATATTTGTTGTGTTGATAGGATTTTTCAAGAACTACACCGTACACCGAGGAGGAGATAAATGAGATTCGAGATATTTGGGCAGAGTATTTTATATGTAATGTTGAACTTTAGATTTACACTTAGCGCATGTTGGACTCTTGTTTTGGATTATAGGCTTGACATGAATGATTTTAGTTAATTGGTGTTGGGATGATGAGTATAATGTCTATGATATTGAGATATAAATTATTGGACAGGTTGTTAATATAATGTCGTTATTCCCAATTTTATGGGTAGGCCAAATTACAAATGAGACTCTGCCGAAATTTACATTTGCATTATTCAATAAAATTGCATTTTAATTTCAATTATATTAGCGTTAGCATATTACTTTATACCACTAGTAAGGAAAACAGGTACTACAAATTAAACATATACAAGGCAATTATTATAATTAAAAAAAAATTCACCTCATTTGCGTCACTCATTAAACAAACAAGTGACGCAAATAAAGCAATTTTGTATTGTCTAGTCAGTCATTTGCGTCACTCCTATATAAACAAGTGACGCAAATAACAAACAAGAAGTTTATCAGAAAAGTCATTTGCGTCGCTCCTTTATAAAGGAGTGACGCAAATAAGAGTCATTTGCGTCGCTCTTTTATAAAGGGTCGAACCACTAGGGAAGCACGCTAATTCAACAACTAATATCACTAATGCAAGAGTAAAAAGGGGATTGTTTTGTTGGTTTTGTTGATTGGAACACTAAAACTACAAGTAAGCAAGAAAATGATGATTAAAAACAATAGAAAATTACGCTAGGGATTCGGGGGTGTCCAATATGATTAGAAAAAGGAGAATAATGGTGATTATCATGAAACATATGCCAAATAACACAAGGTTCTACCTAAACAATTCATTCTCATGCAATAGTCTAGGCAAATCAATGAAAGAGGTCTCCCCTAATAAGGATCATTCTCATGCATCCTATTAGTTATAATCAAATCAAGAGAATAAAGAAGCACAATCCATAAAAACTCCACTTTAGTAACTCATTCTCATGCAATCATTAAAATAGAGGTGATCCTAATCTAATTCAAATCACTTTCATGCATTTAAACTAGAAAACATCAAATAGAGTGCAACGATAATCCCAAGCTAATAAAAATCATGTCTTTCATCAATATATGGCATAAGTTCAATCCAACCATCATCATTCATCCATCATTCAATACATATCTTCCACCCCCTTCCCCTAGCTAAGAGTTTAGCCTAGAGAAGGGAGATTAAACATAATATCAAAACTAGAAATAAACACAAAAAACTCAAAACAAGGCATGATTGAAATATATGAAATCAATAACAACAAGATAAACTAATAAGATAGACAAAAATAAGTAACAATAAAGCAAATAAATAATATCAAAGGAAAGGAGAAGAGATTACTAAAGAAAGGATTGAAGAAAGATGAAAACTTGGGTGCTTGCTTGATTGATGGAAGATTAAATCTTGAGCAAAGTTGAATACAATAAAGGAAGCTTGAATAACAATCTCTTTTCTCTCTCTAGATTAGGCTAATGTTCTATGGAATTAGTACTAAGTGTCCCCCTATTACAAAGAGTCCCGTCTATATATATGTGGCTCCACCCAAAAGAAAGAGACTTGGACAACAAGGCGCAAATAAATCGTAAACCCAGTCGTGCGCGCCCGCACATGAGTCCTGTGCGCCCGCACACAATGTGTGTGCGCCCTCTCATTGTAGTGTGCGGCCGCAACTTTGAGGGTACGGGGAAAATGAGCGCGCCCGCGCATAGGTGTGTGCGCCCGCTCAAAGGTCGCGCATAGGGTCGCGCAAACTCTCTGGTTTTGCTCTGTTTCTTCAGTCTGGCTGTGCGGGTTCTGACAGGGTTGCGCGCCCGCACAGCCTCACATGTGCGCCCGCACAGAAGCTGCACAGCACCCCGCGCACAACAGATAGCTTGGCTTCTTGATATCCTCTTTCTTTCGGCACATAATACCTACAAAACCAAAGCATGGAGATCAAAATAAAAACAAAGCGAGAAGACTAAGAAAAGGGAAGATAAGGGAGAAAAGGAAAGAGGAAGCAAAACTAAGTAAAAATGCTTAGAAAAAAGGCCAAACAAGCTCAAATGAGGAGAAAATCCTTAGAGAAAAAGGATAAAACAGTGGCATAAATGCCACTCATCAAGAGGCAGTGGCATCATCCAATTGAGATTCACAAGGCAATGGAACTTCTCTAGCTTCTGAATCATTTTTTTTTCAAACTCCTCTTCTAGTCTTAGCATTTCAAGTTTATCAGTGTGAGTTACTCTCTTACAAAGTGCAGTACCCTGATTTTTAATTTGAAGTAAGTGAGCTCTAACACGAGAATAACTTCCTAATCTTGTTTCGTTACAAAAATTACACTGATAACTCCAAGTTCCTCCTACAATCCCCTTTTTTTCTAATTTTGTCACAAATTTCCACAATGGAGCTGAATTATCAACCGATTTCTCAGAATTATCACTTTGAGTTTCTCTAAATGTTTTGTTAACTTACCCGCTACCTGTGCCTACCAACATTTTGAAAGGCCATTGATGTATGAAATACTGCATAATTTATTAAAAAAAACACATAAATAGGCTGAAAGAACAGATCGAAACAAAAAAGAAAAAAAAAGTAGAAAGAACTAATCGAAAGAAAAACAGAAGCAAAAGATGAAAAGACAAAAAAAAAGGAATTAGAGAACTTAACGATCACCGCGGCGCCACCGAGCAGATGGAGTGGTGGGTGATCGCTGGTCGGCTACTTCAGTCTTCAAGGTTTCAAAGAGAAACTATGCTCAAATTAACTAAGAATTGAGAGGAAAGCTTAATTAATCAGTAATTTCTTTTTGGTGCATTAACTTAATGAACTTCGTAATTCTATCAGTCCTAGAAGACTTAGGTATGATCCTTCAATGACGGAACAACTGTCATCGTTAAATTTTTGTTATGGCCTTAAAAAGTACTGAATGGTAAACATGATCTCCGCTTGAACAGATGTCTCTTGCTCTTGCTCTTCCTCAGTCCCTCTCATAGTCTCACTTGCAGTTCTGGTGCACTAGTATCATCCCTAAGCACTGTAGGTCTGCTGCTTTTTTTTTTAAAAAAAAAAAAGCGCTCAAGGAGCAGGATTAGTATTAAATCACGAGATTCTGGTGCACATAGAAGTATGCATTTATCTTAATTCTTTGGTACTAACATAAAAATTGGATATACTTATTCTAGATTAGCTCTTGCTGCCTTCATCACTCTTTGCTTGGCTATCTGTCATCACTCATCAGCCTTGTAGCTGTAGAAACTTCCTTAAACTACTACTATAATATATATTCAAAAGTACTTCTGATGCTTGAGACTATTTTCTAGAAACACTACCTTGATCTGTATCTTTATTGAAAAAAAGGGATGCTCGCTCATCAAGTCCCTTGTGTGTTTATAATGAGAACTTAAGTATAGTTTATGCATTTTTTCTTATGATCCTGCTTATATAGCAGTAGCCAAATATAATGATTTTACTCGCAATCCTCTAAAACATACTATACAAGATCTCATGAGGTTCCCACCTTTAGAAGTTGTCATCTTTATCATTTTTATAGTGTTAGTGATATTACCCTTGGAGTTGGAATTTGCAAAGAGGTGGTTATGGTATCTACTAGACCTTTGATTGTAAAGGCGATTATTTGACCTCTGTTTCAACATTAACAAGTATTGGGAAAGCAGTGAGCATGTTACTTACTCTACAAATCCTTCAATGACCATTTATCAAGGAGTGCTTGCCTCAGTAAGAATTGTAGTTCTCTCACACACTATGCTAAAATTTGTTATATTTGGCTTACATTTTTTACTATAAAAATTAAGTGATGTAGCTAAACACATTTGAAATAGAGCTTTTGGGTGTTCTAATGTTATGTATATATTGTTTATAGTTATATTTATTACGGAGTCCAGAAAAAATGGAGAAATTTGATTTAAAGCTAGAGATCACTCAATCTTGACAGGTGTCTTTAATCACAGCCCCCAAGCTCACACCCCACCCTTCCATCAGCACTGCATCAGCGTTGATGCGCACAGTGCCAGCAGCAAGGCACCTCCAACAGCCACAACCCACAGCAGCATCACTTCTAACCCCACCAGAGGCAGCATTAGTGTATTCCTTGTTGTTGTTGCTGTTCTTATTGCTTTTCTATTTCATTCTTGCATTATTGATCTAAGTTGAGTGTTACATGATCATTAGCACAGACTATATATATATATATATATATATATATATATATATATATATATATATATATATATATATATATATATATATATATATATATATATATATATATAAAATGCTAAGCACAAAGCTTCATAAAAACAGTAACGACTTTTTTAGACCATATAGGTAGCAGACAACTATTAAATTAATGCATATAACTCTGTTGCCCTTTTGGAGTGTTGGCACAATTGTGTCTGATTTATTCTCTGTTGCCCTTTTGGAGTGTTGGCATATTCAAGGGAAGAGTGGTAAAATTTCTATCATCCACCTTTTTTTATCCTTGTTAAATCTTGCTGTATGCTTGGTTTACTAATCAGGCCTCAGGCTTTAATTAGTTGCTTGTATGATCCGTAGACTGTAACCTGAAATAATTACCACTTACCAGATGTCTCCAAAGAGATTAACATTATGCAGCTAGGTTCTTCAATTTATGCTTTTTTTCTATTAGAGTGGTCTGAGAAGTGAGAACATTTAGCTGAGGGGATAAATTAAAATGCAACCTATAGTGTTTATGTTACTCCGTAATTATGATAAGCGATAATCCTGTTGTTCCATGCTCTTTTATTCTACATTAGTGAGAATATGTTTGCTGAATAGGTCATTATATGCTTTTAAAATTCGATCTTTTCATGTATATTTATGGATGTAAAGTTGGTATCTTTGATTTTTTATTTAGTGTTTAATTCTTGAAAATCCAAGGCCTATCTTTTCACATGAATGAGACTAATGAGGAATTTGGAAAATTCTTAGAGAAGAGGGACAGCTAGAAAAATGTGTAGTAATCTTTCATTTGTGAGTATAAACATAGGTTACAGCTTACTAGAGTATTGATTCACGAGTTGCCCATGGTTTTCGTCATGCCAATATTTTGGTGTATCTTAATGAGATAGATCATTAAACTTTGGTATTTAATTGAGCTTTGGTTTACTATAATGTGCTGTTGTGTAATATCCTGCAAACCTGCAGCCATATCAGGTTGTAAATTAGAAATAAAATTATTTATGTATAATATGCTATTTTGAGTTAAATTATAAACTTTACATGTTAATTCTAATGCAGCGTACATATACTTGGAGACCTGAGTTCGATGCTAAGGCTAGGAGAGAATTTGACAAAAAAGCTGGGGACCGACTTAGGGGCACATTGAACCAAGTTTACAAAATGGCTCTCCATAAGCAAGTTAGTTTCATGACTGACACTGTTTGAGCTGAATTCATAAATAAGCGTAAGCATCCTAATTTTGTAAAACGTTCTAACCAAGCAAGAGATAATTGGTTATCTGGCCAAACATTAGAGAAGTTTGACCCTGGCCATCGCCAAGGTAGCGTATCTACTCCTGAAGTGGTTAAAAAAATGGTAAGTGTATGATTTTAGTAGCAAACTTATGATTTTTAATATTAAGATAGAATCAAGTAGAAACTTTTTAGCCACTAATATAGATGACTATAACTGGTCTTTATTACAATTGCTCTGTATCCTATGTCCCCCTATTTTATTGCTGTTTTTCTTTAAGTGCTAACAACTTCTTCTAATACAAGGAAAAGAAAAAGGATGGAATTTTACCAACTGTTGCCGAAGTCTATGAGAGCACTCATTCTGTTTGTGTGGGTAATGATGAAGTTGAATTGATGGATGACAAGTCTCAAAAAGTCATGGTATGAGTATACTTCTATATTTTTCTAAGATTAAAAAAAAATATATGGTAGTTAATGTTTGGAGATATTATGGATTGTTTATTTGTTTGTGTGATTGACTTGGAGGATGAGAATGATTTGTCGGCATTAATCATATGATTAATGTGGTATGGCATAATGTGAAATGAAACAGGTTTATTTTGAACCCATGCCCTATAGGAGGGAATTCTTCAATTTACAAAGGAGACTATGTCGAAATTTTTACTAATAACTGCTTACATAAATTATTTTTCTATAAGTGTTGCATCTTTTATTTTAAAAAAACAACTATAATAAAAATACCCTTGATCCTCTGTTCCCCAATAGCTTATTTAAGTTTTAACATTTGAGATCATAGTTACTAATACATATCTTAATGCAGGGAGAATATATGGAAAAACTTGAGGAATATAAGAACAAAGGAATTGAGATAAACCCCGACAAAGTCTACTTGGAGGTTGTAGGTGGGAAAACGAAAGGAAAAGTCTATGGTTTAGGGAGTGCTTCACAAATGTATTACAAGAGCGATCCTACTTCTCAATCTACTGCATCATCTTCCACTCCTTCCATGATTTCTCAATTAAGTTCTCAAGTTGAAGAACTAAAGAAGATGACGGAAGAAGATCATAACAAGGTAGAAGAAAGATAAAAAAAAGCGGCAGAGAGCTTAAAATGTTCTAAGGAATTCGTCGAAAATCATGAGATCGAAAAAAGATACATGGAAGAAGGAAAAATTAGCTATGAAAAAACATTGCAAGAAATGGCATCACTTGTAAAACAAGTTTACCATCCTTATAAGCCTCCTACGCCTGCAGTCACCCGCTCTCATGATACAACTAAGTGATTTTTATTTTTTTGGTGGTAATTTTATGAAAAACTGGTCTTTTACGTTGTCATTAGTTCTTATTTGAAGTAGCTTTTTTTATATGGGAGGTGACTTTTGGAACAATTAGTCATATGAGTTAAATATTGTTTTTTAATACATTGATACAAAATTGATTGATATTTTGGATATTTGAATAAAATTAATATTTTGGTTATTTGAATTTATGCGTGGGTACCTTTTTTGTTTTGTGATTAATATTGGTCGTTGCTTAATTATGGTCCCAAATATTGATAGTTAGTCACAAATATTTAGCGACTGCAAATTTGGTTTAGAGACTAATTGGTTAGTTGCAAAATCATTAGTCTCAGTAGTCGCTAATCTGTCACAAATAATTAGTTTTGTATTCGCAAAAATTTGGTCTCGTATAAAATTGCTAATCCGTCGCAAAAAACATTAGTCTCAATAGTCGCAAATCCGTCACAATAAAACTAGTCTTCGTAGTCGCAAAAGTTTAGTCTCGTAGTCGCAAAAATTTGGTCTTGCAGTTGCTAATCCGTCGCAAAAGTAGCCTTAAAACATTGATCTCTATAGTTGCTAATCCGTCGCAAATAAATTACAACGGACAATAATTTAGTTGCTAAAGTTTGAAATTTAGTCGCTAAATGATTGTTGCAAAGGCGTTGCAAATCTGTCGCTAAATTTGCGACTGTTCAAAAATTAGTCACAAATATGGATTTGCGACGAGGTCTTTGGCAACAAACCAAAGTAGTTGCAAATCCGTCGCAAATCCATTTTTGCGACGGATTTGCGACTACTTTGGCCGTCGCAAATCCATTTTTGCGAGTGAAAGGTACTGACTTTCTCCCGAAAAAGAAAGACGTGAAAAATGAAGTTTTGTTTTCGAACTTCCCTCGATACAAATTTTGAAAAAAGTTTTTGAACTTCCCCAAAAGAAAATAATGAAAAAGGGAAGAAGTATTGAACTTCCTCCTTGAGTAAGACGAAAGGAATTGTATGGATTGAATTGCTTGTCTTGAAAATAATGTATGCATGATGCATGTTCTAGGCTAGGAGGCTAAGGACGATTACATCATGTGACACAATAGATGAATGAATTTAGGTCATGGAGCTAAGCATCATATATGGTGTAAAGAATCGATCTTGAACGTCACTTAGGTCTGGAAGCTAAGCACGTATATAGATGAAGTGATTATTGAGTATTGCATAATGAATGTTGCTAGGTCAAGGAGCTAAGCACGATATGCTTTGTATGATTAAAAATCATTGATGCATAAATGTTTCTTAGCACATTATGCGATGCGTGAAATAATGAACATTGCTCAGGTCAGAAAGCTAAGCAAGTATACAATGTTTCTTGTAATGAATGTTGTCCTGAAAGACGATGAAGCATGCACAGTGTTGAAACAAGATTCCAAGATAAAGGATTCTTAAAGGGAAGGATGATATGGATATAGATGTGTGAGTGAAGTGTGTGAATGTGATACTAAGGCTGGCTGCAAAGGTTATGGTGATAAATTATATGTGATGAGAAGAGTAAAAGATGATGACTCTTTAGGCTGGGTAGGCTAAATGATGTGGGTTCAAGCCCCTAAGTTTATTTTTCATATATTTTTTTTATTTGAATTTCTTTTTTTTTTAATTAATGTAGGCCATCTCAGATCATGCGGTCCATCACTCACTCAGCATTCATGTTTTTTAGGCACGGTACCAAGCACTCGATGACATACGCAATTTGAGACGTGTTCATATCGAAGACATTGGAACACTTGCCTTTAGACATTTTTTTTACTTATTTTTTTCTTTTTTATTTGAACTTGTTTTCTGGATGTTACACAATTTGCACACCTTCCCATCCCAGGGTTAAGTGAATGTGGGTTGAATAAATGAAGTCAATCAGTAGAGGAAGCTCAAAGTGGTTGATGAAGAAATTGATATGTGATTGAAAATGGTTTAAGGGAATGACAGGGTTGCAAAGGTGCCTCAAATCATTGGTGTACCTTGTTTTTAGTTCGGTAATTTTATTTTTGTTTTGTTTAGGTGAGTGAATGAAAAATTCTATGATCGAGATGTAAAGGAAATTCGCTCATTTTATTAATGAAAAAGGTGAACAAAACAAATGAAACATATAAAAATTCGAAATGGAAAACCTATGCTAGACATGAATGGGGGAATTGAGATTAATGATAAAGAAAAAAAAGAAATCATGAAATCTTGCACAAAGGATCTGTTATGCGCCCTATATTCATTACTTCTTGCCGCCTGGAGGGACAGGAAGTCTTGAATGACGTCCTTCAAATTCCAACATTGCTCCATAGTGTGGCCCCTTCCTTGATGGTACTTGCAATGGGCATTCAGATTCCATTTGGCGCTCTTTTCTTCAGGTTTTGGCTCTAAAAATGGCAATAATAGGTGTAATCAAGCCTTGACCGTAAAGGCGATCAAAGGGCGCATCATAAGTAATATCTAAAGGAGTGTAAGTTCTTTTTTTCTAGGGCAATGGAGCACCAAGAGCTAATACTTCATTGAGATCAACATGGCTTATATTGTTTATAGTATTTTCGTGCTTAAAAGACGAAGAAGAAAGATGGTTGTTCTTCTTGTTTTTACAAGTTAGATTATTGTTACTACCAGCAGTCTTTATTAGCTCATCCTCGATATTGATGCCGATGTCCTATACAGCTTAGAAAGTGTTTAGTGGAAGAAATTTGAGATGTTCACTATATTTATGAGTCAGATTTTTTATGAAGAGGCGAACGATCTCTCTTTCTATGGGAGGATCTACCAAAAGTGAAACCGTTTCCCACCACAAGTTCAGATAAGCGGTGAAGCCTTCATTCTCTTTCTGTTTGAGAATGGAGAGTTCACGTCCAGAGGTTTTAGTTTTAATGTTACACTTATAATGATTCATAAAACTATCGGTGAAAACATTCCAAGTGGCATTACGCTTGGCATCTAGAGAATAAAAACATTGTTGGCAAGCATGTTCTAAGGAGAGAGGGAACACCGTAGGGAAGAGTGTTACGTCTAATCCCTTAAGAGCCATGGTTGTAGAGAACGCCTTAAAATGCAATATTGGATGTCAGTAGGCTTGAACTTTGGAATATCGGCAGTGGAGAACTTTTCAGGGAGCATGTCTTTCACATCCAAAGGAGGGAGGTTGTTTCACATAAGTGAAATCCTCAAAAATCTTACTCATTTGTTCCTTCAATTTGTCAAGGGTGAAAACAGTGACCTTGTTTTGTTCCATGGTAGTGACCCTAGTGGTAAGGGTTTCCATCATGGCAGACAGTGCCTCGATGGATTTGTTAATGTTCTCAACATCTTCCTTAGTGGCCATTTAAAGGTGATAATTAATGTGGAGATGGCAAAGTTCTCTTAGAACGACGCCTCTTGGATTTAAGAGATTGTTGCGGTAATGACTCAAACCGTATTAATCTACCCCTGCTCTTGATCAAATACTGTGAAATATAACAATTTACTTAATTGTTGGACTCAATGCTCAAGATAGGAAAGGAAGGGAAAAAATAAACATTTGAAAACAGGTCAGAATAAACTCCACTCATTTTTTATTATGAAAAAAAAGGTGCATGAACCTAATATACAATAATAAACGAGATGGTTCACGACTCAAGTCAGAACATAAAGAAAGTGTGTGGACTATACTTGAATCTTGAGTGATTGATGAATCACATTTATATAGGATTTATAGGCACGTTTATGTTAAGTTTATAGTTGCTTTTTAGGCCTTTTAGTCGCTTTTTAGGTCGTAAATACATAAGTTGTTTGTTTTGTACTATATTACGCTCTGTTTGCGTTTTTCTTAATGTTTCAAGTGATTTGATAGACATTTGGACGCTTTCGTAGTGTTTGGAGTTGATTCGGATGATATTTGGATGGAAGCCGATGAATTGAGTTTATTAATTGGAGATCCCATGTTTGTGGATGTTGATTTTGATTAATATGTGCATGAGACATGAATATAGCATTCACAAGGGTCGTTATGTACTTTACGGAAATGAATTTGAGTTAGAAACAAATAAAAACGAAGGCTTGTAAAGTGGCAAAACAGACCTTTAATCACTCTTTTTATCATAACTTGAGTTCTGCACATCAGATTGAAGTGATTCAAATTGCGTTGGAAACTAGACTTGAAGAGCTTTCCAATGATAGGTCACAAGCTCCAAGAATATTTCTAGAACAGAAGTTACGGCCATTTCAATCCAAGCGTGTAGCCTGCGACCATACCCCGCGCCCACTCGAGCAACCCGTAGCTACTGCCAGGGCGCGGCCACCACCCTGCGGCCGCAGGTTTTGCCGAGCAGCCAAGGCAGCCCACGAGGCTTTATCGCTACACATCTTCACTCGTCCCATTATTTATCGATCTTATTCCTGCCACGTCATATTTTATTATCCAATTGCATTACAACTTATGTAATTTATATTTTCTTACATCTTTTCTTTAATTAATAATCAAACTAGTAATAAATCAACAAGTGGCAAGCTCATGTGAGTGGTTAGGTGAGGACCACTTGGAGAAGGGGGGGACCAAACTTGCTCCCCACTCCCTCTCCCATAACCTGCCACCTCACTCCACACACACTCAAGGACCACTAGCCACATGGCACCCACCCTTGGGCACCAAGGCAGCCAAGGTGGGCTGCCATGTGCTGCTGTCCGTGGCAGCCACGCCCAGCAGGCCCAGCACTCGCATGCGGGCTGCCAGGCGCTGCTGGCCAGCAAGCCCAGCATGCTTGTGCGGGCTGCTGCTGGCCTTGTGCCTTGGCCAGCGCTGCTAGGCAGCAAGCAATGGCCTAGCCATGCTACTGCTAGCTGCTGCAGCTTGTTACGGCATGGCTTGCTAGCCATTGCGCGCACAAGGCTGCGCCTAGCATGCTAGCACGCACTAGGCAGCGCCTAGCCTTGCGATGCTAGCATGGGTGCGCTAGCACGCACCATCCAGCCTAGGCTCGGCTTGGTGCGCATGCTAGCCACCATGCTAGGCCATACGCCCTTAGCACTCGGTTTGCTTGGGCATTCCGATGCTAGGGGTATTTTGGTCTTTTGTTGATTTATTACTATTTCTCGTCTCGTCTTTCACTATTTTTCGACTCGGCTTCTGACGCTCGGTTTCGACGCTCTAAGCTCGAATTTCCGACGTCTAAATAAATATTACTCGGTCGACTCATTAATTCCTTCCGAATTAATTCGTCGGTTCGGTTTGTTGAATGCTTGGGTGTGACCCGAAGGGTTCAGTCAAGATTAAGTTGTAATATTAATTATTCATTAATATTACTGATCGGAAGCGGCCTCCACCCAGGCATTCCGATCACTTGACCTCACTGAATATATTAGCTTTCTAATAATTCTGAACCCACTAACGGAATAGTACACTTGTTCGAAGGACACCATTCCTTTCAGACCCCTTGTGAACTAATGCCTTGAAACTTGTAGTCACTAGACAACTTGCTCAAACTTTCTTATATGAGGTCCATCTGTTGTTGCTTCATAGGGTCATTGATTTTGAGGGTTAAAACCTTCAATGCCTCAGTCACGGTAGTCAATTGATTCTTGAGTTCGTTGACTTCTTCTTGAGTTGCCATTATCTTTTTAGCTTTCCTCTTTTGACGAATCGGTTTTTCAAAAAGTAAGACTTGAATAAAGAGGTTGTCTTTGTTAATCGCCCTTCTCTCCTCGACCAAGTACTGTGGAAAGGGAAATTATGGATATTCATTGTTAATTATTAATCTCCCTTCTCTCCTCGACCAAGTATTGTCATGTCCATCACCCGGGTCGCCTTGCCCATAGTTATAAGCATACAGGCATACGACACCTCCGCCCAACTCAGGTTACCTACTTGCCCCAAATCACTGAGGCAAATAAGTAAGTCGATAGCAAAACGTTCTCCCAGATCACTCAAGATAGTGACGGAAAGAACGTGAGCAATGTATATCTGAGCCAGCTGCTCAGGTGTACACTGCCGATCAAGCTCGTCGGCCAAAAATTCATTGGCAAGAACCGAGTACGGACAAGACTGCACGTACACGTGAAGGGCCGCTGCGAGACGGTCCCCCACAAGGTCACGCAGCCTCTCATCTGACCCCTTAACGATATCTATGGCTACAGTCTCACCTCCAAAAGGAAAACCCGTAATCATATAGAAATCGAAAGGGGTAACTGTCATCTCTCCCCAACGAAAGTGGAAAGTGTTGGTGGAATCCCACCAAAACTTCAGCAATCCACGGAGGAAAGCTGACGACGTAGGGTGACTCGATAAATCCCGAAGAGTCGCCAGTTGGGGGCTGATCCCGGAAAGCTCCACAACCTCCTTTTCCACCTCTGGCAAACTCTCAAAACGGGCTCGCAGGTCACCAGAGTCGTATAGATGCATGCTAGGCTCACTCTAAGGAAAAGTAAAAAAAATTAAAAAAAAGCGGTTATGGTTTGAAAAGGAACAAAAAAAAAATGAAGGCGGAAAGAACTCACGATGCCGCGTCACCCTCTAATCGAGACATGATGGTCTGGGTCCCACTTAAGGACCCCAGGGTCCTAGTTGGGAGGAGCCTCCCAAACCACATCCTCCTGACGACGTCGATCGGCTGTGATGCGTCACTCCTCAACCTCCTCACAAGGACGGTTCACCCTCTTTCGAGGGCGGACCGCCTCGTTAGGACCCTCTAGAATCTCCTCAGCATCGACGAATGGAGGCGATTCCATACTATGATTGGATAAGGTTTCTTTATTAGTTTACTCCCTCCGTCCCGGTTTAGTTGCAACAGTTTGACTGGCGCTGGATTTTATGCAAAGTAATTGACTTGTTTATTATAATGTATGTAAGTTGGTAGTGGGCATTTTTTTATTATAGCTAGTGGAAGTGGGCCATAGCATTTTTTTTTTTGGGGGGGGGGGGGGGGTGGGGTGGGGTGTGCTGTTGGATACACGTGCATCTAACATGTGAATCCAAAAAATTTGATTCCTTTTTTAATTTTTGCCGGCAAACATCATAGTGGATTTCATTCCACCGCCAATTTTTTCATTACACCACAATACCAAAATTCAAAACTAGAAATTTCAACAAAATTCAACGTTCTGGAGTGTCGGGAACAACCCACTCTCCGTGCTCTACCGAAAAAAACGCACTTGGAAGAAAAACGTCCGGTGGAGTAGTCACTTCACGCTCTCAAGTGTGGAGAACGTCTGGCGGAGTTTCAGGAACTATTGAAAATGGTTCTACAGAATCATCGACCCAAACCCCAATTACATCAGAATTGGGGTAGATGAATGAGTCTTGATCTTTGTTTTTAGCTAAATCAGGATTAATTTGATGTTTTTCAGTATCATCCATGAGATTTTTTCTCAAATCTACAGTAATTTGTTTCATGATTTGGGGAAGAAGATGAATGGAAAGAACCTTGAAAATGGGTTAAAATAATTCGGAGTGAGAAAGTGAATTGCAAAAGTAAAAGTAAAATAAAAAAAAATATGAAGGAAAGAAAGTGGCGTGTGAAGTGAAATTAGATCAGGGGGTATGGGTAGGGGGGTGGGGGTGTAAATTTTTTATCATTTTTTTACAAAAGTGAAATAATAGTGGGCCATTGATATTTGAGATAAATATTTAAAAAATAGTGGGACCATGCCTTTTATAGAAATGTTGCAAGTAATTTGGGACGGCCTTATAAGGAAAGTGATGCAAGTAATTTGGGACGGAGGGAGTATTTCTTTCTGAAACTAAGATAATATACATGTTCTAGACCCATTTCGGCAGCATAACGGCTACCAATAGAGCAAAACACGAAAATCGAATGCCACCCATACTTGGGGGCTACGATACCTGCAGTTAAACTCAGTTCATGGGGGCTTCTAACACCCACAAAAGTCATCCTATACTAGTTTCAACTAAGCATTCAAGGGATTGTGTTTAAAAATCTCAAAGAATAAACTACTCCTAGATGAATAACAGTAATACAAACATGATTATCGTCTACCAAACAATTTTGAGGTTTAAACATGGCAGAAAACGAGCTAAGAGTATACTTCGCGCCATTTTTCAATTTCAAAATTTGCAAAATGTGAATTATGAAAGTTATACTAGTTCCAATACTATAATCTACTTCATAATTAGCAAATGCAACCAAAATGGGAAAGAAAAAGCAACAGATTCAAGCAAAATTCGAAGAAAAAAAGCAAGAACGAACTTAAACAAAGAAATGCTCATATAAGGTTCAATACTTAACCATTTTTCATGAAATTTGTTTCAAAACACTCCTTAAACATGGCATAACATCATGGAACAAACACTTTCAAGAATAATTGACCAAATCAAAACCCCCCAAATTTGAAAATTGGGGTTTTAATGGTTCAAAAATCGTCCCAATTAAGCCAAAATCAAACGAAATTTGACAAAAAACATACAATTGATTATGGCAAATATGAATAAGGGACGAGATCTACTTCCTTTGGCTTCAAAAATTGCAAAAAAACCGAGCTTTCTAGAGAGAGAAAGGGGCGAAAATGGTGAAGGAAGAAGAAAGAATGCGAACTGAAAATCGCGTTCAGCGATTCTTTTTGCTGATTTAAATGTCGCACGCAACTGAATCAGCTGTGCGTGACATACCAGTGCAACTCAGAATGATGCGCGCGCCTGGCCAGCGCGACCAACTGAGTTGCGCGCGGCTACTGGTCAATAAAATAACCGGCATCCATATTTTGATCTGTTTGATCATTTTTCAACAGTTTTTGCACGTTATTAGACGTAATAGTGTGCAATTTATAAAAATATTTTATTTGCTTTTCATATTGTAGTTTATTTTCTTCTTTGTTAGTTTTTTACATTATTTTGCATGCACACCATGCTTTGTGCCTTCCTAAGCATATGTTTTGAACGTTTTTCGTAAATGTGTCTTAAGACGTTCTGTAGTGGTGCTTTACGTAAAAGCTCCCATAGACAGGTTTGTCATTTTACTGTACTGAAGTTATAAATGTCCGGCTTTTCTACTTTTTTCACATCCAAAGAAAAAAGGAAGGCGTCACCATGCAGTGTAAAAATCCAAGGTAAATTGTACAGTGTAAAATTGTATGGCGTAGGTGTTGCGTAAAATTTCACTTCAGCCCAAGCTTTGTGAGATCTACCTCTTGGAACTAAAAGGTAGAGGATTACTTTAGGCGTTAGCTCACTAGTCGACAGGCGCGTCGAACCATCAGAAACATACACTTCTTGATTGGAAGCAAATACGGTAATTAGTGAGCTTACTGGCTTACCAGACAGTTAGGGTGTCCGTCCACCCCCTGTATAAAGAGCGACGATACGATGTCGCACCTATGTAGTCACGTTCCCCCAGTCCTGAGACACATGTACTCATCTTGTGGACAAAACTGCTGAGAGAGTTGCTGACATTCTTCTCTGTCACTGGATTTGGATATGTGCCTCCAGTCATGAGACATGTATTTCTATCTTGTGAACATTTGGTTCGAATACCGAAACATTGAGGCTCGAATGCCGAAACATTGAGGCTCGAATGCCGAAACATTGAGGCTCGAATGCCGAAATATTAAGCTCGAATGCCGAAACATTGAGGCTCGAATGCGGAAACAGTTAGGCTCGAATGCCAAAAATGTATAGGCTCAAATGTCGAAAACACCTTTTTCATCTTTTTACTTAGTTAAAGTTAGGCTAAATTTTCAATGACATATCGAGGGACTTTAGACCAACGATGACATGATAAAGAGGAAATCACCCCCCTTTTACTCTTTTTTAAACCAATCTCTTCTTATGATTTGACATCACCCAGAACACCTTTACTTGTACTAGCGTTGTACAAAAGCAAAGGATAAATCTAGATTCTTTAGCGAGTTAAGACTAAAAATAACTTTTTTCTGGCCTTAATAGCTACTTGTTTCATACACTTAGCGAATCGAGGATCGTTTCTACATCCTTAGCATTTCTGAAAGATTCTCTACTCTTTGAGAACTTCGCAGAATGAGTCTCGGATTTATTTCCTTGACTACTTTAATCATCGTCTATTCTAGACTCGATCAAAGTGGGGGATAACTGTAGATACCTACTTTTGGCCTCCTGTCCCGACAAGAGGTGCAACGACAACAAATAAAACCATCTTCATGTTAGATCGAAGTGAAGAATGCTTATGGATAAATGGTTAAACCACAAAACACAAAACACCAGCCCAAACGAAGAAAAAGAGCCAAACAAAGTCCAATTAATTAAATCCGATCATAATCAGGCTTAAGCCCGTACTTAAAACCCAATAATGACGGATTTAGGAGCGCCTAGGTTAAAATCAGCGTTGCCGCAGAAAATTACGCACGCATTCAGTTGCGCGTGACACTCAGCGCAACGGCCAAAGTTGTGCTCGTGAAAGATTCAGAATTTCAGAAAATTGGAAAATCGAATCTTGCCATAAAGCCGCGCGCAAGACAATTAGTTGCGCTGCTTATAGCAGCGCAGCTCAATCACTTGCGTTGGATGGCCACGCGAAACTCATCCAGTTGCATGCGACACCTATTACGGCTGAATGTTCAAAACCCTAAACCTACCCATTCCCTATAAATAGAGGCTTAATACGAGGCCTAAAGAGACAGAAATTAACCCTAAACTCAGGCCAAAAACTTGTGAACTTGTGCTACGTAACCCCTCTTGTCCTAAACACTCACCCCTTTGATATTTTTTTTTAGGTTCCCCAACAAGAAGGAGTCCATAAGTGTTCTAAACGGAGATCTAGCAAAGAGAAGTGGTAAATTCCCGAGCACTTAGATAAATCACTCTTATTTTCTTGTTTAAAAGAACTTTAATTAATTAATTAATTAGTGTTGCTTGATCACTTGAAAAGGTTTAATCAATCAATTCCACATAGTATCTTGCATTAAATAACATTAAAATTGAATAATTAATTGTTGGTTGATCACCTAAGCCAAGGCGAATATTGTTTATTTCTTGTCATTTTCACGAATTTTATTAAATAAAGAATAACGACGTTGCAATGTAATTCCTATGTGAATTAATGTGTGTAAATAAAATCAGCTAACTTAGTTTTAGGTATCGTGTTGCATATATTGTTTGGTGATGAAATTGTAAAAAAGGAAGAGTTAGTAGAGGTCGTACCAGGGGCTAGGATAGCGATTCCCCCCTAAAGGGAACGTTATTTTAGTACCCTCGCTCCCGAACTCATTTCTGGTTTATGTAGACCAATTTGGGCATGGGTAAACTCACGATTTGTGCTAATTATTCCATGAACTCCACATGGAAGAAAGGCGTGAACGAGGTTTATGAGTTTTTCTAAAACTCATTGGCGACTCCTACTTGTTTCTTATAAAAAAAAAGCATATTGATAGAATCAATTCTAATTCAAGGTCCCCCAAACAGTCAGAAATTCAAATCCTACTACACCTAAACAAGTGTAAAGTCCTACGCTTTTAAATGGCCATGGGAATCTAAGGAAGGACCGCCTTACGATGGGATCACCCTCCTTACACCATTCCTTAATACTGCAGGAGCAATTATAGATGTGAGATGTGGCAAATTGACACCCATTTATGACTCGCTTTGTATATTTTATTCACACTTAATGTATTTGACATTATTTACTTAATTAGTGTGCATATTATTATGTGCTTGACACCGATTGCGTGTGATTATGTATTTATTAATGACGCAAAAAAAATCGTTATTTTTCGTAAGTGGAGGGTACTGACCTTCCCAAAAAGAAAAAGAAAATCAAAAAATGGGACTAGTTTTACAACTTCCCCAAAATAAAACAAATATAAAAAATGGGACTAAATTTACAACTTCTCCAAAATAAAAATAAAAAGAAAATGGGACAAGTTTTACAACTTCTCCAAAAGAAAAAGAAAATAAAAATCAAAATGGGACAAGTTATACAACTTCCCCAATAGAAAAATAAAATAAAAACAAAAACAAAATAAAAATAAAGATAAAACTAAAAATAAAACTAAAAATAAAATAATGGGAGAATTTTATTAGGAATAAAACGCTCGAAAAACGAGATTGGAAGATAGACGGTGAAGGAAAAACAATTAAAATTCGGATAAAAATAGGCCAAGGATAAAAATATAAAAACGCGTGACCGCCATGACACGGCATAATATACCGTGTCACGGCAAAAATTGTCGTGTCATGGCATTTTGTCCCGTGACACGGTGGGATTTCCCGTGTCACGGTGCGCAAATATTGCATCGGTGTACTTTGCGCATGTAGCTGGATAGATTTTTTCGCGTTTCTTAGCGTTTTTTGGCTATAAATTACGACCGGTTAATTCGAAATATGCATAATTATGAAACATAAAATAGTTAGAATTTCATATTTCAATAATAACGTCTCAGGATTTTGATAATACATTGCGTGACTGGTCATATTCTTTGACTAATGCAGACAAAAGAGAGCTAGAATTGTTTCATGTCAGAGGCTTATTAACATTAAGGCATGTAGCAATTGAACATGATTTTCAGAGGGCGGCCTTAGATTATTGGAGTCTGAAAACTCATTGTTTCAAGTTTGATTATGATGAAATATGTCCTCTGCCGGAGGAATTTGGTGCTATCTTTGGCTTTCCTGCTAGAAATCTCGTTGCAATGCCTACTCTACGTGTATATTATTACCAAGATTTTGAACGTCATCTGAATCTGACATATCCAGATTTAAATAAAATTGTGTGGTAATGAAGTAGATCTAGAAATCTTGCAAATTTTTATTTTAATCATCTTGTCTATGAGTCATATCATGTATACCGTAGAAGGGTTATATTTTTTGCATGTTTAGCAACCTTTTATTTGCAAACGGTAGAGTAGGACATGCTTGTTTAGCGTCTGTGCTTAAACATGTTGAATCTAGAAGATCTCCCATGCTTACTTGCCTTGAAGAAACTTTGCATGGTCTCGACAAAGCAAAATCTGACCGGAAAGCCATCAGGAAGGGCTCTCTAGTATTGTTGCAGGTAGAAACTCACTCTAATCAGCCCCCGTGACACGTAGCAGGTACTGTGTCACGGAAAAGGGTTGTCTCGACACGGTGCATACCGCCGTGTCACGGTGCATACGGCCTCAGATCCTAAATACTCGTCTATAGACTCAGACCCGGACTCGGACCCAGACAATTCAGATTCATCAAACATAGGACCTTCACCAGTGGTCACTTCCAGCTTTCCTCCACTTGGCGTAGTAATCTTCATCGTCTTGCGCCATCCCTTTAAAACACCATCAGCCAAGATAATTAACTTAGAGGGGTCAAAATCTTTGCTTGATATGACAACTTCAATGAGCTCAGAATCATCATTGCGGATAGGCTTGGGTTTATTCTTTTCTAGCCCAAAGCGAAGATTAATGTTCACATCATCAGAGCTTGGACTAGCAGGTTCCTCGGCTGTGGAGAACTCATCGTATTCGTTGATGAAGTCACAATCTAGGAACATCTCAAAACCTGGCTCACGCTTCCCATCGTGGACAAAACGCTAGAAGAATTCATAGCATGGGAAGTTTTCCCCTTCTTTGATGTACTGGCCGTTCAGAGTGAAGGGATATGGATCCATGGCCATTTTCGTCTTCATGGTTCGAGCATTGTTGCAAGACTTCATCTTCAAGATAGCCTGTTTCATATATTCTTTTGTTGGCTTGAATCCCAACCCAAAGGTATCCTTCTTGGATGCACCTGGATGGCCCTAAAGTTCAGCCATTTTCTTTTTGAGTCCAAGGATCATTCTAGGGAAATGCCCTTGCCTCTTCATAATTGCATTAACATTGGTATTCGAATAAGGATTGAAGTCGAGGTGACACTTCTCCTCTTCTTCGATCATGAGAACATCATCTAGCGAAAACCCCCAGAGATCCTCATCTTCCTCATCATGTTCGACATGGACAATGGGAGTATCAATAAATTGAATGCACATGGGGGAGGCATTAATGGTAATTGGAATCCCTCTAACTATAGCTTTTACCTTTTTATGCAACGACGACGGAATCGCCTTTAGCTCATGAAGCCAAGGACGACCTAACAGCAGATTGGAAAAAGCCTTAATGTCCACCACCTGAAACTTGGTACGACGTTCAATGGCTCTAGTAGTTTTTATGCCCAACTTCTTTGTAGTGCGCAGTGGGAATACATTGATTGCTGAGCCATTATCAACCAGACTCATGGGAACATTCATCTGCCTACACACCATAGTGAGGTGTAAGGCCTTTTTATGTTGGTCCCTTCCGGGGGCAGATCCTTATTAGAAAAGGAAATCATATTATTGGTATTTGGCAATTCAGTAGTGAGAAAGCTGACTAGTCCTTGAGGAGTCATATCACTATCAACTCCTATTTTCATCAAAGCATTCATCACAGCCTTTCGATGCTCGTGAGAGGTGGCCAAAAGCTTCCATACATTCATTTCCACCTTAGTCTTTTGTAATTGTTTGATTACATCGTTGTTCACGGGGTCGATGGGATCAATTATTGGTTGTGATTGACGTGGAGGTGGAGGTGGACTAGGTTGTTGCAACTGCCATTTCCGGTGAGAACCTTGACCTCAAGGTCTCCCCAAATATCTTCCCTAGTGCCAAGATATGAACAGGCTATATCTTTGAGATAGACGTCTTCGTCGTCACTATCCCGAATTCCATTCACTTATTCACAGCTTGAAACAAAGACAACTTCTAGTAGAGGTTCATTCACAGGTTGAACGAGTAGTAACTTATCAGAAGAGACTTCATCTCTCATGATAGCTAAAACATCAGAAAGTGGACCTGTTTGAATATTGGGCTTCTTGCCCCCTGGAGGGATAGGAAGTTGATTAGCATCAATCAGGTCTTGGATCGCGTCCTTCAACCTCCAATATTTCTCAGAAGTATGACCTTTGCCTTGATGAAACTTGCAATGAGCATTGGGGTCATAGCTAGCAGTTCTGTTCTCTGGTCGAGGTTCTAGAAAGGGTCTAATTGGCATGATCAATCCGTGACTATGCAAACGATCAAAAGCAACATCATAGCTCATTCCCAAAGGCTTGTAAACCCTTCTTTGCCTTTGGAATCTATGAGCGGGAGCATTAAGAACTAACACATCATTGACGTTGATGTTATTGGTAGCATTATTCGGCTTGGAAGACGAAGAAGAAGGAGTGTCGTTCTTCTTGTTTTTCCAAGTCTTGTTGTTGTTGTTGTTGCTACCATCAGTCTTCGTCAATTCATCCTTTATATTGATCCCAATATAGTACACAGCTTCAAAGGTGTTCAAAGGCAGAAACTTCAAGTGCTGCTTGTACTTATGAGTCAGATTTACAATTAAGAGGCGAACCATCTCCTTCTCCTTGGGAGGATCTACCAAGAGTGCAGTCATTTCTCTCCACCTGATTAGATAAGTAGTAAATCCTTCATTCTCCTTCTGTTTGAGAATGGAGAGTTCACGTTCAAAATTCTTAGCTTAGATGTTACATTTGTAATGGTTCATGAAGCTTTCAGTAATATCCTCCCAAGTTGCAACATGCTTGGATTCTAGAGAGTAGAACCACTATTGAAAGGCATGCTCCAAGGAAAGTGGGAAAACAGTAGGGAAGAGTGTCACATCTAATCCATTATGAGCCATGGTCGCAAAAAAAGCCTTCAAGTGGAATATTGGATTATCAGTAGGCTTGAACTTGGGAATGTCAACAATGGAAACCTTCTCAGGAAGCTTGTCTTATATGGACGAAGAGGTGACAGGTTGTTCCACATAGGTGAACTCTTCAGAGATTTTACTCATTTGCTCTTTGATCTTGTCCATTGCAGCCACATTGACATTGTTTTGATTGTCTTGCTCTACTGTGTTGACTCTGGTAGTGAGCGATTGCATCATGGTAGACAATCTCTCAATGGACCTGTTAATGTTCTCAATATCCTCCTTAGAAGCCATTGGTTGAAAGTAAACTGGATATGGATTTTTTGGAGATGATTGTGGTGGTTTTTTTTAACACCTCTTAGGTATAAGAGGTTGTTGAGGTAGTGACTCGAAGCGTAACAATCTACCCCTACTTCTTAACCAAGTTTTGTGACATTGAAACAAATACACCTTTAATGACTAGACTTAACCTTGACCCATCCGGAAAAGAAAAGGCAAGAAAAAAAAATTCAAAATTTTTTTTTAGAAAAAAGTATGTATGGGAGGATACCATCCGACTTACTCCGAAAAAAAATTAAACAAAAAACGACACAAGACCATCCTAAAGTACGGTTATAAAATGGTGCACGACTCAAGGAAAAGTGTGTCAACTTGACACGACATGTGAGTGATTAAGTGAGGTTACGGATGCGTGTTATGACCGTACAGCTAGACATGACATAGACCAAAGACCAAAAAAAGACTGAATGAACCAAAATCCTGGGCACCGTGTCACGGTGCTAACTGTCGTGACACGGTACAGTGCACCGTCAGACGGTACAAAGCACCGTGTCACGGCACTACACATCGTGGGGCGACAAAGCTGCCATGACACGGTGGACAGTTCCAGGTCTAATTTTTTGTAATTTCTAGGTTTAAGTCCGTACTAATTACTAGGTGGAAATAAAAACCCTCGGTCATAGGTTAAACAAAATGAACAAACACATGTGGGTTAACACCAAATAAACCACGTAGCATTTAATCATGATGGTGCTAAAAAGTTCGCAGCCTAAGGTCATGATCTATGTTCAACTACTGGTCAAGCTTTGGGTGTCAAAAGGATACCATAGTTAAGAGTTTGGACACGTTAGCAAGGGAGCCTCCCTTGAAGGTGTATGCCAACGGGCGGCTCCGCGAGTTTGTGATGAAATCGAACTCGACTCCATGGTTTAGGTGGATTTAATAATTGATGGGTGTCATAAATGGCACCCATTTGATGAGCATTTAGGTTGTTTTCACCTTCTTTTCATGTCTTTCATGCTTAATAAATGCTTAGTTTTATGCATTTGGTCTTGGTTTTACATTTCCTCTCTTATTTTGTAGCTTTTATGCATTTTGTTGGTTTTTCTACTCTTTTCTCCTTTATTTGCTCTATTTTCGTGGTTGTAGGTGTTGTACGAGGTTCAGGTCTTGATATTGGTGAATTACTAAGGTGGGAGATGCTTTTGGAGCAAGCTCATGGCAATTGGAAAGCTCAAGATGCAAGGAAGTGGATTCTCCAAGTTCTAGCTCTTGCGCTTTCAAGCCGTGCTCTCATGAAGATGGGGTGTTGAACCCACAATCAAGTGCTTTTGGGACTGCCTCTCTTAGTGTTCATCATCATCATGTTATGCATTCATTCGAAGACCTTAGCGAACGCACAAAGCCGCGAGAAAGAACGAAGAAACCCAGATCAGCGCAGGCGTGCAAAGCACGGGAGCGGGCGCGCCACCTTCCTGCGCGGGCGCGCCATATGCGTGCACGGGCGCGCCTCCCCTGCTCGCGCGGCCGCGCCTCTCTGGGTACTTCCTTGCTCGGTATTTGTTCGCGCCTCCTATATATATCTTTGTAACACGATTTTTGGGGCAAGTTTAGAATAAGTTTTAGAGAACTAGAATTCATAATTTTAGCTTAGTTGAGAGCTTCTCTCTCTAGTTTTAGGGTTAATTTTAGGAGTAGATTTTAGAGAGAGAAATTTAGGAATTTCAATGGTGATTGAGAGATTAAAGATTCAATGGTGACAATTGTGTTGAAGATCTTCTCTATTATCAATGAGCATTACTAACTCTATCTCATTTTATTGATTTGATTTGATGAGGGGTGGAACTAGGTCGTTGAAACTAATCCTCCCTCGATCAAACTAAATTTATAAACACTTAACAAACCTATATACAAGTATAGAGGCAAGTAAAGGATCGAACCCAAAGGAACGGTAATGTTTAAGCGCTCTCAATTATGTGCCTAAGGTAGGTCGAAGACAAAGATAAAGAGAGAACACTAACAACTAACAAACAAATAAACCAAACAAATAAAGCACTAGGAACAGGGATCAACAAGTAATCATGACAATTGTAGCAACTCGGGCACAATATGCAAATCAATTATTGTGAAGACAAATGGAAAGCTCAATCAAAAGAGTCAACAAGCTATCTCCTAGAGGTTAAACTAGCACCAGCTACGAGAGACTCTAACTAGGAGCATCACTAATCAAGCTCAATCGACAATTTCAATTCCTAAATCAATGGTTCATATCATTAGAAACTACAATGCAATCTCGCATAATTCTCAAGGCCTAATCGAATTACACACATGCAAACTTCCATTAATCACTTTAATCTCAACAAATAATCAACACAATCCCCAAATTAAGCACAATCAATCAATCATATAAGTCTCACCCAATTCTTAGCAAACAACTACTCTAACATCATCATCTAATCAACTAACAACTAAGGAAATCAAGAATCAACAATATATGAAGAACAACTACACTAATCAACAATCAAACATCAAAATCAAACCAACAAATATGAAATCAAACAAAGCAATAAAATGAGATAGAGTTAAGAATGCTCATTGATAATAGTGAAGATCTTCAACACAATTGTCACCATTGAATCTTCAATCTCTCAATCACCATTCAAATTCCTCACTATCTCTCTCTAAAATCTACTCCTAAACTAACCCTAAAACTAGAGAGAGAAGCTCTCAACTAAGCTAAAATTATGATAAAAAATCTAGAAACTTGCTTCTCAACTTTTTCTAAAAATCGGGTTACAATGATATTTATAGAGAGCGCAAAAACAAAAACTGAGCAAGCAAATGCCCAGGAAGGCACGCCAGCGTCTTCCTGGGTTTCTTCGATCTTTTCGCGGCTTCGTGCGTTCGCTAAGGTCGCACGATTATGATGATGATGATGATGAACACTAAGAGAGGAAGTCCCAAAAGCACTTGATTGTGGGTCAACACCTCATCTTCATGAGAGCACGGCTTGAGAGCGCAAGAGTTAGAACTTGGAGAATCCACTTCCTTGCATCTTGAGCTTTCCAATTGCCATGAGCTTGCTCCAAAAGCATCTCCCACCTTAGTGATTCACCAATATCAAGACCCGAACCTCGTACAATACGTACAACCATGAAAATAGAGAAAATAAAGGAGAAAAGAGAAGAAAACCCATGGAAATGCACAAAAGCTACAAAATAAGAGCGGAAAGGTAAGAATAAGACCAAAAGCATAAAACTAGGCATTTATTAAGTATGAAAGCCATGAAAAGAAGGTAAAAACAACCTAAATGCTCATCAAATGGGTGCCATTTATGACACCCATCAAATACCCCCAACCTTACCTTTTGCTCGTCCTCGAGCAAAAAAAAAACCAAGGGAGAAATGATGAGCTTATCCAAGCAAACAAAAAGAAGAGAAGAGACAAGAATATACACTAACTCACTTTCGTAGGAGTCACGGTCAATTTTAGCAACTAAAGACAAGCCATTTAAACCCCTAGATCGCCCTAGAGGACGAGTGATGTTCTCGTAAAGGTTTCCTAAGAGATTAACCTATAACTCTCGTAATAATACAAACAAGGCAAAGCATGAAGAAGAAACCAAAATAGAGGAAAAGAAAACAAATGTTCATGAAAGGACTTTTCCAAATGTACAAGCATAAATTAATGCAAATCTTTCTAAACAAGTAAGGGAGTGCAGGTTCTAAGATATCTAAAGTTGATTGAAACACAAATATGCTAAGCATAGGAACTAGAGAAATGCAATCCACTTTCATCCCAAACGGTCTTACCGCGTTCTCCCTACTAGTCTCATATCTTCCCCTAGTGAGCATCTTAAAAGTTCCACGAAGGAACCGAAAAAAGAGATAATTTTGGGCTACTCGACGTCTTGACAATGCATCCCCTTTCCTTTGGCTTTAACTCATAATGCCCTCCCTCGATACATGACTCAACCTCTAGGTCGAAAGGTCTTTCCCAATGGTTGTAACGTAAGGGCAAAAAGGGTGAGGGTAGGCTTAATATTTAAAAATTTGGCGGTATTCCTAATTAGTGAAGCAAAGGGTGATCAAAACTTCTCCTCATAACCAAGCAATCGCCAAACAAAAACAAACTAACTCCCCCAAGCTTATTCAAAGCTATAACCACAATCATATATACAAAAAGCGTAAACGCTTCTCCCCCAAGCTTAAAGGAAGCATTGTCCTCAATGCTTGAAAAGGGGAAAAGAATCACATCAAAATATTTTGTTTTTTTTTTTCTTATTTTCACTTTTTTTGTATTTTCATTTCTTTCAAAGCAATTGTCCATGCCTCTTTAACTTAGGACGGCTTTTATAATTTTTGCATTTGCATTGTCCTTGCCTTTTTTACTTTGGATGGAATTTTTCATTTATTCATTTGCCATTATTCACACAAATATTACAACATAAACTCGCTTTCAAGAGAACCAACTATCCAAACTCCTCCACCACAAACTCCAACAATAATGATCAATTGCTTCATAAAAACCAAGAACGGAAACAAAAATGAAACAAAAGGCTCGAGATCTAAGGATGTGGCTTTAAAAGAAGGGAAAAAGCTCAAATGGTTAGCAAGAAGGCAGATTTAAACCCAATGAACTAAAATGAAAGAAAATTAACCTAGAAAAGAAAAATTACCACCCCGAAAAGATGCCTTTGTCATCCCTAGATGGTTCGGTCTCGTGTTTGAGAATTATGAGTCAAGATTCTAGATTAGGTCCGCAATAGTCAAGGATCCATGCCGCTCATGCAAATATATGTTGAAGGCTTGAAAAATAATGAACCTCACATGGATGTAGCAAAAACTCACTATTGGTGTCGATTCGACTATAGGAAGCAACTACCAACATGCCACAAACAAGTAGAATCCGGTTTCATGGTCCCACTAGTTCTAACCAACTACCTTAGCATGCTTTATCCTATAATCAACCAAGCATACTCTCAAACCGTGCACACCGTTACCATTTAAGAAGAAAAGAATTCAATTAAACAAGTCCAAATGTTATTATGTCCAAAGCAAGAACAAAACAAAACACATTGCAAATTTGCCTTGAAAGAAAAAAAAATCTTTTTGGGATTTTTCAAAATAAAGAACATGGAAATGCATATACAAAGGTGCATGGCATATATGAATCAACATCCCACCAAACATGATAGAATACCCTCCCCCAATCTTGTATGAGACATTACACTCAAACATAAATCAAATAATCCTTGGGAGGGGAAAACAAGGAGATCAATCCAACAAAACCAACATATGTCCAACAAGTCATCATCCACTTGAGAAAGAGCAAGGAAAGATATTACCGGATATTAGATGGGTGTAAATACCCACAAATTACCCAATTAAACCTTTCAAAGCTAATTTCCTCAAGAATTGAACCTTGCCTTCCATATTCAAGCAAAAATAGGAGTCAAACTTCCTTGATTCTAGATCCAAATCGAAGCACCAAAGTATATCAAGTTATGTACCTAGCAAAAGGCACACAAACATTTCCATGAGAAATTCTATTTTAAAAAGAAAATAAAATGAAAGCAATAAAACACGGGTTACTTCCCGAGAAAGGCTTGCTTAAGGTCCAAGCTTGACTGCTCTAATAAATAATATTGCAACGAACGCAAGAGCTTGTCAAATGCACTACTACACATTTAATAAGAAAGTCAGTGTGCACATGACAAAAATAAGGCATTCAACAAGCTTAATGCACACCTATGAGGAGAGAGATGCCAAGAGAAGGAAGAAGAATCAAACGAAAACTCAACAAAATAAGAAGAAAAAGAAGAAGAAGAAGAAGAAGAAGAAGAAGAAGAAGAAGAAGAAGAAGAAGAAGAAGAAAAAGAAGGCAAACTCTCCTATAAATATTTTTGGGTGGCAACATCACCTTTTTCCTCAATTGGAGACACATGAGCCACATACAAATCATCATAGACATGAGGGTACCCGATGGGCTCATTAACAAAGGAAGGGAGGAATATAGGAGTGTAGGGGATATGGTTGAAACTCCTTGAGAAAGAGACATGAAAGAAGGGAATAGGGGCTATGGTCTCGCTAATGGACTCTTCCTCATCACCATGCCTCAAATCACCCATAAGAGCATAGAAATCAATCATAGAATCCTCAAAAGAAGAACACTCATGATCACCATCTCCCTCAAACATCCAACTCCCAAGAGGAACTACATAATCTCCTCCGCTACATTCATGAACAACAACTCCCTCAACTTCCTTAAAGCCTAAAGTCTCAAAACCATGCATGAATGGATGCAAATTCATCTCAAAATCATCTCTCTCCCATGAAGCATTCTCATTGAACTTACTTAAAAGGCTATGGGAATTCCTTTGGCACTCAATAAACACATTGGACATAACCTCAACAAGTCCAAATACTCATGGATAGAAGAGTCACATACATACACTTGAGACTCATCACAATCAACAAAGGAAGAGATGTCAAGATTCAAAATATCATCAAAATCATCATCACTCTCGACTCCCTTTCCTTCACTCATATGCTCACTAATAGGACTCTCTCACACTCTTGGTTGCTCGTGAATATTCTCATTATCATTCTCAACACACACATTGGATTTGGATTTTTTAATAGCAAGCGTCAAGGATGATATTTGGCGTTCTAGCTCTTCACTAATCCTTCTTCTCTCCTCCATTAGAGCTTCCCAAGTAGCATTAGGAGATTCAAAAGGTGTAAAAAGTTTAGGCTCAACAAGAGAAGAAGAAGTACAACCAAGATTGGAAGAATCAACGTTAAGATCACGAGCATAGATATCACATTGGGGGGTGGGGGCACATTTAAACATTTGAGATTTGTTAACTTGAGCATGCAATTCATTATCATGAACAAAAGAGGAAATAGAGTTGGAAGAATTTGTTCTAGGTTCAACTATGGGATCATGTGACACATCATGGGAAATCATGCTAGCATTAGAAGAATTAACACATTGCACATAAAAATTAGAAGCACGATTACCCCTATTATATACTTCCCAAGCAAACCAAACATAAAATTCCCAAGCATCATCAATTGAAAATGCTCTAAATATACCATTATGCATTCCTTCAACTATATCCCTAGTTTGCTCATTCAAACCAAAATAACAAATCTCACAAGCCTCCCAAAGACTACAGCGATGATAGTAAAGAAATCCCTCAAGTCTATTGAAATATTCACAAACAGGCTCATTATCATATTGAGGAAAAGATAGACATGCCATTTTTTCACAAATAAAACAAAAAATCAAATAAGAGAAAAGTATATACAAAGACCTAGACTCAAGCAATCAAAAACAATCAAACATAGACACCGTTCCTCTGCAACGGCGCCATTTTGACGAGGGGTGGAACTAGGTCATTGAAACTAATCCTCCCTCGATCAAACTAAATTTATAAACATTTAACAAACCTATATACAAGTATAGAGGCAAGTAAAGGATCGAACCCAAAGAAACGGTAATGTTTAAGCGCTCTCAATTATGTGCCTAAGGTAGGTCGAAGACAAAGATAAAGAGAGAACACTAACAACTAACAAACAAATAAACCAAACAAATAAAGCACTAGGAACAGGGATCAACAAGTAATCATGACAATTGTAGCAACTCGGGAACAATATGCAAATCAATTATTGTGAAGACAAATGGAAAGCTCAATCAAAAGAGTCAACAAGTTATCTCCTAGAGGTTAAACTAGCACCAGCTACGAGAGACTCTAACTAGGAGCATCACTAATCAAGCTCAATCGACAATTGCAATTCCTAAATCAATGGTCCGTATCATTAGAAATTACAATGCAATCTAGCATAATTCTCAAGGCCAAATCGAATTACACACATGCAAACTTCCATTAATCACTTTAATCTCAACAATTAATCAACACAATCCCCAAATTAAGCACAATCAATCAATCATACAAGTTTCACCTAATTCCTAGTAAACAACTACTCTAACATCATCATCTAATCAACTAACAACTAAATAAATCAAGAATCAACAATATATGAAGAACAACTACACTAATCAACAATCAAATATCAAAATCAAACCAACAAATGTGAAATCAAACAAAGCAATAAAATGAGATAGAGTTAAGAATGATCATTGATAATAGTGAATATCTTCAACATAATTGTCACCATTGAATCTTCAATCTCTCAATCACCATTGAAATTCCTCACTTTCTCTCTCTAAAATCTACTTCTAAACAAACCCTAAAACTAAAGAGAGAAGCTCTCAACTAAGCTAAAATTATGATCAAAAATCTTAATGAAACTTGCTTCTCAACTTTTTTCAAAAATCGGGTTACAATGATATTTATATAGGGCGCGAAAACAAAAACCGAGCAAGAAAATACCCAGGAAGGCGTGTCCGCGCTGCAGGGGTGACGCGCCCGCGCCCGTGCTTTGCGCGCCCGCGTTTTCCTTGGTTTCTTCGATCTTTTCGCGGCTTCGTGCGTTCGCTAAGGTCGCAAGATTATGATGTTGATGAACACTAAGAGAGACAGTCCCAAAAGCACTGGATTGTGGGTTCAACACCCCATCTTCATGAGAGCACGGCTTTAGAACGCAAGAGCTAGAACTAAGAGAATCAACTGCCTTGCATCTTGAGCTTTCTAATTGCCATGAGCTTGCTCCTAAAGCATCTCCCACCTTAGTGATTCACCAATATCAAGACCCAAACCTCGTACAATACCTACAGCCACGAAAATAGAGGAAATAAAGGAGAAAAGAGTAGGAAAAACCATAGAAATGCACAAAAGCTATAAAATAAGAGATGAAAGGTAAGACTAAGACCAAAAGCATAAAACTAAGCATTTAGTAAGCATGAAAGCCATGAAAAGAAGGTAAAAACAACCTAAATGCTCATCAAATGGGTGTCATTTATGAAACCCATCATGCTTAATATTCATGTTTGTTTGGATTGATTTTGATGCTTGATTAGTGTAGTTGTTCGTCATATATTGTTGATTCTTGATTTCTTTAGTTGTTAGTTAATTAGATGATGATGTTAGAGTAGTTGTTTTCTATGGATTGGTGAAACTTGTATGATTGATTGATTGTGCTTAATTTGGGAATTGTGTTGATTAATTGTTGAAATTAAATTGATTAATGGAAGTTTGCATGTGTGTAATTCGGTTAGGCCTTGAGAATTATGCTAGATTGCATTGTAGTTTCTAATTATACGGACCATTGATTTAGGAATTGCAATTGTTGATTGAGCTTGATTAGTGATGCTCCTAGTTAGCGTCTCTTGTAGTTGGCGTTAGTTTGACCTCTAGGAGATAGCTTGTTGACCCTTTTGATTGAGCTTGCTATTAGTCTTCACAACCATTGATTTGCAGATTGCTCCCGAGTTGCTACAATTGTCATGATTACTTGTTGATCCTCGTTCCTAGTGTTTATTTGTTTGGTTCTTCGTTTTGTTAGTTAGTCAGTGTTTACTTTTAATCCTTAGACTTTGGCCTAGCTTAGGCGCATAATTGAGAGCGCTTGAACATTACCGTTCCTTTGGGTTCGACCCTTGACTTGACTCTATACTTGTATATAGGTTTGTTAAGTGTTTACAAATTTAGTTTGATCGAGGGAGGATTAGTTTCAACGACCTAGTTCCACCCCTCATCAATAACTCAGATGAACCCTTATTGCCATGAGCGTTTTTAGGTTGATAGAGCTTAAATCCCCCGGGGTTAAGACGTATGTAGAACACACACGTTTTTTTTAGAAAAACCGAAGGAAGTTGAATGTGAGAAGAGAAAATAAGCCACTTGACAGATTTTAGGACTGCCGTACCGTGACACGGTGCCCAGCGCTGTGACACGGCCGCATCTGTCGTGGCGTGGCAGTCAGAATATCTGACTGATGCCCTTTTTTCCTTCGTTCGCAATCAAGTTATTCAATTTTTCCTACGGGACAAACGTAAATGCGACGTTTGAACATTTATGCATATGCAAAAAATGCCAAATTAATCACAAGAATACTTTTTAATAATCTTTCAAGTCTCATCCACTCATCTTAATTAAATACCGATCACTCAAATTGATAAATAACCAAGAATCCTCCCCAGTGGAGTCGCCAAATTGTAGGCGTCGTTCAAAGTGCGCCTATGTTAAGCATATAGTGAATATGCTTGGCACTCATAGGAAGTGGGAATTGACACACGATTAGGGACACGATTAGGGACAAGGAAAGTAGGGAGCCGCCAACATGTTTTTAAGGAACTTGTAAACCGTTCACGGATCATAAAAGGCAACCACGATAAAGGGACAACGATAGGCAACAACGATTGACCCGTGAATGTTACACCCTATTCATAATCCATGAGATTACTAACTCCATATGGTTCGGAACCAAGAAAGGAGGATCGGGGATGATGGTACGAAGTGAGTCATGGAGTCACATTCGTCCGTATTGGCCTCTACTCGATTCTTATAATGAATATTGATTCCTGCGATCTCTAAGGCATGCAAACAAAGATTCAATTTGCTCCAAACTATTATTATGCTAAATTGGTTGAATATTAATGCAACACATAATTCTAAAATATCGTGATCACTTGATTAAACAACAAACAAGATTAATAAGGAACCTAAACCGGTCGTCCATATTATCTTATTAGGCGTAATTTTCAATTACATATTCCCTTTAAACATGCAATATAGTGATCAATAAATATTAATATAATAAACATTAATATTGGAAGCAATTTAACAATAAATCCAACAACATAAAATCATTAGAAAAATAATACAAATAAAAGGAACATAATTCTTACTTTGATTTTGTTTTCTTGCATCTATAAAACAATAAACGAGTTAGTAAATTCAAGGAAATTCAATAAAATAACAATTAAATTAAATAGAGTTCATTTTGGGCCAAACCCTCAAACAGTTCTACCTTTCACGCCTTGGTTTAAGGACAGAACCTCAAGTAAACTACGAACTCCTTGGAGTGCTTAAGGCAGGAATTTTGACAGAATAAGGTAGGCTAGTGTTTAGGCTAGAGCATAGAAGAGAGAAAAGAGAATTAATTGGTGCCCCGTACATCAGAAATGAGGGGGTATTTATAGGGAAAATGAGTATAGGGAACACACGGAACCCTAAAAAGGATAAAAACCTTAAAAACACTGCTGCGACACGGCAAAAAATACCGTGACATGGGAAATTCTTGTGTGACGCGGGAAATATTTGACCTACGAGTGTTAAAACGCGTAAAGGGTTTACACGGAAAAGACACGGAGCTGTCCCTTGTCACGGCACTGGCACCGTATCACGAGAGATTATGTCGTGGCGCAGCAGTATGTCCCGTGACACGGCACAGTTTGTTGTGACGCGGTAGACTCTGTTTCCTTTTTCCGTCCAAATACATTTTTGCCCTAATTACGTTCAGCCTTTTTAATTGCCGATTCATATTTTCGGGCTATTTCTGGTTTATTATTTATTAATTGCTAAAATAATAATAAAAAAAGAAAATTGAATAAAAATGTTTGGGCCAAAATAAAAATTGAACTGTGCTTTGACCAAACATTAAGACTGATATGTTGACCATTTTATGAACTGAACTTAATTAAATGTGATTTTTAAGCACTCTCGGTATTAAATACTAAACCCGACCAATAATGGCGATGAAAGATTGTTCATCATCGGGTTTGGTTTCGGGGAAACATTTTTAGGTGTCTACACTTTCCAAAACGACCATGGTCGTGAATTTGATAATGATCTGTTTTTGTGTCAAAAATGGAATGATTTTTTACTTTTCTTGTCCACACACATCATCTCAAAATGGCAAAGTCGAACACATGATTAGTACTTTAAATAATATTAAACGCACCATATTATTTCATGCTTCCCTTCCACCGTCGTTTTGGCCTCATGCCTTAGAAACGGCCACCTATCTCCTTAACATCCTACCCACCAAAACTCTCAAATCAATTACTCCGGCTCAATCTTTATTTGAGGTTGTTCCATCTTATAGCCACCTGCAGGTTTCTAGGAGTATCTGTTTTCCAAAATTGTGTGCTACTACTCCACATAAGCTAGCACCTCGTTCTTCGCCATGTGTGTTCTTAGGATACCCAGCCAAACATAGGGGATATCGGTGCTTAGATCTCACAACAAATAAAATGATCATATCAAGACATGTCACTTTTGATGAAAATACCTAATTTCCTTTTCAAAATCTAGCCAATTTTCAATTAACTTACTATGATTTTCTAAGTTGTGATGATCCGTCACCATTATGGAAACAACATGCATTATTGCTTGTTACTCCTTCCTCCGCGCACACACCAAGGCAGGCTACTCCACAAGATGGCTGCGGTGCGTCACAACCAGCCATAGGCGAGCTGCAGCCAGCTGCCGCTGGAAATCCAGTAAGACAGGCAGCAGCCCTGACTACGGCCAAGCACTGACCTAGCGCATGCTGGTATTCCAGCGGGCAAGGCAATCGCACGGCCTAGGCCTGGCAGCCCCCAGCACACTTCGCCAGTCTAACCGCACACACCAGCATCCCCATCTCCCTCTCTACATTCTCTTACCCTCACCTACACACCACCGCCACTTCGAGGGCATACACCACTCACTCCTACTCCAATGTCATTATCTCCATAAATGCAAACGAGAGAAAAGCATGGAATATACAAACCCAACCCAAAGTTTGGCCTTCTTACCACACCCGCTCATGCCACTTATCAATTTTCGCTTCTAAAAACACATAGACAAGCCCCCTCTGACCCAAATTGGAATGCGGCAATGCATGATGAATATAGTACTTTAATCGAAACAGGGACATGAGATTTGGTACCTAGGCTTACGGAGGTGAATATTGTCAGGACACCTGCCCCAATCTACGTCAGTACTTTTGCAGATGGGGTTTGTCATTGCTAAAATGGATAATTCTTTATTTGATTTCCTCCACGGGAATGATATGGCATATTTGCTACTATATGTTAACGATATTGTGTTGATTACATCCTTAGATAAACTACGTGAGAGTATTATTTCTCACTTACGGAAAGGGTTTTCGATGACTGACTTAGGTCCTTTGAATTATTTTCTGGGTATTGTTGTCACTCGTATTCCTTCATACTTGTTTCTGTCACAGCAAAACTATGCATAGGAAATTTTTGAGCGTGCAGGTATGAGCAACTGTAAACCTGCGCAGTCTCCAGTGGATACTCAATCTAAACTCAGTGCAGATGTTGGACCTAAGTTTCATGATCCAACACTTTATCGTAGTCTTGCAGGTGCATTACAATACCTCACTTTTACTCGCCCTGATATAGCTTATGCAATTTAGCATGTTTGTTTATTCATGCATGATCCTAGAGAGGCTCATAATTATGATGCATTGAAATGTATTCATTGATCATGGGTTACATTTATATCCTTCACCTCCTACAAACTTGATTACTTATACTGACGTAGATTGGGGCAGGTGTCCTGACACTCGACGCTCCACTTCTAGATACTGTTGTTTTTTGGGTGACAATCTTGTTTCTTGGTTGTCTAAGCGTCGGCATACTCTTTCCAAATCAAGTGTAGAGGCAGAATACAGAGGTGTCGCAAATGTTATTTTCGAGTCTTGTTGGCTCCGTAATCTTCTTTTAGATTTACATTGCCCTCTCCGGAAGGCCACACTTGTTTATTGTGATAATATCAGTGCAATTTATTTATCTCATAATCCGGTACAGCACTAACGCACCAAGCACGTCAAAATGGACATTCATTTCGTTCGAGAAAAGGTGGCGTCGGGGCATGTACGGGTCTTACACGTTCCTTCCCGGTATCAGTTTGCAGACATTTTCACGAAAGGCCTACCTCGACAATTATTTTTGGATTTTTAATCCAGTCTTAGCGTACGTCCTCCTCCCGCTACGACTACGGGGGTGTGATAGAATATAGGATTGATATTCTAGATATTCTGTTATAGTAAGATATAAGTATATATTTTGTAATTATCTTTTGAGATTTCCTAACGAGATTAGGTCTCATACTTGTAACCTTATATATTGAAATCAATGGAAAACTCTCCAATATGAGGAGTTTCATATTATCTGACACTGAGGATACCAACAATTCATATATTGGATTATTGATTGGGACATTGATCATGCAAAAACGAGCTTAATGTTAAGCAATGAAATTCCTTTCATCGAATAATGTTCCAAGAAAGATGTCACTTTTCTTATTGTAGTACTCTGTATTGGCTAAGATTAGTTGTCTCAATACGCAACTACTTATATTAAGACCGAGATGAAAAATTGATACATACAAGTACTTGTATAACTTAACTATTATCGAGAGTACATTTGTGGAAAAAAGTCATAATCTTCATTTAATTGTTGGAAATTGGAATAGCTCGACAACTGTTTTCTATTTGAGCAATTGGAGTATATCCTTATTGAGTAAGCATCACATGTTCTACTGATCTCTTACAAAAAAGAACTGACAGTAGCTTTTAACACTCTTTATAACAGAATCCAGAAAAAAAAATTCTGACTTATTATTGAAAACAGAAGATCACAGAAATTCTGTTCTAATATATACTTTAAGACTATAAATGATCAGACACCAAGGAGAGAGTAAATCCAACTAGATTACAAGTATGCAAGATTTAGATGGAAAAAAGAAGTGTTGCTATTTTATTTCCTGAGATTTAAGAACTCACTTTGCAGGTTTAGTAACAGGTAATTAACATATAATCATATCATTACATTGACATTACAAGAGAGGAAAAATAAAGTAAGAAAAAAAAATGTTGTCCTCTAACAACCGCGATACAAAATAAATCTCTGAACATTAGGTTATAACAAAATGAAACGAATAGTACATAATCGACTTGATTTTATAACACCTTGTAAGCTTATTAACAGATAGGCAGAGGAGTTCCATTCCACTCCTCAAGGCAAGCAAGAAGGGGATCGATGATCTTACCCTCACACAATGCATTGAATACTTTGTCACATTCTTCTCCTGGAGATACCACCTTTTCTCCGGTCAGCAAGTTGGTCTGAAGCTCTTCGCGGACAAACTTGTACAATGGGTAAGACCGGCATTCATTAATCCTGTTTGGAATGGCAGAGTTACCACTCTCGTAAGCAGCCCTTGCTGCCTCTACCTCTTTAGGAAGGCGTGCCTTAAGCTCCTCCTCGAAAGCTCCAATTTTCTGGAAGATAGATGTGCTCACGTTCTTTTCACTGTCACCATTAGCGATAGCCTGATCAACAAGGACCTGTCGGAGCTTCTGCATCAAGGGATAAGTGCAGCTGCAAGGATCGTCAGCATAAGCAAACACGTATTCTCTTTCGACTACTCTGATGAGCTCCTTCTCACAGAACCTTCCAGGGTGGAGCTCTCCATTGGCACCGGTAATCAGGACTCTTCTGCATACTTGGCTTACGGTGTTCTTCACTGCGTGCTTGACATTCTCTTCCAAATGCCTTAAGTCAATAGCCTGGCATAGTGCGACAAGGAAGGTAGATGACATGAGCTTCAAGATATCTACTGCCTCTTCAGTCTTGCGAGCAGAGATGAGACCGAGGGAGTTCACATCCTGGTTGTGTTGCTCTGCACTTTGGACATGGTTAGTGACTGGGTTACCCAAAAATTGGAGCTCGGAACAGTAAGAGGCCATTGCAATCTCAGCACCCTTAAAACCATAGTCCAAACTGGGGTCCCTGCTGGCTGTAAGGTTCGATGGAAGACCGTTGTTGTAAAAGTCATTGACAAGTTCAGAGAACTGAGCAAACAATAGCTTTCCGATGGCAGCAATAGCCAACCTAGCATTGTCCATGGAAACTCCGATTGGTGTTCCCTGGAAGTTTCCACCATGCAAGGCCTTGTTACGCGACACATCAATAAGTGGGTTGTCATTAACAGAGTTAATCTCCCTCTCAATAGACTTTGTAGCCCAGCGGATGACCTCAATCTGTGGTCCTAGCCATTGGGGTGATGTCCTGAGAGCATATCTATCTTGTTTGGGCTTCTGAAGTGGGTCCAACTCGTGCAACGCCTTAGCAGCCTTCATGTATGAGCTACCATCTAAGATGTGCTCCATAATAGCTGCAGCCTCAATTTGTCCTGGGTGATGCTTCAATTTGTGAGTCAAGTGATCAGTAAACTCGGGTTTACCATTCATGACTTCAGCAAAAACAGCTGATATAACCTCTGCAAGCACGGCAAGGACATTCGCTTCAAACAGCACTATTGATGCCAACCCTGATCCAACAGCAGTACCATTTACCAAGGCCAAACCCTCCTTGGGCTGAAGCTCAAAGAATCCCGAGCTGATTTGTGCCAACTTGAAGGCTTGTTCCGCATTAAGGACCTCTCCATCAGGGCCAACAGCCTTAGAGTTGGGTCTGCCTGTTAGCAGACCAGCAATGTAAGAGAGTGGGACAAGGTCCCCTGAGGCAGTGATTGTTCCGCGAAGGGGAAGACAAGGTGTAATGTTACTGTTGAGGAGGCTGGTAATAGCCTCTAAGATTTCGAAACGGATGCCTGAGTATCCTTGGAGAAGGGTGTTGATTCTCACTAACATAGCTGCCCTAGTTGCTGTGTGAGGCAATGTGTGGCTTGTTTCCTTTCCATTGCCAAATACTCCAGCGTTCAAAAATCTGTTACAACATAAGATAATTAGGCTCTATCCGATTATTAAACATTAAATTAATCAATGCACATGATTTATCATATACGAAGTATTATAAAGCTAATAAAGTATCATTTCAGAAATTTTGTTATAACCGTTAACTTCAACTAGGATTATTAGTTCAATTGTGGGGCTATTGACTACTATACTGTCCCAATTATGTACTCCATCTATCATTTCAAGCTTACACAAATTGACTTTTCCTTGTATTTTAAATATCATTTTTAAACTTCATAAAATTATAAAAATATGAAGTTTTAAATATAGGCGACGAATCAAATCTAACAAAATTACACAGACAACTTGACAAGATTAGTGGAAATAAGTAATGAGAACTTTCTTTGAAGGTTTGAGGGGAAGGAGAGTAGTAGTGATTGGATAATCACAAAGGAAGTAACTTTCGGGACCAATCCTTTTAATTAAGAAGACTATTCAATACGGAGTAGTTACTTATATTTCCTGCAGTGCCCATTTATATTGTCGGCGGGGATAACTATGCAATAAGTGAGTATTGGTGGGGGTATATTTGTCATTTTACAGTTCTAGAGAAAAGGGTGGAAAAGTAAAATAACGAGTATAACGTGTTGCCGGCTTTTATGTAATAATAATAATAATAATTAATAATGGTTTCTATAACACATTCCATGATAATGATATGACGCGTACCAATTTGGCAATCATACATCCAACAGTCAAAAAATCCACCTCTATAATATGGCTGATATTTTGATATTTGATGAGGAGTTGTTGGATGAAAGTGGTTATATATATATATATATAATAAGCTTATGTAAAAGAACAAGTTATTATTGGTGAGCTAATCATGCATAAAAGAAATTAATTCAACTTTTCAGTGTAAGACTTGTCCTCACGATACGAGTTTTTCCTCGTAAAATTAATAAACTTGCGTGTTAATGTACTCTAATATGTCTTTTTAATATTAATATATAAAAAATATAGATATATATAATTGTTTAAATTTTATAATAAGTAGTCAAATTGATTTTTTTTATTGTTTCATTTATATTTAATATTCGTATTCGATCCAGTATGGCTCAAGTATTACCTAATTTCAACGAAAGACTAGACCATAAGGATAATTTCTTGGTGTGGCACTATTGTCAACTTCAAAAGTAGGTAAACATCATGCTAACAAAAAAATTGAGGGAGGTTGGTGAATGTGTGAAGAATATTATTTCATGACAATAACATATCTTGTATCTTGATCTAATAAATCGTAAGATAGATTTATAAATTGATAAATTTTATGTAGAAGTTTGGTATTTAAGTTGGCAGAATTTTGAGGGAACAAGTGTTTTAAATTTTGGAATTTTGTGAATCTTTAAAGTTCAAACGTACGGCCATATACCATATGTAGAAGTTAATTCCCATTTAGTTAATTCAATTATATGATTAGTCTTTATAAACAAGTAGCTAAGCAAATTGACCTACTATTAGGAGTTTCAACCAACGCTTAACAAACAAATTTGACAAGTCTTTTCAATACTTTCATAAATAAAGAGGACTTAATGATACTAATTTATCGAGCTTTATCTAGTTATCTTGAATTAAGGTTTTTTTTTTTTTACAAATTAAGTAATTAATTTATTTTTTTAATTAATAATTAGTCAGTTAAATTATTCATATAGAGAGTCATAAACGACAATGATTGTAGCCAAAATTTATATTCTAAGAAGATTTTCGATAGTGGGGTGCCACCATCCATATGATTCCAATCTAACTGGCATCCCACCGTTTGATCACCTTCATTCGATCAGCTATATTGTTTACTAACTTTGTCAACTCTGGACTATACAATATAGTAAATTGCACATGGTTTCCAACAATTTATTATACAGCGTTAATCTGATGGCTTCAACAATTTCATGCACTACTAGACACAATTAATCAGACAAATCCGCCATCTATTGAATTTATATACATAAACTATAATTAATTATTGATTCTATATCATGTATTCATGAGTTGGATATCGTAACTTACACATGCATTTCGACATTTGAAATTTTGTGTACAACCTACGTCTCCCTCGGTCTCCTCCTATGATGGAGGTCCGTTCGAGCTTTTACTATCCATTTTTAGTATGATATAAAGTACAGAGTATAATTTTAGAGTATGTATATCAAGTTATTATTATGATTAATTAATATACACCTATACAATTATACGTTTCATAAAAAATTAAAAAAAATATATGATAAGTAGGATGAATTAGTAGAAATTAGTTATAAGACCGTCCAACGAAATTCACCTTTAATCTCATGAAAATGACGAGTCAGCAAATAATTATTACTGCAAGTCGGTCGTACTCCAACATAAAATTAATTATGAAATTATTATGATCTTTTTGAAGACCGTGTGTTCTGCAATAACACTACAAAATTCTTTGTCCTATGTAAACTGTTGAAATTAAAATACTCATTTTTATTTAATAAATATTTATACCAAGGAAATATAAAAAGATTTTTCACCATTTTTGCATGATTCAAGGGTCCCACAATTTTAATGTACGAAATTGATGTAACGTAAGAAAAAGTAAGTACACCAAATAAGATCTAGTAATCTAGTGTTAAAAACTTAAAACGAATAAACCCAAATTCATAATTCTAGAATTTTTTTGGTGACCAACATCCATTCAAAAAAAATTAAAAAAATAGCAATTATGTATTCGCAAATCGCAAGTAATATCCTTTGTTGTAAATAATACAAAACGGAGATAGTAATAAAATTAGCGAGAAGAATGAGTAATTTGGTTACCTTATAAGCTCCTTTTGAAGCGCACCACCTTGCTTAGTTCTCCGGTGAGAAGTAGCCCCAAAACCAGTGGTAACACCATAACTATCAGTACCTTTACTCATACTATCCATCACCCAATCACTACTAGCTTTGACTCCGGCACGAGCCGACTCAGCGAGCTCTACCGATGCGGCCTTCGCATCGGTGGAAGCCGCAACGGCAGCCACTTGAGCAACCGTTAGTGTTTCACCTCCAAGACGAACAGCCGGCTTACGATAATCCTCAACCATCCTCTTCACTTCTTCGAGGTGGCTGCCGGATACGGCTTCGGCAGCCCTTCCCCAGTACAATGGGTCCTCGTACTTGACTCCGTCACCAATGCACAAACCATTGTCAGGTGATCCGCTCTGGTGGTTCTCCATAATTTATCTTTCGGATTTTTGTAAATGTATGTAAATGCACAAATAGTAACAGAGGACGCCGAAAAGAAGAGGAAGATGATGGGAGGAATTTAAGAGAGTAGTTGTTTGGTATGATGGAATATGTAATGTAAGGAAAATAAATTGATTTGTTGGGAGGAGAGAGGATGTTTGGGCTATATAAATAGAGTTTAGAGAAATGAGAGAAAGGGGGGAAGGTGTTGGGTGTGGTAGGTAAGGATAGTGGTGGGCCGATAAAACAACAAGGCCTAAAAGAGTCCATAATTTTTAATTAAAAAATAAATTAAATATTTAATTTTATGAAGAAGGGGTTGGTTGGAAGAAATTATGACCGTTGATTAATGAGTTAGATTATATCTATCCAACGGTGGAAGATGGAGAGTGGACCATCTCACTAGGAAATGATGGGGTAAGTTCAAGAGAAGGGTTGTTGAAGTATGACTGTATGTTATCCGCCCACCCTTAAATTAGTCAAACATGGACAATTTAGTTTTTATTCATTTTTTTACAAAGAAGAAGATGAATTAGTCTTGACTAAGTTTTAAAATAATTGGTGTGTAAAAAACATTGTATATTGGTTGTATAGTGACTCTAAAATGATAAGTTACTCTTATATACACGTAGTAGATTACAATCACCTAATAGAACTAATATCTAAATATTTTTATGTGAAATTAACATATTTTGCTTATTAAACTATATATTAAATGACCTAATAAATTAAATTTATATTAGGTCTACCAAAAGAAGTTAAAATATATCTTAAGTACAGGTATCAATTCGAGTATTTGGGTCAAGTTGGTATAGGTCGAGTCTGTCTATTTTAAAGTTGAGTTATGCTAAATTATTGTGTCCATGCGAATCAATATTTGAATTAATTATTTTTCAAATCATATTGGATCAGGTCAGATTTTAAAATCTCAAATCCTAAAGATCATCGATGTACATATATTATTGTATATCAAGTTTACAACAACAACAAAAAAAAAATAAAAAAAAATAAGGGTTTTTCTAAGCTATGCCTCCCAAGTTCTTCGGTTTCGAAGCTGTACCCATGCATTTTCAAATTTATAAGTTGTGTCATCCACCTCACGATATTTTATCAACAATACCCTTTGACAGCCATATTCGTTAACGAAAGTTAAGTTATTTTATCAACAATGGTGTCGTGCCGTTATTAATTTGACACGTGTCCCGTTCTAATTGGTTTAACACTTTAAAAAAAAATTTAAAAACTCAGAAAATAAAATAATAATAAAAAAAAAAAAGTTATTGTTAATAAAAATTAGTTAGATTGAGGGTACATATTAGACGTTTGAAAAGGTATATGCACAGCTTAAAAACCGAAAAAGTTTAGAGGCATAACTTAGAAAAAACCCAATAAATAATTAGTCTTCAGGGAACTAGTAAATTAGTAACTATAAAAAAAGGACCCATCATTATATCGGTCTATCCAAATGGGTTTTGGTAGGTGGGAAAATAAACTTCGGAGAAATGTTAGTTTGGTGAAGTTCTCATTAAGCAGTAGGAAATTTGGACTGTTTTTTCTCCACAAACTAGGGGGCCATGACTTTTTTGTGGGGTTAATTGAACCTGTGGATACTACCTTTTTGGTGAGCGTGGAAACTTATGAATAGCGCATTCTTTTCATTTCATTAATGTTAAGAGGCATATTGTGAATTAAGTGCATGAAATTGGCGAAATGTTTTGTATGTAATGTAAATGATCACACAAGATAGCAACCTATGCGTTGTTCGATCTAGTGGATAAGGTTTGTCGATTTTGGTGGTAAGATCTTGGGATTAATCTTCATTATAAGTACGTGAAATAACAGTGGAGCTAAGGTTTGTCTTATCTTTTACACTTTCAAACTCGATTAGTTTATACGTACTATTAAATTTAAGTTTCAGAATTAATATATGTATTTGTTTAGTGTATTTTAGTAATTCAGTTATCCTACAAAGACATAATCAACAAAAGTTATCACTGAATTATAAGATTGTAGATTAAATTGATAGTAAGTGAATTTGATCAAGTATCAAAGCCATTTTCACGGAACAATATTCGAGTTGGTTTACTTTGTAAGTTTAATTATATTGTTGCATTGCTTAAACAAAGTCAGAGATTACTACGTATAAGGGGTTACTAATAAAATAATAAGTCTACAAAGAGTAAAGGCTAGTCCAAAATCGCTGAAATGGATTCATGCTCTAACTTTCAAAGTCCAAACTAGAGTCCAAACTAGTGTTGAAAATCTATATACTACTTTAATTAATTATAGTATCCTCATAAATTTCAACTTATGCAATCACAAATTTATAATCTTGGATTGTCATTAAAAATCCTCTTAGATTTAATTATAAAGTAATACCACTTTGTTGTAACTAGTAATTAACGGAGATAGTATAAATAAAAATAAAAAAAAAACTAAATAAAAATAAATAAATAAATAAAAGTGATTACTAGTTTTGGTTTAGTATAGAACTAGGTTAAGTCCCGTGTCATGCACGGTCATTATTAAATTTTACAACAAATAAATTACAAATAATAGTGTAATTCAACATTAATTTATCTAAAAATTTATTTGTAACAAAATAACTTGAATTTTAGTTTATACCAATACCAAATACTGAAATACGTAAAGGTTATTGAATTGGATTGTATATAAAAAAAATAATAGAAATTTAGAATCTATAAGGTTTTATGTAATAAAATTAAAATATTAACTTAGCTTTGTACTCATATGCGAATTAATATACATCTATCCTTAAATTATTAATACATTTTCACAGAAATATGAAAATTTATTTGATTTCATTTTACTTTAGAATAATCAATATTTCGTAATCAATTTTTTTAATATATTTTTAGTGAGTAATAGGAGTTTTTATTTTTTTTTTAGTAATCATATATAAATATTAGAGTAATTAGATTAAATTTTCCAATATATGTTATGTATACTATAATAGAATGATTTTGTTCTCATAAATGTTATATAATTTTAAGATTTATATAAAGTATGCTACCAAATGATATTTTTTTTAATTAAAATAAATTTTATTGTCAAATAATGAAAGTTGGAGAAAAAAAAAATTGATATTGACAATATTATAATAATATTGGAAAATAATATATTACAATACCTTATTTTAAATCTATCTTAGTATTTATGTAACTAAAAGTTTCCTAGTATATAAAATATATGTACAAAAAATTGAGTATAATGGGATTAAATATATTGTTAAATTGGAAATAACTATTATTGTAGGTTATAAAATGAATGTCATTAAAATATCCCAAAAAAAAAAAAAAAAAAAAAAAAAAAAAAAAAAACGGATAGAAAAAAAGGCGGGACAATTTTTAACCAGGAAATGACAAGTGTCATTCCAGGTTTTGCCTTTAGTATAGGTTTATAGATTCCACTTTTTTTTTTTTTATTAAGTAGTTTCTCGCAAAAAAAAAACAAAAAAAAAAAAAAAAAAAAAAAAAAAAAAAAAAAAAGTGTTTTATAAGGTAGTTTTTTCACAAAATGTCTTTTTTTTTTCCTTTGGTGTTTAGAGAGCCACAAGGACGGGTGATGAGAATCAATCTCAGTATCTATTGCAATCGAAAAAAACGCTCTAACCATTTGAACTATACCTCACCCTCAAAATTCCTCCGTCTCTATGTATTAAATACTACGTAATTGATTTACTATCTGTCAAAAAAAAATGATTTACTAGTTTCACATTGTCTTATTTTCTGGTCGATATGGACGACATAATTTGAACTGAAACCAACCTATTAGGCTACTGTTAAACTTTATCGATGGCAACTCACAATCTCACATCACTTTGGTAAGATCTGATTTACATGATAGGTAGTCAATTTAATCAACTATAGTGCTCTACCTTCTCTCTCTAGAAAGTTAGAAACCCTTGTTCTTATCCTCCCACCGCTTCCCCCTTTCTCCTCCCCTGCTCGCCGGCGATCGGCGCTACTATCTTAGCCATCGCCGGCAAGCCTAGTTCTTCTCCTTTCGTTTTTTTTTTTTGTTGTTGTTTGGTTCGGTTCCTTGGTGGAGGAAACAAGGAAGATTGCAGCTTGGTTTTGTTCCTAAAGTTCACCGGAGTCTTAATCTAGTTTGGGGGTGTCGCCAAGTGTTTTGAATTCTAATATCCAACGATTCGAGGAGCCAAGGATACTCTTAACGCCGCCGTTGAAAGGAATTTCGTTAATTGGTTCCCGACGGTAAAGGTGAAGTTAAGACTAGGGTTTTCCTCACTTAATCAAAGGTTAGATTTAGGTGAGGCGGTCTCTCGTGTTGGCCTTGACGATGTGTTTTAGTGGTCAGTTTGGTTTTTGCCGGTGACGCAATTTTGGGTACTCTGCTTCTTCTTAAGACTCGCTGAGTTACTTAGTGAGTTCGTGGTTATTCGCAAGTTTTCTCTGCTATGGTTGTTGCTTAGTTGTTGTTTTCCTTTGTCATAATTTATTAATGTTTTTATTGCTTTTTTTGCTTGTTTTGTTGTTTAAGTTTTCAGTTCTCAATAATACTCCAACTATTGTTCATAAGTTGGAGTTGTTTTTGTATAAGTTGTTGGCTTGGTTGTTTGGGTTGTTGTCTTTATTTAAAGTAGTTCTAGTTATGGAGGGTTATGAAGTGTGGTCGTTGTTCTTAGAGTCTTGTTGGTTGGTTTTAGGGGTTGTAAGGATAAACAATCCCTTGCTAGTTTTGTTGGTGGCCCTTTAAGTTGCTTGTTCGGGGTGGGATCGTGTTATGGGGGGTTGTCATGTTGCATGTATGGCCTCCCTCATTGATAGTTTGGGTGCTGTCTTCTGTGTTTGTGCTCTTTTCCAGAGGCTAGCAGTATTTATGCAAGCAAAAAGTATCCCCTGCATTTGGAATTTGCAGGGAGAAGGTAAGTTTGAGGGGAGAGGTTTGTTCGCATGTCCTGTTGCTTCTTGGTTGCGGGATGATTTGGGTCTTCATTCATCGACTATCATCCCAGTGTTGGTGTTGGTGTTGGTGATGACAAAGACAGTCATCATTAAAAATTACAATCTTGAAGGAGGCTCCCCATCTTTAATGTTTAAGGTAAGCAAAGTCCTCCATTTTCTTGCATTATATATAGGTAGAATTGCAGGAAAGAAACCTGCATTTTGGTGTAAGGTTTCACTTGGTAGAGTCGTGGAAAAATTCGGCTCTCGAGGTTTGGCTGCCAGACTCTTAGGAGGTGGCTATGCTCTTCAATCCCTAGGAGTGGAGTCGGGTCATGGGTCTTTTTTTCGGTAACAGGGTGCTTTCGACTTTCGGGTGTATTGTTTCTACACTACTTCCACCGGGATTTTGCATAGGTCTTATAGCAAGTTTCAGTTCCCTTCTTTAGTGTTCGCTTGCATTATCTGTCCTTCTCCAAGGTGTTGGTTCGTTTGGCAACTTGTGGTCCATGAAAAGGTTTTGGTCAAAACCTTTTGGTTATCCGAGCTCCGAGGTATATGGAATGATGTACAAGGGTGTAATCATTCACTTCGTTTTCCCTCCAATGGTTTAGCCAAATGGGTTTGGTTGTTTTCAGTTGTTTATTTTAGATCTCCTAGGTTGTAATTTGTCCTTTATTTATGAAGTACTCATTGTCAAAAAAATAAAAAAATAAAAAAATAAAAAAAATATAGTGCTCTATAACATATTACACATATAATTAAGGATGGGTGGAGTTTATCTACTAAGAGTTCATTATATTTACCCGATTTTCACTGATTTAAACTTATCTTAACTAATCATAATTTACCTGAATTCATCTGAATTATTATTGTAATTTATACTTCGAAAACCCTTATCAAAACTTATTAAATCTAAAATGAACTAATCTGAACTTATTACACCTTAAATAAGTGAAAATAAGGTGAACAGAACAATTCTCAAATAAGCATTGTAAGAAAAAGTTCAAAATAATAATGGAATTTTCACCAAATACCCCTGAGTTATTTTTTTATTAACCTACCCATGAAAATTTTCAAATTCACCATCTACCCTGGTTTAACAAAAATTTCACCATATATCCAAATTACTAACGGACCTTAATCTTGTTAGTCATTAGGGTTAAGTATGCCACGTGACGACATCTTATTGGTTATCTTTTTAATTAATTAAGTTTAAAAGTAATTATTTATTTTTAAAAATAAATTTTAAATAAACTATATACACATTAAATTTAGTCGCATTCATCAAATCTACATATACAATAATAACCTTATATCTTACCCACCAACAAATGATTGAGTATACAACTCAAATGTATCGACCAAGTAAGGATATTAATAATTTTATACAAATAACATATGTTTATTAAGATTTATAAGAATAAAAGACATAATTCATCCACTGGAGTTATGGATATTAGGCCCCGTTCATTTCACCTTATTTTTGTTGGAATGAAATTATTTTTACTGATCTGAAATTATTTTTGCTAAACTTAAATTATTTTTACTAAACTGAAATTAATTTTACTAAACTGAAATTATTTTTGTTGAACTGAAACTATTTATATTGATTTTTTATTATATTTCTTCTTTAAGTAGTTTACAGATTTTTACTAAACTAAATTTATTTTTACGAAAATGAAATTTTTTTTTTTAACTAAAATTAATTTTACTGAATTGAAATTATTTTTACTAAATATTATTTCTTAAGATGAAGTGAATAGAGCCTTAATAATACAAAATATATTATTTGCAAAGAAAATAATTAAAGAGCGACAAAATAATGAATGATGTGCTTGTAATCGAATTAAAATTAGTAAGATAGTGATTAAATAAAATATTATCAACAATATATGGAGGATACATACATTGTTAATTTTTATTGAGTACAAAAATGTGGCACAAATTCTAGATTTATTAGAAATAATTCATTCTTATGTACACTAAATAAATTAAAAATATTATGAATTCAATAAAGAAAAAGTTTTCCAAAAAGCAATATTATTAAATATATTTTTAACTTATAATATATATATATATATATATATATATATATATATATATATATATATATATATATATATATATATATATATATATATATATATATATATATATATATATATATATAAATATAAGATAAGCAAATTATACACTGACACTTGTCATTTAAACATAGAGTATATTTTTGGAAAAATAGACATAATGCGTATCATATACTAGGGTTCGTTGCATGCTACATACTATGCTAATTACTATTTTATAACTAGTGTGTGTGCTGAGCAATGCCCCAAGTTGATTAGTAGTTTGTACTTGTTTAGTTTAATAATAATGTTTGATGATTTTTTTTCTTAGTGTTTTGATGATCATCTTGTAAATTTCATAATTTGAAAAAAATATTCTGTGATAGGATAATCCTATTCAATATTTAGTATATTACGATTTAAAGATATTAAACAACTATTGATTATTTAACTGAAAAATAATATCATTATTTTCATCAAATTCAAAAATTAAACGAAGTTTTTCAAATTTTAAAATTAAAGTTGTTAAATCGTCTTATGAGCATTACATAATGGGAACAAATAGGACAATTAAACACTAATCATCTTATCCAATTTAACAATATTTTGGTTGGTAATAAAGCACAATAATTGGATAGCTAGGTGGTAATTAAGACTTATAACTTAATAATTATTGGTCTCGCATTTAACTCTTTATATAAGCATTTGTAAATGTCAAATTTAATAATTCCTCTGTTTTTTTTTTTATATATATAAAATGCAATACACCTTCTGGACACGCTTTTTTAGGAACAGATTTAGTAATGTAAAAGAATAAATTAATCAGAAAGATTTATACACATAGTACTTAACCCTTTTATAATCTTAGTGTTGATACTATTTTGATAAAGTAGCTCATTTATCTAGTCTAATTAAGGGTCTGTTCTCATACGTTGAAATTCAGTTCAATTCAGTTCAGTTCAGCTCAACTCAGTTCAGTTCAGTTCAGCTCCTAATTTTCTTCTCTTATAAAATATTCAGTTCAGTTCAGTTCAGTTCAATTCAGTTCAGTTTAGTTCAGTTCAGTCAATGAGAACAAGCCCTAATTATCTTCAGTTGAGTTCGGTCAATGAGAACAGACCCTAATTATCTCCAAAAAAAAAAAAGCGTGTCAAAAAAGTGTGTTGTATTTAAAAGAAAACAGAGGAAGGTACATGTTATGGGAGAGATGCTACACATAAACTTGATTTATGTGGAGTAAACATAAACTTCCAATGAGAAGTTGCCACATCATTGCTAACCAAAAAAAAGAGAGGGAAAATTGGGGGTGGGAGGAGGAAACTATTTGGGTTTTGGCGCCACAAAGCAAGGTTTAGTGGGAGATATAAGTTAGGCGCCAAACACGCTTTTAATGCATTTTAATCTCATTATTGTATTACTAAACAACTATATTATGATACTAATAAACAGAATTTATTACTAGAAATTATAATGTCTTAGTCAGAGGTAGGGGTGTTTAAATCCGGGTACCCGGGTTTTCGGGTACCCGAGAACCCGGGTACCCGGATTATCGGGTAGTTGAACAGCCGACCCATGTCCCGACCCATTATCGGATTTCTCGGGTCGGGTCATAGGGTACCCGATTTATAAATTCTTGATTATGCAAAACTGGAAACAAAATTACTATCTTTCAGGATTAAGATTGTAGTCATAAAAAGCTACAAAAGAAATTGTAAATTAAAAAAAAAAAAAAAACAAAAGAAGTTCTCTATAATTACTTCAATTATTAGATCTGTCCATTGCTCAAACACAAATTGAATTTAACTACTACTTGTAAAGAAAATCCATTACATACTCAAAAATTTAGAATTCATAACAAGCTTAGTGAAGTAATTGACTACAAGATTCCCAAAAACATTCAAATAAATTCTTTAATTTAGGATCCAAAAATCCCAAACTTGTTTTACACATTCATTTTCTAACAAACCCAATAATTATATATTAAAAAAAAAATTGAAAACCAAAGAAGGAGATCTGGAAACACCGCATCGGAAGCATCGCTACCGCACCCAAACACGGAGAATTACATCAGTTCGCACCTGTGTTGCGGGTGTGTGTCGTGTATGCCTTCACGAACTCATTCCAATTTGTTCTCCAACATCTTGCTAGCAATCGACCGTAATTAATTTGTGAGATGCATGAGGGATTGAAGAGTTTTGAGATGGAGGAAAGATAAGAGAGTTGTGAGAATTGAAAAACATGGAGGAAAAGAGGACATGCGACTGTATCAACTATTATGTATGTAGAAGGAGGAGAGAGAATAAAAGTGATAGTTAGATAAACCCTACAACTCTACAAGTAGAAAAGAGTTGCTGAAAAAAAAAAAAAAACCGGGACAGCGGGTACCCGCATCTCTCACAAGCTGGCCCATTTCCCGACCCGAAAATTTGCTAATTTCTCGGGTCGGGTACCCGACCCGGTAGTTTCAAAAAAATAAAAAAAAATACCCGGCTAAATCGGGTCGGGTATTTTTGAACACCCCTAGTCAGAGACATTAATGAAGAGAGGGGTTTTTTTAGAAAAATTGAATAATATATCATTTGATAATATTTCTTATATTATAAATCAAAAAATTATTATAAAAACACCATGAGATTCTTTTTTAATACTCTTTCTAAAGACGTCCATATATATATACTTTATCGAAAATGTTAAATAGTTGGATAATTTTAATCTTACTATAGTTTTATACTATACCCTTAGTTTTTATTCTCGATACCAATAAACAGCGTTTAGTTATAAAAAACAATGGATATAACTTTAAAATAAAGTGGCGGGTTAAAATAAACATCGTTTTATTATGCTAAAATAAATATCTACAAAGTAAGGAGTAACTCTTTAAAATATTCAATTTTTGCTTCAACCACCCAATACAAGTGACAAAATTTAAATTGAAGGGATTAAATGAAATAGTGAAAGGGTAAAATCAAATAGTTGAGGGTTAAAATAAATAACATTTGCAATACATAAAGTAGTTATTGATTACTAAGATATATAGCATTATGTGAAATAAAAGTTTCAAATTACATATTTAATTTATAATAAAACTATTTTTTTACTACATGTAAGAAAATTTATAACTAATCCTTGTTTTATTATCATTTTTCTCATCGGGTAAGGAGATTAGTAACTATAATCAATAAACCATTCATTTTTTTATTGTTTGCAATACTAATATGATCTTATTCCTTAATATTAAGTAATCGATTATTCTAAGGCAAAAAAATTATTAAACTTGTAATTTACATTGTATACATACTAACCCTCGATCAATCTTTTCAAAAAAAAAAAACCTCGATCAATAACTGCTATTTTTAAAAATGAAATGAAGCTCATTCACAACAACACTACTACCTGTTCACATTTACTTAATTTCAGTTCAGTTCAGCTCCAATCAGTGCAGTTCAGCTCCAATCAGTTCATTTCAGTTCAGATCCTAATTTTCTTCTCTCATGTAATATTCAGTTAAGTTCAGCTCCAATCAGTTCAATTCAGTTCAGTTCAATAAATGTGAACAGACCCTAAATCTCGATCAATTGTTTTACCAAAAGTGAAATCACACTTCTTAATCATAATATTATATAATGATTGATTATTAAAAGGCATAACAATTATTAATATTGTAATATACAAATACTAACACTAGATCCATTGTTATACTAAAAAGTGAGAATATAAAAAAAAATCTATTACAAATTAAGTAATAATTATCAAAATATTTAATGTTTGCTTAAAACACCCAATACTAATGATATCACTTTAGTTGATGGGCTAGTGAAGAGTTAAAATAAAATAGTGGAGGGTTAAAATAAAATAAAATTGGAATACAAATTATAGTTATCGGTTACTAATATTTATATAATTGTGTCAAAAAATTAAAAATGCATAATAAGTAAAAGTTTTAAAACATATAAATAATAAAATTAAAAATTTTGAAACTTTGTTTACATCTTGTAAGAAAATATTCCAAACTTATGATTTAAAAATTAAAAATAAGCAAAAGTTTTAAAACATATTAACAACAAAAATAGTTAGATATTCACCATGTTAACATATTGATACTTTATACTTTATAGTATATACACCGCCATTATATACAAACTATGATATAGGTTTTGCATACAATTTAAGTAATTGTTGTTAATACAATATAGTTATTGATTACTATTTAAATAACTTTGTTACTAAATAAATTACAAACTTACATACAAATCATTTTATTTTTAAGACTTGGCCCATTTTTATCCTTTTGTTTTAATCACAATTTTAATCATAATTTAATAAACTCCAAATGTTTCATGGGTTGAAAAGCTTGATGTTTGGTTCTAAAACTGAATATAAATTTCTTATTAATTTGTCACTGAGATAATTCAAGGAGTTAATTGTGTTGCCATTGTGATTTGTGAATAATCCAGTATCCATATTCGGTTACTGATCAATAGTCTAACTTGAACAAATTTTATACTTTGATATTTAAAATTTAGGAAAACTGAATAACATTGAAAATAATGATATTTCCATTCACATAATATAATACATTTCGATTGAAAAACAATATGATTGGAATGAAAATACAACATAATTTGTCTTCAAACCAATTTAATAATATGAAAATCAATAAAATGAAGCTGGTATATGAATAATTTCGAAAAAAAAAAACAAAAAAAAATCACAAGATCTAAAACAACAAGGATTAAGAACAACTAATTAAAAAAAGGTACAGCAAAACATGTAAATTCATATCAAAATCTGAAAAACCAAATAAATTTTAATGGAAGAATTAAAATTTTCAGATTATATAGAAGAATATGAAGAACATCAGAGGAAAGAGAAAAACAAACCACAAAAAATTTCACCCAAAAAAATGAGTGGGGGATTTTTCCCTAATTAGATAGATATCCTATGTTTGATTTGTGAAACTATATATTAAAAAAAAATTATAGAAAAATCTAAAGGAAAAAATTAATAATTCAAGAACATGAATAATATTAGAAGAGAGAAACTAGAGAAAAAAAAAAATCAGACCACATAAAATTTTATCCGAAAAAATTTGAGGAGATTTATTCACTAAGTAGATAGATAAATAAAATTAAATTTGTGAAACATTATATATAAAAAAAATGAAATTATAGTAAAAATCCGAAAAAAAAAGAATTCAAGAACATGAAGAACTCAAGAACATTGGATGAGAGAGAAAGAAAACCAAACAAAAAAAAAAATTAGTAAAAAAACCTGAGAGGAGAGAGAATGGGTGGTTGAGAATTTGGGTACATTAAATGTGTATTGAAAATAGAAATCTGATTTAAAGTTTGATTTGAAAATTTGATTTGAAATTTGAATGAAAATATTTTGAAATAATATTTTTGTGTAACACCCCAATAATTCTCTCTTAAAAACCTGTGAATAATCTGAACAATTCCAAGAGAATTACTGGCGTGCTACCGCCACGTGTTCAAACGTTAAGGCTTTTTCAGAAAATAGCAGCGGAAAAACTAAAATAAATATATATAAGTTTCAAAACCAGTAACCAAAACCAAATTAAATCTTACAACTTGGAACCCTTAAGGCCCTTATTCAAAACTGAAACCAATAGCAATAGTATGAAAGCAAAATTGAGTTTAAATAACTTTGATTGTAAATAGTAAATAAAATAAGAAAAGCAACCAACTCTTCACTCAAGATCCCACCATCTAGAAATAGATGCTGCATGTGTAAGAACCTGTGGTTAATCTGCTCCCCAATATTACAAGTGTAAAAATTGGATCGTCACATGGTCATTGAAAGGCGAAGGCCATGACCAAAGAAAGACACACACAAAAGCACGCAATCAGCAAAGCTGAGTACATACAAGCTGCGAAATAAATTAAGAAAATACCTAACATGCTACTAATAATCAAGCATAAGTATCATTAAATACAGACTCAACTCATGACTCAATTATCAAATTTATTAAGACCTCACTTGTTGATATTAACTAACTCATTTATTCATTTCATTGGATTTAGCAATAGACAAGGTTGTCCAACCCATGTCCCATTTGGAACATCAATAAAAGAAAAACTCCATGCCTCCTTTCGGAAACATCAATAAACATCCAACGACCACAGGCACGACTCCGTGACTGTAGTTAGTATGAGATCTCACCTAACTCATAGTTTTAAAAAAATATTTGAAATAGAAGACTCGTAGATTAGACGGCCTCGATAAAAGTACACGGCTAATACCCCATGTACCCTTACCCCTGATTGTCATTACTCTAGATGTGCACCAATCCAGAGTTTTATTGCTCATCTATCTTACACTTTATGTGATTTACAGGTTTAGACTTAGTGATGACTCATATACATTACAATATAACCATTCCAAACACAATTCAATCAAACATGGCAACTTTCCAATTTTAATTTTTGATTTATTAGTGACAAACAACATTTATTAATTATTCCTTTACTACCTCGGTGTAAAAACACCTTGAGTGCATAAGGCACCCCAAAACCTTAACCTCGTCTTTTAAGACTTGAATTCCTCCTTTACTCAATAATCATGAATGAGTAATAATTTAATCTTTACACTAATCACATACCTTTGCCTTTAACCGCACCTTGCATAATTAGAGCACAAATAATACTTGCATTATAAACTAGTGCACATCATTTGAAATTCACAATGTATAACCAAACAATTTAACCCAGTCAATCCTACACATGATACTAAGTTCTCGATCCGTCCTTAAACATGCACCTACAAGCAAGGTTTCGTAACTTGTACGTACCTTGTGTAAACAATCCGGTTGGCCACTTTAAAACTAGAAGTCGCCTTCTACAAAGTCCTCTCCTAAACCAAACAATGAGAAATAAATCAATACCAAAGCAAATAAATTTACGGAAATACTAAACTACTTTAAAACCTCTTAAATCATCAAAATAAAGCCTTTAAATTGTCCCCAATAGTCAAAGTTAATAATATAACATCCCAACAATAAGTTTATATGTTAAAATTATGAAAATATAGTGTTTAATATCAAATTACAGCAACTTTAAAGTAAGTAAATAAATCTGAAAATTTGTTTTAAGTACATAAAATAATCCCATAAGCATAATTACTTGAAATAATCATTATATAACAAGTTAGTGTGTTAAAAACCCAAAAATATATCAATTCAATGCAATTAGAGGCTTCAAAATAAAAAGTATGAAATCTGAAAATTATTTTTCAGGTTAGAATTTAAAGTTCAAAGCTTTTTTAATCATAAAATACCCACAATAATTATTTTGTAGGCTTTGAAGCATAAAAACATGAAATTAACATAACTTGCTCATAAAAATTGAAACTTTAATAATCTGAAAATTTATATATGATCAAAATAATTATACTTTAACAAAATTTAAACATAGTATAATTAGATAACTTGATTAGCACGTTTTCAAGCCCTAAAACATGAAAAATCATTGTTTAAACCCTAAATTATACAACATATATAATCTGAATTTTATATAATAAATTAAACATGCTAAACCTCATAAATTTATAATCTTTTATAATCTAAACATGTTATCAAACCATAATAATATAATTTAGAACAAAATTTTAATTAAAGATTGAAACTTTAAATCAAAATAACAAAACAAAGTGAAGTGAAGAAAAGGGAGGAAGAAGGGCGAACTGCAGGGGCGGCTGCCTGGTGGTGCAGGGTGATCGGCGGCAAGCAGCGGTCGCCGGAGGTGGTGCGTCTGGCTGGAGGTAGGTGGCGGTGTTGGAAGCTTCAAAAATTTTTTTCTTGGTTTCACGTAAAAGAGAGGAGAAAGAGAGGTGATTTTTTTTTTCCCTTTGTGTTTCACGTGAAAGAGAGGAAGAGAGGTGAGGGTTTTTGTATTTTTATTTGGGCTTTAGTTTTCTAATTTTATTAGGAGTAGGAATTGTATGGTTTGGGCTTGAGTAGAATTTAAGCATTGGGCTACTAATTAAAAAAAAAACTTATGATTTAAATTAAAACTTAATAGTTTAGCTTACTAATAATAAAATCTTATTACTTTTATATCAAAAATAATTCATACTATAAAATTAAAATTAAAATATTCTAAAAATAATAAATAATTATATTAGAAAAATATGGGGGATTACAATCTACCCCTCTTAAAAGAAGTTTCGCCCTCAAAACTTAACCTAAAAATCACAATTTCTCCCAAAACTGTTCAAACTTTTATGTTTTGTATTTTTGTAAATTGCTTGCTCCTTAACAAGTATACTCAACAAACTGAACTTTGTACTCAATGAACTCATACTTGGCCAGAGTTTACATACTTTTATTGTATGTAATGGCAATAATAGTGCATAATGATAACCAAAAACATGAAAATTCAAGCAATAAATGGTATAGTTGAGGTAAAAGCGCGAAATTACATCGCATTCTACCCCCCTCAAAAGAAAAGAGTTACGCCCTCGTAACTCACCTCGTCAAACAACTCGGGATACTTTTTTCTCATCTCTTCCTCGGCCTCCCAAGTAGCCTCTTCGTACTCCTGGTTCGACCAAAGGACTTTCACTATCTTCACATCTTTGGTTCTAGTACTACGCACCTTGTGATCTAGTATCTTGACCGGTCTTTCTTCATAAGTTAGAGACTCATCTAGTTGAATAGTCTCCGGCTGCAAAACATGGGTTTCACTAGGCACATACTTCTTCAATTGGGAAATGTGGAACACATCATGCATTTTCTCGAACACCATTGGCAAAGCCAATTTGTAAGCCACTTTCCCCACACGTTGGAGAATTTCATAAGGACCCACATATTTTGCACTAAGCTTCCCTTTCTTGCCGAATCGCATCACACCTTTTGTTGGAGAAACCTTTAGAAAGACCTTGTCCCCAACACTAAACTCATCATCCCTCCTCTTCAAGTCGGCATAACTCTTTTGTTTATCTTGTGCTGCCTTAATACGTGACTGGATTAGTCTCACCTTGCTCACCATATCGTCAATGAAATCTGTTCCCAAGGTTATTCGTTCACTGTAGTCATTCCAGCAAACTGGGCTTCTGCACTTCCTTCCATAAAATGCTTCAAATGGTGCCATCTTGATGCTTGCATGGTAACTGTTATTGTAGGAGAATTCGATCAAAGGTAGGTGATCCTCCCAATTCCCTTGGAAATCTAAAGCACAAGCTCGTAACATATCTTCCATGGTTTGGTTTGTTCTCTCAGTCTGACCATCTGTTGCAGGGTGAAAGGCAGTACTCATCTTCAATGCTGTTCCAAGGTTCTCTTGCACTTTTTGCCAAAACTTTGATAGAAACCTCGAGTCTCTATCTGACACTATGTCCTTGGGAACTCCGTGCAACCGAACTACATTCTTCACATAGACACTTGATAGCTGCTTCTTTTTCCAAGTCTCTTTCATAGGAATGAACATCGTTGACTTAGTAAGTCTGTCTACAATCACCCAAATCGTGTCATTCCCAGTACGAGTCTTTGGTAAGCCTGTCACAAGGTCCATGGATGTGGAATCCCACTTCCAATCTGGTATTTCTAATGGTTGCACCTTTCCCATGGGTCTTTTGTGGTCTATTTTCACCTTCTGGCACGTCAGACACTTTGATACAAACTCAGCAACCTCTCTCTTCATATTCGGCCACCAATAGAACTCTTTCAGATCCTTATACAACTTATCTCCCCCACGGTGAACTGAATATGGTGTATTATATATGGCACTCCTCCATGATTTTTCTTTTTATCTCTTCGCACTTTTGTGGTATGCACCATTTCTCCTTGTATCTCAGACTCCCGTCTTCATGAATCTTGAATTCAGTCTCTGCACCACTAGTCACTCGATCTCTGATTTTCTGCAATGACTCATCTTCCGACTGCTTCACTATAATCTCCTCAAATATGGATGGTTGGATTGTCAGGGCACTCAGCAACCCCTCTAACTCTCCTTGATTAACAACCTCAAGGTTTAATCTTCTCACATCCTCACACAACTCATTGGCCACAATTAAAGCATTGACATCATGGCCTGACCTTCTGCTAAGGGCATCTGCAGCAACATTCGCCTTTCCCTCATGATACTGGATGTGGACATGGTAGTCTGTGAGAAACTCTAACCATCGCGTTGCCGCATATTCAAGTGATCTTGGGTGAAGATGTACTTTAGAATCTTATGGTCCGTGAAGATCTTACAAGAAACACCATAAAGGTAGTGCCTCCAAATCTTCAAAGTGAACACAACAACTGCAAGCTCCAAGTCATGGGTAGGGTAGTTGACTTCATGTTTCTTCAGTTGTCTCGATGCATACGCGATCACCTTTCCATTCTGCTGTAGAACACACCCCAGACCATGCTTCGATGCATCACTATACACTTCGAATCCTTCACTCCCATCAGGTAATACCAGCACTGGTGCAGTGGTAAATCGCTCTTTGAAGGTTTGAAAGGCTGATTCACAACTCTCGTTCCACTCAAACTTGCTCTGCTTCTTCATAAGAGTAGTCATGGGTCTGGCTATCCTCGAAAAATCCTTAACAAACCTTCTATAATATCCAGCTAATCCCAAGAAACTACGAACATCAGTCACATTCTTAGGTGTAGGCCACTCACTCACCGCCTTGATCTTCGCAGGATCCACGGATACACCCTCCTTCAAAATGTAATGCCCCAAAAATGCAACTTTCTCCAACCAGAACTCACACTTGGAAAACTTAGCATACATCTTATTCTTCCTAAGAGTTTCAAGGGTAGTTCTCAAGTGCTCAACATGTTCTTCCTCATTCTTCGAATACACCAAAATATCATCAATGAACACGACTACAAACTTATCCAAGTACTCATGAAACACTCGGTTCATCAAGTCCATGAATATGGCTGGTGCATTGGTTAGCCCAAAAGGCATGACCGTAAACTCGTAATGTCCATACCGAGTTCTAAAGGCTGTTTTTGGAATATCTTTATCTGCAACCTTCAACTGATGGTACCCTGACCTCAAGTCAATCTTCGAAAACACACTTCCCTCTTCAGCTGGTCAAACAAGTCATCTATCCTAGGTAGAGGGTATTTATTATTCACAGTCACATTATTCAACTCTCTGTAATCAATACATAGCCTCAAACTTCCATCTTTCTTTTTCACAAATAACACAGGTGCTCCCCAAGGTGACGCACTGGACCTAATGAACCCCTTGTCTAACAACTCCTGCAATTGAGCCTTTAGTTCACTCATCTCAGCTGGTGCCATTCTATAAGGTGCTTTTGAGATAGGTGCAACTCCTGGAACTAAGTCAATGGTAAACTCAACTTCCCTCTTAGGTGGCATTCTCGAAATCTCTTCTGGAAAGACATCTAAAAACTCATTCACAATGGGTACATCCTCCATCCGTCTACTCTTACTCATACTCAAATCTTGAACACAACAAAAGTACAATGGACATCCCTTATTCACTAGCTTCTTCACCTTCATAGCAGAAATGATCCCAAAACCCTTAGGCTTCCCTAACCATCTATAGGACACTGTCTTACTCAAAGGATCACTCAGTTTCACCCTCTGCATCTCACAGTCTATCTTGGCCTTGTATAAACTCAGCCAATCCATCCCCAGAATTGCATCTAAGTCCCCTAGGTTAAACTTAATAAGGTCGGATGGAAAGATAGCTTCTCCTATTTTCAAAGGCAAGCCTTTGAATATTTTATTACAATGAACAAGTTTGCCCGTAGGCAGACCGACTGACACATCAACATGACTCGATTCAGTTAAGTTTAACTTATGCACAACAGAAGTAGAAATGAAAGAATAAGCTGCTCCAGAGTTAAATAGAGTGTTGACAGAGACATATTGAATAGAAAAGATACCAGTAACTACATCCAAGGACCTCTCAGCTTCTCCCGTGCTCATCACCGACAAGCGGCCGGGAGTGTTGTTTCTTGCCTGATAACCATCGTTGTTGTTGCCTGAGTTGTTGTTGCCTGAGTTGTTGCTATTTTCGTTGCCAGACATGTTGTTGTTGTTGCTACCATTCCCAAACTTCCCATTCTGACCATTTCCCCTATTCCCTTGGTTGTTGAAATTGTTATGCCTCTACTGGGTGTTCCCACCATTCCCACCATTCCCCTGTTGTTTCTGCTTGGTGTAACACTCATACTTCCTGTGCCCTCTTTTGTTGCAGAACCGGCAGGTCACCAAATTTCCATCACAGTCTCTCCCAGGGTGATTCCTCCTACACCTTTTACAGTGGTAGGTTCTCTCTCCATTGTTAGCATTGGAAGGACTGCTAACATTTTAGTTACCCCTATCAAATGAGTTCCCATTCCTAGGCATTTTAAAGTTACTCTGGTTCTCATATTTCCCAAAGTCCTTCCTTTTCTCCCCAGGCTTAGCACTCGCACTAGCACTCCTAGTATTCAGATGGTACAGATGTGCAGCTCTCTCATAAACCTTGTCAAGGGTTTTAAAAAATTTTCCAGCTATGCCCCGTTGTAACTCGTCAGTCAATCCATGCTCAAACCTTTGAGCCTTCAGTTCTTCAATGGGTACTACCTCGGCAGCAAACCTAGAAAGGGTCATAAACTTATTATAATACTCAGAGATCGACATATCTCCTATTTCCAGGCTTATAAACTCCTGAGCCTTCTGTTTCTTCAGGAACGGAGGGTAAAACTTGTCCCTCAAGGAGGTCTTAAACACTTCCCACTTAAAGTTAGGTTTGGCCCTAATGGTCACAACATTGTCTCTCCACCAGATATCAGCTTCGTCCTTAAGGTACATAGCGGCCTGGTCCACTTTCATACCCTCAGGACAGTTGAGTGCCACGAACAGCTTGTCAAACTCTCGAATCCAGTTTTCTAGGAAAGTAGGGTCAACACCTCCCCTAAAAACTGGTGGCCTAACCTAGGCCAGCTTCTTAAACATTTCATCTTGGGGGTCGACTTGGTCTCCCTGGTTTTGGTTCAGATTTTCAGCCAACAAACGAATAGCATCAGCTATGACAGCGTTCTCAGCCATTCTAGCTCTACGTCTGAAATAAAATAAATATGCACTCCATTTTAAATGAAACCCAAATACTATTCGCACATATTCATTGAATCACAATATTACATTTGTCACATAAATTGGTTCAAAAGGGTACTTTGAGATTGCACCCCCTTGTCCCAAGCAAAACCACACAATAAAAACACGATTCATGCGCAAGATTAAATGAAGTTAAGAAAATAACCCCATCCCGCGACACTCTTACTAAGTTTGATCATAGACAAAGAAATTTTCCCCAAAAATTATATGATCACAAAAATTAAACTTGCTCTTGCTCACAAATAAAAGTAAAATGAAGCTCTTAAAATAAAATATCAACTTCTTATTATAACTTATATAAAGGTATCAATCCCAAATAAAAACTCTGTAGCACTAGCTACTTATTAAAATTAATCATCCAAATCATACTATAATGAGGTTCTAATAACCATTATCAATGGCAAATGCCTTATTCATGCTAACTCCACCCTAACAAAAATAATCCTCAAGGTATCACATTGATATTCTTATCTTTCTTCTCATTATAATTATTAACATCAAAATCAAGATCATTTTCATCATCTGAGTCTTCAATAATTATTGCCTTGTAGAGAGGATTCGGATTCCTAGTAGCTCTCTTCCCAGCATTTGGATCTTCAAGTGGTGGTTGTAGCCATTCAAGCTCATCCTCATCTGGAAATTCAATAAGAGTATACTCATGGAACATTCTTTGGTAGGTTTTAATCTTATGCTTTTTATTCTTTGCTGTTTTAAACTCATGTATGTACTGGTAGTCTTCCTCATCAGGATTAGTTGGCATCATAGTCTTTTCAAACCTTTCCAGAGTATCTTCACTTCGAGTTTCATTCTCATCCTCAGACACAACAATGGGGTTGTTCCTAATATCATTATTCATGCTTTCGGACGTGAAAACTGAGTCGCTCATCTCTTTTCTACGTTAACCCAATGCAACGAACATTCAAAAAGCATAACACAAGCACATCACAAAATAAATCAATTAGAATATAATTACAACATGTTAAATAAATAAGTAAATAACACTTCATGGGATAATTAAATGCAAAGATATGTATGAAATATGCATGCATTCCCTTATTAATTCTACCCAAAGCTCACCAAGTAGACAAAATAAACTTCAAAATTGTTTTAAATAAAATGGTTTAAAACATACTTAATTTCAAATAAATAATAAAAAAAAAATTTGTCTTTAAAATTCAAAATTTCAACCATTGAATAGGCGCCTAAGTCATACTAAGCTAATTGGCTTTAGTGGTAATTTAATCAAACCTAAGCTCCCAGATACCACTTTGTAACACCCTAATAATTCTCTCTTAAAAACCTGTGAATAACCTGAACAATTCCAAGAGAATTACTGGCGTGATACCGCCACATGTTCAAACGTTAAGGCTTTTTCAGAAAATAGCAGCGGAAAAACTAAAATAAATATATATAAGTTTCAAAACAAGTAACCAAAACCAAATTAAATCTTACAACTTGGAACCCTTAAGGCCCTTATTCAAAACTGAAACCAATAGAAATAGTATGAAAGCAAAATTGAGTTTATATAACTTTAATTGTAAATAGTAAATAAAATAAGAAAAGCAACCAACTCTTCACTCAAGATCCCACCATCTAGAAATAGATGCTGCATGTGTAAGAACCTGTGGTTAATCTGCTCCCCAATATTACAAGTGTAAAAATTAGATCGTCACATGGTCATTGAAAGGCGCAGGCCATGATCAAAGAAACACACACACAAAAGCACGCAATCAGCAAAGCTGAGTACATACAAGCTGCGAAATAAATTAAGAAAATACCTAACATGCTACTAATAATCAAGCATAAGCATCATTAAATACAGACTCAACTCATGAATCAATTATCAAATTTATTAAGACCTCACTAGTTGATATTAACTAACTCATTTATTCATTTCATTGGATTTAGCAATAGACAAGGTTGTCCAACCCATGTCCCATTTGGAACATCAATAAAAGAAAAACACCAGGCCTCCTTTCGGAAACATCAATAAACATCCAACGACCATGGGCGCGACTCCGTGACCGTAGTTAGTATGAGATCTCACTTAACTCCTAGTTTTAAAAAAATATTTGAAATAGGAGACTCGTAGATCAGACGGCCTCGATAAAAGTACACGACTAATACCCCATGTACCGCAACCCATAATTGTCATTACTCCAGATGTGCACCAATCCAAAGTTTTATTGCTCATCCATCTTGCACTTTACGTGATTTACAGGTTTAGACTTGGTGATGACTCATATACATTACAATACAACCATTCCAAACACAATTCAATCAAACATGGCAAATTTCCAATTTAAATTCTTGATTTATTAGTGACAAACAACATTTATTAATTATTCCTTTACTACCTCGGTGTATAAACACCTTGAGTGCATAAGGCACCCCAAAACCTTAACCTCGTCTTTTAAGACTTGAATTCCTCCTTTACTCATCATGTTTGCATAATCATGAATGAGTAATAATTTTAGGGAAATTCTCAACGGTAACCCCCAACTTTTGCTACGAACCAATGGTAACCTCCCCTTTTTTTATTATACAAAATGACCTTAGTTAAAAATTTCATCTCATTCATAACCTAATTTCATTAAATATTAACTATAGTTAGATTTATATTTTTTTTAAAAAAGAAAAATTAAAAAAATTAACCTTAAACACCAAAATCCACCCACAAACTGCCCAGCCACCATCTCCCTTCCGGCACACCACCCCAAGTTCCCCCGATCGCCGGCAATGCTACCCAGACTCCTCCGACCGCCTGTGCGCCAACTCCACCTTAAACACCGCCAATCCAAATTCCCAAATCCCCTGCCACAACCCTCCTTCCCTCTCCTCCTTCTCACCGTCACCCCACTAGAGCGCCGATCTCGGAACCCTGACCACCCCTACACCGCTGAACCCCAAACACAAATTGGGTTTTGTAGATCAAACTAGGAGCGACCGCTTCAATGGAATTAGCACCGGCTCTGAAGGGTCTTGTGGTGGCTCTGATGTGGAATGAGTGCGATGGTGGCTGTTGTGGTCGAATAGGAGGTGCTGGTAGTTAATTCGGCGGCTAACGGTGGAGGTAGGGAGGTGGGTTGGTCGCGGGCTGCTGTGCGAGGGAGTTGTTGCCTGGGGTTCGGCGGTTTGGGTGTGAGGTTAGTGTTTCAGACGAGGGGGTTGGGTGGGAGATGGCTCCGATGAGGGTGGAGGTGGTGGTGCTGGCTAGATCTGGTGGGGATGAGGGTGGAGGTGGTGGTTTTTCTTTTTAGTTTTTTTTTTTTTTTTTCAAAGCTAACCATAGTTAGTTTTTTTTTTTAATTAATTAACCCTATTAATGTCATAAGTGAGATAAAGTTGTTATTGGGGTCATTTTGTATAATAAAAAAAAGGGGAGGTTACCATTGGTTCGTAGCAAAAGTTGGGGGTTACCGTTGAGAATTTCCCATAATTTAATCTTTACATCAATCACATACCTTTGCCTTTAAGCGCACCTTGCATAATTAGAGCACAAATAATACTTGCATTATAAACTAGTGCACATCATTTGAAATTCACAATGTATAACCAAACAATTTAACCTAGTCAATCCTACACATGATACTAAGTTCTCGATCCGTCCTTAAACATGCACCTACAAGCAAGGTTTCGTAACTTGTACGTACCTTGTGTAAACAATCCGGTTGGCCACTTTAAAACTAAAAGTCGCCTTCTACAAAGTCCTCTCCTAAACCAAACAATGAGAATGAAATCAATACCAAAGCAAATAAATTTACAGCAATACTAAACTACTTTAAAACCTCTTAAATCATCAAATTAAAGCCTTTAAATTGTCCCCAATAGTCAAAGTTAATAATATAACATCCCAACCAAAAGTTTATTTGTTAAAATTATGAAAATATAGTGTTTAATATCAAATTACAGCAACTTTAAAGAAAGTAATAAATCTGAAAATTTGTTTTAAGTATATAAAATAACCCGGGTTTTTCTACACTATAACCCTCCAACTATCTGTTTTCTACGATGTGCCCCCTCTTTTTGAGAAATCTACACTGTAACCTTAAAATACATTTAGCTTCTATACGGTAACCTTGCCGTTAACAAATTCCATGAGTTATATTTTTTTTATCGATTTGCGTGTTAGAAATGGTTTCGTTAAAGGTTTTGGGGGGTATTTTGGTCCTACAGGGTCCAAATTGAGCACATATTTCACAAAAAAATGACACAAATGTCTTGTTTTGCATATTAAATACGTAAACATGCAAATCGAGACTTTTTTAATATGCAAAACGAGGCATTTGTGTTATTATTTTGCTAAATCTGAGCTCAATTTGGTTCCTTTAGAATCAAAATACCCCCAAAACCTTCAACGGAACCATTTTCAACACGCAAATTGATAAAAAAATATTATAAATGGTGAGTAGGCCCCACTAACGGAATTTGTTAACGGAAAGGTTACCATATAGAAACTAAATGTATTTTAAGGTTACAGTTTAGATTTCTCAAAAAGGGAGAGCACATCGTAGAAAACAGAAAATTGGAGGGTTATAATGTAGAAACTGAAAATTAGTGTGTTAAAAACCCAAAGATATATCAATTCAATGCAATTAGAGGCTTTAAAATAAAAAGTATGAAATCTGAAAATTATTTTTCAGGTTAGAATTTAAAGTTCAAAGCTTTTTTAATCATAAAATACCCACAATAATTATTTTGTACGCTTAGAAGCATAAAAACATGAAATTAACATAACTTGCTCATAAAAATTGAAACTTTAATAATCTGAAAATTAATATATGATCAAAATAATTATACTTAAACAAAATTTAAACATAGTATAATTAGATAACTTGATTAGCACATTTTCAAGCCCTAAAACATGAAAAATCAATGTTTAAACCCTTAATTATACAACATATATAATCTGAAATTTTATATAATAAATTAAACATGCTAAAACTCATAAATTTATAGTCTTTTATAATCTAAACATGTTACCAAACCATAATAATATAATTTAGAACAAAATTTTAATTAAAGATTGAAACTTTAAATCAAAATAACAAAACAAAGAGATGAAGAAAAGGGAGGAAGAAGGGCGAACTGCAGGGGTGGCTGCCTGGTGGTGCAGGGTGGTCGGCGACGAGCAGTGGTCGCCGGAGGTGGTGCGTCTGGTTGGAGGCAGGTGGCGGTGCTGGAAGCTTCAAATTATTTTTTTCTTGGTTTCACGTAAAAGAGAGGAGAAAGAGAGGTGAGGTTTTTTTTTTTTTTTTTTTTTTTTTTTTTTTTTTTTTTCCTTTTTGTTTCACGTGAAAGAGAGGAAGAGAGGTGAGGGTTTTTGTATTTTTTTTGGGCTTTAGTTTCCTAATTTTATAGGAGTAGTAATTGTATGGTTTGGGCTTGAGTAGAATTTAAGCATTGGGCTACTAATTAAAAAAAAAAACTTATGATTTAAATTAAAACATAATAGTTTAGCTTACTAATAATAAAATCTTATTACTTTTATATCAAAATAACTCATACTATAAAATTAAAATTCAAATAAAAATATTGTAAAAATAATAAATAAATATAGTAGAAAAATATGCGGGATTACATTTTGAATCTAAGACAACCACCCATTAAATTATGCCACATCATTAGTTTATATTTGGCCCACATAAACCTAGTTTATGTGTAGCCTTGGCAGGGTGTAGCCTTGGTAGGACATGTTTATAGTATTTAGAGATGCAATACGTGACACACATTGCTGACATGTGCTTTAAAAAAGTGACACATGACACATATTCTGTATTAGCTTAGGCATATTTTTTAGAATACTATGCTAGGTTAGATCCCATGCCATGCACGATTTTTCACTCTTTATTACGGTGTATTAATTCAAAATTATATTTAAATATATAATAAATAATTTGCTCCAAAATAAATTTCTTATTTTAATCCAAATCAAGCAACTTAAATTTTTTTTTCATCCTTTATGTATGACTGCATATTGTATTTTTTATTCAAGCTTTCTTATATTTTGAACGGCATATTATTTTTTATTCTATGTTTGATAATTTTTCTTTTACTGATTAAATGTTAGCTTAAAAGATACATATTCATGATTGTTTACTATAAATAATCACTATACATTTAAAAGTAATTGTTTATAAAGGAATTTATATAAAGATATAATTGGTAAATATATCATTTTATGATTATTTTTCCTTAATTTTGGAAGAAAATATTTGCATATATTCTCTATCAATGTTTTCAAAAGTTTTTTTTTAACAAAAATTTACTAAGGACACACCATAAGATGACATGTGTCATTGCTGGTGTGTCTTTTAGTATAAAATTATTGATTGATAACTAATACTTTGGCTAGTGCGAAGCACGAGGTAAGTTATTGGTATTAGTAGTGAAATTTGAAAAAAAAAATATGTTTTTATTATTTTGTACCAAGTATTACTTTACTATATATTTTTTCTTGATAAAAATGACAACTTGAAAATGAAGGAGGACAAAAAGATGTGTCTATAAATAACTTTTGTATATAAATATTAATGCATAATGTAAATTAATTATAAGTTTTTTTTTTAAATGGAGAAAGGAAAGAGCGACACATGTCATTTTGTGGTTTGTGTTATTATATACTAAGTATAGGTAAGATGACAATGTCATCGGTGGAATAAGTGGCTGATAGTGTCATTAATGACGACACGCATTGCACTAGTCAAAAATCGAGGTGATGGATGCACTCCACCTATATACAGTTTAGGGTGTTGAAGCCAATTTTGCTTACTGCCTTTGTTTCATATTATTTGCAAAGATTAGACATTTTCCCTCTCCACTTTATGTCAAATCGTTGCAAATACTATGAAACGGAGGTAGTATTTTTAAATTGATTACATTGGCTTTAAGTAAATTTAAGTATTATCAATGTAAAAAACTATTCCCTTCGTTTCTATGTATTAGTCTCATATCCTATTTTGGGCATTTCAAAAAGATCTACCCATATTGAATATATTCCACATTTAACTTTTTTTTTTCCTTCTTTACCCATATTGAATATATTCAAAGCTTATAAAATAATCTTTCAAACAAAAAAAAAAAAAAAAAAAAGCTTATAAAATAAAGACACATTGGTTAATTTAATGTCAAAAGAATTTTGATTGGCTAAAATAATTGATGTGGATTGATGGCCTGATTCTAGGTGAACAAATATCTCACTTGAATTATGCAATTATGACTGATATTTTCCTAAAAAATAAATAAAAAAAAATTAAATAAGGCAAAACTAATTATCATAAGCTAGTTTTGTACTATAATGTTATATTCTAAATCCCCTTTCCCTAAAATAATTTCAAAAAAAAAAAAAAATGTTATATTCTAAATGTTTTGTACTGTAATGTTATATTCTACATATTTTTCTTTTCTTATTTTACAGGACTGATTCCATATGAGACTATCATATGAAAATGGAGGGAATAGTATTTTAGATCAGGTGATACCCATTATGCATTACCCTGATAAAAAAATGAAAAAAAAAAACATAGAATAATTCATTTCCCATCATCCGTATGCAATATATTATTTTATAATAAACATTCTTATTTCACCTATAAATTATAAGCAATAGGTTTTGCTTATTATTATGTCAGGTATTTTTTTTATTTTATTTTAGTTATATATCTATTTTCTATTTGAAGGCAAGTATTATTTTAGTTTAAGGGCATGTTTACATTTACTGAACTGAACTGATTGGAGCTGAACTGAACTAAACTGAATTGATTGGACTGAGCTTAACTGAAATGAAATGAATATTTTATGAGAGATGGAAATTAGGAGCTGAACTGTATTGAATTGAACTGAACTGATTGGAGATGAAATGAACTAAACTGAACTGATTGGAGCTGAACTGAAATGAACTGAACTGAAATTAAGTAAATGTGAACATGCCCTAAATCTACGTTTTGATAGATGCTTCCTTAACCGATTAACTATAGCAAAAGAAAAAAAAATTAATTAAATGTTCGTTTCCTCTAAGGACATCTTTCATTAGTCGAATTGAACACAATAAGGAAACTTCTAAAACTTAGAGATTGATGATTGTTTCCTTCTAAAATTAATAATTGTGGTGGTTTTGATTTCTCTCTCTAACTGAGAGTTTCTCTCACTAGGAATTGTGAGTTCCTTCCCAAAAAAACTTTTTCAGTTTCCTTTGGCACCACTCAAAAGGTTTTTCCCTTTCCTTATCCTTGGTTACTGTAGCATGCAGCCACACGCTCAATAATTCGTTGAGCAAATCTACAGAAAAACCTTTCGGATTTCCATAATCTCTCTTCACCAATCGATACAGGGGAAGCTCATACACTCAATATCTACCTTTTTATTATCACCCAATCGCAGAGAGGGGATTAATTTTCTTTTTCTGCTGCATATCTTTACTTTTCAATCTCACCAATCGGTGTGAGGGAGTAATTTCACTCTTTCTCCTTGAGCCCATCACCACTGCATCATTTGGAAAGCTTCAGAAGTAAATGTTTTTAAAACTATTTTGCCACTTGTTCGACATGCACTAGTTCTTAGTTTCTTGTTCTACGCCTCTTTTTCTATAAGAGGGAGTTCATTAATTTTGATTTTATCATACATCCTTTTCTCTTCCCTTATTCTCCTTCTTATTCCTTTCTGTTTCTTTGTTCTTTTGTCTGTACTTCTTAATTGAAGTAACATGGAAATTAACAACCCGAATGATCCTCATAATAATGAAAATGGCCCACCAAATAACAATCGTATGAGATCCCATAAAATGGGAATTCTTGTTACCCCACCTCCACACTATAATGCTTTGAGTAACATCAACTTCAACAGGTCGGTGATTGGGGTATTTGTAGTCCCTAACCCTCCGTCTGCCACCTATGTTCAACACATAATCAACCAGCGTTGGGTTACTAGGGGACATGTACGTGTCCATCGTATAGGAGACTATTTTCTTTTCGAGTGCCTTGTCGAAAGTGACTTGGAGGGGTTGCTGAGACAGTACTCTACTGTCTTTGATGGGTGCATAATTAATTTGAGGAGATATGGTGCAACGCTAATCCCTCAACAAATCAATTTCTCAACTGCGCGAATATGGGTGCGGGTGTATGGACTGCCTCTTCAGTTCCTTACGGAGGCATGGGCTCGCCGTATTTTTGTTCATATTGGTTATTCGGACACTCTTGAACCAATAACTAATGGTAGATTGCCGGAGAGGGCGAAGCTCAGGGCGTGCATGGTGATTGATGTAACACAGCCGCTAATCTCAGGCTGCTTCTTACCGGTGCAAGGAGAACGAGTAATTTGGGTTTATTTCAGGTATGAGGGTGTTTTTTTCTTTTGTAAAACTTGTGGTTGTATTGGGCATAATACTAGTAATTGCAATCTGAGAAGTGAAGTGACGGCTAGGCGCCTCCTCAGGCGGTTAGAAGCGGTGGAGAGGGATGGTCTAAGGGTGTTGCATGGCCCTTTAGACTACCCCTATTACACTAATTATGTTCGGGGTTTGCCTGACGTGTTTCTATATCGAAATTAGGCTGTGAATTTAACTAGGCCTCAAGAGCCGGAGGATATTCCAATTGGGGAAAGAGGTCTTTTCAATGTTAACTCTGATTCGGATTTTAATTTGGATGATAGTAATGATACATTTTACTTCTCGGGATCGAGAAGTTCTAGTGATTTGGAAGTGGATCACGACAATCATTTGGAAGCTAGATGTTGTTCGTCTCTCTCCGGGGAGGAGGTTAGGTGTTGGGCGTGACCCCTACGCGGAGTTTACCCCCACAAACCTCAATATTTCTCCACCTCCGCCTTGTTTTTCACCAATTAGAAGGCCGAGCATACCCCATGGTAATGCTCGAGTTTCTCCAGGGCCTGTAAACCAGGTTCATAGAGGGGAGGAAGGTCCCGTTGGTGTTATTATTCCGCATCCATATCAGGCGACTCGAATCAACCCTGCTCCGGGTAATCTCACGTCTGGAAGTGGACGTGTCTCATGCTCCCTGCCGTCGGTGGGTGGGGGAAGTTTAAACTTTAAGATTGGAGAGTCATCAAATGTGGTAAACGAGAGGGAAAAGGGGATAAATAATCCCAGAACCTTATTTGAAATGCTTGGAATAGGGGATTGGGCGTTCCCTCCACCGGAGCCGATCTGTGTTCACGAAGAAACAGGGGATAATACCCTGTTCCCAGAGGGGTTTGACCCTAATCTCCATCAACAACTTTCGGAACAAATTGGACATTCTTCTGGGATGTTTATTGGCGGGTGGTTCTAGCAAAAACAAAGTGATTAACCACGGCTCAATCTCGATAATAGCGAGGAAGGGGTAAATTCTGAAACCTATGAGAATTTTTTAGAAGCTAACCATCTGAATTTTGTTGAGACAGAGAGATCGTTCATTCGAGCAATGGCGGTTTACAGGGCTACGACGAGGAGGGTGTATCCGGCAATGAGAACTCCTTTCCTCCTATACTCACCGAACACCTTCCCAACCAACATGCCAAACTTGCCTATGGTTGAGTATGACCCCCCAAATTCGCCGGTCAGTCCGCCGGGGAATAATGAGGTGGGTCGAACTGATATTCCTGCAGCTGTTTCCCGCAAAGAGCTCGAACGATTGAAAGAGTTCCTTCGAAATCTTGTGATGATAGCTCGGTGAGAGAGGTATCCTATGATCTAGGATGGATGGAGCGGAGAAGATTGAAGACTTTGAATCGGTGGGCGGACAAAGAGGGTTTTAGTATTTGGCACAAAGATGAAGATGGCTCTTTTCGGTTCAAATCAAAGGCAATTTCGGACCTTGATATGGCGCGGAAATGGGGCGTTCGGATCAGAGATCCTCTCTTTGGAAATTTGGGTAAAAAGAGGAAACAATCAAGTTCTTCCTCAACAGATTCAAGTCCGACTAAGAAGCAACGTAGTGATGAAGTGACATCGAACTTTCATGACTTTGACAGTGATATGGAGATAGAAGTGACTAATGAAGACAATGGAGATCTTGGTGGTTTCGGAGGTGAAGTGGCTGCACCAAAACAGCCCCCCCATGGACCCATGAGGGTCATCACTTGGAATTGTAGGGGTTTAAATGACCCACTAGCCCCTACACATCCCTATTTAGTGTGGTTATTAGCTTCTAAGTTGCCTACTTTTATGTTTATTTCCAAATCTAAAATGTTGTTTAGTGATGTTAAAAAGTTATTTACAAAGTTTACTCCAAATTTTTCTTGTGGAGTAGACTCGGTTGGGACTAAAGGGGGGTTAGCTTTGTTTAGTTGGTATTTTGGGGATGACTTTTGTGTTGCTTCTTCCCCAAATTTTATCTTTTGTAATGTTGTAGACATTAATGGAAGTAGTAGGCATATTTTGTTTTTGTATGGAGCGTCTAGAGTAGAAGATAGACCTAGAGTTTGGGAGGAGATTTCACTTCTTATTTCTAATACCCCTAATGTTTTGATTATGGGAGACATAAACCAACTAGAGTTTTATGGCGACAAGTTGGGAGGGTCATCTTTGATCAAGGGTTTGGATGTTTTTTTGGATTGGAGGTTTCAAACTAATCTTTTTGATGTTCCTTTTGTGGGACCTCGGTACACTTGGTCAGATAAAAGATTGGGGATGGATTTAATTATGGAACGATTGGATAGAGCTTACTGCTCTTCACAATGGTTTAACGAGTATCCAGATGGAAGAGTGATTCATGAGCCAATTACGGTGTCTGATCATGCGGCGATTATTTATGACACCAACGATCAAGCTTCAAAATCTAATAGACCTTATCAAATAGAAACTTGGTGTTTAATCTTCCTGGAGATAAAGGAGTTCATTATGGAAGTATGGAATTACCAGTGCTTGGGCTCAGTCATGTTCCAATTTCAGCAGAGGTCGAAGTGGCTACGAAATAAAATAAAGATTTGGTGCTTGGATAATAAGAGGGTGTGGGGTATAAATTGGAGAAAGTAATCCTCAAATCTTCAGGATCAAGGGGATAGGGTGACTACTTTGGAACAAGGTAATAGGTATGTGGAAGCTATCAATGATACTATAGATCGTAGTAGTTTAGAATTTAAGTATTGGCAACAACGTATGAAGGATAAGTAGATCAAGGAAGGTGATATTTCTTCAAATTGATGTATGGAAGAGTGAAGCTTCGACAGAAATGTAGGGAGATCATAACACTAAGGAAGGATGAGGAGAACTGGGTTCAAGGGCAAGCGAATTTAGAAGCCCTAATCAGGGATACTTTGTAGGAAGTTTATAACCCACCAAGGGTATCTTCGACAATTATGTGTGGGAAGGTCGAGTTGGTATTAAGAGAGCTTGATCTACCTACAGTAGATTCTGAGGAGGCTACTCTTTTAATTCGTCTGTTTTCACACCAGGAGATACGAAAGGCGATGTTCTCCATTCACAATCTAAAGGCGCCAGGACCGGATGGTTACATTGCGGTATTCTTTCACAAAAATTGGGAGGAGGTCGGCTCCTCGGTGGTTGAGTCGGTGCAATCTTTCTTCTCTACAGGTTATCTTTTAAAGGAGTTCAATGCTTCGATCCTGGTTATGATTCCAAAGGTAGAGTGTCCGGAACTACCATCACAGTTTCGGCCTATTAGTTTATGCAACACTATCTACAAATGCATAGCAAAGTGTCTGGTGAATAGGATGAAATCTTTGTTACTGAATTTAATCTCGGAATATCAACATGCTTTTGTACCTGGAAGGTATGTTGAAGATAACGTGTTGCTTAGCCATGAGTTACTACATTTGGTTAATACAAGCAAAGGAAATTCTACTATGGCGGTTATTAAGCTAGATATGTCCAAGGCTTATGATCGAGTGAATTGGACCTTTCTTTTGACGGTTCTTAAGGCTTATGGATTTCCAGAAAAGTGGATTCAGTGGATTTCTCAATGTATTTCGACTGTCGCTTGTAAGACCCTCATCAACGGGAAGGTTTCTGAGATGTTCAAGCCGGAGTGTGGGCTAAGACAGGGGGACCCCCTTTCCCCATACCTTTTCCTTTTCTGTATGGATATTTTATCTAGAATGCTCTCTATGGAAGAAAACATTAGCCTAATTAAAGGGCTACGAGTCACGAAGCGGTCACCTTCGATCTCCCATCTTTTTTTCGTAGATGATATAATGGTGTTCTTTCAAGCGACACCTGCTTCTTGCCAAAATGTGGTGGACTTACTTTCTAGATTTGGGGAGATTTTAGGAAAACAGTTGAACTTGAACAAATCATTTGTAAAGTTCAGTAATCTTTCCAGGGAGGACGAGGTCAACAATCTAAAAACCATTCTGAGAATTGGACAGGTCACTGTAATGGAAAGACATTTGGGCGCTCCAATTGATTTCACGATAAGGAAAATGGATGCATTCAAGTACTTGATTCATAAGGTGGCTACTAGAATCCTTTCTTGGGCAGCGCTGAACTTGTCACAATCGGGGAAGCTTATTCTGATCAACACTGTTCTAATCAGCATCTCGTCTCATGTAATGAAGTGCTTCAAGATGCCGAATTCAATTCCCTAATTGCTCGGTTCTGGTGGGGAAATAAGGGAGAAAAGGGTATTCACTGGGCACAGAGGAAGGTTATTCAAAGGCCGAAAGGGATGGATGGTCTAGGGATTAGATCTATGGCTGCCTTAAATGATGCTCTTTTGTTTAAACAGGTTACGCGTATGCATTGCAACCCTCAGTTGTTGGTGGCTAGGAACTTGGAGCCAACTCATACTTGCTCTCTGTGCACCGGAAGTGTTAGTGTTAGTCTGCGTGGAAATGCTTCGTGGGGTAGGCGTGGTCTGTTTAATGTGGGAAATAAAATGGTTACAGGTTATGAATGGAAGATAGGGAATGGTGAGAGGGTGAGGGTTGCGAACATGAGATGGGTGCAAGGAACAACTCCAGTATTCAAATCTAACCAACTCCTAAGAGGGGTTGGGTCGGAAAGAGTAAAAGACTTGATTTCACAGGAGACTAGATCGTGGAATGTGGCGATTATTAGGGAGAGGTTTGAATGGAGTACGGCGTAGAAAATTTTGGAGATGGAGCTGCCTTCTTCTGAGGAGAAGGATGTGTTATACTGGGGGCACCATGCCTCTGGGATGTATACTGTGAAGACAGGGTATGCTTATCTAATGAATGATTTATCTTTGCAGCGGGATGGTGGACCAACTCTTACCTTTTATAGGCTCATCTAGAAGCTTAATATACCGCCAAAATGGAGTTTATTTCTTTGGAAGCTAGTGATGAATGGGTTGGCGGTTAAATCAAACTTAGCTCGAAGGGGTATAGACATAGAGGTGGACTGTGACTCCTGCGGGATGGATCAAGAGGATTCCCAACATCTTTTCAGGTTGTGCTCTTTTGCGAGATATGCTTGGCTTAATTTCCCACTGCATATTTCCTCGGAAACTGATGAATCTACTCCTTTAGGACACTGGATTCAGGATTATATCCTGCTTTTTCATAGCGAGGATGGTAAGAATAGTGAACGCTTAACTGTGTTCATTGGGATTCTTTGGAGTCTCTGGTTGACTAGGAATGGAAGAGTTTTTAATCATGAAGGTGGGTATCTTGCGGATTTGTTCAGAAATTACAATATGTCAATGCGGGACTTATCTGTTTGGCACCGGATGAATGGGAATGATGCTTTGAGGATCAGGGATACCATGCTCAATGGGATGCCACCTGGTTTTGAGAAAGTACACATAGGATGTGATCGGGAGGATTGTACGCTTCCAACTGACTCTAGGTTGGAGGTGACTATTATGGTTGATGGCTCATGGAAAAGGAGTAATGGACACGCAGGCATGGGGTGGGCATACTCAGTCGATAACAATAATTTTATGGACGGCGGTGGTAATTTTGGTAAGGCACTGTCTGCTCTTCATGCGGAGCTAATGGCTTGTGTAGCTGCTCTTAAGTGGGCGAGAATGAGATGTCACCGACGGATTGTTTTGTTCACTGACTCATTAGCCATTATCCAATTACTTCAACATCCAAGAAGAAGGGAAATACGACTGCTATGGACAATTCAAGATTTACTACAGGAAGGAAGCTTATTTATCTCTTGCCTCATATTGGAAAGTCTCCCGGGAACAAGTTGCAAAAGCCCATGACATCGCTAATCGTTGCATAGTAGATCTAATTAGCTTTACCAATTAATTTTACTTTAGTTTGTGGTTGTCAAAAAAAAAAAAAAATAATAATAAAAAATAAAATAAAATAAAATAAATAATTTTCACTTGCCTTGACAAATCTGAAATTATCAGTTGTATAAAAAGGTAAAAGAAGGAAAATGTAAAAGATTGATGAATGTAAATAAGTATATTATAATTATGAAAAAGATTTACATATAATTTAATGTTAAAGTTGACAAATATTAACTTATTCTAAAATTATTTATATAGACTATAAAAAAAAAAATACTTCGTATTATATATGAAATATTTGAACCGCACCAACTATATGTTACATAAAAGTTAAAAAAAAAGTTTGCATATTATATGAGCATAAATTCACTAAACATAAGTTGACATGCATAAATATACTTAATCCCAAATAGTTTAGATTCTATCAAAATTGGTTAAGAATATTATGAAAGCAATCAATATGATGTATACAATAAAAGTTAACAAAATCGATATATTAAGTTTTATATATATAAAAAGAGAGAAATTATAGAGAGACAATTGTCAACCGTAAATTGGTTTGCTTGTCTTAAGACTATTCCTCTTTGGCAACGTTAAAAGAGATGTTTTCTTAAGAGCAATTTCAATAGTAAGTTAATTGTTAAACTAGTTTATCATGCTACATATGATTTCAAGCTAACTATCTTTATTGCTATTTTGTATTCCAATGGTTAGCTACTAGCTTGCTAATTAAATAAGTTTGACTTTCTCAATTAGCCCTAGAAATTTAATTTTTTTAATATATTAATCTCCATTAATTTTGGAAACTTTTTTGTCAAGCAAATTAGCTTAGACAAGCTAATTTTCTTGGCCAACCTAATTGTATTTTTTTAGCTCCAATGGTCAAGCTAGTACCTAGAAACTTTTGAAAATTGCAACCAAGTCCCTAGCTACAACCATTGGAGTTGCCCTAACTAGTGTAAAATTAACATTTAAATTTTAAAATACTTGTAGTCTTGTAGATGATTGTTTTCTTCTATAAATATTTTCACTTGCCTTAACAAATCTTAAATTTTCAATTAAAAATGTAAAAGATTGATGAACGTAAATAAGTGTATATATAATTTTGAAAAAGATTTACATATTATGTCAATATTGACAACACATATATTAAACTACTATTCCTAAATCAATTGTCTAGACTATGAAAAAAATAATAAGATATTATATTATAATTATTATGAAATTACATACGTAGAATCTGAATCAATTCGTTATAAAAGGTGTTTACATATTAGCATATATTCATCAAACATAAGTTACATTAATAACCTTATTCTCAAATAGTTTAGATTCTATCTATCAAAATGAATTAAAAATATTCTAATATGATGTATACATTAAAAGTTAAATAAATATATTGTTTTACAAATATATTAAGTTTTAAAATTTTTGTATATCATAAGATAAGTAAATCATAGAGTAATATTTGTCAATCTCACATTCGCATGTCATATAGTTACAAATTTTTACCTACACTCTACGGCAGGGAACACTGCCTGCACCCCCCTCCGCGCGTACCCCGCCCCCGCCCTTTTTCATTTATGAATTTTCTATAAAATTTTTATAATATGTTCATTTCTGTATTGGTAAATGTTCATTTATAAATCATTAGATATTCATTTTTATAATAAGGAGTTTTTGTTCAAATTAATATATTTTATGAATTGCGTTTTAAGAATTTTTTTATCAATAAAAATGAGAGCAAATTTATTTATATGGATTGCTGCATTCAAATCATTTTTATTATTAGAAGTGTTGCATCATCCAATGTACATTTTTGTTTATTCATGTTTCAACATATGTTCATTTTTGTATCATTAAATGTTCATTTCAAGAGCTATGTGTAAGTTTTATAGTAAGATGTATGCAAATACATACGTCTTAGAATTATATTTATATAAATAAATAGTTGTTAAAAATAATTTCCAATATAAAATAAATTCAATTTAATTACAATAACAATGCATTTTCATGCAGCTATACTATTACATGTAATTGTTTCATAAACACGAAAGTGAACATTTCCATCATCCAATGTTCATTTATGTTTAATGTATGTTTTCTGTAGTAAACTATAGGTTTATTGTAGTCGTATTTGAATATAAATGTTGTACACGTGAATTTCAATGATTTTATTCTTTTAAAGACGCTCATATATATTTTAACTAGTGAACATATTTTAAAATTTGTTATTTTGTGTATTTGTAATAATGTTCAATTATGCAATTATAAATGTTCATTATATATATATATATATATATATATATATATATATATATATATATATATATATATATATATATATATATATATATATATATATATATATATATATGTATGTATATAAGTTGTACATGTGACTTTTAATGATTATCAATGTTTTGTAGTTTCATAAATAATGTTCGGTTATGTAACTATAGATGATCATATATATTTTACATATGGTAATTTAACTGTAATTGATCAAATGCATTATTGTGGCTGACCATTATTGCTGTTGTGTGTGTTCATTTGTTACATGTTTAATTATTGCAGTGGAAAAAAGATAATGCTGTTATTTTTAAAGAAGCAAGTAAGTTTGATTTTTGGGGAAAATAATTTCCTTCTGAAGATGATGCATATGAATGTATAATGAGTATGCTTTTATGAAAGGTTTTGGAATCAGAGTTGGGAGTAGTAAGAGTCAAAGGGATGACTCATTTTCTATGAAAATATATATTTGTTCAAATGAGGATTGTTAGAAAGATAATAAGTGTAGAAATACTATGTCCTATGAGAGACTTGATACAAGAATCGAATGTTTACCTTTTGTACAGTTTTCTATTGATAGCTAGTGTCAAATATTCTAATATATATAGTTAGTGAATAATGGTTCAAAGTCGACAATTGTAAATGCTCAACCACAAATTCAAGTTGTTATGAATATTTAGTTTTTTGTTTATGAACATATTGTTTTCCTAATATGAACATTATATAAGTCGTCAAAAAATATGAACATTATATATACTTTGGGAAAAAAAGTTTATTTCCTTTTAAATGTTTGCTTTTGAAGGATGTGATTTGTAATAATACTTTAGGAAAAAAAAAATTATTTCCTTCTTATTTAAATCAAATAGAAATTTATATCACCAAAATTAAAATATTGGATATTAAAATATACAACACAATTCCACACATGTTATTATACATACTGAATTCTCGATCCAAAATTGAAAAATACAAGCTCATGTTATTGGTTCATGTTGCGCAAATTCATGTCTTCTTGTTAATTTCCTTTTTTTTTTGTCGTCTTCTTTTTTCTCCTTGTTATTATATGGTGTAACTAACTCAATATATCTATGATTTTTTGTTTAACTAATAGACAAAAACAAATGAAATTTTAGTTAGATTTGAGCAAGAATAAGTGTTGAAATGAACCAATTTTCATATGAATATGAATAGTAGAACAATTGAAATGATCGATATATATGGAAATGAACATATATTAATAAATAAATTAACATATAATAGTATAGATATGATCATCCATTAATATGGAAATGAACAACTCTTAATACATAAATGAACATAATTAGATAATTGAATATTAAAATGACCATATATTAATATATAAATGAACATGCATTAGTTTAAAAATGCCTATGAAATATATCAATCAATGAACATGAAATACAAATGAACATTCATCAGAATAATTTTCCACTCCAAACTATGAAAAAGAATGAACATTAATACAATGACTATGTAGTAATATATATATATATATATATATATATATATTATATATATATATATATATATATATATATATATATATATATATATATATATAAACATTTGTATTAATCATCTATAAACATGTGAATGATTGTATACTAATATACAAATGAACATCTATCAAAATGGAAAAGAACATTTATTAAATAAAAAACCCACTACGAACTAGTTTAATTAATGTTTACTTTTCTCTAGATTTTTTATGTTCTTCTCTAAAACTATTTGCTTCGTACTGCAATAAAAATGAACATTCATCAAATACCTTTGATATTATAATAATCGTATGTTAATATGTGAAATTGTGAATGACCATGTATTATTATGCGATTGGACATTTACCAAAATAAAAACGAACATTCATCAAAATAATTCTCCACTTCAAACTATGAAAAATTGAACATTATTACACGAATGACTATAAATTATTAAATACATATGAATGAACATTTGTATTAATTAAATGAGAGTTTTTTCGGAAAAAAATAATTAAAAAAACATGTGAATGATAGTATACTAATGTATAAATGAGCATTTATCAAAATAAAAATGAACATTCTTCAAAAGAAAAATTTCACTACGAATTAATTTTATTAATACTTACATTTTTCCAGAATCTTTCTTTTCCTTCTCTGGAATTGTTTTCTTCGTTGTACAAAAAAAAATGAAGAATGTAATGATTTGATTTACTAGTTTTTGAACAAAAGTTACTAAAACTATAGTAAATACTTACATGATGCATTTTCCGCAGTTCGTTGATGTTTCAATAATTGTTTTGAAATACAATCACAACAAAAAAAATTTAGTAAAACCTAGGTTTCATACTCTTTTTTGAACCAAATATGAACAAAATAACTTATTCTTTCGAATTTCAATCTTGTTTTGTTGAATTTTGTAGTGATTGAACAATTTTTATTGATAATTTGTCTCGAATTTGTAGAAATTTTGGGTTTGAAAAAGTAGATCAATGGGTTTAGTGAGAGAAAATGGGTGTAGTGAGAGAAAATGGGTGTAGAGAGAGAAAATGAAATGAAATGATGATTTGAATTTTATTTTATTTTTTTAAATTTTTTTTATTATCTATAGGTGGGTAAAAAGTGTGGTTACTATTCAGTTACTACACAATTACAGAAAATGGGGTTGTTGGGTTTGTTTATGCATTGTTTAGGGGTGGGGGTGTAGGGATAGATAGCTACACTAGAGTTTAGGAGTATATAATCCTCATATAGTAGTAATGTAGTATATTAGTATGGAGTATAACTACTTTTTGTTGCACTTGAAGAGTGCGTGCTTTTTAGAGTACGTGTAAATAACATTAACCAGATGAAGCCCGTACGATACACAGTTTGTTTGTATTTTTTCAAAATAATTTTTTTTGGTGTTTATAAATTGCGAATTCCAATTTATTCATTATATATTTAGATTAAAAAACTAATCAAAAGATAATATATTATATTTAGTTTATTTATACTTTTAAATTTCATTTGCTGATTTTGCTTATGTGACAAATTTGAATTATTTAATTTTACAAGAAATTACTAAAATCTCTTATTTGATTGGTTATTGTTAAAATTTATAATCTTACATGAGGTGTTAAGAAATTTCTATCCTATGTGGCTCTCTAAAAATTCAGAAAAAAAAACTCCCCTTAATATATGTACTAGTTTTGTGCCCCGTGCGATGCTCGGGTTGTTTATTGAAATTAAAATAAAACTTTTTATCCAAATTATATGAGTTTTATTTGAATTTTCTACTCGTGGATTAATAATTACTTGACAATCATACTTGTCTGTTGATGGTTATTTTATGGATTAATAATCGCTTGACAATTTAAAAAAAAAAATCAGAAGTAATAATGTACAACTAAAAAGAATAGTTGTCTAAAGTTATGATCTCTTTTTATTTTCTCTGAACATCCAGGAAAGGCGAGAGCTACTTCTGTACACCCGGGTGTACCGTACACTCGGATTATTTACTCATTAAAATTTTCTCATTTTATAAATGAGCAAAAAAAATGCTCATTTATTAAACAAGCAAAAATTAATGAGCAAATTACCCGGGTGTACGGTACACTTGGGTGTATTAAATAAATTCTAAGGAAAGACTGGTTGGATGTTAAGACTTAAAAGAACGATTATATATAATAATATGTCTTTTTGAATTTTGATTTTTTTTTTCCTTTTGTACCTCTCTGGATCCGTCATTTTGTATAAAAATATTGGTTTTATAAAGGAAAAATATTGATATTTTATTAAAAATAAAACTATAAAATAACTTTTTTTTATCCTACTAAATCTATTCAAATTTTATTTAAAATAAAACTCTAAAATAATTTTTTTAACAAAAAAAATATTCAAATAGATCTTACGTGTCACATCAATAATTAATTGTCCTACATGGCGCAACACTTGGCGAAAAAATTGGAATGTCAAGTGTTATTGTCTTGTGATCTGGCTAAAAGTTTAGCTTTATATATTATTTATATGATATTAGTTTTGTGCTCGGGCGATGCCCGTAAGCATGATAAAATTTTAAGATAATATTTTTACTTGAATGTTAAATACGATCAAATGATTCGTTCTAATAATATGGGATATTTAGATACACAATATCATATGGAGTGTACTTTTTGTATTGGGCCATGTCCAGGTTGATAAAATTTAAAGATAAATTTTTACTTGAATTTTAAATATGGTCAAATAATCGTTCCGGTAATGTAAGACATTTAGACAATATATAATAACATATGACTTTTATTTATATAATAGTGTACTACTTTTTGTAGTTTTGTTTGTAAATAGATTTTTATGCTATTTTTAACTTGAAATTATATTTATTGAACTTAAATTATTTTTCACTAAACTTAAAGTATTTCACCAAACTAATTTTTTTTATTAATTGAAACTAATTTTTATTTTTATTTTTTTTTATTTTTTTTTTTTTTATTGATTCTCTAATGTTTTTTTTTAAATAAGTTGAATAACTATGTATTTTTTTTTATGCGGATAGCCATACCATCTGGGCGGACAATGTAATGCTTATAAAAATGACCCAGTAACCCTTGTATATTAACTGAGTAACCTCTAACACTTAATAATTAGTAACCCCTATCTATAACACTGAGTGAATAACCACTATAATACTGACCAAGTAACCCCATAGCACTAACAAAGCAACTCTTGTAATAGTTGGTGATACGGTTTGGCCAGCTACATATAAAAGTTTATATATTACAAATGGATCTTATTTTAAGGAACTTTTTAAAACGAATTTGATGATGGAAATAGAATAAAATTATAAGATATTTATTTAAAGTTATGATTAATCTTGTATATATGATATATTAGAATTCTATTGATAATAAAACTATATACAACAATTTTATCTTACAAAATCTATCTAATAATCGCTTAGTATCATATGTGTCACTATAATACCTATTTTCAGATTACGTGGAGCGACACTTGGCGAAAAACTAAAATGTCAAGTGTCACTATCTCGTGGCCTAGCCGCGATACTGGCTTTATATATATATACTAGTTTTGTACCCGGTGCGGTGCCCGGGTTATTTAATGAATTTTTTAAGATAAAATTTTAATCTATTTATATGTCAAATTTTAAAATATATCATTGATACGAAATTAGTTAGGAATTGATGTGCTTTTGTGACGATTTGCTATCTAGTAGGGATGTAATGACTAATTATAATGTCGGTGGTAATGTTTGATTTGATTTGATACATTAAAAAAAAAATTAGCAAAAAATAAATTAAATTAAATAAATGTTCAAAGCCCATTGGTTTGACCCGAATCCAAAACTTTGGGTAGGGGTTGAACATTTCTTAACTCGTAACCTGAAGCGACCCAATTTGAGATGACTCATCAACCCTAATTGACAGGTCTACATAGTCATAAAATTTGATGTTTTACACTTTAAACTACTTCCTTCGCTCAAAAAAATATTATGATATAAAAAATAAATTTATATGATAATTTTTAACAATTGAAATCTAATTATTTTTTTGAATAAAATTATAATTCAATTTACATCTGAAATATTACTCCCTCCGTTTCATAATATTAGTCCCATATGAAATCAATCACATAAAATAAGAAAAGAAATATATTTGGAATCTAACATTAGAGTACAACATAATTCATTATTAGTTTACCTTATTTAACTTTTTAAATTTTTTATTAGGAAAGCATAAGTCATAATTGCATAATTAAGGTAAGGATTTCCTTAATTAGAGACATGTCATCAATTTACAACTTATTAATTAAAAAAAAAATCAAGTTATAAATGAAATATATTCAATATGGGTATTTTTTTTTGAAACGCCCAAAATAGTATATGAGACTAACATTATGAAACGGAGGGAGTAGTATTTTATCGAAAATAAAACTCTAAACTAATAATTGTATCCTAAAATTCTATCAAAATAGAATTCTAAACTTTTTTTTTTATCTTATGAAGTCTATTTAAATATATCCAACGTGACGCGACACTTAACGAAAAGTTAGTTGAAACACCAAGTGTCGCTGTCTCGTGACCTAGATCATGTGAGAACCAAGGTGAATAATAGGAACTAGGAACTAATCTCAACCATTGATTGCACTCCATATCATGGCTCACATTACACCCGCTCTCATTAATGACATTCTCGTAATTTCGCTGTTATAAAACTTTTTTCCAATTTTTTTTTTAAATTTTAAAGCAATTTCATTTACTTTAAGACTAATTTCATTTACTTTTGCTAAATTTTCATTTATTTTTGAGAAATGAAACTGGAAAATACTTTATAATTTTAAAATATTACAAAAATGCCAAGTAATTGAAATGTTTGTAAAAGTAAATGAAATCAGTCATAAAATAAATGAAATTGTCTTAAAAGTTAAAAAACTGTAAAATAGTTTAAAAATTCGCGAAATTACAAAAACACCATAATGAATGCGGGTGAGATGTTAGCCGTCAGATGTAGCATGATTTAATGCTGAGATTGGTTACTAGTTCCTACTATTCACCTTGGTTCTTACATGATCTCAATTATATATGTATATATATATATATATATATATATGTTTGGGGTCAAATGAGAAGGATGAAAAGGATTTTTTGTGCATAACTTTTGCACTAAATGTGCATATTTATGCAGTAAATGTGAAAAAGAAAATTTTTCCCAAATTCCATGTGCATATATTTTGTACATAATGTGCACATATTCTAGTTTTTTCAGAAAAATCAAAATCTTAATCAAGTTTGCATATTTACTGAAAAAATATGCACATTTAGTGAAAAACTTATGTACATTTCATCCTTCTCATTATATATATATATATATATATATATATATATATATATATATATATATATATATATATATATATATATATATATATATATATATACACAAATTGATAACTAAAAAAGATGGTTCAAATAATCTAGACATATTTAATGGTATGCTCTAAAATAATATTTTTGAGGTTTAATTTGATGGTAGTCATCCATTATGATTAAGGTTTGAAGAATAATAATAAGTTATAAAAAAAATGTGAAATATTTAATTTCATTGATCACATAATTTCTACATATTGAACAACGTATAGTATATATATTGGATGAGAAAGATAAAATATTGCATCAATAATTGATTAAAAGTTATACTTAGCTTGCATAGATGTATATGTTAAAATAAAAACACATCTATATTTACAATTTTTTTTTTTTTGAAATAACATCTATACTTACTACTATACTAAAGTAATCACCGATATTATAATACACGTGTTAGTTTGCAAAAATGTCTCGTCTAATATTTGTTATTTTTTATCAGTTTTATTTATTTATTTTTTAAGTTTGTTACAACATTCTTAAACGTAAATATGAAGATTGAATATTGCTTTAAATTGGTAATAATATGATTATCCCTAGAACACCATGTCTCATTCAAAACAATAATTTTCTCGCTAAAATTTTCTTTTATAAAAAAATAACATGATAAAAAGTTAGAATAATTTATAAAAAAATAAAATATTATATATATATATATATGACGGATACCTAGTTAATTTTCCAGATAAACAAGATTTGGTTATCTGGGGGTATAATTGTCTTTTCAAGTACTAGTGGAGGGATATATGCGCCTTTTCATGTACTAGTTGAGGGGTACATGTGTAATTTCCTCACCAAACAGTAAAAGCAAAAAGAAAACAGTAATGAGACAGCTCACCAAAAGTACTGAATAAATAACCCTACTTTTTCAATATATTTACAAAAATGCCATTAGATTAACAAAAATTCGTTTATCTGGCAGATTAACTTGTATTTTTCATATATCATATATATATATATATAAAAGAGAAATTAGTTAAATATATTACCTTAGCATCTATTGTTGAATTTTGATGGGGCTTCCATTTGTTTTAACCGGTGAAAAGCCCCAATCCTTGTTTTTTTTAAGTTTTTTTTTTTTTTTTTTTTTTTTTTTTTTTTTTTTTTTTTTTTTTTTTTTTAAAAAAAAAAAGATTTATAACAATGTTTTCTCCCTTTTGAGGAACTTTTCTCACTCAAAAGAAAGGGTTTTTGATCTCCTTCGAAAGACAAGAGTTTTTTGACCTCTTCGAAAGACAATGTTTATCTCCTCTTTTCGGTGGAGTAGTTTCTTAGTTTTGAATTCATTATATTCGATCTAATGAATTGTCGTGAAATTATTTCGTTGGTGAAAAAGCTATCAAGTTTCCGAATACAGACGGATGAATCAGAATGAAAACATCATCATGGCTACAAAAGATCGTTAGATTGTCTCTCCAACAAGGGTGTATTTTCCAACGATATAAGCTGGACATGTTCCATATTGCAAGATCTACCCGACGATCATAGTTTTTATGAAGGAAAATTTAATTTGATTTAATATCTTATGTATTTGTTAATGTCGAATCTCTATTATAGATGTCGTATGACTTTTAATTAGTGACATATTTTTGCTATTAAAAAAAAATAAAGAGTTTTAAGGGTTGACGTTAAATGAAGTAATTTTTTTTTTTTTTAAAACATGTTATATAACTCATCCCATTTAAACTAGTTTTATTTTAATTGACTTTTGTTTTAAGGGGGATATTTTAATCGACTTTTGTTTTAAGGGGGATATTTTAATTGACTTTAATTTTATAACTTATTATTATGTTACCGTTTATGCAGGGGAAAAAAAATTAGTTTTGTTACAAAATGTTGATTAAAATGTATTAAAATGTGTGAGTAGCAAAAAATATATAAACAACAGCTTGTCATGTAGCAGTATTAAAATAATGAAATTTGATTTTTTAAAAATTGATAAATATATTTAGAAAAAAATGGATTAAAGCATTAAATTTTTTTTGATAAAAACAAGAGTGACCAAATATAAACAACTATGAGATTTATGACCATTAATAACAAACAATGTTCTACAGAGTAAAATGGGTAACAAATTTATGGTCATAACTTATGACCATATATTTGTTACGCCTCATAACTCATATCTCTATAATATCAGCCAAGAGGCAACCGCGTCAGATTTGGGGAGACAATGTGTTTTAACTAATTAAAGTTGGGGTGAGAGTTGAGTTTATATAGTAAATAACTAGTATAGTACCCGTGCGAGACACGATTTACTAATAATCTTTATTTTTAATTCGCGTAAACCTTTAATGCACTGAATATAATTAATATATATAAGAATACATAACAATCAATTTATGTAATTTAGTATGTGCAATGATAATAAATTCATTACAATGTTAATTATAAAAAATTCAAGATACGAACCTATCAAAAGGATAATATTAAATGATGTTAGACCGAAGTACTTATTAAAGCAATTTTTACTCTTATTTTTAAAGGATCTAAATTAAATACATCAACAATTTAAACTGAACATCTTAATTTTACACACCATAAAAAACAATCTTTAATTTACATTATGAGGGTTCTTCATGACATATTTCTGCATGATACAACTTTCTTTAGTTGGCCAACCCTAAGTCTCCATTAAATGATTGATTCTACATCAAAGAATATCTATGTACCACAAGGAAAACACCGCAATCAAGAGTATGTTTTGGTGATTTCCAAGGAAAAGATATATCCTCAAACTCATAAGAAAATATATCTTCTACTTTTAGATGCTTTAATTTGTTTATTAACTTTTTTTTTTTTTAACAACAATTCATTTATTAGCTCTAACATTTCTTCTACCGGTAATAATTGTATTTAAATCATTTTATTACTTTATAAATATTATTATTTACTACTCCCTCCGTTTCATTTTGTTAGTCCTATTTGGAATCAATCACTTAAAATAAGAAAAGGAGGAATCTTAGTAATTTGGAATTTGATTGCAACTTTGTAATTAATGTTTTGTCTTTTCTTGTTTTATTTATGGTTATTGGCTATAATTAATCGCCTATTATAAATTTTGATTGGAAAATTTGCCATGTCAGCAATCCACTAGCACATACATTAACCAATCAAAATTATTTAATTCTTTAAACACCCAATTAGATTAATTGTTCATGGATTATGAAAATTATTCACCTTATAATTAATGTTAGGAAATATTCAATATGGGTACATCATTTTGAAATGCCCAAAATAGTATATGGGACTAACAAAATGAAATGGAGGGAGTATTACTAATAAATCATTTAAAAATATTCATATTTAATAATAAAAATAGGATGCAATTTACTTTTTTAAAATTACTTTTATTACAAAGTCTTTTACTTTTAATAAAAACATCTTTTACTTTATTGTTCAGTATTACTAATTTAAATACAGTATTATAGATTTTTTAGTTTAAGTAAATAATTATACCACATTAGATGCAACATTTTTATAGTAATCCATATCATTTGTGCATAAGTTTTGTTATCTGAGTATTGGATGCTTCCTATCAAGAGGTTAACCACCACCACACTAAAATTGACATTAATAGAATTGGGATAAACACATGAGATTCAAATTTTATTTTAAAATCATATTACACTACATTACAGAAAACACACTAAATCAACACCCATAAACTTGTCTTTTGCATTGCACAATTCAAGCCAATCTAACCAGGCTTGACTAAGGGTGTTTGCGGTATGGTTTGTATTGTTTTCAAATTTCATCAAACCGCACCGCAAAATGCCGGTGCAGTTTAGACAATTTTTTTGAAATTATAATAATTATTTTTGTAAAAAAAAACTTTTATTTTATTTTGTGATTACTAATTTAATATTCAAATATTACACACTTTTTTTTAACCTTTAATTAGCTAATAGTCAAAGATTAGCTCACATTTTTAGTTCTTTCATATACTTTTTAATTACAATATAGTATAAAAATCGCAAACCGCATCAAAGTGCGGTTTGTTTTTTTTTTTTTTTTAAAAAAAACAACCGCACCAAATAGCAAATCGCGGGTTGGTCATTTCAAAAACCGCACCTAACTTTCAACCGCCACATTGCTGTTTGGTGTGATCTAGACCGCACACTGAACAACCCTAAGCTTGACTTAAGTCAGCTAAAACTGCATTGGGAGAAAGGATTGTGAGGCTCTTGAGAAGTACTTGGAGACATGAGAGAAATTTCCATTAATCTCTGTATATTAATGAATAAACATAACACATTATATATGTAGTATGTATATTCTGTATATATATTCATTTCTTTATCTAATATATCACTTACATTGTGGTAAATCCTAAAGAAGAAGCATTCTGGTTTGTCCATCAATCTTCATTTATGTAATACTCTGTATTTTCATATATATAAATTATTTATCTTATTTATTAAAATGAAATATTTCATTTCAAAAGAAATTAGTTATTTGAATAATGTGTAAGTGTGTAAAAATTAAATGAGTCATGAATTGAGGCAATAAAAGCTTTTTGAATTAGGTCAATTTTACTAAAATGATTGGACCAACTTATTAGGAAGTTAAGGAAGCTTAAAGCCCAATAAGTTGGCCCCAAAGGAAATGTTAAAGGGAGTAGGATTTAGTAATGGCAATTTTGTAATTATGAGTTTTTGTTTTAAAAGGGGAGTATAAATACTTTAAAACCTCAAGATTTTTCCACTCAAGATTTATAATTGTCCAATTTCACAAAAATCCCAAAAATTCTCTCTTTATTTTCTCTCTTATATTTCCTCTTATTTCCCCCCTTCTTTTTATCTCTTCTCTTCCACGCCCCTCTCTTCTTCTTCCACGCCCCTCTCTTCTTCTTCCCCATATTGGTGCCACCACCCACCGACACACCACTAGCGGCCATCTTCTCCTCCTCTTTCCTCTTTTGCAGTTTGGTAGTATTAAAAAAAAACTCTTTTTTCTCTTCCTAATTCAATTCTATTGATATATTGTTTCAAATGCATGATTTTAATTATGTTTTGGTATTGATTTTGGGATTATGATGTTGTTAAATTATTGATATAAATTTCTGATTTTTATTTAATCATGAACCCTAAATTATGAACCTTAGAAATTGGGGATTTTGTGTAATTGGTTAGGGATTGATGCTAGGTTGTTTTTATTGATTAATTCATGGTTTAAACATGTTTTTAATGAGTTTAAAGCCCTTAATTTAATGGTGTCATTTAATTATACACTACTATTTAATTATTGAGTTAGGGTTTGATGACCCATAAAAGGGAAAATGGTTCTAATGATTTAAATATGATTTCCTATTCTAAAAGTGATGTTTTATACTACCTCCGTTTCTCTTTAGTTGACACGTATTCCTTTTTAGGAAGTTTTTTTTTAGTTGACATGTTTCCTTTAGAGGTAAATTTTTTATCTTGCATTTACAAGCTACCCCACTTGTTTTTTCATTCTCTCTCACTCTCTCTCCTCTCCTTAATATATGTGCCTAAATCAAACGTGTCAAATAAATAGAAAAGGAGGAAGTATTAAATAAGTATGATGGAACTTTATTTAAGTCATGAATACTAAGTCTTTTTGAAAAGATTTGAAGTACTCACTTAAATAAAAGGTTTATGTCTTTTATGTCATAAATTGGGTTGATTAGTAAGGTTTAAAGAGTATTATAGTACCTGAAAATTTGTGAGAATAGTGGATTAATTATAGTTATGTATTTTTATTTGTAGGAAGTTTCAAGCTAGGTAATTTCTAGCGAGTGTGGCCAATATTCAAGTTACGTATGTGACGCGGGTTGAGAATAGGTCGTTGAAACCACTTCTCCCATGGTCAAAACTAAATTTGTAAATACTTAACCAACCTAAATACTAGTATAGAGGCAAGTCAAGGGTCGAACCCAAGGGAATGGAGGGAAGCTAACTATTGCTTAAGTTAAGCTATCTCAAAACGTAACGTAAGAAGAAATGTAGGTTGTCTAAATCAACTAAACAAACAAGCAAACACAAAGTAAATCAGTATATCAAACACTAGGGAATTAGGATCCACATATACTTGCAATAGATGCACACTAATTGGGTTGGAGATTGATTAATTCGAGTATTGCGAGGGAAGATAGATAATGCAATCAAAAGAGCTCGAAAAGCTATCTCCTAGAGATCTAATTAGCACCAATTACGAAAGACTCTACTAGGAACATCACAAGCCAAACTCAAGCGATAAATGTGAGCTACAAATCAATGGTCCGTATCAATGTAGACACACAATGCAATCTAGCATGAAGAACAAGGTTGATCACTCATTCCAATTCATACACATGTACAAAATCAATCAACCAATTTAATCAGTGCTAAATCAATTAAAAACCTCCTAATTAGCTAATATTCCATCACTAATACATGCTTCACCACATCCCTAGCAAGCAAACTACTCACAATCCATTAAAGAAATAAAAAACAAAGCTATGTAATTCATCAAATTCATCAACATCATTTCAATTAAACTAATTCAATCAAACAATCAATAAACTTGAACAATCAACAAAACAATTGAAACCAAAAGCTAAAGATTGAATTAAAGAAAAGAAGATTCTTACAAACTTGATTAAATTAAAGGAAATGTACTTGAATTCAAACCAATTGCAACTACCATCAATCACTTATCATCAATCTTCAATGTTTCTCTTACTACAAAATCTAAAATCTAGAGTTTCTCTCTGTAAGAAAATCAAACCTAAATCTAATTCTAAACTCTCTAGTTCTTCCTTCTCTCTCTAAAAATTCATTCTCTCCTTAAAAAAAATAAAAGAAAAGTCTATATATAGTAAAACTAACAAAAAGAAATTAGTTAGATCGTCTAAAATAGACTCGTACAGGCGCGGTCCTCTTCAAGAGAATGCGCGGTCGTGCAAAACAGGGTACGGAACAGGGAGAGTAGGTGGCGCGGCCGCGCCACCAGGCTGCGCGACTGTGCCATAGTCGCACGCGCCCGCGCCTGGGAACAGGGTACCCCCTTTCACCATCACTTTGATGCTCCTTGTGTGCTCCACTCGATGCTCTTAATAAACACGGGACATGGAAGACCCAAAATCATCTCGACGGTGGGTTCAACACGAGAATTCGTGCCCCCACGGCTTGAATGCACGACCTAAAGTAAAATGAAACTTGTAATTCTCCATGCTTGAGCTTCAAATGGAGAACACTAGGTATCCTAATCAATGCCAAGCTTGGGAAGGGGTCTCGGGAATCTTTGGATAACGACCTTAACCTGAAAAATTAAAGAAAACAAACAAATAAAAGGGAAAAAGACAAGAAAACCCAAGAAATGCATGAAAGTGGAAAATCAACTAAGTAAAGTGCAAACTAAGGAAATAAAGAGCAAAACTAAGGAAAAAGGAAGGAAAAGAACTATAAAAGCAATCTAAAATTATCCCAAAAGAGAACAAATGAGTGCCATAAATGACACTCATCAAATTCCCCCAAGCTAAAATTTTACAAGCAAAAACCAAGCAAGCAAGAAAAAGGATGAAAGATTTATTCAAAAATGAAAAAGGAAGACATGAGTTGAGAATATACACTAAGACTCATGTTCGTAGGAATCACGATTGTTTTTAGCTACAACAAGTCCTTTAAACCCTTAGATTGCTCTAGAGGACGAGTGATGGTCTCGTAAGAGTTTTCTAAGAGGTTTACCCATAACTCTTTGAAATAAAATGAGGCAAAATCATTAAAAGAAAAGAAGGTAAATAAAAAATTCAAAAAAATAGCTCTTGACAAGGACTTTTGGAAACGATCAAATGCAAGTGAATGAACACTTTTCTATATCATAGGGGTATGCATGATCCAAGATATCTACGGTTGATTGAAACATAAGGTATGCTAAGCATAGAGAGCTAATGAGGTGCAATCCACTTTCATCCCAACCAATCTAACCGCGTTCTCCCAATGGCTTCAAATCTTCCCTTAGTAAGCGTCTCTATGGTTCCTCGAAGGAACCAAAAAAGAATAAAGTTTGAGGGTTCCCGACATCTTGACTTTGCATCCCCTCTCCTTAAGCTTAAATTCATAATGACTTCCCATGGTATGTGACTCAACCACTAGGTCAAAAGGGCTTTCCCAAAGGTTGTAACGTAAGGGCAAAAGGTTGGGGGTAGGCCTATAATTTAGAATTTGGTGGTACACCTAAGTTGTGAAGCAAAGATTGGCCAAATCTCAACACCAAAACCAAGAAGTCACCAAACAAAAACAAACTAACACCCCCAAGCTTATTCAAATCTATACCCACAATCATATATACAAAAAGCGTAAGACGCTTCCCCCCAAGCTAGAAAATAGCATTGTCCTCAATTCTTAAAATAGGGAGAAACATTTACATCAAAATATTTTTGAACTATTTCATTTTTCTATTTTTTTTTATTTGCCAAAGCTTTTTTGAATTTGCTTTGCTTTTTTTATTTTTTATTTTTATATTTATTTCAATTTTTTAATTTTTTCATTTTATTCAATGTCCTCTCCTCTTATAACAATGGACGACTTTTTCAACTTTGCATTTGAATGTCCTTGCCTATTTTTAACTTTGGACGGCTTTTGCATTTATTCACTTGCTATTATTCACTAAATATACAATTCACAAGCTTGCTAACAAATAAGAATTAATACCCAAACTCGTATGCCACAATCTCCAAAAACATGATCATTTGCTTCACAAAAACCAAAAATGGAACAAAAAGAAACAAAAGGCTCAAAGTTCTAAAGATGTGGCTTGAAAAGAAGGGAAAAGGCTCAAATGGTTAGCAAGAAGGCAAAAGGAAACCCAAGAACTAAAAAGAAACAAGATTAACCTAGAAAAGAAAAATTACCACCCCGAAAAGATGGCTATATCCTCCCTAGATGGTTCGGCCTCAAGTTTGAGAATTATGAGTCAAGCTTCAAGATTAGGTATACAACAGTCAAGGATCCACGCCGCTCAATCAAAATATGAAGAAGGCTTGAAAAAGAAGAAACCTCACACGGTTGTAGCAAAAACTTACTAAAGTTGTCAAATCCACCAAAGGAAGAAACTCAGTCTTACCACGAACCAAAAGAATTCGGCTTCAAGGCCCCAAAAGGTCTAAACCGCTACCTTAGCATACCCTATCGGCCTATCCTAGAGTCAACCATGGATACTCTCAAAGCATGCACACCGATAAAACATAGGAAAGCACACATTCAAAGGCAAAATCTCGAATGGTAGTATGTCCAAATACAAGAGCTAAACAAGCAAAAAGAAAATATAGCCTCAAAATTCATTTGTTTGGTTTTGTTTCGTCAATGCAAGAAAAGGAAACAAAAGAAAAGAAAGGAAAAAGAAAGAAAAGAAAAGAAAAGAGAAAAGCACAAGAACGTAAACAAAGCAAGTAAAACCCGATCGTCAAACAAGCGGTCATTCGGCAACATCGCCAATGACCCCAAACACAAGGCAAACATCCCCGAACAATCAGCTCATCCTGAACTAAACCTATTCTATGCAATCAAGAAAAAAAAAGAAAGAAAAGAAATAGAAGGATCTCACCGGGTACTCAAAGCAATGCTAATGAATATAAATGAAAGGAAGCGTAAACCTTTATGATGCTCCAAAAGCAAAAGCAAGGATGACATACCAAGAGACAAATAGAAAGATATATACAAAAAGAAAATGTTAGTAACTTCCAAACAAAAACACACAACATCAAATTGTGGCAAAAATGATCAAAGAATTAGAGAAAGAGAATCATAAAGCAGAGAGAAGTTTCATCCATCTAGAAAACAATCAACCATCACGAAAACAAAGGTAAAGAACCAGACCAACAACATATCATCATCAGAAATCATCATACAGAGATCATCATCGTAAATCATCAGTAGAAAACAATTGCATGAAACAAAAATCAACATAAATCATCATCAGAATAAGACACCAAGTCAAAGACAAAGCCATAGTGAACCATAAAAGCAAGGGGGAAACAAAGAAGCACAATTGACATAAGAATATTCCCCCAAGCTTAAAGTGAGCTACCCCCCCCCCCCCCCGCCAAAACCAAGCAGCAAGCTGGCATAAAAACAACATAAAAGCAAACGAGCATAAAGGGAGGGTAACCAAAATATCATCACTTGGCACTGTGGTAAAAGGGGTAGAATGAGTACTTCCCTCACCAGTCTCAGAAGAAACATGGCTAATGACATCATTCACATCCATAGGGCCCTTACCATTCAACCTACTCTCCCTCATGGCCCTGTCCCTAGCAAAAGGGTGGGACCAATCATCTAGAATCGGCTCACCCGAGAGCCCCAATCGGCCAAAAGTCTCGGGATTAGGGAATGGATTAGGGTTAGCCGGGTCATAAGCAAAGTCACATCTTCCAGGCCTCTTATAATCGTAAGAGGTCGGAGAGGTCCCCTTAATGGCATGGGGAGGCACATTGGGCCCCTCCCAATAGGGATAGCACAATCTAGGTCCAATGGCCGGGTCATACGGGGCCCATTGAGGTACGGGTCCCTGTTAAACGGGGAGGTAAGGGTAGTTAACATAAGGCTCAATATCCCCCCTCATTACATACATATCATAAACTTGCCTAGCATGGTAATCATAGCCTAAAACAAAGTCATTCCCTAAAGGTGAACAATTCAAGACATTCGCAATGAAATTGATCTTTGCATGGAAAATAGACAAGTCACAAGTAGAGAAAGAAGATGAAGAAGGGGGAATCAAAGATGTACCTCCCCAGGACACCGGGGGTAAAGAGGGAGCAAGAGGGACATATGGATTGTGGCAGAGATTTGGCAAAGGAGCTTTCTTGAGAGCTTGGTCGACCGACCACTTGTTTGGTCTCCATGATAGAGGGGTGTCTAAGCATCTAGCCGTAGCCTCGAGGTGAGGGATGGGGTACCAATCTATTGTCCTTGAAACTTTCCAAACAAACAAGTTTTCTTGAGTAGTGCGCTCCAAAAATCTTTGAGTTATCGAGGCATAAATACTAAGAAGATGGGATGGAGTCTTCTCTCGCCTACCACGAATGGGTTTAAGGGATTCAAGCATCTTCCCATATCTTTTATCGAGAGAGAGGATTAAGATAGTGATCATTCCTCCCAATTGAATGCTTCCGGAGAGAAAAACACCATCACGAATATCGATGAAACGATCAAGCAAATGGGACGCGAAATCAATGACCTCGACCTTATTCTCAAAAGGCTTGTCTGCCAACCGAAGACAACTTAGATCTTCCCTAGAGATGGCTCCAAGGGACTCCTTAGAGAAAAATGCATATGTGAGGAGCGTACTAGAGTATCTCATGGTCGAGTGGATGATAGAATCCAACATGGAATATTGGGGACGATAGCTATCTTCAACCGAGATATGCCTCCACCAACGACTTTCCTTATAAACATGATCTCTTTGCAAAACATCAAAAGTCGGGTAAATGTAGGGAGTACCCTCTATTGGCAAAGGAAACTTGAAGGCTTCATAGAAATAGGAGAGAGGAATCGAGTGGTCATTGTTGAAAACTTGAAAAGTAAGCATTTGAGTAGTCACACCATCCAAATTCTCCTCATGTTGTTCCAGAGATGAAAGAAAATCAAAAGTGATGCAGGCATAATTGGAGCATTAGGACCAATGAATTCTTCCAACCCCAAATTTCGAGCTAAGAGTCTCACATCATCATTAATTCCCAAAGATGTAGTTGCCAATACATCATAGAATCGGGTTGATAGAAGCTTCCTAGATGAAAGACGGATGAAATTTTCCCACTGCTCTTTCTTGGTAAATTCGATGCCATAAGTCTCTCTGACATTGGGCGTAGGTGGCACAACCTCCTTTGAAGTAGAAGTCCGTGCCCTCTGATCTTGGCCCGGGGAAGAGGTGCCATCTACACACAAGAAAAAGAGAACTAGGCTCAAAATCATGAAAGGAATGATGTGAAAAGATGATGTAAATCAAGAGCACACAAATTCAAGGCCACATTATTATGAAAAGAGTAAATCATCACACCACAAGTGTATAAATGCACTTGAACAATAATTCTAGCATGAATTTATGAACTACCAATGAGAACCAAGAGAAATAACACTCCAATCAATCATCTAGAACCCACCAATAAGAACATTATTATTACCAAATACCATAACAACTTATCCAACAATGATGATAACAAAATAGTAGATGTTCAAGCAAAATCAAGCATTAAAAGTTCAATTATCCATCAATAAACATCATCAATACAAGTGTTGGAGGTAAGAAACAAGCAATATGGAAGCACCATTAATGTAAGTACCAAAACAAATCAAATTTCTCATGAAAAACCAAAGTAGAAAATTTATCAACAAAACCAAAAGAAATAAAGAATCATACCTTGAATTTATGAGAAATATCAATAAAATGGAACAAATAGCACAATCACACAATTTCAATCCAAAATTGAAAACTCAAAACCCCAACTAAATAGTACCAAAAAATCTCAACTTTTGAAGAGAGAAAATCACTAGTGAAGTTCAAAATTGGAGATTTTAGAGTATTAATCAACTAAAAGAAGTGAAAAATGATGATATTATGATGGTAATATGGCATCAAATAAGGTGAATATGCTAGAACACAACAAGAGAAATGAATTAAGAAAATGGAGGAAGATAGAGAAATGAAGGATGGTACGCTTAAAAGAAGGGCCAGTAGGGGGGGCGCCCGCGCAGAGGAGCTTCGCGCCCGCACCACCATGCCGCACGCCCGTGCCCTCCTGGGTCTTTTACTCCTCCGAAAGCCTCTTGTGCGCACATCGGTGGGCACACACTATATGATCGTGATAAACACAAGACTAGGTAGTCCCTAAACGCCTTCACGGTGGGTTCAACACGACAATTTCATGAACCCACCAAGCTTCAATTCTGGCATATGTCTCCCAGCACTCAAATTGAACACTTCATCCTCAAATTTGGTACCAAAATTGTTGGAAACCTTATTTCCATCTAATCAAATTCACCCTAGAACATAATTAAGAAAGAAAATCTATTAGATCAAAAGCATCAAAAATGAAAAATAAAATCAAAGAAAGTAAAATCAAAGAAAGTTAGAAATTCGGGTTGCCTCAGCTCCCGAGAAGCGCTTGTTTAACGTCATTAGCTTGAAGTTCTCCACCCTCTAAGGTGGTTCATAGAGGGTCATATTATGAATGACTCCGACGAAAACTCCATCATAGTAACACTTGAGCCTATGACCATTGACTTTGAAAGAACTTGAGAAATCCAAAGGAGAGATTTCAACTGCACTATTGGGGAAGACCTCTTGAACAACAAAAGGACCACTCCAACGAGACATTAACTTCCCGGGAAATAATCTCATCCTAGAGTTGTAAAGGAGCACCTTATCACCGACATTGAATTTCTTCTTCTCAATAAGCTTATCATTCACCTCCTTGGTACGAGTTTTATACATGCTTACATAGTCATATGCATCCAAACAAAGCTCTTCCAACTCATGGAGATAAAGCAACCGTTGCTCACCCGCACTTGCTAAGTCAAAATTGATTTTCTTAATAGCCCAGTGAGTACGATAGATGCTCAAGTTCGATCGGAAGATGACAAGACTTCCCATAAACCAAGCGGTAAGGAGTGATGCTAATAGGAGTCTTAAAGATCGTTCTATATGCCCACAAAGCATCATCTAGCTTATCCGACCAATCTTTCCTATTTCTTGCGACCGTCTTCTCATGAATCAACTTGATTTGACTATTAGACACCTCAACTTGTCCACTAGTTTGAGGATGATAGGGAAGTCCAAAACGTTGATTAACTCCATGCTTCTTCAACATCGTGCGGAAGGCACTATGCGCAAAATGAGATCCATTATCACTTATGACCGCTTTTGGAATGCCAAATCGTGGGAACATTATCTTCTTGAACATCTTCATTGCTACCTTATGATCGTTTGTTGGTGAAGCAATGGCTTCCACCCATTTTGACACATAATCAACGGCAACAAGAATATATTGATTCCCATATGAAGTAGGAAAGGACCCATGAAATCAATTCCCCATACATAAAAGACTTCCACCTCAAGGATGGGTTATAGGGGCATCTCATTTCTTCTTGAAATATTTCCTGTTTTTTGGCACCAGTCACAACTCTTGACAAATTCCCAAGTATTCTTGAAGAGATTTTGCCACCACAATCCACATTGAAGCACCTTGGAAGATGTCCTAGAAACACCCATGTGACCACCACTAGGATCCGAGTGACACATCTTCAACACACTAGGTATCTCTTCATTTGGCACACATCAACGCAACAAACCATCAACACCTCTCTTGTACAAGATCAGTTCATCCCACACATAATGCCTAGCCTCCCTCTTAAGTTTCTTTCTTCGATTCTTTGTAAATGAAGGAGGAAACTCCCCACAAGCAAGATAGTTAACCAAATAGGCAAACCATGGGAGCTCCTTCACATGTATAGAATATAAAAAATCATCCAACATTATATCTTCTATAGGAGACCCATCATCTTGAACGTGAAAATCCTCAAGTCTAGATAAATGATCCGCAACCACATTTTCCGCTCCTTTTTTTTAACTCTAATTTCAAGATCAAAAGTTTGTAGCTCAAGAACCCAACGGATCAAACTTGGCTTCAATTCCTTCTTAGAAAAGAGATATTTTAAGGCCACATGATCGGTGAATACAATCGTCTTGGACCCTAACAAATAGCAACAAAATTTTTCAAAGGAATGAACAATTGCCAAAAACTCTTTCTCCATTGTTGTGTAATTCCTTTGAGCACCATTGAGGGTCTTTGACATGTAATAAATGACATGGAGTTTCTTATCAACTCTTTGACCCAACACACCCCCAATGGCCGTATCACTAGCATCACACATCAACTCAAAAGGTAAATCCCATCTTGGGGCTTGGACAATGGGAGTAGAAATTAGAGCCTTATTCAATTTATTGAATGCTTCCAAACACTTATCATCAAATAAAACTCGGCATCTTTTGAGGGGCTTTGAAATGAGTGAGAAATCCTTGATGAATCTTCTATAAACCCGGCATGTCCTAAGAAAGATCTCACTCCTTTCACTTTGACCGGAGGTGAGAGCTTTTCAATAACCTCAATTTTTGCTTTGTCCACCTTTATACCCTTGTGAGAAATCTTATGGCTAAGGACTATGCCTTCCTCCACCATGAAGTGACACTTTTCCCAATTCAATACCAAGTTCACCTTCTCACACCTTGCTAAACATTTCTCAAGATTTTCAAGGCATGTGCAAATGAAACACCACCTACGGAGAAGTCATCCATAAACACCTGCATCTCCTCCTCTAACATATCTCCAAATATACTCATTATGCATCTTTGAAATGTTGCGGGAGCATTACAAAGACCAAATGACATTCTCCTATAAGAAAATGTTCCATATGGACAAGTGAAGGTTGTTTTCTCTTGGTCATCCATGTGAATAGGGATTTGGAAAAATCCCGAATGACCATAAAGAAAATAATAGAACTTGTGCGTCGTTAGTCTCTCAAGCATTTGATTAATGAAAGGAAGGGGAAAATGATATTTCTTTGTAGATGTAGACGTCTGTAGTCTATACACATCCTCCATCCAGTGACCGTCCTCGTCGGAATGAGCTCACCTTTCTCATTCTCAACGACGGTCATTCTTCACTACCTCTTTGGGACAACATGAACGGGAGATACCCACCTAGAGCTCGAGATGGGTAATATAATTCCCGCATCCAAAAGTTTGGTGATCTCCTTCTTCACTACCTCTCTTATTTTAGGATGTAGCTTCCGTTGCCTCTCAATAGAAGGAAGAACGCCTTCCTCAAGGGTTATGTGATGTGTACATAAAGAGGGGCTTATACCCTTGATGTCATCAATGTTATATCCCAAAGCACATTGGTGCCTTCTCAAAAAATCACATAACTCTTGAGCTTGGCTCTTGTTCAAAGTTGCACTAACAATCACGGGATAAGTAGAATTTGGGCTTAAGAACTCATACCTAAGATGTGATGGTAGAGGTTTGAGTTCTACCGTTGGAACACCTTTACCTTCTTTTGTTGAAGCCGCTTGCAAAGCTTCTTGGCTTGAGACCTTCATGCACAATTTCTCATCACTTCCTTCTAAGCTCTCATCCATGACTCTTTCTAGGAAAGTCATTTCTTTGCCATGCTCACCTATCTTTTATTTGTTTAACAAAACACACTCAAGAGGATCATTAGAGGCGAGCAAGTGCTCTTGCATGGAATTCACAATATCATCTAAAATTTTGATTCTCATACAATTCTCTAAAGAAGAAGAAGGGTATTGCATACCCTCATTTAAATCAAATTCAATCTCTTCTTCCCCTACCTTTAGAGAAATTTTACCACTCTTTACATTAATCAAAGCTTCTGATGTTGCAAGGAATGGTTTACCAAGAATGATGGGAATGTTGGAATCTTTGTCCATATCAAGCACAACAAAATCTACCGGGATCACAAATTTCCCAACCCTTAAGGGAACATCCTTAACCTTACCTTTTGGGATTTTAATGGACCTATCGGCTAATTGTAAGGTAATTTTAGTAGGTGAAAGTTGTCCTAGCTCAAGTCTTTGATAGACCGAGTATGGCATAATGCTAACACTAGCTCCTAGATCACACAAGACATTATCAATTTGTGTCTTGTTAATAGCACAAGGGATGGAAAAACTTCTGGGATCCTTCAACTTAGGTGACATCTTGTTCATTATGATAGCACTACAATTTTTGGTCAAACTAATCGTTTCCGCCATATCACATGTTCTCCTACCACTCAAAATTTCCTTAAGAAATTTTGCATAATTCGGCATTTGGTCAATGACATCGGTGAATGGGAGAGTAAGATGAAGTTGCCTAAGCATCTCTATAAAATTGCCAATTGTTCATCTAATTTGTGTCTATTAAAATTTTGGGGGTATGGGAGCTTAGGCTTGATAACTTCTCTCACTTTTTCTTTTACTTTCTCAACTTGTTTCTCATCAACTCTCTCAACCAATGGAATCTCATCTCCTTCATGCTTAATAGGATCCTTGCTAGGGCTCTCCTTCGCATCACTCTTCTTAGAAACTCCACTCTTGAGAATCCTACCACTCCTAGTCACAATTTTACTCATTGGACTCCTTAGATCTAAGCCTTGTGAAGTCAAAGAAGAAAGATTAGCAAACTCTTTCAACATATTAGCCAATTGAGAAATTTGGTTTTCTAACCCCTTACTATAAGTCATCATGTCATTAATCTTCTCATTACTAAGGGTTATATTAGAATTCAACACCTTGGTTTGGTTCTCAATGACATCCTCTAACCAACTCCTAGATGTAGAAGATTGATCATAGAGACTATCACATTAGCCTTGGATCTTTGGAATAAATCCGAGTAGGGTACCTCTCCCCTTAATTTGGGAGGGAAGAATTGGTGCTTGTGAAGTTGCACTCTCGAGCTTAACCTTGATAGATACTACCTCTTTCCCTAAATTCGAAATTTGCGTGGACAAATTATTAATAACATTGAGTTGATCAATTGAGCATCCCGTAGTGCTACTCTTGTTTGTCGGCTCTTTCTCACCATCTTTCCATTCCATGTAGTGTCTAACTACATCCTCAATAATATCAACAACCTCTTCCTCGGTCTTGTTCATGATTGGGCCTCCGGCTCCGGCATCAAGACTTGACCTCCCTTGAGGACTCAAACCACCATAAAAATTTGAATGATTAGGTAAGTGGGGATTCCATGATGAGGACACTCGCGTTGATAATCTTTGTGTCTCTCCCATGCTTCATAAAGGCTTTCCCTAGCACCTTGCTTGAAACCTTGAATCAAAGCTCTTACCTCTGCCGTTTTCTTTTGAGGGAAGAAACGGGAAAGGAATTCTTTAGTAACTTCATCTCAAGTTCTTAAGGAATTAGGCTTCACTTCCTTGTCTAGACACTCTTGAGCTCTTCCAATTAGAAAGGAAGGAAATAGCTTGAGCCTTATGAAGTCTTGTGCAACCCCGTTCACCTTAATCGTGTTGCAATATTTCTCGAACTCCATAAGATGATTGAGGGGACTTTCATTTGTTCCACCACTATATTGTCGCCTTTCAATCAAAGTTATCATTGCCGGCTTGATTTCAAAGTCACTTTCCGGAATTGAAGATGGAGCAATGCCGCTCTCATACTTATATGCACCCGGATTTTCGAACTCCTTCAATGTAATCCTTAGGACTTCTCCCATGTTCACTTGCACACACAATCACAAAGGAAAGTATTAGTAGCACGACTACAAATGTAGCCTAAAAGAGAAAAATCTTTTTGTATTTTCGGGATAAGGTGAAATAGACTCAATAACAATAGCAAACAACTACGCCATTCCTCGGCAACGGCGCCATTTTTGACGCAGGTTGAGACTAGGTCGTTGAAACTAATCCTCCCACGGTCAAAACTGAATTTGTAAACACTTAACCAACCCAAATACTTGTATAGAGGCAAGTCAAGGGTCGAACCCAAGGGAATGGAGGGAAGCTAATTATTGCTAAAGTTAAGCTATCTCAAAACGTAAGAAGAAATATATATAGATTGTCTAAATCAACTAAACAAACAAGCAAACACAAAGTAAATCAGTATATCAAACACTAGGGAATTAGGATCCACATATACTTGCAATAGATGCACACTAATTGGGTTGGAGATTGATTAATTCGAGTATTGCGAGGGAAGATAGACAATGCAATCAAAAGAGCTCGCCAAGCTATCTTTTAGAGGTCTAACTAGCGCCAACTATGAAAGACTCTACTGGGAACGTCACAAGCCAAACTCAAACGATAAATGTGACCTACAAATCAATGGTCCGTATCAATGTAGACACACAATGCAATGTAGCATGAAGAACAAGGTTGATCACTCCTTCCAATCCATACACATGCACAAAATCAATCAACCAATTTAATCACAATGCTAAATCAATAAAAAACCTACCAATTAGCTGATAATCCATCACTAATACATGCTTCACCACATCCTTAGCAAGAAAACTACTCACAACCCATTAAAGAAATAAAAAACAAAGCTATGCAATTCATCAAATTCATCAACATCATTTCAATTAAACTAATTCAATCAAACAATCAATAAACTTGAACAATCAACAAAACAATTGAAACCAAAAGCTAAAGATTGAATTAAAGCTAGAAAAGAAGAATCTTACAAACTTGATTAAATCAAAGGAAATGTACTTGAATTCAACCAATTACAACTATCATCAATCACCGATCATCAATCTTCAATGTTTCTCTTACTACAAAATCTAAAATCTAGAGTTTCTCTCTCTAAGAAATCAAACCTAAATCTAATTCTAAACTCTCTAATTCTTCCTTCTCTCTCTAAAAATTCATTCTCTCCCTAAAAAAATTAGAAGAAAAGTCTATATATAGTAAAACTAACAAAGAGAAATTAGTTAGATAGTCCAAAATAGACTCGTACAGGCACAATTCTCTTTCAGAGAATGCGCGGTCGCCCAAAACTTGGTACGGAATAGGGAGAGCAGGTGGCGCGGCTGCGCGACCGCGCCATAGTCACGCACGCCCGCACCTATGAACAGGGCAGTCCCCTTCACCATTACTTTGATGCTCCTCGTGCGCTCCACTCGATGCTCTTGATAAACACGGGACATGGCAGACCCAAAATCATCTCAACGGTGGGTTCAACACGAGAATTCGTGCCCCCACGGCTTGAATGCACGACCTGAAGTTAAATGGAACTTGTACTTCTTCATGCTTGAGCTTTAAATGGAGAACACTAGGTTTCCTAATCAATGCCAAAATTGGAAAGGGGTCTCGCGAATCTTTCGATAATGACCTTAACCTGAAAAATTAAAGAAAACAAACAAATAAAAGGGAAAAAGACAAGAAAAACCAAGAAATGCATGAAAGTGGAAAACCAACTAAGTAAAGTGCAAACTAAAGAAATACAGAGAAAAACTAAGGAAAAAGGAAGGAAAAGAACTATAAAAGAAATCTAAAATTATCCCAAAAGAGATCAAATGAGTGCCATAAATGATACTCATCAGTATGTGCACAAGAAACTTTGTGTATGTGTAGTATCATGTTAGTATTGTGGATTATGATTGAAGAGATGAATTAATAGCATGTTTGGTTGATTATATGTTTGGAATTGATGCTGGATGAACATGATTTATTATGCAAGCATGTGCATATGTTATTTGAAGCATGATACAAGTTGAATATATGTGACTCATGGAAGTATGTTTTATTTTCAATTCAAGTATCAAGGAATCATGAAATTAATAAGCACGACTTATGTATGTTTAAAAGATTTATAATTAGAATTATTGAGCATGATTCATGAATTTAATTCTCACCCATATATTAGTAATGTTGAGTGAAGAAGTTAGTTCATATATTTACTCGCTCAAGTAAGTTGAGATTGAGTGAAGGAAGTTTATTAGGTGCATTTTATGCACCAAGGTAGTAATCGTGCAATTTTGTGCACAAAACTAGCAAGGAACCTTAATTAAAACAAATAGTATGTGCTTACTAATTAATCCAAGAATGAATTGGCCGGAAGTATGTATTGAATGTTGTTATGTTTATTCTTGATTGATTGGCTGGAGTGTTCACATGTAAAATTGGTAAACCACGTAAAGTGTAAGAGGATACGCACCAAAACTCTTGGAACGTATATGCCTAGAGTATGAACATATGGGGGGAGTTATGGGGTTTTATATTTAACCATAGCTTCTATAGGGGTACAAGATGCTGTACTTTCTTTATTTATTATTATGCGATGAAATTCCGTCACAAAGTGACACTAGTTGGTACTCGCTTGGTTAGTTTTATAGTGAGGGATCCCTTATTATTTTAAGGGATATTTAAGACAAGGAAACCCTTTCGATGCGTAATCCAAATCTATTATTCAATATTTAATATTGTTAGTTATGAGACAAAGGTAAGTTGACTTGTGTTGTATGGCAAGCATGTTTTATTTATATATTTATTTATAGTCTATTGCAAGGATATTCATGTTAGTGTGTTTATTCTTATTGGTGCATGTACTCAGCTTTTTTTTATTCATACTTTGTTGTTTGTGTTTGACTTTTCTTTGTATCGGCCCTAGTATGACCCATTTTATATGGCGAGTAGTGAGGTTGAAATAAAGAGAAGTACAGGTAAAAGGAGCATATATATCAAACATGAAGGGATTGAGCGAAGAGATATGTTTAAATGTTTATTATTTATTCATTGAATTATTTATGTAATTGTTGTCACTAACATAAATTATTATTTATATTTTTTTTTGGTTTTAAAAAGGAACTTTGATGGTTCCAAATTATTGGTTTAATGCAAGTTGGTTTTAAAGTTAGAGTTTGATTTTATTAAACTTTATTTTATTTGAGTTTTCAAAAGTTAGTCTTCCCCTGTGTGACTTTGAAAATAGGCTTAGCCGTTATCACGATGGCGGTAATATTTTGGAAATTTCTTAAAATGAGTTTTATTTAGAGTAAAAAGAGTATTTTAAAAGAAAGGAATTTCCAGGGTATTACAAAGTGGTATATGGGAGATTTGGTTGGATTTTAATTACCACTAAAGCCATAAATGTGTTTTAAGGTACCTATATTTTAAAAGCTTGGCCAAGTGCTAATTTTAATGATTTCAAAAAATTTTAAGAGTACTTATTTTATTTTAAGTTCGTTTATGTTAGTGAATGATTTTTTTTCAAGGCAAGAGGTCCAATTTTTTTAATTTTTTTTAATAAAAGGACTGATTTTTTTTTTTATTTTATTTAAAGTTAGTCCGAATTTTTTAAAAAATAAAGGGCCAAATCTTATTTAATTTTTGGAAGTCTGAATTTTATTTATAGTTCGAGCAATAAATTTTTGAAGTAAAAATCGATTTTTTAAAAAAAATATGTGTGCAGGTATGCGAAGGAATTAAGGTATGTAATTATGTGTTAATTAATTTCCAAGCATGTGGTGAGATTTGGTAAGAGAAGAAAGGACATAAAGGTTAGAATTTAATTTCTTTCCTATGTGCATATTTTTTTTATGAGTTGTTCAAGCATGTTGTATGACTAAGTGTTTATTGATAAAAGCATGCAATATGTGAATTATTATATGTGAGCTATCAAGATTGTATGATTGAACACCAAACTTAATTTTGTGCAAGAAATGTATTATATTGTTTTGGAAAGGGTTTTCTATTGGTACTTAAGTTCGTTTTCTTGGAGGATCCCTAAATCTATACCTTGTGAGTTTATATGATGAGACTTTTGAGGAATGTTAAGGATTTTGATAGTTCAATTGTTTGTGTTAGGATTGTTGGCTTTATTGTTCTTATTTGAGATGTATTTTAAAAGATAATGGGATGTATACCATTACATAGTTGTGAGTATTGTGTTTTGGGATATTTTATTGTTGTGACACCTTGCCTAGTTATTAAGAATGAGTATTTGAGTTTTGTTTACTTATTTATGTAGATACCAAGGTATAAGGATAAAGATATCGATGTTAATGCATATGGTTAATGAGCTTGTAAATGAGAGCATGAGGGATATTATCCATTTTGAAGAATATGTTTTGTCTTTTAGCACGAGTTTAAATTGAGATCGAGATTGAATAAGAGCTCATGAGAGGTGATCATAGGAATTGTAAAGAAAATATTGGGGCGACTAGAGTATGTGACCAACAATATTCGAGGAGATGAAGGAAAATCAAGTGAAGAATGTGAATTTGGATCGAATTTGTGAGAGGATGATTGATTTTTATATTCATAGAGATAAAAGCTTGGATATACTTTAAAAGAGTTAGAGGTTGAAAGGAAAACTAATGAAAGAAAGATGTAGTACACCCTATCTAGGAAAGGACAAGTTGTATAAGGATTTGGTGAAGGTGTATTGATGGTTTAGAGTGATTGTTTCATTTGGATTGTGGTGTATAGATTGTCTAACTCTGCAATGTTTAAAAGCCAATGAAGGAGACTTGGAGGATTGAGCAACTTGCGAAGGCTTACTTCAAATTCGTTGGGAGACTACATATAGTTCCTAAAAATATCGTTTTCGATAGAGCTTCCAAGTTTCTTTCAAGATCCTGGAAGGTATACAGAAGAACTTTGGTAATACATTGAGGACGATTACAACATCCACCAAGTGGTAAATGGTCAAATAAAAAATAATATTTGACATTGAAGGTCATGCAAAGAGCATGTGTATTCAATTTTAAAAAAATGTAAAGATAGCTTGGACTGAAAACAAACACCAAATCACCATACAAGCCAGCATGGGCATTGAAACATTTTGGGGTTTTGTATAGAAAGAACCATGAAAGTTCACTATGTCAAGGAATATAAGTGAGATGATTGTTTTAAGGACTTAAACATGTAACGTTATAGAGAAGAAAGTGAAAGTATCCAAGAATGAATTTGAGTGGTCAAGGGACAAGTGTTATTGAAAGTGTAATAAATGAAACAAAGGATGAATTTGGTAAGAAAGAAAGGATAATCCAAAGTATATAGAATTATATGAGTTTGCGTAGAATTGCTAAAGTGGCAAAAAACTTAATTAGCCTTATCATTGGACCTTGGTAAAGTAGAAGTCATTATTCATTAGTCATTGTGAAAGAACATAAACTAAAGGTATGAGATGCAAAAGGAAACTATTGAGTTTACCAAGTTGATCTACGAGAAAACTAAACCAATCAAGGTCTGCGATAGCAAAGTGCTTATAACTTTTACTAAAGGATTGGTAAAAGATGGTTTCAATGGAAATTAATTATTCTTAGTATGATGAGTAAAATATTGATAATATTATTGGTACTTGCAACAAGGAATGAATATAAAAAAGTATTATGATTTTACCAAGGATGTAATGAGAAAAAAAACACTAATTCTAAAGTTGAGTTAAGTGGAGTTACGGGGGCATAACTCGTTTTATATAAGGAGGTAGAGTGCGGTAGAATTACGCACTTTTTCCCTTAATTTTGGCATTTAATTACTTTTTCGTCAGTTTTATATTGAATTTGATGTTAAGTTTGAATATTTTATACACTAGGATGTGTAAGTTTATTACCACACTTAATTCTTACACTAATAGTAGTGTGAGTTTGTTAGATAGTCTCATATTTACACATTATTTTGTGTAAGTTTGTCAGTAAAGTTGTTTTTTATGCACTAGGTTGTGTAAGTTAGAAAGTTTCACTACTACAAAAAAGGCCTTAGAGAACTGTTATAATAGGCTTTATAGATCGCCTTAGAGGCGTTCTTCTGCTAAGCAATGTATAAAGTATAGAGAACGGGTCAGTGAGGCGTTTTATATACTACTAAATAGAGAACGGTTGTTAGTCACAACCGTTCTCTTTTCCCTTCTTAAAAACGTAAATTAAGGAAGGAAAAAAGAACGGTTAGGCTACTTAACCGTTCTATATTGCATTACATTATAGAACGGTCAAGTTAGATAACAGTTCTCTAATTTTTTTTTTAAAAGAAAAAAAAAATCCAACCATATATTACATTTTATTGCTACTGTATTATTCCTTTATTTTCCTGTATACCTGTATTATTTTTTGTATTCCTGTATTTTTTTTTTTGACAGAGATTATTCCTGTTTATCTCTTACATATATCCTGTAAGAAAAATTCCACAGTTCCAGTATAAAATAAATTATGATCCTGTATGTACAATATAAATTTCAATATAATAAAATTAACCAAATATATTTCTAGATACAACAAAACCATCAAAATATATTTCATATATATAATTTAAAATATCCAACCACAATTAAACTAAATCATTTTCCCGAAATTTGTGCTATACAACAAATACGAGAGTTAAGTATCAAAACACCTTTCTAATTAATGGTTAAAAAAAAAAAAAGACTATGCTTAGATATACCAATACCATATTGATCTACAATTCACATAAATCATTGACGTCGTCATTTGGTTGATGGTATCCAGTAACATACGAAATCCACCTTTCCCTAAGCTCGTCGATCATTTAATTTGTTGAGAATATGCAAGGGAACTTGCTTGAAATACTGCTAAACAATGTAAAATACATGCCTATTTGTTAATGTACAATAATTTCATCTTATTAAATATAACTAAGTATATCAAAATATAACATTTTAAGTTGTAGTTTTCAATTTGAGTACACAAGAAACCTCCATCATAGAATACATCCCATCCCAACAAAATATATAAATAGTCTAACAGCATAATAAGCATAATACACAATTCTAATTATGCCCGCATCTTTACAAAAAAATCTGCTATTAATGGCTTTACTTAGCCAACAGCTATTTCTGCTAATCACCAGATTAAACAATTCTAATTGTGCTTTTAAGACTAATAAGAAAAACCCCATACTTTTAATCTAAGACAAACAAAGAGATCATCATTGAAATGTTCTGCTATTGCTATTGAGGCACCATCGTCATAATGTGCTGCTGTTTTTGATGGGCATGATGAATCTGCTTTTGTTGCATTCCTAACTTTTATAATATCAAGTAGCAGGGATCAGAGAAAGATGGAAAATGTATAACAACATATACCTTTAACCCATTTGCTCAAATTTACAAGTTGGTTTGCATACAACTTCATATAAAATTTGCAAGATGCATGTACATTAACTACTCAAGATACATTCAAACTAAATGTCGTACCTTGTCGGGGATGATCATTTGCCTTTATTCAATTGTCTCAATCATGTAGCGACAAACGTAATATCCACTACCACTGCAACCAGGTTTGTAATAGGTCTAGCATGAAATGTATAGGTTAGGTATAAAACCTGATGTAGTCACTTTCATTACAGTATTATCTGCATTCAGCTATGCTGGGTTGGTTGATGAAGGATATTGAGACCTTGCAGATAAAGTCTGAAAAGAGATGCAAGAGAGAGGTGAGATGAAGAAAGTTGGATGCAATGGTCATTTAAACTATTTTATGTCTAAAGATGTGAAGCATAAAAAGTGTGAGTATGTGTATGAGATGATAGCAAAGTTAGCTGGAAAATGTTTATTTCAATTTTCAGTTTGTAAAACAGAGAAAGAATTAAAATTTAGTTGCCTCAATATCCTCCAAAGCTAATGGTAAATAAACTTAAAATTTCCAGCCCTTGTGAAATGTTTTAGCCATCTAAATCTGAACCACTACAACTATTTATGATTCCCTTCTCTACTCTCTTCACAATCAGAGACACAAATTTCAGAAAAACACTACACACTCCTTACTCATAATTGTAAGCATAGTAATAACCATGACTACTCTTATACATTACTAGAAACATATTTATCACAAGATCTCATAACCAACCCTTTTATGAAAGGAAAGCAAAGTGAATCAATATTTCTAAATATTTTGCAAAGTATTTGAAATTAATAGAGCACAATAATCTAGTGGTAATCAATTTCCCCCTACCCCTTTTTCTTTATCTAATTAGGGTTCTAACTTTAACTGAGGTATGATTAATTTGGCTAAAATAATTTTGATTACTGCTGAAATAAATATAAATTTGACAAAATTAAGGTTAATTTGATTAATTTACTACAATATGACTGAAATATTTGCATAAAAACAATCGATTGAATTTATCCCTAAAACTAGAACTTAGAAGTTTTTTTCAATTACCTAAAATTCGAATTTCAATTACTTTAATAGATGAAATCTACAAATTTACTTCTATTTCCATCATAATTCGAATGATTCATGCAATAAGATTGACAAATTATCAAAATTCAATTTCTCTATGACAGAAAAATTCAAACCTTTGTTTAAAAAAAAAATTCGAGCCTACCTCAATGGCTCAGCGAACAGGTGCGGTGCTGCAGACGATGTGCGGTGGTGGAGCAACGGTCCAGCGGTGGAGCAGCGGTCCGGCGGTGGAACGAAACAGACAGTGAAGGATCCACTTTTTGAAGTACTTTGTTTTTTTTCAAGATATTCTATTGAAAGTGATGAAAGCATGCTTCAATTTGGGTAAATGGTACATTATTACTCATTTATAATTTTTTTTTAAGGAGTGCTCCGTACATAACTTCCTCCTAATTTAAAGAAAAAAATACTTGTAATTAATACTACTGTACAGTATAAAACGGTTGTCAAGATGACCGCTCTATATCATTTATAATAATTAATTATTATTTTTTAATTAATTGAGTAAAAACAAATAGAGAACGGTTAACTATGCTAACCGTTCCATATGTATTGACATACAGAACGTCTCTTATATAAATACGTTCTATATTTTCCTGGAGAACGCCTACCTTTGGTAACCGTTCTATATCTTGCGATCTCTAATCTAGTTTTGGGTGTAGTGTTTGTTATTCTACACATAAGTTTGTGTAGAAATGAGTAAAAGAAATAGAATATATGAGTCACAAAAAGTACATAAACTATAAGTATTAAGAAAAGATTTTATTAAGTGGGTGAAAAAGTACAATTTTAAATAACCCCATTCCCTTTGATTACTTATCCACTAGCTCTCTAACTAAGCCTTTTGTTAACGAATCCGCAATATTATCCTTTGACCTTACAAAGTCCATCGTGATAATTCCATTAAAGAGTAGTTGTCTAATGGTATCATGTCTACAATGTATATGTCTAGACTTTCCATTATACATGACATTCCTTGCCCTTCCGATAGCAGCTTGACTATCACAATGTATGCAAATAGCAGGAATTGGTTTTGGCCAATTAGGAATATCTTCTAGAAACTTTTGAAGCCACTCAGGTTCTTCACCGGCTTTATCTTAAGCAATAAATTCAAACTCCATGGTAGATCAAGCAATACAAGTTTGCTTAGATGACTTCCAAGACACTGCCTCTCCACATACTGTAGATAAATATCCACCGCTAGATTTTGTATCTTTGGAGCTGGTCATCCAATTTACATCACTATAACCTTCAAGTAAAGCAGGATATTTAGTGTAACGCAAACCCAAATTTTGAGTTTGCTTAGATAACTCACTACACGTTTTAGTGCTTTCTATTGATCTCTATTTGGATTATTACTCGTAAAACGGCTTAATTTTCTAACAACAAAAGCTATATCAGGCCTAGTATAGTTCATGATGTACATTAAACTGCCTAAAATACGAGCAAATTCTTTTTGAGATACACTTTGGCCGTTGTTCTTGGAAAGGTGTAATTAATGTCTATGGGTGTCCTCATAAGATTTATGTATAAACCCTTAAACTTGCTCAAAACTTTCTTAGTGTAATGAGATTGAGAAAGAGCTAAACCATTCGATTTCCTATGAATTTTAATCAATAAAATTAAATCTGCAACACCCATATCTTTCATTTCAAATCTATTAGTCAACATGCGTTTAGTGACATTAATATGATTAATAATATTACTACCTATTATAAGCATGTCATCAACATACAAGCACACAATAACATATCCATTATTAGTGGTCTTAATATAAACACATTTATCACAGTCATTGATTTTAAACCCATTTGACAACATTACACCATCAAACTTTTTATGCCATTGTTTCAAGGCTCGTTTTTAACAAGATGACAAACTTTATTTTCTTGTCCCGAAACCACAAACCTTCCGATTGTTGTATATAAATCTATTTTTCTAGATTGCTATTAAAAAATGCAGTTTTAACATCCATTTGTTGTATTTCAAGGCCATTTAACACTGCAAAAGCAATTAACATTCTAATGGATGTTATTCGGGTAACCGGAGAATAGTTATTGAAATAATCAAGGCCCTCTCATTTGTTATTACCCCTTACAACTAGTCTTGCTTTTTATGTCAATAGATCCATCAACTTTTCTCTTTTTTGTAAAAATCCATTTACAACTCAAGGGAGTAACACTAGATAGCAATTTTGTTAATTCCCAAGTATTATTGTGCATTATGGATTCAATTTCACTATTGACAATTTCTTTCCATTGAAAGGATTCTAGATACGACATGGCGTCTTAAAAAGTTTTAGGCTATTCTTCTAACATGAAAGTTAGAAAATCTAGACCAAATGACATAGAAGTCCTTTGTCGTTTACTACGTCTAGGCTCCTCTATTTCGAGACCCTTAATATCTCAAGGTCATTTATTTTTCCTATTTGACCCATCTTCATGACTATTGTCACCCTTTTTGATGTCTTCAAAGAACACATCATCCCTTGACTCAATAATTTTATTAGCATGTATATCTTTTATTTTTGATTTGTATATCAAAAACCGGTATGCACTGCTATTTAGTGTATATCCAATAAAAACACAATCTATAGTTTTTAGTCCTATTTCACCTTTTTAGGCTTAGGAACCGAAACTTTAGCTAAACACCCTTACACTAAAAAATGTTTCAAGGATGGCTTCTTTCATTTCCATAATTCATAGGGTGTTTTTTGCGTCTTTTTATGAGACACTATATTAAGTATATAATTTGCACTTAGAATAGCCTCCCCCCATAAATTTTTTTTGTAAATCAGAACTATTGAATATAACACTCATCATTTCTTTTAATGTCCTATTTTTTTTCTTTTCGCAATTCCATTAGACTGCGGTGCATAACGAGCATTGGTTTGATGTATAATACCAAATTCTTAACAAATTTCCTCAAAAGAAAATTCATACTCACCTCCCCTATCAGTTCTGATTATTTTAATTTTCTTACTCAATTGGTTTTCAACTTCACTTTTGTAGTTTTTAAAAGCACCAATAGCCTCATCTTTACTACTCAAAATATAGACATAACAATATCTACTGCAATCATCTATGAAGGTTGCAAAATATTTTTTTCCTCCCCTAGATGGCAGAGAATTCATGTCACATAAATCAGTATGTTTTATATCTAAAGGTTTGGTATTTCTTCTATCAATTAAAATGAAATGGTTGTCTAGTAAATTTAGATTCAACACACACTTGACATTTCCTTTTTGAACAATCAAAATTTGGTAATATTTCCATATTAATTAATTTTCTTAAGAAGTTATAATTAACATGGCCTAACCTTGAATGCCATAAATAAGAAGACTCAAGCAAGTAAACAGAAGTAGTAGTCTTATTAATATTGCCATCCTTGGATACAATAGTCACTACATTTAATTTAAATAAGCAATCACCAAGATATATAGCCTTTTCCTAAACACATATCATTCTTAGAAAGTACAAACTTATCAGATATAAAGACCAATTTAAAACCATTCCTTCTAAGTAACGATCCATACACTAAATTCTTGCGAAGGTCAGGCACATGGAGCACATTATTTAGTGTCACCGTCTTTCCAGAATTCATTTTTAGTGCTATTTTCAACTCCTTCAACTATAGATGTTGAAGATTTTCCCATGTACAAATTTTCTCCTTCTGATGCAGGGTTATAAAATGAGAACATTGACTTGTTTGAGAAAATATGGCGGGTTACACCTGTATCAATCCACCATTCGTTTGGATTACCTACCATGTTGCACTCCGATATCATGCCAAAAGATGTACATCATTAAGTTCTTCGGAGACCTTATCAACCTCCACAAATTTAGCTTGGGAACTCTTCTTTTTCATATTGGGATTTCTGCAATCTTTGGCCTTGTGACCAAGTTTACCACACCCATAACATTTACCCTTAAACTTCTTTTTGTGTCTTTGGTTGGATTCATCATTAGTATGCTTCATTTTTTTTGGTTTTCAAAGAATCTTCAACCACATTGGCCTTGGAAGACATGATAGTGTTGCCACCGTCTTTTCCATTATTTTCTTTGATTCTTAACTGAACAATAAGATCTTCAAGTGACATATCCTTTCTCTTATGTTTAAGATAATTCTTAAAATCTTTCCAAGATGTTGACAATTTTTCTTTACAAGCAACCACTTGAAAAGACTCACTCAAAGTCATATTTTCAGCATGTATTTTATAAATAATTAATTGGAGTTCTTAGACTTGACTCATTACAATCTTACTATCCACTATCTTGAACTCCAAAAATTTCCCAACAAGGAATTTATTTGAACCGGTATCTTCTATCTTGTATTTTAGGTCTAGACTTTCCCACAATTCTTTTGTCGTTTTAATCGGACTACACACATTATAAAGTGTGTTGTCAATACCATTAAGTACATAATTCCGACACAAAAAAATCTGAATGCTTTCAAGCATCTATGGCGGCGACCATGTCTTTGTCATCCTCTCCATCCTTCAACTTAGGGGCTTCCTCTGTGAGGAACCTTGCCAAGTTCAATGTAGTCAGATTAAACAACATTTTTTGTTGCCATCTCTTAAAATTAGTCCCATTGAACTTTTGTGGCTTTTCCCCATGGTTGACAGTAGGCAAAGGAGTAACTACATTGATGTTCGTAGCAATTTCTATCACAACAATAGAAAAATATAATTAAATAAATAATCTCATGCAACACACTAAAATGATGTTAATTAAACAATTACAAACTTTAGTTAACAAAGATAATGGTTAAAGTTTACTGATAAGTGCATAATATATCATATTTTTAGTCCCTAATATTAGTTTTATTATTGTCTTTTATTCATTATTTTAGGAATTTATTTACTTTTATAATTTTAGGAGTATATTCATATTAGATGTATTCTTTTACTAAATCTTATATATATATATATATATATATATATATATATATATATATATATATATATATATATATATATATATATATATATATATATATATATATATATATATATATATATATATATATATATATATATATATATATATATATATATATATATGTAGGGGAGTTTTTTCCCGAGTTTTTAGAAAACCACGTAGTATTTAATTTTCTTAGCGCGCAATGTAAGATTATAAATTTTAGTTGTAGCCAATCAAATAAGAGATTATTATTTTCTTTTAGAATTAAATAATTCAAACGCCATGTAAGTAAAATTGATGAATGAGATTTTTTTAATTTAAATTGATTAAATATAAAATATTATCTTTTAATATTAGGAATTTTATTAAATATGTAACAAATTTTAGCACATAAATAAAAATTTAAAAAATTCAAGCAAATCGTGCATCGCACGAGCATCATCTAGTTTCTTATATTAGAGTACTCAATATGTTTAACATTATTTTGATTAGGAAATGGAGGCAAACTACTTCCCACTAGATCAAAGTCACGTGAAGAGAACCCAAGGAATTGCAAATTAAAAAGAAATAAAAGAAAATTAAAAAGATAAGAAGGAGTGCCTAACTATTAGGCACGGAAACCAAAGAACCAAACTCAGTGCTCATCTTCAATAAGAGCTACGAATTCAACCGAAATTCAAGGCAAGAGATCGAGAAGATGAATCTCTATCTTATTCAACAATTCTATCCCTTCAAACCCAGAAAACCTAAGTTGTTTTCGGTTATAAAATCCCCAATTATCCCACCTAGAAAACACACAAGTATTACCGCAATAACATGGGAAGTTCGTGAGGCTTAGTAGAGCACGAATTGGTCCAAGGATGATCGATTGGGTGGTATTGGAAGGCAAAGGGACGAATTTGACGGTGGATTCGAGCAGCGGCTGTTTGATTCTTGGCTCAGTTCATTAGTTCTCCTTAATTTACTCCTCATCTTTTAATTTTGTGATTAATTTGGTTGCTTCTACTTAGTGAATTGGATGTAATTTGATCTTTAATTTCCTGATTTATGTTTCGTTGTTTAAACTCTGAGTATAATCGTATTTCATTATTCAAGTTTGATATTTAATTGATTCACATTATTTCCTTGTTTTTATATGAACGTTTAATTTATTTATACTTGTAATTGAGTACACGATTGCTAGTATGAAGTAATTAGACTATGCTAAATTATTACTTAATGCGGCGTTAATTGATAATTTAGAGTGAATGACTCGATATTACTAGTTTGAGCGGCTCAATCGTAAGTTGTTGAGTTTGTTGGTTGATCTAATAAATCAAGTTTATTGGGGTAGAAAGTGTATTCGTAAGATTCCGATTTTTAGTGAGCTGCGCTATACATGTCAAATTGACTGCGGCGGTAATTTGACTACCTAAATATTAAGTTGAATATTGAAGGAGACTATATGAAAGGAAGTTGGGAATTAAGTTATGTTGTTTTAATCTATGATCGAATTGGTTTCACAATGGTGGTTTGCTCGTTGTCTATTGTAAACAATAGATTAGTATATTGTTGGCTTAGTTATTCGATCTATTTAACCCCCCATTCTCATGTATATAGTGTAAATAGTACTCTTTATGTAAATATAGTTTGCGTTTCGAGTTGATTTTGAGTTTATAGGGTTAATGTATCTCTTCGTGGATTCGGCCCTTACTTATCCTTTTTACTAGTTGTTAATATTTTTGAGGTTTAAGTTAAGGTAAATTATTAATTAATTTTAAACGGGAAACGACACGTATCATTTACGCATATAAGAACAAAATAAAACAATAAAAATTGAAAACCATAAAGAATTCAATTCTTAATTTATTTATTAACACATGCAAATTACAAATTGCATCTAACATAAAACGGAACAAAGTACAAAGTTCTTATCGGCAAAGAACTTAACAATTGAAGTAAAACGAAAAGCAATGAAAATTGTCTTAAGATGGTTATTGATACTATAAGAAACTTTGTATTAAAAAATCAAGTAATTATATATCTTTTATATAAAACAAATAAAACATAACACATACCTTTAAACATAACACATAACACGTTGTTGGGCTCGGGTCATAATAATTTACATTTGAATCAAGTATAAAGATATGTGTTATGTTTTATTTGTTTTATATAATAGATATATAATGACTTGATTTTTTAATACCAAGTTTCATATAGTATTGTAGACACCCAAAAGTGTCTCCCCAAAACCAAATCTAGTGATGAATACTTTTCATGTCATTTGATTATCGAACGAAGTCAAAGTGTGAAAAGTCTAGTGATGTGGATATTTTTATTAAAATATATTTCTTTCTGTTTTCAAAAATATCTCTTTCTTATACTCTATTTATAAAAATAGTCAGTCCAATTTGGTTTGATCCATGATAAGCGTCCAATAATAGTGTAATTGGATTGGGCTCGAAAAGAGCTTTCCAACGATATATTATAAACCCAATTTCAATGAATCAGTTATGCATTAAATTAAATTTGGCCCAAAATGATTTTATGTGTTGCCCAATTATCTAGAGGAGGACCTATTAATTATTATTCCTAAAGTTATTAGGATTGATTTTAATCTTCTAGAATAATTTAGAAGGTTCTTTTAAATTCTAATGGGATTAGGATTGATAATTATATTTTAAAGAGTTTTATTCTGAATAAAATATGTGATTTGTCACAAACATGATTTTAATCTGGTTAACGCGGAATTAGCTGCTTAATCGTATTAAGAAGATGATTTCGCGTACAAATCGGGTTTTAATTATGACTTAGCGCGAGACGACAAGGCTGTCGCCAGGCGCTAACAGCTGTCGCTTGGCGTTGCTCCTGTCGTCTGGCGCTAACTGTTGTCGTTGGTGACAGGAGGTATTTTATTCCGAATACGACTTGATTTGATTCCGGACTATTTTTTTCTATAAATAGGGGTCGTATCTCCCCGTTTTTATTCATTCACAACCATCATCTCTCACTATTGTCTCTCTAAAAGCTAGAATCTTTCTCTCTCTCTATTCTTTTTCTAAACCTTCCCTCTAAAAAATTCCACATACATTAGTGCTAGACACACCTAGCCAAGTTTGAAGTTGCCTTCGCTCTAGCTAGACGTGAAAGGTTTAATATTTCTGAGGGTTTGGTCCCAAATCCTATTTCAATTCTTTGATTAGATTTATTAATTATTATTTTCCTTGAAGTTACTAACGTGTGTATTTTGTTATTAGAAAGAGGTACGAGGCATCGAAGTAAGTAATTTAATTACTTCAATGATCTTTTGATATAGAAATCATGCTTAGATTATTTTGTTGATTCCTAGTATCATGTTTAGGGTTAATATTTCTAATATTATGTATGTTTATGATGCTTCTTATTTCTTTCCTTATATCATGTTAGTATCATGTTAGGGATAAAGATTTAATCTTTATTATTTAGTGACATGCTAGGGTTTGTTATTAATCTTGTTAGTATCATGCCTAGGATCTTGCTAATATATTATTATGCTTTGAAATTGAGAATAGTATTTTGATTATGATATTTATTGTTGCTTGATATATATTGTTGTTATTGCTTGATCACACCTTTTATGCATGCTTAAAGGAAATTTGTACTTGTAATCACGCTTAAAAAGATAATTAATAATCTTGTTTAGGCTAATATGATTATAATTCAAGTGATTGCAAATAATAGATTTGTTTGTGCATTAATATTCAACTAACATAGATTAAACAGGTTTAGGGTTAACCTATTGATTGTATGTTAGTCAGAAATCACAAATGAATACGAGAAGAACAAAGTAGAGGCCTATTATTGGGGCAGGTTCAATTTCTTTTTAGGTTGAATTTGTACCTTCATCCCCGAACTTTCAGTCATGGTTTCAGACTTATTGGAGTTAACGATCTCCTGGATCGTTAAGGGGTGTTATCTTCATCCTGTGAACGGTTTACAAGTTTCTAAAACTTGTTGGCGACTCTTTTACTCTAGCTTCCTTCCCTTTGGACGCCACCATGCTTAAGTGTATGATCACAGCAGGGCTCAAGTGTGGGATGCTTGACATATTCTTTACAAGTATCAATAACTCTTATTTGAAAATAGTGTTAAAATTAATATGGAAATTGTCTTAATATGCAAATATTGCAAAACAAAGAGAGTATTAAACATAGAAGTATTTCTTAATGTTGGTCACATGCATTATATTGTAAAACTCATGACGCATGTGTCGCAACGATAAATGACTAGTATTAGTAAACTTTAGGACATCTCTTGGGGGAGGAGAGGCCTTCGGGATGTGGGAAATAAACTCATCAAGGGCTATGCTTGGAAGATTGGTGATGGGGAGACGGTCAGGATTGCGAATATGAAGTGGGTTCAGGGTGAAGTTCCGGAGCTCAAATCGAGCCTTACCCTAAGAGGTATAGGGCCCGGGAGAGTTAAAGACCTCTTGATGAATAATCCAAGACAGTGGAATGTAGCGATGGTAAGAGAAAGGTTTGAATGGGCTACTGCAAGGAAAATCTTGGAGATGGAACTACCGATTTCTGATGAAGAAGATCTACCTTTTTGGAATTACCATCCTTCTGGTACATACACTGTTAAAACTGGGTATGCCTTTTTAATGCGTGCTTTTTCATTGGAACAGGATAATGCTCAGGAGTACTCATTCTACAAGTTGATCTGGAAGCTTAACATTCCGCCGAAATGGAGCTTATTTTTATGGAAGCTGTGTAGGAATGGTGTGGCAGTCAAGCAAAACCTTATCCAACGTGGTGTGGATATGGATGGAGAGTGCGACTCTTGTGGAATGGATGAGGAAGATACTCAGCATATTTTTCGATTATGCTCTTTTGCCAGATATGCATGGATAAACTGTTCTTTGCATATTAATTCTGAAATTGATGGATCTACTCCCTTGGAACACTGGATTCAGAATTATATCCTGCTTTTTCATAGCGAGTATGGGAAACACAGTGATAGGATACATGTGTTTGTGGGTACTTTGTGGAGCCTCTGGTTAACAAGAAACGGAAGAGTCTTCAGAAATGAAGGAGGATATCTAGCTGATTATTACAGACATTATAATCTCACCATGAAAAGCCTTGCCTCTTTCCTCACACCTAAGGTGAGGTCCATGGGAGCCCTACGAAGCTTAGATAGTGTGGAAGGCCAACCGCCGGGATTTAGAAGATTCAATATTGGAAGATGTGCTGATCTACCGGAGACCCCTCTAGAGGGAGATATACAAGTGATAATTATGGCTGATGGTTCTTGGGTGAAAAATTCGGGCCACACAGGTTTTGGGTGGGCTTATTCCTCGGATGCAGACATATTCCTCGAAGGGGGAGGGGATTTTGGTAATGCCCTCTCGGCTCTGCATGCGGAACTGTTAGCTTGTTTAAAGGCTATCAGATGGGCACTAGTGAAAGGTTATCAGCGAATTACAGTCTTCACAGACTCTAGTGCTATTATCCAAAATTTATACCATCCAAGGGGCAGAGAAATGAGACTTCGCTGGACTTATGAAGAATTATTTAAACAAGGCTATCTCTTAGATAAGTGTACTATCTGGAAAGTAGATAGAAGTCAACTTTCTATAGCGCATAATATTGCGGGAAGGTGCAGGAAGGATCTCACTAGTTTCATGATGTAATTTCTTTTAGTTTGCTGTTGTAAAAAAAAAAAAAAAAAAAAAAAAAAAAAAAAAAAAAAAAAAAAAAAAAAATTATATTATGCTTATATTCTTAATAAAGATAAGAGTACGGTTAATGTTAACCAATCATAACTAATTTAAGGCATCAAAATTACCTCATTTTAATAATTGATTACAATTTATTATGAAACCTTTTTTTAAAAAAAAAAAATCAATTAAAACCGATTTTTACTGAATAATACTTTCTTCGTTTCTATTTAGTTGACACGTCAATTTAGGCACACATATTGAGGGGAGGAGAGAGAGTGAGAGAGAATGATAAAGTAAGTGGTGTACACTTAAAAAGCAAGGTATAAAACTTACCCAAAAAGAAAAAGTGTCAACTAAAAATAAATTCCTAAAAAGGAATACGTGTCAATTAATAATAAAAAACAAAGGTAAGTATGAAATAGGGTCAAGTCGTCAATTATCCAATAAACCCTTTTTTTTTTTTTTTTTTTTTTTTTTTTTTTTTTTTTGAAGAGGTCCAATTAACTAATTTAATAAATTTGATTTGGATATTGGAATCTCTTATTAATCATAGTATTAAATTGATATATAGTATTATATACTACGTACAAGGTAGCAAGTATTTAGTCACGACAGACGAACGAATTTGACGTGAGCTAATCACATAATCAACCACATGCACGTACATGTGGCCATGCAACGAAGACAGCTAGATACATCTTATGGAAATTAACCACAGCAAAATATCCTTCATAACCCACATTCTTATAATTATTAGACCAGCACAGCAAAATTGACTAAATTAAGGTCAAGTTATGTATGAATTTTTTAACAAAGTAGTCTTAAATGTATGAAGTCGTTAACTTGTTCTTGACCTAGTAAATAAATATATATACTCCATACCGCCATACGTAAATATAAGTACATAGCAGTCATTGTGATGAGATTTGTATTATATAAATAAACTGAGGCATACCTTATTCAAATAATAATACGGTTTATATGTTAAGTCATTAAATTAGATAATGCTCATTAAGAAAGATATTAACACACGCAAAATGTACTTTCTATTAATTAGTTTAGAAAAACTGAGCTTCAAAAATAATTGTGAGCATATATTTTACCATTATTCATTAAATTAATTAAAAAAAGCTATAGTTTAAGCTCATAATTAATATAAGATCATCACATATCAATTACTCCATTATAAGAGTACGGAGTATTATTTTAAGGGAAAAGAATTAAGAAATCACACTTATTAACATTTATTACATCGATTTACTCGTGAATTAACATTTATTACACCGATTTACTCGTGAATTGTTGTTAAATTCCCAACTTAATACTAAAAAATGAAGTATATTGTATACTTGGAAACAAGCTAAGCTTGATTTTCTTAATTAATTTAATTTACAATGGCCATAATTATATCAATAATAAGGATTCTTTGAATATGTTTCATGGCATACTAAACTGATTTAAGTCAACCCACGGGGGGAGCACAGACACAGCGGAGGAGCGAAGCTACGACTTGTGAGTGAGAAACTTGTTTCGAACGACGACTGCTATACCCTTAGAGCAGAGTGAAGCAGAAATGCCCTCGCCCGGGAGGCTGCGGTCAAGATAAAGAATAGTACGCACGTACATTCACTGTTTTTAAAGCTATAAATTCAAGGAATTCAAAGAAACTTTTAACAAAACCTTGAATTTAAAGAAACCTTCCTTATCGAAGGAGGCAGGAAAGGAACGCCCTCATCCCATTTCCTACCAGAAATGGTAAGGGCGGATAGCAACATTAACCACATTAGCTACATTAAGAAGGAACGCGACCCCCCCAACCCCACAGGGGAGAAGTTTACAAAAAATCTATTTAGTAGACTTCATTTCAAAAAGACAGAAGATTCAAGTCTTTTGAAATCATCGTAAGTGACCATTGAACCATTTCGAGGCTGACTAGTAAGCAGGAACATTCACAACAACAGGTCATAGACTTATAAGTGTGAATGAATGACTCGGAATGACAAGACGGCAATGGTTGTGTAGCCGATGATTTACCGACCCTTTCAGAACCAGCTCACGAATCAACTAAAAGCCCCTCCGAGAACCGCTACCTATCGCAAAGCGGGGGCTTTAGCTTAGGGATTGAGGTAATTCGAAGGCTACGCGTGAAAGAATTCTTTAGATGTATGTTGCCCTCCTTAGACATCTGAGAAGGTATACTACCTGACGTAGCAGGACGCGAGGCAAGGCTTATCTGCTCGGGATAGACAGCTTTTTACCCTTGCGCCCTGTGAAAAGGTTGGTGCTCGGAAAAAGACAAGCGTATAAACGCGTTGATCCGGGGGTATAAAAGGTCCAACTCGTTGTAACTAGAGGAATTGAAAAATTCGCTCTCGGTTACCGGACTGAAGCCGTAAAACCTAGCTTAAAACACCAAAGCCCCAAAAGGACCTTTGCAAGCCTTAGCCATTTAGGAAAGGGCTCGTTCCAGGGAGATACTACGGATGAAGAAGGGGAGACCTTACTTTCACACGCATGAAAGCGAACAACGCGACGGGGGTAACCAAATATAGCAGCTGCCAGTCCCTTATTTTCCTTAAAAAACTGGAAAAAAGGGACAGTTCGAAACAAGTTTCTCACGCGACAAGGCAACTGAGAAAACCGAATTCGCCCCAACCTCGAATTCGGATTTTCGAAGGACGCGACCCCCAACCCACGGGGGGAGCACAGACACAGCGGAGGAGCAAAGCTACGACTTGTGAGTGAGAAACTTGTTTCGAACGACGGGTGCTATACCCTTAGAGCAGAGTGAAGCAGAAATGCCCTCGCCCGGAAGGATGCGGTCAAGATAAAGAATAGTACGCACGTACATTCACTGCTTAATTCAAACCAAATTACTGATGCAGATGCGATTGGAGAGGAGATTCTCAGTTTACTACTACGTATTACTTGTTTACGTAATTCTTTCATGTTAAATTTTATATTTGCTTTGTGATTTTTTTTAGCTCTCTTGTTTCGGATCTTGAGTGGGTACAACTTTATTTTTCGAATTTTAGTTAAATAAGATTCTCTACGTACGATCATAGACTATAGTATCATAGACCATATTATTTCGGTTAAACCTTTGTTGTTTATTCAATAATAATTATAATTATTTTGTAAGTTAATTATGTTGATTAGTAAACCTTTTGTGTTCCCCCCTTGCGGTCCTTTATCGTGAGGTTGCTTCTTTTGAAAAAATTGTTAGTTGTCAACAGTGGGGCTTCGTACATGTTTCTAATGTGTGAATTTAATTAATTTGTTTGATTTGGAGGAAGAATAATAAGGAGTTGTGTTGATTTATGTTGATTGGTTATTTGTATTGATATGGATGTTAGGGGTTTGAAGGGAAAGATCATTAATTATTCCTTTTAAGGTTGAAATTAAGGTTTACTTTGTTTCTAGCAATTCTCGCTCTCTAAATTTTTGGAACAGTTAAGTCGTTAAGGGGTCTTTAAAGGTTGAATTTGGGGGTGTAAGTGTAACTTGTATGTGTAGTACACGTTCCAATTATGTTATAAGGTCATAATATTTTGCAATGATACTTTAATTGCATAATTTGAAAAGTTTATGGGGAAATAGAGCAGACTGAGCAAGTACAAAGTGAGGCTACTAGGAAAGACAGGACGTATAATCTAACAAAATCCACCCCCGTCTTATCACCTATGATGGGCGTATGCTTTTATATGTACATATTCATCCTGCCTCACCACCTGCCAAACTAGAAAATAGGAAGAAGGATGGGGCGAGCTTCCTATTTGACCTGCCCAAGTGACATTTGTTGAATAATTTTGAGAATCGGAGACAAAATTCATGTTAATTAATTAGTTTACTTAGGCAAAGGTGTTGTAATTAATTAATAAAGAATATTAAAGAAAATAATACATGAAAGGAAGTTTAAGAGTTTCGGGAACGAGAAACTCATATTCTCGGTTTAGAGAAGAAGAAGCTGCCCCTGCTTGTTGCCCGATCAGGGTGGTGCTCGACTGATCGGGCGCGAGGGTTGTATGAGTTTTATCCTCACCGCCGCCCGATCGGGCCACCACCGCCTGATCGGGTGCGCGAAGGAAATTAATTTCACATAAAATCGAATTTCTGGAATTGGGGCTGCCGCCCGATCGGGCCACCACCACCCGATCGGGCGCGAGAGGATTCTTGGATTGACGATGTTGACCGCCCGATCGGGCGGTGGCTGGCCCGATCGGGCGTGGGTATTGAATCGTATCAGTTTGACGGTTTTATTCGAAACTGTCAGTTTTCTTTCGTGGGTTTTGGCTGAGAATTTGCTTAAGTATTTATATTTTCTATGAACATATGTTGAATATAGAGAAAAATAATCAGAGATTTTATTTTTCTTGAAACCTTTTGCATTATTTATTTATCATCATCATAAATCCAAAGGTTTATCTACATTTTATTGTAATCATCCTACTTGTGATTACAATTGATCTTCGTTGTATCTTCTAAGAGAATTTCCGTGAAAACCCGGCTGTAGTAGGGTCGGAATTATACTTTTGGGAAAGTGATTCCGTTCACGTCTCGAAGTTTTTCCGTTTTAATTTGTTTGTTTTTCTTTGTGAACCTTGCAAACACAAATTTCCCCAACAATTCAAAAGTATAATCCAACAAAGATGACAAATGTTAAGAAATTGATGACCAACATTCAAAAGTTGGACAAATTCGAGGGTGTTGATTTCCGAAGGTGGCAGAAGAAGATGCATTTCTTCTTGACTACAATTGGGGTGGCTTATGTTCTTGCTACTCCAAAGCCCGAGGAGAAGGAGGAGGAAACTTTGGATGCAACAAGGAAACACAACAAGTGGGAGAATGACAATTACATTTGTTGTGGCCATATACTCAATGATATGTCTAATGAACTCTTTGATATCTATCAGTTTAATGATTCTGCTAAGTCTCTATGGGATGAATTAGAGGCTAAATATATGGCTGAAGATACTTCTAGCAAGAAGTTTCTTGTTAGTAAATTTAATAATTATAAGTTTATTGAAAGTAGGCCAATTATGGAACAATTTCATGAGATAAAAAGAGTAATAGGAAGTCTTAGACAGCATATATAACATAATTCTTGATGAGACCTTTGTAGTGTCATCTATAATAGACAAATTGCCTTTTTCTTGGAAAGACTTTAAAAGTGGTTTAAATTATAGGAAGGATGATGTTAGCCTTGAGAGTTTGGCTTCTCACATCCGGATTGAGGAAGAAATCCGAGTGTAAGAGGGAAATAAGGATGCAAATCCTAGTTATACTACGGTAAATGTAGTGGATGATGCCAAACAAAATGTGAGAAAAAGGGGTAATGACTCAAACAAAAATAAGGGCAAGAAGCCTAAGTTAAGCGGTGATGGTTCAAAGTCACGTGCTTGTTGGGTTTGTGGAAAACCCGGTCACTTCAAGAAAGATTGCACAATCTGGAAGAAAAAGATGAGCAAAAAGAAGGCTCAAGATGGGAATGGCAATGCTAGCCAATCCCAAGACAAACAAGGTAAATCTTGTGCACAAATTTCATTTAATTCGTTTATGAATTATATGTGTATGATTTCTAAAATCAATTGTGTACAGGCTGATTGTTTGTGGTATATCGATTTGGGAGCATCGAGGCACGTGTTCAAGGATAGATCATTGTTGAAGACCTTCTTGGAGGTTGATGATGGAGAAATTCTCTTTATGGGCAATGACTCTACAGCTAAGGGGCTTGGCAAAGGACAAGTGGAGCTAGTCTTTAGTTCGGGAAAGTCTCTTATTTTAAGAGATGGTGTTGTATTCTCCCGAACTTAGGAGGAATCTTGTATCCGGTGCGATCTTGAATCGATTAGGTTTTAAGATGGTGTTTGAATCAGATAAATTTATTTTGTCTAAAGGAGGTCAACTTTTAGGACTTGGTTATTTGTGTAATGGTATGTTTAGGTTAAGTATTTCAAATACTTTTAATGATGTTGTGTATGTTATTAATGATAACTCTTCTCTATGGCATTTGCGACTTGGTCATGTTAATTATAAAAATTTTATATTTTATGTCTAAGCATGATTTGATACCCCTGTTTGATCAAAGAATAGAGAAGTATAAGACATGCATGTTAATCAAAATCACAAGGAAACCATTTTTCCTAAAGTTGTTGAGAAAAATACTTCATTGCTTGATTTAGTGCATAGTGACTTGTGTGATTTTCACAACACACCTTCTTTAGAGAATAAAAAATATTTGGTAACTTTTATTGATCACTATTCAAGGTTTTGTTACATTTATTTGTTATGCTCTAAAGATGAAGCCCTTGACAAATTTAAAATCTACAAAAATGAAGTAGAATTGCAAACCAATGAAAAGATTAAAAAGCTAAGAACTGATAAAGAAGGTGAATACTATGACCCAAGTTATTTCCAATCTTTAGGTTTAGTACATGAAACTACCGCGGCATATACACCACAAAAAAATGGTGTAACGGAAAGGAAGAATAGGACACTAGAAGAAATGGTAAATTCTATGTTGTCATATTCAGGTTTAAGTGATGGTTTTTGGGGTGAAGCCATTTTAACGGCTTGTTACGTGTTAAATCGTGTTCCCATGAAAGGGAAAGATGTTACCCCATATGAACTATGGTATAAAAGGAAATTAAACTTGAGTCATCTCAAGGTTTGGGGTTGTAGGGAAATTGTAAAATTGCCGGAACCTAAATGTAAAAACTTAGGTGAAAGAGGAGTTGAATGCATTTTTATAGGATACGCGGATCATAGAAAATCCTATAGGCTCTATGTAATAGAACAAAATGACTTTTGGTCGGTTCACACCACCATTGAGTCAAGGGATGCATTGTTTGATGAAAATAAATTTTCTTCAATTCCTAGACCAAAGGACATAACTCCAAATGCCAATGCTCAAAGTCTTGATCAAATTGTCATTGATCAAGAGGTGGATGACCAAACTCATTTAGATGAGGCATCTACATCATCATCACAACCTAGGAGAAGTAAGAGGGCAAGGAAAGAAAAATCTTTTGGCCCGGACTTTCATGTGTACTTAGTTGAAAGATCAAGGGAATCTGTTTCAACACAATTTCCATACATTTTTAATGTGGAAGATGATCCTTTGACCTATGATGAGGCTATGAGGTCTCGTGATGCTCCATTTTGGAAGGAAGCTATTAATGATGAGATGGAATCCATCATGGGAAACAATACTTAGGTTTTAGCTACTTTACCACCAAAATGTAAACTAATTGGGTGCAAATGGATCTTCAAAAGGAAATTGAGGATTGATGGAACAGTTAAAAAGTTCAAAGCCCGGTTAGTGGCACAAGGTTTTACACAAAAACCTGGTATCGATTATTTCGATACATATGCACCTGTTGCTAGAATCTCAACTGTAAGGTTGTTGATAGCACTTGCGGCTATCCACAAGCTTGTGATCCATCAAATGGATGTCAAGACAACATTCTTGAATGGAGATCTAGAGGAAGAAGTTTACACGCGACAACCGGAAGGGTTTATTGTGGAAGGTCAGGAAGAAAAGGTTTGCAAGTTGATTAAATCTTTGTATGGGCCAAAGCAAGCACCTAAGCAATGGCATCAAAAATTTGATGAGGTTGCGTTTTCTAATGGTTTTAAGTTGAACAATTCAGACAAGTGTATATATAACAAATTTGATGACAACGATCAAGGTGTCATAATTTGTCTGTATGTAGATGACATGTTGATCTTTGGAATTAATCTGTCACAAGTTGAAAAGACAAAGTCGTTCCTTAGTTCAAAGTTTTCCATTAAATACATGGGGGAAGCGGATGTCATCTTGGGCATAAGGATAAAGAGGGAAAAAGAAAAGTTGATCTTGTCACAATCTCATTACATTGAGAAAGTGCTCAAGAAATTCAATGTGAGTGAAGACACTACTTCTCTTTATTCAACACCTATGGATCCTAGCATAAAGTTGATACCTAATGAAGGTAATGCGGTTTCACAACTTGAATATGCTAAAGTAATAGGTTGTTTGATGTATGCCATGACAAGTACTAGACCGGATATTGCTTATGCAGTTGGTCAACTGAGCAGGTACATCAGCAAGTAGAGTTGTTCATGGATGGGTCAACCCGCTAAACCCGCCCAACCCGGCCCGCAAAATAAGCGGGCTTGGACAACCATTTCGAAAAAAATTAAAAATTTGGGCGGGCTAGGCCCGGCCGGTTAATATAAATGGGCGGACACAGACAAGACAATATGTACCGTGGGCTAGCCCGTCCGGCCCGTTTACTTCAAAAAGTAATAGTTTAATGATTTTTTAGTTAGTTGATTATGTAGTATATTTTAGAAAATAAATACAAAGAGACTATATTGGAATCTAACCTATTATTAGCTACAACTATTGATTTCAATTTTATATTTAATCATTATACTTGTATTAAATAAGTTCATTCTTTCCTTTTTTTTCACTAACATATGTCACAAGTTTGTAGACACCCATTTGTGTCTCCCCAAAACCAAACCCGGTGATGAGTGCCTTTCACGTCGAATCATAATCGAATGAAACGAAAGTGTGGAAAGGTCTAGTGTTGCGGAAAGTTTTATTTCTTTTTCTCTTCTCTCTGTTTTTGAAAACTTTATTTTAAGAAAATAGCCAATCCAGTTGGTTGGTCCATGATATGGGTCCAATAGTGGTGTAGTTGGATGGGGCTTGCAAAGACCTTTCCAACGATATATTATAAGCCCAATTCCGATGAATATTGAGGAAGTTATGGCCAATTTACTAAACTGGGCCCGGTTTGAGTTTTAAGTACGGCCTAATGATCTAGGGGAGGGCCTAATATAATTTATCATTCCTAATGCAATTAGGAATGGTTTTAGTCTTCTTGAACATTCTAGAAGGTTCTTATCATTCTTAATTCAATTAGGACTCTTCAGAGTTTTAATTAGATCAAATAGCATTTTCGACTAAAATTATATTATTTTATCTTCCAGTACGGTAAGTTTATCAGATTTTCGAAAACGCGTTGAAAGCCGATTTGGCGTCCAACCCCAGGCCTTGGCGCCTGGAACCAGGATTGGCGCCAGACGCCAGCATTGGCGCCTGGCGCTAGCCACTAGTCCTGGCGCCAATGAGTCAGGGCTGGCGCCAAAGTGGTTTTGTGGTCTTCAGACTCTGTTTTGATAAATTATCTTTTTTGGATGATTTTCTCTATAAATATCGTATCAAAAACTCCGTTTTCATGGACGGATTATCAATATTCATTCACCAAGAATCTTCAATTCTCTTCTAAAAATCATTCATTCTTTCTTTTCTAAAACTTTGTTTTCTCGAATACAAAATTCCGCATTCGCAAGATCTTGATACACCTAGCCATATTCGAAGTTGCTTTCGCCCTAGACGTGAAAGGTTTTAATTTCTGAGGGTTTGGTCCCAAATCTCTCTTTCAATTATTTAATTTAATTGCTTTGATTATTATTTTCCTTGAAGTTACTAACGTGTGTATTTTGTTATTAGAAAGAGGTACGAGGCATCAAAGTAAGTACTTTAATGGTTTTATTGATATTGTGATGTAGATATCATGTTTATATTGTTATTATGATATTCCTAGTATCATGTCTAGGTTAATTTAATATTAAATATGATTGCTATGATGCTTTTTATTCTCTTTCTAATATTTATTCATGTTAGTATCATGTTAGGGTTAAATATTTGATTTTTATTGCTTAGTGACATGCTAGGGTTTGTTATTAATCTTGTTAGTATCATGCCTAGGATCTTGCTATTTTTATTATGCTTTAATATTAACATGAACATGATTATGATTATAATTGTTATAATTTATTATTATTTTGATGATGATTATTTTATTTATGATGATTATGATTATTATTATGATATATTTATAATTATTATTCATGATATTGATTGTTATTGATTATGTTGCTTGATACATATTATTTTTATTTATTGCTTGATCACCTTTTATGCATGTTAAAGGGAATTGGTACTTGTAATCACGCTTAATAAGATAATTAATAATCTTGTTAGGGTTAACTTTGATTATAATTCAAGTGATCGCCAATAATAGTTTATTTGTGCATTAAATTCAACCAACATAGATTAAACAGGTTTAGGGTGAATCCTATTGATTGTATGTTAATCAGAAAGCGCACATGAATACGAGCAGAATAAAGTAGAGGCCTATTATTAGGGCAGGTTCAATCTCTTTTAGGTTGGATTTGTACCATCATCCCCGAACCCTTATTTGGTTCCTGACCTTATGGAGTTGACGATCTCTTGGATCGTTAAGGGGTGTAACCTTCACCTCGTGAACGGTTTACAAGTTCCTTAAAAACTTGTTGGCGACTCTTTTACTCTATCTTCTTCCCTTTTGGACGCCACCGTACTTTAGTGTATGATCACAGTGGGGTTCAAGCTAGTGGGATATTTAAAGGCTTGAAATTATTCCCTACAAAGTTAAATATGTTTTTTTCTAGTATCATTAGTGATCAAGATTTTGTAAGATAACTAAATCGAAATAATATTAACATATGTAAATTATAAAAAAAAAAATAATTAGTGTTAGATATATGTAAAACAAATATTTTAGGCCCGTGAGCCCGCGGGCAAGCCCGACACGTTAATAGAGCGGGCTTGGACAATTTATCAAGCCCGCATAAAAGGGCTCGGGTTAGCTACAATTAGTTCGTTGGACAAAAAATGAAGTATAGGCCCGGCCCGTTTCCCGTCCAAGCCCGCAAACGATCACCTCTACCAGCAAGCCTAGTATGCAACATTGGCAAGCAGTTCGACGCTTGTTGAAGTAATTGAAGAAAATCAAGGAGTTTGGTTTGTCTTATAGCGGATATCCTTCGTTTATAGAAAGGTATTCGGATGCAAGTTGGATCTCTAACAAAGATCATTCCTCCACAAGTGGATGGGTTTTCTGATATGGGGGAGGTGCCATTTCATGGGCTTCAAAGAAGCAAACTTGCATTGCGGACTCCACAATGACCTCGGAGTTCATTGCTTTGCATTCAGCTGGTAAAGAAGCCGAATGGTTGAAGGATCTCATGTTTGAGATTCCTTTGTTGCCAAAATCGAAATCACCAATAGTGATACATTGTGATAACAATGCTACCTTGGCAAGGGCTTATAGCCAAGTTTATAATGGTAAGTCAAGGCACATTGGAGTACGGCATAGTTACATCCAAGGGCTTATCAAAGATAGTGTGATCACTATTGACTATGTTCGAACGGATCTTAATCTCGCTGATTGTTTTACAAAGGCATTGGCTAGAGATGTTAACAATAGCATGGAAATCGGTTTAGGATTGGAGCCCTAAATAATCACAATTAGGAGAATCTTAACTTAACGCCCAATAAGACGTTGGGTCTTAAGTTCAATGAGATTAATTCTCTTATTTGTTGAATAGGAACTTGTTTAATCATCCAAGATAAAGTTCCGATTTACTGTGATGTAAAGAGGTTGTTTTAAACTTAATAGAATTCCTGATAAAGTGCTTTGATCACAGGAGCATGTTGGAAGTCTACCTATGTAAGTACGAGGTTTAGCCGCTTCAAGAAGCTATTAGGGACATAGATTTGATGTACTTATGAATAGATATGGACGCATGGCTTATAGTGTCAAGCTAATATGTATTTAAGTAATTAAACTTGTGTGTGTACTATCTTCAAGTTTCCAAATGTGTTGCTTTTGATTCTTGAATTGTATATTGCACTAAGTGGGAGTTTAAGTCTTTGTACACTTTCATTTATGCATAAGATTGTTTTGTGATGATGATGTTATTGCAATGTGTCTTGTTTAAATTCTCAAAATGGGGGAGGATTGTTGAATAATTTTGAGAATTGGAGACAAAATTCATGTTAATTAATTAGTTTACTTAGGCAAAGGTGTTGTAATTAATTAATAAAGAATATTAAAGAAAATAATACGTGAAAGGAAGTTTAAGAGTTTCGGCAACGAGAAACTCATATTCTCGGTTTAGAGAAGAAGAAGCTGCCCCTGCTTGTTGCCCAATCAGCCGCCCGATTAGGGTGGTCCTTGCCCGATCAGGCGCAAGGGTGGTCTGAGTTTTATCCTCACCGCCGCCTGATCGGGCCACCACCGCCCGATCGGGCGTGAGAAGGAAATTAATTTTACGGAAAATCGAATTTCTGGAATTGGGGATGTCGCCCGATCGGGCCACTAGCGCCCGATCGGGCGCGAGAGGATTCTTGGATTGACGTTGTGACCGCCCGATCGGGCCGGGCGGTGGCCAGCCCGATCGGGCGCGGGTATTGAATCGCATAAGTTTGACGGTTTTATTCGAAACTGTCAGTTTTCTTTTGTGGGTTTTGGCTGAGAATTTGCTTTAGTATATATATTTTCTATGAACATATGTTGAATATAGAGAAAAATAATTAGAGATTTTATTTTTCTTAAAACCTTTTGCATTATTTATTTATCATCATCATATATCCAAAGACTTATCTACATTTTATTGTAATCATCCTACTTGTGATTACAATTGATCTTCGTTGTATCTCCTAAGTGAATTTCTGTGAAAACCTGGTTGTAGTATAGGGTCGGAATTATACTTTTGGGAAAGTGATTCCATTCACGCCTCAAAGTTTTTCCATTTTAATTTGTTTGTTTTTCTTTGTGACCCTTGCAAACACAAAACAACATCACTAACCACATTATGCAGACATTGAAGTTATTTTATGGCATCATATATTTCAGGATTGGTTTTGGGCTTTTCAATATGATAGGAAGATTATAACTAATGTTCATACAAATTTATTTAATAATTTGGATGTTTATTTGGAGTAGCGCGTTTGGTATGTGGTTGGCCATATCACGTGGCTGTTTATAAAAGAACAAAGTAATCCCAATAACATTGAGCAAGTAACCCCTATTATAATGATTGAGTAAACTTCGTAACATTGACAAGGTAATCCTTGTAACACTGACTGAGTAATCCCTATATAACACTATTGAAGTAGCCCTCGTAATGGTTAGCCACCTATAAAAGGTCGTGTATTTGGAGATCGAGAAGCAATTTATCATAATGCTATATAATATTTCTTGTTTAGAAATAAAGATTTCAACAAAATAGTAATATCAAATACCTACTGAAATTTTGACCAATAACTTTTGGGTGGCGTACACTCAGTTTACAGGAATATTAGCGTAAAATGAATAATAATACATTCACTTTTATATTAGCTAATTTGGAATAACTTTCTTTTTTAGGTAACTTTAAACCTGAGACAATTTTTTTTTTTTTGAGGCATAAACCTGAGACAATTATATACAGGCAATGTGATAATTTTTAATTTTTTATAAGGGCATAAATATAATTACTTTCGATCACTATGATTTGTTTTTCAAACACTTAAATAATGTTACTTTACCAATACAACATTGGTAAAATTTTATGGAGAAAAAAAGAATAATTCTGATCATGGTGTTGATTTGAAATGTTATGAATCAATTTATAAATTTTTTCCTTTAAAAAATCTATTAACCATTACTACAATAGATCATGCATACATCGACCATATTTTATATATGCATATATCTAAAGCTTTTATTAAAAAATTCACAAATAAAATATATGATGTCATCTTTAATTTTTTTTAATTATTCTACTTCGCTTATTTTTTAGAAGTATATTGTATATAATTTTTTTTGGAACAAAATTAATTCATTAATAAAATGTCATACGACATCTACATTGTACAGTTTTATTGGGAATAACATACATCATTAATGTAATATAACGTATACTATTTTTAATTATTTTTAACACAATTAATCAACAATAATATTTCTTTCCACAATTGTAGTTTTAATAATTTTTACCTCATTATTTCATCTTTCTTATATGTGTTACATTTTTGTTTTTTTTTTTGAAACACTGTTACATTTTTGTTTGTTCTACATGAGTTGCCTCATTTTTATATTTTATCAAAATTAATTATGGAAAAAAAGATTATTATTACCGTGCATGGGCACTAATCTAGTATACTATAATAACGATATAAAGAAAGTGAAAATACTTACAGAAATACTCAATAATAATCGAGTACAAGGAAGTAACTAAAGACATTGGCATATATATATGACACTTATGTCGTTAATTGTTTGCTAATTAGAAAATCCTCTACTTTGATTTTAGATCATAGCAATGATTTGAGTGAATCAATCAATAAAATTACTATCTCCGTTTCATATTAGTTGCAAATTTGGAGTACTATTAGTGAGATATAAAATATTCCAAACTTACAACTAATATGAAACGGAGGTAGTATATTAATTTTGGCAATGATATTTCAAGAATTTGGTAAATAAGATAATGTGAACTATGAATAAGGTAAATAACATAGCTTTTTTGTGCAGCTGACCACATCATGTGGTCGCTTCTTATAAAATAACAAAGTAACCTCTATAACACTAACCAAGTATGGACATGTTTACATTTACTGAAATGAGTTGAACCTGAATTGATTGGAGCTGAACTAAACTGAATAGAGCCAAAATGATTATTTTATGAGAGAAGAAAATTAGGAGCTAAACTAATAATTTGAACTGAACTGGAATTAAGTTGAAATGAACAAACCCTTATCGAGTAAATGTTGGGACATTTTGTTAAAAACTACCTTATAAAACACTTTTTTTGCGAGAAACTACCTATTCAAAAAAATGTTGTAAGAAACTACCTTATAAAATGGTTAATATTGTAAGAGACTACCATTGGTCGAAAAGTTACAATTGACTTTCATTTTCCGGCGTTGACCACATCACGTGACTTTTAATTCACCATTTCCCTCCTTTTTTTCTTAATTGGCACGTGACATGATCAACACCAGAAAATAAAAGTCCACGATGACTTTTCGACCCAGAGTAGTCTCTTACAACATTTATCATTTTATAAGGTAGTTTTTTACAACATTTTTTTTTATTAGGTAGTTTCTTGCAAAAAAAGTGTTTTATAAGGTAATTTTTCACAAAATGTCCTAAATGTTATAAAATTGACAAAGTAACCCTTGTAACACTAACTGAGTAATTCCTACAACACTAATGAAGTAACCCTTCAATGGCAGTATGTGGGTGAATAATTACTTTTCTTGAATATTCTACTTTCATAGTCTATAATCGAATATATATATATATATATATATATATATATATATATATATATATATATATATATATATATATATATATATATATATATATATATATATATATATATATATATATATATATATATATATATATATATTCATACTGCCATTGAAGTATAGGGGAAGGATCCGATGAGAATAAGTCCATATGTAAGAATTCATACTCATATGAGAACTAATCTAAAATTTAGAACATGTGAGTAAAATTAAAAATTAGAACGTACGAGTTAAAATTTAGAACATGTGAATCAAATTAAAATTTTGAACATATGAGCAATAATTTAGAACATCTGTGTGAGTAACATGTTTGGAACATCTGATTTAAGAATTAGAACAAGTGATTAAAAATTTATAAAATCTGCTTTATGAAATTTTAAACATATGAGTAAAATTTATAACATCTGATTTAATATTATGAACAAGTGAATAAAAATTTAGAACAAACTGATATAGAATATAGAAAGTGTGAGTAAAAAATTTAGAACATACGAGTAAATAAATAGAACATACGCTTTAAAATTTGGAACATATAATTAAAAATCTAAGAGCATACGTTTCAAAATTTAGAACATATAATTTAAAATTTTTGAACAAGTTATTTAAAATTTATGATATCAAACTTAACTAATTTATGGTTTAGAACATGTGAGTACTAAATTAGAAAATTTAATTTAATTTAGAAATCTAAGGAAAAGTTTAGAACATCAAATTTAAAATTTAGAATATAGGAGTAAAAATTTAGAACATAAAAAGTGTTCTAACATAAAAAAAAATTCTCACATAAGATAACAGAGTAGGACAAAATGTACAACTAGGAAAAAAAACCGTATATTAATGCAAGTTGATAAAATAATGAATTTTCAACGCCACCATAGTTTTGGGAGCTAGCTAGGCTGCTAGGGCATTCATTAATTGGAACAACATGTTATCCCACCATGTTACAAATTCCAATCATTGTTACAAATACCGCAAGACAATAATATTGTAGCACGATTCATGAAATAAGAGTTAAATAGATCAATTGTGTACATACATAAACATGCAGGATATTTGAGGAATTAAATAACAACAAATTTTGTTTTTTTTTTTTTTTTTTTTCATTTTTTTTATGAACTCAATCAAGAACAACTAACATTGGCAATATATTTAACTCAAGAACGTCAAGTAAATAAACAAGCAAATTTGAAAATCTAAATAAAAAATTATTATATTTCCTTTTTTATAAAAAATAAATAAATTTTATTTGCACTAAATCATCTTTCTATCGCCATCAACGCCATGTACTCCGTATTACAACATGCCTCAATGATTTGGACAACTAATGAACCAATTACTTTGATCGAGTAAGTAGAGAATAAGTAATTAATAAATTAAAAATCTTAGCTTTATTTGTTTAACTATAGAGCAAGTCATCCTCTATCGTTAACAAATGGTAATGGTGTATTAGTTGTTGCCTTGTAGCATTGAAACTCATGTACTAGTTATATTACAAGTACCTATAGACAAACTCAATTTATTATTACTTTTTACTTCATTTATTTATTTATTTAATTTTATTTTTTTTTACAACAGTTAGAACTAAGAAAGTAAATAAAAGTAACTACTTAAAAGGACCAAAAAATAAAATCTCGAACATGAGCCTTCCCTACCAACCAATGCGCCGGAGACACCCAAAGCCTAGGAACCTGATGAATTCTGCAAGTATCAACATAAGCCAAAAAATTCTGAATATCAGGAATTAACTAGCAAAGCAAAATATCGTTACGCTGTTTGTGGGCCAACATTAGACAAAGTGGCTCACAAACTGAAAAAAACAAGGATCCTACGAAAACCCTTTGAATATGCATGACGTAACCCAAATAAAAGGCATGTAGCTCAGAATGGAAAGCTAAAGACGACAAAGACGCACGGGCCCCACTCCCTCGCTCAGTAGGTGAATCACAATCGCGAAAAATCCAACTCGCACCTGACTTGTTGTCTGAGGGAGACCACGTCCCGTCACAAACCAGACAAATATCAAACCCATATGACAACTCACCAGTAAAAGTGACTGCAAAACCCAAAGCAAGCGGCTGCGGCCGAAGAGTCCTAGAGGGTAGAAGGCTACAAAAATCCTGAGCTAAATGGCCCTTATTAGTCCATTGGAAAGAAAGAAGGAGAATGTCATCTAGATAGACTACCTGATGCCGAAATCGGATATTGTTATGAGAAAACCATATAGCCCATAACAGAGCGAAGAACCAAACCAAATTCTCTTAATCCTTAGCAACCCTCAGTAGAGAAACCATCGAGGAAACCATTGTAGCAACTGAAGGCAAAGAGGACCTGCACGGTTAAACCGGAAGGGACTCCAGACCCATAAAGAGACAATAAATTCACAGTCTCTAAACAAATGGTCCCCTGTCTCCTTTTCCCGGCGGCAAAAATAACAAACATAATCAATAGACAAACTACGAGCAGTTAGGATAGCAGCCACCGTAAGGCCAAACTGAATAACTTTCCAGCCAAAGATTTTCCATTTAGGAAGTAGAAGGAGACCCTAGAATTTACCCCACTAGATTGAGGGAAGTAGCCCCTGGAAGTTTGCATAAGCAAGAAAGCGCAAGCAAAATTCGTAGAAAACGAGCCATCCTTAGTGAATTTCCAATACACAAAATCATCCATAAGCAGCATTGGAAAATCTAGAGTGAGAATTTGGGCATATGTAATACTAATCAAAAACCGATGGACCCTCGAAGGATCCCACGCATTAGAACGCGGATCAATAGTATCAGACACATTAGTCGAAAGTTCTTACTAAAATAAACTAGATTTAAACGCAACCGGGATACTAGGAGCCTAGTCGTCCTTCATAATACGAACCTTCGTACCATATCCTACCTTCCACCTGAATCCTGGAGCTACTACAGACATCGCCATCTGTACATCCCGACAACCCCAAAAAGGCGGAGGAATCCGAATACTCGGAGCGGAAGCAATAGAGGGTGTAGACACCCAAATGTGTCTCCCCAAAACCAAACCCAGTGATGAATACCTTTCATGTCATTTGATTATCGAATGATAGCAAAAGTGTGAAAAGTCTAGTGATGAGAATGTTTTTATTAAAATATCTCTTCTTTCTGTTTTTGAAAATATTTCTTTTCTTACCCTATTTTTAAAAAACGTGCATTCTAGTTTAGTTTGGTTCATGATATGGGTCCAATAATGGTGTAGTTTTATGGGGTTTGAAAAGACCTTTCCAACGATATATTATAAGCCCAATTCCGATGAATGATGAGGAAGTTATGGCCAAAATACTAAACTGGGTTCGAACCGGATCTTACCTACGGCCTAATGATCATGTGGAGGGTTCAAAGGTCTAATCCTAATCCTAAACTAATTAGGATTAATTAGAAGCTTCTATAAGTTTCTAAAACATCTTAATTATCCTTTTTGAAAAGATAAGATTAAAGAATTTGAGTTAAATAAAAACTTTCCTTTTATAAACTTTCCTTTTTCTTAAATCCTAAATCTATTCGAATTTAAAGATGTTCAAAGACAGTCAGATTTTATTTTCGTGCCTCATAATCTTTATCCAAATTTTATATGGTTGGATAGATCTTGAAATTATCTTTCCAATGTATATTATAATATTAATTCCGAGCTATAACGAAAAAGATATGAATGAGATAAACTGACACCATCCTACTATTTCGGCCATATCTTTTTATCTACAAAAGATTTAAATCTGATTTTAATTTTTTTTTGGAAATTATACTTCAAGAGCTTTCTAAATACATATAATATGCCTTATTTGGACTTCTGGATCACAAGATATGATAAAAACTAAATCCGCAAAAACTGCTGTCTATCGAGTTTTATTTCGATTCGAATTCAGATTCTTTTCTTATTCTTCGACCCTCTTTTTTCTCTATAAATAAAGGTCATATCTCCCCTTTTTCAATCACCAACTCTCATCAAGAAATTCTTGATTCTCTCTCTCTTTCTAAGCCTAGCTTTTTACAAACACAATTCCTCATACATTAGCACTAGACACACTTAGCATAGTTCGAAGTTGTCTTTGCCCTAGACGTGAAAGGTTTTAATTTCTGAGGATTTGGTCCCAAATCTCTCTTTCAATTATTTAATTTAATTGTTTGATTATATTTTCCTTGAAGTTACTAACGTGTGTATATTGTTATTAGAAAGAGATACGAGGCATCCAAGTAAGTGCTTTAATTGTTTTATTGATATTTTTGATATATAAATCATGCTTAGGTTATTATTTTGATTCCTAGTATCATGTTTAGGATGTTCCTTGTATCGTGTTAGGATGCTTTCTTTAGTATGATATTTAGGGTGATTTGCTTATATTAATTATGATTTCTATGATGCTTCCTATTTTCTTTCCTAATGGCATGTTAGTATCATGTTAGGGTTAAAGCTTTGATTTTTATTGCTTAGTGACATGCTAGGGTTTTTTATTAATCTTGTTAGTATCATGCCTACGATCTTGGTACTATTATGCTTTAACATGATTATAATAAATATGATTGTTTTAATTATGATTATATATAATTTGATTATTATGTTGCTTGATATATATTTATTGTTATTGCTTGATCACACCTTTTATGCATGTTTAAAGGGAATTTGTACTTGTAATCGCGCTAATTAATAATCTTGTTTAGGGTTAATGTGATTATAATAATTCAAGTTATCGCCAATAATAGCTTATTTGTGCATTAATATTCAACCAACATAGATAAACAGGTTTAGGGTTAAACCTATTGATTGCATGTTAGTCAGAAAGCGCACATGAATACAATCAGAATAAAGTAGAGGCCTATTATTAGGGCAGGTTTAATCTCTTTTAGGTTGGATTTGTACCTTCATCCCCGAACTACCAGTCATGGTTCTAGACCTATTGGAGTTGACGATCTCCTAAATCGTTAAGGGGTGTAACATTCACCTTGTGAACGGTTTACAAGTTCCTAAAACTTGTTGGCGACTCTTTTGCTCTATCTTCTTTCCCTTTGGACGCCACCATGCTTAAGTGTATGATCACAGTGGGGTTCAAGCTAGGGATAATGCTTGAAATATTCCCTAAAGAGGGGTACTTAGAAAACATGATCTCACTCACCGATAACAAAAGATTATGAATCATCCTCCACTGCAATATTCTCAAAACAATTCCAATAACTCAATAATTCAATAATAATAATTAATAAAATCAATTCCACTTTTTAAAACCAATTCCTCACCCAAGTGTGCACACCCCCCAAGTTAGTGTCCTTATGTAGAAGCTTATCCTTCAGGAAAGCTAGGTCATACAAAGTCCATAGTCTTATCAACCAAATCCGCATAGTGGGATAAATATAATCATGCTTGTAAAGCTTTAATAAATAATTTAATGATTCTCAAGAAATTTCTCTTTGAATAAAATCAAACTTCATACGAAGTAATAGAATAATTCAAAACTCCTTTATGTTCAATTCAACATTCTTGTAAAATAAATCTTTTAATAAATACTTGAGAATTAAATCTCATATTTATAACTTTTCAAAAATTAATAATTCTTCCTTTCAAGATCAAAACCTTTTATTTAATTCAATAAGATTTTCAAATCAATTTCTTTATTTAAACAAGAAAAGTAGTTCAAACCATTCAAAATATGATATTAAAATTAATCCTTTAAAAATACATTTTTTAAAACAAATATTAAAATCAATATCTCCAAACATATTTTATTTCATAAATCACTGCACAATTCAAATAAATTTAATTTAATCACCAATAAAATCATATAAAAACATGCTATTCAAGCAATCACTTTCAAAAGTATCTAGCCACCTAAACATACCTTGATTCCGAATCTCAATCAACACTTCGCACTTTTAAATTTCAATCACGGATACACCTTGCAATTAAATCAACCATAAGGTTATCACAACATAAACTCAAACATAATGTGCATGGACTATAAACTCTTTTAAAATAATACTGTAATATAAAATTATAGCTTTGAAATAAGTATTCATATTTTATAAAACTAACCACTGAAGAAAATAAAGGAATAAGATTAAAGAGAATTGGTTTGTGATGGAAAGGAAAGGCAGAACTTGCAGAGGTCATAACTTCGAATAGAGTGATTTTTAGCCTAACCTCAAGGATTGTTTGAGATGAACAATCTTCCGTGAAACCTCAAAACCTCAAAAACTAAACAGAAGTGCCCGAAAATTGGCATCCAATGTGTACAGTCATATTATGTATAAAAAAAGTAGAAAGAAAAGTATGAAAAGGTTCAGGGAGAAGAAGAGAATTGGGTTTTAATGTGAAGAATATGAGAGGTATGAGGGGGTATTTATAGGCTCATGAATGAAAGAATTATGGAAGGAGAATGTAGGAAGAATTATGTTAAAAATAATTAAGGAAATTACATGAAGAAGAGAATAAAAAAATATGGAAAGTTTTGATATTAAGGTGATTAAGAATAATAAAATTAAGGAAAGTGTGTTGTCATGAAAAATAAGATGGCAAAAGAGATTACTGGGGAATAATCAAATTAAAGAAGATATAAGGTAGGAAAATAAGATGATCAAATATTTAAAAGGCGGAGAAATAAAATTAAGCAAAATAAGAGATTTTAAGGAGATAATTAAAAATACAATTTACCAAAATAAATCACCCAAAATTTGCCCATAAGGGCCGAAAATGTTGAGCTTTCATAGCTCAAATTTTCGGATCGTACTAGTATATTTTAGGGAGTTATTTTGCTAGATTTAAGGAATTAAAAATAATTGTGTAAATACTATTTATTGTATAAAATAATTAATTAATAAATAACTAATTATTCTCCAAATAAATTAACCTAGAAAATCATATTTTCCACACTAGGAAAATCCAAAATCCCTAGCTAATCATTAAGAATTTTTGGACCACTTCATTAAATAATAAAAAATAATTTTTCCTTAATTAAAAAATCCAAAATATATATAAATAGTCCGGTTTTAGAAGAAAATAAATGGATAATAAATCTTATCCAAATTTCAAAATAATAATTAAGTTTTAAAATACTTTTGGCGCCCAAATTCAAATATCATTTTGGCTCCAAAATTCAAATAGTAAAATAAATTACTAAAATACCCATTTTAGAAAATAAATAAATAATTAATTAGAAAATACGTTTCAAAAATGCGGGGTATTACATGGCTAAAATACTGTCAAGTTGAGAAGCTACAGAAGACGAAATTTTGAAAATCGACAAAATGTGGTTAAAGGAAGCCCCCTACACCGAATTCATAATGACCAATTTTGCAACACCTGAGGGGCGCAAAGAAGTAAAGGTGGATAAGCGATTAGCAACCTTATCAATTAAAAACTTGAACTTTGAAACCTTACTTTGTCCCAGGTTGACAGGAATCCTCAAATAAGTCCCTAGAGAATCTTTCAATTGAAGTCGAAGATTGCGCGATAGAATGTCCCGGTAATCAGGGGAGTATTCAGACTAAACTTGACAAAGGACTTATGAAGATTGATCATTCGGTCTGAAGCTGAACAAAAAGAAGCAAGAATGCCCAGAACATTATCACAACCCTCCGGCAAACCCTGGAAAAATAAGAACGAGTCATCTGCAAAAAAGAGGTGGAAAACAGAAGGACCACCCCTAGAAACTCGAAGGCCAGAAAATAAAGACTAGCGTTCTGCTCGGCGGAGAGAAACTATTAAAACTTCCATACACAAGACAAACAAATGGTGAAAGGGAATCACTCTCTGGAAGGCCACACTGCAGTCGAAAGGAAGGCGTAAAGAAACCATTCACCAGGATATGGTAAAGACAGTTGTAAAAAATTGCTCAATAATATAACCCAATAAGGAGGAAACCCAAAGGCCTGTAACACCTGCTTAAGAAGTCCTAGAGCACTCTATCATACGCCTTATTCATATCTAATTCCAGAGTAGCAAAAAACATTTCCTGGCCTTAAAAGCATTCATAAAGGAGAGAAGCTCATGCGCTACCAGAGCATTGTTAGAAATAAGGCGATCGGGAACAAAAGTATTCTGAAAACCGGAGATAAGAGACAGAATAACCTCTCACAGACGACTCGTAATGCACTTAGCAATGTAATTATACAGAACATTATATAACCTGATCGACTGAAACTGAGACACCAACTCTGGCTGAGAAATCTTTGGAAGAAGAACCAAGAAAGTTCTATTCCAACCCTTCAACATAAATCCATAAGCAACAAAGTACTGCACCGCTGAAATCACAAATTGTCGTGTATCCTCCTAGTCAGTTTTGAAACGCTGAGGTAAATCCATTAGGCCCTGGGGATTTGTCATCTGCAATATGAAGCATTGCTAACTGAAACATAGCACCCGAGGAAGGAGCCATTAAAAATTCCCTATGAGACCGAGACAACATGGGAAGATCAAGATTGTCCCATGAAAAAGCAAAAGCATTACCGGAAGGAAACACAAGAGTATACAATCTGAGTAAGAGGCCTAGATGAGGGAACGAAGACCATTAGAATGGGACACCCAATTTCCAGCTTCATTCTTCAGACTGGCTATCAAGTTGCGATGACGTCTAGTCTGAACAACCGAAAAAAGATGCCTAGAATGAGACTCCCCAATGGCATCCCATTATTTGACATTAGCACGCTGCTTCCGGTGGCGCGAGTTCTTTTTCTTAATACTAGGGAAGAGCGGATTTTGGAAGCCACAATTTATTAAGTAATTATGTTGATAATAGCAAATCACAGAAGTATATACACGAGTATCAATCATTACATCTAGACAATGTATTGTAATCAATGTAGTTCTACAATTATTAGCAATTTAGAGTATGTGCCCTTTGATCTTGGTCACAATCTACTTTAATTACTTTCTCTATATCTCATAAGTGCATTACTTTGACTGACATACATTGGCGGATCGATCCAGCTATGGTCCCGGTGGATCACGTGACCTAGGGAAAAATTATATGTATTAATAAAAGAAAAAAAAAAAAAAACAAAAACAAAACTAAGGTATATAACAAAATGAAAGCATTAAATAGTCACATGTGCATAGGTGGTTTAATGGTTTGTTGCTATTTACAATAAATTGATGGTGCGGGATCAAATCTTGGGACTTACATTCTTGGAGTATTTTTTTTTACTTCACAGTTTATATAAGTAGCATTATTATATTAATTTGTATGAAATATTTGCTTCATTTGTTTTTTATTATATATATATATATATTTTTTTTTTATCTTTTTCATAAAAAAATGAAGCATATACTATAAAAATTAGTAATTGCTATAATTCTAATTATTCAAACAATTTGTGTGTATGAATATATCAAGCGCGAATCTCTTTTTATTTTTTTCGGACGAAAGTTTTTTTTTTTCTTTTCAGATTGATGGTGGTTTTTTTTAAGGTGGTAGTTTTTTTTTTTTATTTATTTTTTTTTAACTAAAAAAAATAAAAAAAAAATTGAGAGGGGTATTTTGGAAAAGTGAAATTTATCACCTAGAACCCCCTTTCACTTTATATATAGGATAATTACTCCGTAATTTTTTCTATTTTTACTCTAGTTAGGGATCAATGTGATTAGTTTTACCATTTTTTCCCTTAATCTATACGACGTCTAATTTTTTAACACAATTATACTTTAATTAACCTAATCCTAACTATTTAGTGCGATCCATAACGGTAAGATATATTCATTATATGAGCGATATCAATTAATTAATATCAGTAACTATTATTGAAATTGTGACTTAATTTTCAAAATGAAAGAAAAAAAAAGTGTGATATAACGACATGATTTTTAGTCCAAAATTCATCTTCCTCCTCCATAAAATCATCCTCCTCCGACACAAAATCATCCTCCACAAATTAAAATTCACCTCTTGCATCGATAGGTATGTAGGGTGACGGTGACCCAGCACCCATAAAATCCTGGATCCGCCATTGCTGATATATGTGTTAATCTACAACTTTAACTACTAATACCTTTATTAGTGTATTTTCTAACTTCGTAAAAAGTTTGTATTATAAAAATATACATTATATATAATGACAGACGTGAAACTCCAAATATTGCAGAATTAACGAATGAAATGTCATAAACACGAGAAAGCTACGCATATAAAGAAAATGTTAGCCATGTAGTGAATATCTATCGAAGTATGGCATCTCACTTGAGTAATGATGAGTACATTGTCTATGAATAAGATCAACTAAAGGGTAACACCAACTGCAATATTAACTAGATAGGGTCAATGAATGTAACAAGAATAAGATCCCTACCTTAAAACAGTACATGGCGGGCCGACAGCCCATAGATTTGGTTGTGTTGCAGATGAGAAGATCTGCTATTTAGTGCCACATTTAGTAAGGATCGAAGACCACCCTGCAATCTGCAGTATTGAACTAACAACTAACTCTCTTAGCTTTTATAATGTTAACTTTAAATGCTTCAAACAATCAAGTGTGTCCGATTTCTCCAACACTACTCTTTGTTATAAGCCTAGTTTCTCTTGCCTTTAACCCATCCCTACACGTAGCATAAGTAACAACCACAAGTGGTGAAGTTATAGTCCCTCCGTAGTCCGTAGGTACTCGTAGTTTATTTCTTGATTTATTTATTTTATTTATTTATTTATTTTTTATTTCAGCATTTTCCTTTTCTTTTCGGTTTTGAATTTATTTCAGCATAAGTTAGGACGGATTTTGAAAACGCGCTAATTGTCGACTGATATCTATGGGTTTAATGGACTATGAATTACTTTGATTTAGCGGATTCAAAAAAAAATATAAAATTATTATTGGGTCAAAATCAAAGTCTATATACGTTTAACTAGGTTCAAATAGTTCATTTTAAAACATATTATGGAGTATGAAATAATATCAATTTTATAGAGACATTTATAGAGAAAATCTTCAAGATTTTAAAATTCAAGTAGGCTCAATTGATCACACAATAACTAAGGTAGCTCCGCCTGAATTTCAAGAGCATGAATTAAAAATATATATAGTTTTTATTTCTAATAAGGTGTTCCGAGGGACAGTGGCGGATCCAGGATTTTAAGTCAAGGGTAGCACAATTCCAAAAAAAAAAAAAAAAAAAAAGGTCAGTCGAACACTAATCTGGATTAATTTTTTATACAATGTGTTTTGTTGTCGCCAGTATATTCCTTTCGTTTTTTTAAAGTGTTCCTTTTAAATTTTTTTACTATTCTCGTACATCACTTTGAGTAATATTGGTGTTTTACACGTACGATTAACCATATAAATGTTGATATATAGCTTGTTATAATTGTCTCAACATTTAGTTTGATTTGCAACTATCAACGTTTACATTATTGACAATTTAGTTTAGTCAAAATTTTATTTTGGCATGTGTCAATCATACCGAGTAGAAGTCATTTTTAACCATTAAATTTTGAATAATTATTCTTATGGAATTTAATTTCTACAAATAATTTATATTCTATATATCAAAATACATAATTAAATTTGTGTTGTACATAAGAAAAAGGAAAATGATAAACATAGCCCTTGAAAATATTGAGAAGCTGAAATTGGAAATATTGGGCATTAGAAAACATATTACTTCGTAAATTAATGGGTAAAAATTCAATTAATAGAGGAAGTATTCAATTCCAAATAATAAAGTTTGTCAATGGAGGGAGTATTACAAATTTAAAGCTAGTGAAAGTGTGTAGAACTGTAAACGAAATGAAAGTAAAGAGCTACAAAAGCCTACAAGGGGTATTCTTAAAGCCCAAAAAATAGAGTAGAGGAAAAAAAAAAACAAAAAAATTTTCTAGAGTGGGAATCGAACTGAGACTCCTGAAACTACTCCTTACTCTTATACATTCGACAACCCAACAAGACAACGCTGTCTCGATGAATCTAATAGCCAAATAATAATTTATATACTTTATTTTCTTGGACCATATTTTAACAAAAACAGTTTTTGTTTGTAATTTTTTTTTTTTTCAGGGGTTAATAGATCCGCCAGTGCAGAGGGACATCCTCACTAATAACCACTTGGGGCCTGTTCATATTTACTTATTTTCAGTTCAGTTCAGTTCAGTTCAGTTCAGCTCCAATCAGTTCAGTTCAGTTCAGCTCCAATCAGTTCAGTTCAGTTCAGCTCTTAATTTCCCTCTCTCATAAAATATTCATTTCAGTTTAGTTCAGTTCAGTTCAGTTCAGTTCAGTTCCAATCAGTTCAGTTCAGTTCAGTTCAGTTCAGCTCCAATCAGTTCAGTTCAGTTCAGTTCAGCTCAGTTCAGTAAATATGAACAGGCCCTTGGTTAATACGTAATGGATTCTAAAACAATAATTATTAGGAAAAATTGCTCCCATTAATCTGAACTTTGCCTCGTCCGCCGAAATTAATCCCAACTTTCGTTTATTATCTATCACTCCCAACTTTATGGGGTATTAATTTTTGTTGCACCCAACAGGTCATCTAACCTGATGTAGCAGGTTACCTAGCCACATGTCAGCGTATGATTGGCTTAAATTTTTTTTAAAAAAAAAAACAAAAAAAAATAAATAAAATAAAAGCCGCACAAACCACCCATGCCCAGCGGCTGCCACCACACCCCCACCTCCACCCCGCCGGGAAATCACCCCCACCCTCGAAAAACCCCAAATCACGAGCAAGGAGGCCACTAAATTGGCCAAAAAATGGCAGAAATCGGTCGATTTAGGGTTAACACCAACCATTCAGCCCGAAATCGGCCAATTTCGGCCGTTTTCACCTATTTCTATGGCCGTTTTCAGGGAGAAATGGGGGTGCGTTTCTGGTGGTTTTTGGGCGTTTCTGGGGGTGGTTCTGGCGTCGAGGTGGGCCAGAGGTTGCGACGCCGAGGTGGGCCAGAGGTTCCGCCCGTTCCGGCGTGGAGGTTGGGGCTGAGAGAAGCTAAGGGAGGTGGCGGTGGTGGAAGGTGGCTGAGAGAAGCTAAGGGGAGGTGGCTGTTGGGTTTTTTTTTTTTTTTTAATTATGTTTTTAATATTTTTTTTCTATTTTTTTCAACCAATTACATGTTGACACGTGTGCAAAAAAAAATAATTCAGAAATGTTTACCTGATTTACCGGTTGCAAGTCGTTTGGGTGCAATAGAAATTAATACCCCCTAAAGTTGGGAGTGATAGATAATAAACGAAAGTTAGGATTAATTTCGGCGGACGAGACAAAGTTCAGATTAATGGGAACAATTTTTCCTAATTATTATGTTTAATACACAGATTAATTGTCGATTATTCATACAAGCATTAAACACATTTTCTAATTTTTTTTTTTTTTTTTTTTTTTTTTTTTTTTTTTTTGGTTTGAACACTTTACCTCCTTTAATAAAGACTACACTTATTACCATTTTAACTACAAATAATTCATGCTCTATAATTCTAAAAATATATATATATACATGCATATTAGAATGTATCATAAAAATGAAAATAATTCACAATAATTTATTGTTGTCATGGTATTATGATTTAATGACAAATAAAAAACAATAAACAACTTCTTTCTAGAGCTGTCAAAAGCCGACCCGAACTGGTGAACCCAAACTGTTCCAAACCGTTTCGAAAAGGAGTCGAACCGCTAAAAAACCGTTAATTTAAAACCGTAAACCGACCCGGCTCGATATTTTAGAATGAAACTAAACTGAACCGAGTGTTTGGGAAACGTTAATGAACCATACCCGATATTAAGACTATCAAGTAAAACTATTACAAATTAAAATCGAAAACAACCCAAACTGAGTATGTCTGAACCCGATTGTAACCCGGCCCATTTTAAACCGAAACCATTTATATACGAAAAAAACCAAACAATCTCGAACTTTTTGCAACCTGTACGTAACCCGTTGTAACCCAAACCATAATCGGTTTTGATCGAACCATTTATTACCCATAAGTGGCTATGACCAAACTGTTTATAACCCGGCCGTAACCTCTTATAACCGAACCATTAACCTCTTAACCAATTATGTCTACTGAAGTGTAATATTATACTAGTAGAATAAATAGCTAATTCCTTATTGTGTTTCCCGCCAAACTTTCAATTGCCGCATTATTAGCTAGCTATATTTTCACTTTACCAAATTTTCACTTCCCTTCAAATTTTCACTTACGGCACTTATTGATGAGGAAGCCCCGGTTTATCTCTGGGATAAACAAAATTTGTTTATCACATGACATTTTGGTAAATAAATCAACAACTTTATTCAGTCATTATTACTGTAGGACCCACTTTTATGAAAAAAGTTGTTGATTTATTTACAAAATTGCCATGTGATAAACAAATTTTGTGAATTTCAGAGATTAACTTGTATTTACCCCTTATTGACCAGGTAATGATTCTTTTTGTGTTGATTGGCAGTGAAATGTGAGTTGGTGGGTGGGGGTTAATAAAAGAAAATATTTATATACGAAGTATACTTAAGACAAGTTAAGGGAAATCCCCTAATTTAGCTATAAACAAGGTACCTAAATATACTTAAGGCTAACCTCTTTTTATTTTAACATACTCCAACGATATATTATAGAGGCCTAAAGGCCATTATGCAGATAACTGCAGTTTAGTACAATACAATAGAGTTAAAAGGTAGCTGTTCATTAGACTAATGTAAGCAGCCCCTATATTAGAAGGAAAAACATAATTAAAGGTGCTTAAAGCCGTAGTTTTGACACGGGAAAATTCAGAATCAGGCATGGGTCCAGGAGCCCGAGTCTTCAGAGTGTAGTAGCTAGGTTCGTTTGGCATCTTTTGCGAAAGCATCCGCAACAGACTTTGGGGGGTAGTAGTAGTACTTGAGGTCATCATCAGTCATTTGGGCTCCCATTTTCGCCATTTCATGGGCTACAGCATTGGCAGGGCGTTTAGCATGAAGAATAACAACAATCCAGTCCTCCTCAAGCATTCTTTTGATGTCTTGAATGATCATACCAAGCTCATGGTGAAGATAATCTTCTGTACTCTCAAGCATCTTCTGGAGAGCTTCAACATCAGTTTCAAGCTCTAAGTGATGAAGATTGAACTTCTTGGCAGCAATCAGTCCCTCTATTATGGTGATTAGCTCAGCAGCTTCAGGGGATATGGCTCTGAGCCTCAGTGTGAACCCGACTAGCCATGATCCATCATCGTTGCGGATGACACCTCCTCCCCCGACTTTGTTTTCTCCCTTCCAGCTCCCATCAGTATTGAGTTTCTTATATCCCATTTGCGGCATTCTCCATTCAGTAGAAGTACCATTGTTCATCGGAATTCCATTTTTGGTCTGCAAAATTTTTTTGTTAAGGTACAAATCATTGCTGAATTTTGCAAAGAGACTTTGTATTCTGCTCATGGACTTCTCAAAAACTGCTGTATTCCTGTAATTCCACAAATGCCAAATACCAATAGCAAAGATAATTTTCCAATCATCGGTTTGGTTTAGATTAAAAATTACCTAATCCCACCATTGATTATTCTGAAATTGGTTTAAGTCAATTTGTTTTGCGTGATTTATTTTTGCAAAAACTAAATACTTGAACCCAGAAGAGGAAGGGCAGTCTCTAAAAAGATGGAGGTGGTCTTCTTCTGCTCCATAACACTGAGCACAAGAGGGGTCAAAATCTGGGATTCTATGTTTTAATCTTACTCCAACTGGAAGGATTGAATGAACAACATTCCAAATCAACATTTTATATTTAAAGGGAATTTGGATGTGCCATATTTTTTTCCAATTGAAATTAAGAGATGGAGTAGCAAGAGTCGAAGGAGTGGAATGAGCATAAGCTGATTTGATTGTGAAATCACCATTTTTTTGAGAATTTCCATCTAATTCTTTCAGGAGGCAATGCGATGGTTGAAAGGGGAATGGCTAAATTTTTTTGTTGAATTGGGGTAGGGAGGAGGTGGGCTATCTCTAATAAATTCCACTTGCCTTGATGGATAATATGGCTTACACGCCAATGAGCTAGATGGGGAGGGATAGGAGAAGAGGTTACATTGCATAGAGGGTTATCCCCCACCCAAATCAATCAATCAATAACATATACTAAAGGCGAAACCAGGAATGACACTTGTCATTTCCTGGTTAAAAAATTTCCCGCTTTTTTTTTTTTCCTTTCCTTTTTAATTTTTTTGCCATATTTTAATGACATCTATATATTTTATAACCTATAATAATAGCCATTTCCATTTTGACAACATATTTAATCCAATATTACTCAATTAATTTTTTTTACATATATTCTATATGTACTAGGAAACTTTTAATTACAAAAATACTAACATAGATTAAAAAAAAATAAGGTATTGGAATATATTGTTTTCCAAGATTATTATAATATTATCAATATCAATTTTAAATAAAAATCATTTTGGTAGCATACTTTGTACGGAGTATTAATCTTAAAACTATACATAACGTTTATAAGAACAAAATAATTTTGTTATAGTATATTTCGTACATAACATATATTAGAAAATTAAATCTAATTGTTCTAAACATTTATGTGATTATTTTATTTTAAAAGAACCTACTACTCACTAAAAATATATTTAAAAAGTTGATTAAGGAATACTAATTATCCTAAAGTAAAATGAACTCAAATAAATTTTCATATTATGCCGATCAAAGTGTGTCAAAAATTTATGGACAAATGTATATGACTTCGTATATAGGTACTAACCTAATTACCTAAGCTAATAAAACGTTATATCTTCTAAGTTTCTATTACTATAGATTTTTTTTATACAATCCAATTCAATAATCTTTACATTAAATTTAAGTTATTTTGTTACAAATAAATTTTCTGGATAAATTATTGTTGAATTAACATCATATTTATTATTTATTTATGGTAAAATTTAATTATGACCGTGCATGGCACGGGAATTAACCTAGTCAATAACTTATACTAAAGGCGAAACCAGGAATGACACTTGTCATTTCCTGGTTAAAAAATTTCCCGCTTTTTTTCCCTTTCCTTTTTAATTTTTTTGCCATATTTTAATGACATCTATATATTTTATAACCTATAATAATAGTCATTTTCATTTTGACAACATATTTAATCCAATATTACTCAATTAAATTTTTTTACATATATTCTATATGTACTAGGAAACTTTTAATTACAAAAATACTAACATAGATTAAAAAAAAATAAGGTATCGGAATATATTGTTTTCCAAGATTATTATAATATTATCAATATCAATTTTAAAGAAAAATCATTTTGGTAGCATACTTTGTACGGAGTATTAATCTTAAAACTATACATAACGTTTATAAGAACAAAATAATTTTGTTATAGTATACTTCGTACATAACATATATTAGAAAATTAAATGTAATTGTTCTAAACATTTATGTGATTATTTTATTTTAAAAGAACCTACTACTCACTAAAAATATATTTAAAAAGTTGATTAAGGAATACTAATTATCCTAAAGTAAAATGAACTCAAATAAATTTTCATATTATGCCGATCAAAGTGTGTCAAAAATTTATGGACAAATGTATATGACTTCGTATATAGGTACTAACCTAATTACCTAAGCTAATAAAACGAACGTTATATCTTCTAAGTTTCTATTACTATAGATTTTTTTTATACAATCCAATTCAATAATCTTTACATTTAATTTAAGTTATTTTGTTACAAATAAATTTTCTGGATAAATTATTGTTGAATTAACATCATATTTATTATTTATTTATGGTAAAATTTAATTATGACCGTGCATGGCACGGGAATTAACCTAGTATGGTACTAAAGGGAAGTAGAATTCCCATTTCCTATAGTGCTGATCAGACCTCGTTTAAGGATAGTACGACCCTTTAGAATATCTTTCTAGATCGTAGAAGAAAATGGAGATGGGCTTATGTCCATGAAATTGGACTTTTGAAGATATTTTGTGGCTCGAATTATGACCCATAACTTATTAGGTTGGTTGAGCATCTTCCATCCTAATTTTGCCATAAAAGTTTCGTTCCACCTTCGAAGTGAACGAATTCCTAGACCTCCAAGCACCATAGGTTTACAGATATTTTCCCATCTGGTTCTAGGAATATAATGGGTTCTATCCACTCTGATCCACGGGAATTTTCTGCACCATTGTTTAAGATCTTTGAGCACTCCAATTGGAAGAAGGTTAGTTTGCATAAGGTATAGGGGGTAAGTGTTTAGAACAGATTTGAGAAGAGTGGTTCTACCTGCCATATTTAGCAATTTTGCTTGCCAACCTCTGATTCGGTCTCTAGTCTTGTCTAAGAGCACAAAATAATCACCTTTTTTCAATTTGTTGGGTCTAATTAAAACCCCTAGGTATTTCCCAAAGGAAGTAGTACTCTTAATGCCTGCGAGGGAGGAGATATTACTTCTAACACAATGGGACATTTTTTGAGGAAAAATTATAGATGACTTTGCCAAGTTAATACAAAGGCCTGAGGATTTTCCAAAGGTTTGCAGAATTCTATTCATAGTGGTGATATTTTTTTGAATTCTCCCTTCCTAACAAAAAAATCATCCGCATAGAACAGATGAGATAGGCCAATATTGGTGGTGATTTTAATCGGGTCCCAATTCTTAAGCCTAACTTCTTCCTCTATCATTTGAGATAATCTCTCCATACATAGGACAAAAATATATGGTGAAAGAGGATCACCTTGCCTGATAATTCCCCGGGATGATTGAAAGGGTTCAACACTTTCTCCATTCCAAAGGACCGAGATCGAGGTAGAGGTGATGCAAGAAAGAATAAGCTTGTCTAGATGATCTAGGAAATTAAACCCGTAAAGAGTTTCACGAATAAAATCCCATTCTATGCTATCAAAAGCTTTGGTTAGGTCAATTTTTAAAGCCATGATATTTCTTCCTTTTTTTGCCTTGTTAAAATAGTGCGCCATCTCTTTAACAATGATGATGTTTTCATCAATAGTTCTGTTTTTAACAAAGCTGGATTGCAAGGGGCTTATGAGGTTGTCAAGAAGGGGCCTTAGGCGATGAGTGATGGTTTTGGTTATGAGCTTGTAAATTGTGTTACAAAGACCAATTGGGCGAAAATCTTTGATGGTTATGGGTGCTTCGATCTTTGGGATGAGGCAGAGATAAGTAAGGTTACTTTCCTCAAGGATTTTACCATTCACAAAGCAATTGGAGACAAAAGTAGTAATAGAATTATTAAGATGGTCCCAATAGGTCTTGTAGAAAATGGGTTGAATGCCGTCTGGGCCTGGGCTTTTCATGGGGGCCATTGAGAATAGAACATGTTTAAGCTCAAGGCTAGAGATGGGCTCACAAAGAGAATGGGCCTGATCAGTTGAGAGTCGGGTTGGGCTAATGAAGTTATGCTGAATAGGGCTGGACATATGAGTTGTGGTGAAAATATCTTTAAAGTAAGTCCAAGCCATATTTTTTAGCATATTCAGATCCATGATCATTTCGTCATTAAGTTTTTCAGGGCCGTGATTTTCCCTTTTGATCTTTTTGCTTTTGCTAATATGTGGAAGTACTTAGTATTGTAATCACCATATTTTCTCCAATCAATTCCTGCTTTTTGGGCCCAAATAATCTTTTTAATGTGGTGAATATGATTTAATTCGGCAATAAGATCATACTCTAATTGAGAAAGAAATCTTGAAGATTTATTAGCAAGATAAATTTTGATTCCATCAAGTCTTTTCCGAATTTTCTTTTTTTGATAAATTAAATTGCCAAAGATATTGCTACTCCGGTATTTAATATTATCTAAAAAAGATTGTCTGCTCTCCATAAAATCATAATGGCCCCAATGAGAAGTAAAAAATTTTTTAAGCTCAGGGTGTAAAAGCCAAGACTCTTTACAACGGAAGGGGAAGGGACCACCTTTGTATTTATCATTTAAGGAAATTAATAAAGGACAGTGATCCAAATGAGTACGAGGTAAGTGCGTTACCTTAGTGTTTGGAAAAATGGTGAGCCACGAAGGATTAGCAACTGCACGATCGAGCCTTTCACGAATCAATTGCAGCCCCTCTCGAGCATTTGTCTAGGTGTACGGGTTACCATTAAAACCCAAGTCCATCATCTCCGCACCATCCATCCAATTGTTCAGGTCATTACATTGACCCTGACGGATAATACATCCCCCTCTTTTTTTCTGATTGCCTAGTGATTTCATTAAAATCACCGGTCACCATCCAAGGCATATTGGTTGAAGGGTAGTTTTTTTGCCAGTCCACCCACATCGCATGCCTTTCTATAGTCGTACTTGGAGCGTAAACCCCGGTGAGCAGAAAATCCGGTTGATTGGGGCTAAAGTGAAAGAGGGCATGGAAATAGTGGGAAGCCCTTGTTGTGAAGCTAACAAGATCCACCCCTTTTTTCCAAAACATCCAGATTCCTCCCCTTTTGTCACTTGGAGCAACTGTAACAAAGTCATCGAACCCAAGGAATTTGGATATTTCCTTAGCACGGTCTCCACCCGATTTCGTTTCAAGGAGAATAACAATTTTAGGGCGGTGATCACGCAAAACATCCATTGCATGAGGCATAAAATCATTCGTTGTGGCACCACGGATATTCCATAGGATGATATTCATGTCTAAATGTTCTTGCCGTGGTTAACTCCAACAATGTTCTTTCCCTTATATATCATTGGTGGTTGGAATTCCTCCCAATTCTCCCAATTCCGACACTCCCCCATCATCCAAATGTCCTCCACCTTTAGTGGTGACATCAATGCATGTATTTCTTTTTCGAAGGGGATCACTTGAGAGTAGCGTGCTTGCAATTGTAGTCCTACCACCTCTCTTTGAACACTATAGATCGTCATACGGTTTTCCAAGGCTCCCATGTTTACCCTCGACTTTCTAATTGTAAGGGAATTTGGGGTAAATTTCGTTGGGGTGGAATTAAGTGAGGCAATTCCCAATCCGGAACTCTGCCCACCAAGTGATCCAAAATTAATTGGTGGTGGTCTGAGAGTGCTTGCATGGACATTTGGGGAGGTTGAACTCTCTCCGCATTCGGAGGAGATGGGATGGCTGCACTCCATCGCGTCGGAGTTGGTTTGAATAGTGACCGGGTTGTTGAAGGAATGATCTGGGTTTTTTTCGGAGGTAGAGCCGGAACTCCCTGAAGAGGAGTTGAGGATGGAAGTTTCGGGAATGGCGAAAAGGGTTGACGGTGGCTGATGGAGGATCGGTGGGGGAACGAGTTCTTCCTGTGGTAAGTTTGGGTGCAAGAGTGGTCGGTGGATGGTGGGATTGATGTCGAAGTTGCTAGGGTTAAGGCTAAAGGAGAGGTTGTCCGTGGTTTTTTCATTGGTGGTGATGGTTTCGGGCTGGGAGGGTCGAGTTCCATCTGGGATGGAGAGAGTGGTTTCATTGGGACGATTGACATGGAGAGCGTTGTCGATGGTTCTTGATTTGTTTCCTATGACATTAGAGGTATCTGTGTTTGTTCTCTGAGAGGTTTGACAAGGAGATGAATGGTTGTCTTGGTTATAAGTAGTGTCTTTGAGGAGATTGCTTGTTTCCAGAGTTTTTTCCTGAAGAGGTTCCTCTCCATTGGCTGCATGGAAATGATTAGGGATGAATGTCAATGGTTTTGGTTGAAGTTGCACGCTTTAAGCAGGGGAGTTTATTATTGCAATACCACTATCAACATTTGAAGTGACCTTTGGCTTCTCCATTATTTTAATACTTGTATTATCCTGTAATAAGGGCATCCACCTATTACCTTGGGAATTGGTAACGGTGTTTTTTCCTTGTTTTTGCTTAGTATGATTTTCCAGGTTTTGTATTGTAGCTTGTTGTTTTTCGTTTTTTTTTACTGGCTGGGCTTGCTTGTTAGGGCTTTTTTTATTCATCACTATGGACCAAGGCCCAAGATCTGATTGGGAATGATCCAAGGTTTGGATGTCCATATGCTCATTGTTGTCAACCTTTCCCATTATCCTCCGAGAGTTTTGGATTGTAGTAGGACTTATTGGACTATCAAGGTCCAATTGTTGAGAGTGTTCAGCATGGGAACAATTATTTTTTGCATGGCCAATTCTTCCACCAACAAAACAAATGATATGAATATTCTCATATCAATAATTTGCCATTGATTGCCTACCCAAACCTTAGGGATTAATGGGGACTTTGCATTGATTTCAATACAAACCCTTACATATCGAGCTCAAGTTATTTGATTTGTGGCGAAGTCTACCCTAATAGGTTTCCCCATAGATTTTGCTATTTGGAAAAGAGCCTCTTTGTCATAGTATTCAACTGGTAATTCAGGAAAACGGATCCATACCGGGATTAGCTCAAAAGGATTCATGGATGGTCGGAAATTAGGCACCCATTTAGTGATCATAAGGTAGTGTCTTGGATAAACCATGGCCCTCCAAAAAGAGATTTTTCATAGTCATCTTGTAGGGAGAAACAAAATAGATAGACCCCTTTTCTTATGTCTATCACTTCTAAGGTACCCTTAGGTTTCCACATAGCCCTTTCACGTTGTGTCATGAATGAAGGTCTAACAGTTATACCTAAGCATTTTCCTATGAGGGTTAATTTCCAAGGGTTACGTAATTTCGCCAAGGTTTCTTTGGGAAATCAGACAACATGTTGTCCTTCCGGTGGATCAATTTCTAGATCTTCCCATTCCATGGATGTTAGCATGATTTTCCTTGCCTCATTAAACCACTGAGAAGAGTTTGCCACTACTTCTCTAAATGATAGAGCAGGACGAATAGTTACCTGATTAGTCATTTCAGGGTTTTCATGCATAATGGTGTCTTGAAGTTGTTGGGTGACTTGGTTTACAAGGTTGGACTTATTTCTAAAAGAGTCCTCCTCCATATTATTTATATAATACACCTCAAGGAAACTAAATAATACACCTAATATTTATATACGAAGTATATCTTAGCAGTTAATTATATAGTGAAAGTAAAGCTGTAAAAAACTAACCCGATCCGAGAACCTAACCCGAACTGGCAATGATCTGAACCCAACTTGTACTCGAACAATGGGGTTGAAACTAGTGATCTGTTACCCGACCTGAACCTAACCTGATCTTAACCGAACCGATTTGATCCAATACTTTATGACGTGAACCCGAACCTGCAGCGACCTGATAGTAACCGTCAACCGATTCAACCCGACCCGAAAACAATCCAAACCCGAACTAGTACCCGACCCAATAAAACCTGTACTCGAGTCATGGAAGGTTTAATAAAATTTTATATACCTTTTATTTAGCTTATATACTGGTTTAATTCTGTAAACCCTCAATCCGATTTAATAAAATCTTTGGTTCATCTTATATATCTTTTGTTCTCAATTACTCATATATAGGTTAAATAAAATCTTGGTGATGCTTGATTAAATTATGGAAGACGTAATTATATACTACATCAATATTTATTAGAATTGAACTTGAACCAAAACCCGACTCAACACTAACCCAAACCCAAATGTACCATATTATTAACCATCCAAACCCGACTTAACACAACCCGAACCTGAAATTGAACCCGATCTGAATTTGACTCGAATTGAACCCGACCTATATCCGAAAAGTTGAATGACCCGTTATAACTTGAACTGAAATTGACCCGACCCGAACCTGATCTGAAGCTAGATTGACACGACATAACCTGATCTTGATTTAACCCGAGACCTTATTTGACCCGATCCAAACCCGACTTGAATACTCGAATTGACAGCTCTAAGTGAAGGGAGGAAGCGGGAGTATTTTTTTTATTTTTTATTTTTTAGGAGAGAGATATTGGAGAGATGATCAGAGGTGTTTAATCCACAACTATAAGAATGTTTTATTGAGGGGTTTGGATTGTGATCCGTGTATTTATTAATCGACCAATGAGAATTATAACAACATTTGGATTATACATTAATATTACAACTTTTAGGGGCGGTGTTGAATTTAATCTGGAAAAAATACTTGTAACCTTCTAAATCGGTTACGTGTCATCAATTAAAAATATAAGTTTTAAAATTTTAATTAAAATTGTTTAACATTTAATAACTTTTAATTTTTTGATAAAAAAAGAAATCCAACCTGCCACCACCTCCCCACCACCACTACCTCTCCCCCTCCCCTGCACGCAGCCACCCTCCCCCACCCAAGAACCGATTACCTAAAAACCGCCGCCTAAACGCCCTAGAAGAGCGCCTGAAAATCCCACCAAAAACACCCAAAAACTCCACCAATAATCGAAAGGAATAGCTTGAGTTTTTGCCAGAAACAAGCTGAATTTTTACTTGAGTAACTCGTCTGAAATCACTTGAAGTGTTAGCCTGAATTGTCGCCTGAAATCGCCCTAAAACCACCCTAAATCGAGAGGCGTTGGTCTGATTTGAAGCGCAATTGGGGATTTTATCATTGGTTCGAGGATCGGGAACGACAATAGGGCTATTGTTCGTGAAGAATAAGGTTGGTTGCGGTTCTTTAGCTGTGATTTATGGGGGTTTTGGATGGTGGATGTTGGGTGCGGTGGTTGGGAAGGGGGGGGGGGGAGTCAGGGCTATGTGGGAGTTTTGGCCTAGTTGGGGAATAGGGGGTGAGCTGAACGCCGGTCGTCGAATTTCTGGGGGAGGGGAGCTGCTGCAGGGGGGGGAGGAGAGGGAATGGTGGCAGGATGGTAGGGAAGGTGGTGGCTAGGTGGTATTTTTTTTTTTAATAATAATAAAAGTCATTTTTATTATTTTTTATCTTTTTAAAAAAAATAAAAATAATAAATAAATTTTAAAAAATTAAATTAAATTTTCAAAACCAATAAAAAGATGACATGTGTCAAGGTAACCTGTAAAAACAGGTTACCAACCAGTTTTTGTCCGTTTAAAAATGAACACCCCCCAAAGTTTGTAATGTTAATGTATAATTCAAAGGTTGTATTATTAAAAAAGAACGAGCCAAAGGTTGTAATATTATTTACAATTTTTCCATTTTTAAATAGATAAAGATATTATAACTATGTCACTACTAGCTTACTTTTATTAGCAACTTCCTATTTAAAACAAAATATAACTATATATAACTTATAAAGTGATAAATATTACTATAAGTTTATAATGTGATAAATATTACTATAAGTTTATAACGTGTTTATTATTGATCAACGTAACTTGTTTAAGTCTATATTAATTTTAATCTGTCAAATACATCGTATTACTCGATAAACCCAATAGGCAATATCTTTATGACCCAACTCGATTATTACTTGATTTAACTAACTCGTTTCAACTCATTATTCGATAAATCAAACTTATTTATTGATTATGACTCATATTAATAAATTAACTTAGTGTGTTTATGACCCGGGCATTTACAACTCAAATTGTGCCTACTTTAACCTAAATCGACTATGACCTAAATTGGTTTTATCCGATTTGTTTTGAACCAAAACCCAATTTTCAAACCGACCAAGTTCAACCCGAATTGATTATGACTCGAACATATTACAAACCGACCCGATGTATTTTGGCCCAAAACCCACATTAAACGGGCAAAAGTCGTGTTCAAATCGACTGAGTTAACCCGAATTAATCATGACTTGAATCGATTACAACCAGAATCAATTAAGACCCGACTTTAAAAAACCCAAAACTCACTTTAAAATGGAAAAGCCGTTTTCAACCGAACAAGCTCAACCCGAACTGGTTATGACCCAAACCGATTACAACTCGGCTCGATTATGACCCGAACCGAATAGAAACCACAATGGAATAAATCAAACCCGAACTGACCTAATAATTTTAAAATAGACCTCAAACGGACTTGTTAATTATTTCAACCCGTTTTAAACTGACCCATTATAAACTGAAAATTGATAAACCGAACCTAAAACCGAACCGTATACCGGATGAACACCTCTAATTAAAATAACTTCCTTCAAAGAATAAAACGCGCGTCTCTCACTATCCAAAATAATAAAAGTATTAAAGTTAAAGAACTTGAACCTTAACGACCGTAGAAGATCTAACATAAAAGAAAACTTAAAGAGCATAAGTCCTATAATAATATTAATTTTTTTTAAAAAAAAAACGATATATAAACAATACAAGAATTAAAGCAGACTAAGGCCCCGTTCACTTCAACTTATTTTTGTTGAACTGGAATTATTTTTACTGAAACAAAATTATATTTTCTGAAATTAAATAATTTTTATTGAATTGAAATTATTATTATTATTTTTTTACTGATTTTCTATTATAATTCTTCTTTAAGATAACTGAATTTTACTGAACTGAACTTATTTTTACTGAACTGAAGTTATTTTTACTGAACTGAAGTTATTTTTACTGAACTGATATTAAATTTACTGAACTGAAATTATTTTTACTTAATATTATTTTTGTAAGGTGAAATGAACAGGGTTTAAGGCCTTATTCACTTTACATTAAAAAAATAATAGTCTATAAAAATAATTTAAGTTTAGCAAATTTAATTTTAGTTTAGTAAAAATAAGTTCAATTAAGCAAAAATATAATAGCAGTTTAAATTCACTAAATTTGGTTTCAGTTCAGTTAACATAATTTTAGTTCAGTGAAAATTAGTCAATTTAATTAAAGAAGAAATATAATAGCAATTCAATAAAAGTAATTTCAATTCGGCATAAATAATTTCAACTCAGTAAAATTAATTTCATTTTAGCAAAAATAATTTCAGTTCAGTAAAAATAATTTTAATTCAGCAAAAATCAATAATGCTAAAGAAAAAAATATCATGTCCTGTTCAATTCACCTTATTTTTGATTTGAAACTATTTTTACTGAACTTTATTTTACTAAACTGAAATTATTATTACTGAATATTATTATTTTAAGGTGAATTAAATAGGGCCTAAGTGCCACAAATATGACAAACATTTTTAAAAAAAATCGGATGTTCAATAAAATATATAAGTTACATAGTATGTAAAAGTTATCTTGGTATAAATAAAAGTTATTTAAAATTTATGATAAAAGTTACCCTACATTCAACAAAAGTTACTCTAAATTCAACAAAAGTTACCTCGATGTATACTAATATTATTACTATACATCGGATGTATACAGAAGTATTTGCAAAGATATATGACCTAATTCGTAATTGTTGAGTATTCGTTGTGTAATTCTTTTTATAAGTCGGGTATCTTTGTGCTTTTTTTTTGAAAGAAACGTGGGGCGTAAAATTAATCAAAGAGTTAAATTACATCTAGGTCCGGGATAATGGACACACTATGCGGAAAGGAACTCAGAAACAATTGTTCAACCCCACCCATAAGAACAAGCCTAGCAACTAAGTGTGCAACAATATTCCCCCTCTCTTCACATGGCTACAAGAAAAAGCATTAAAGCCACCTCTCAAAACATCAATATCTTCAAGAACTAGATCAGTAGGAGTTCTTCCATTTTTCTTTCTGCAAATGGCCTTCACCACTTCAAGCGCATCACACTCAAGCTCCACTTTCCCAAAACCAAGCGCCCTCCAATCCCTTGCACGCTTTTTTAGTACGACTGCTTCTGGAGCTAAGTCTGGTAAGAATTGTCTAACATATAGGCCCGGACGCCATTCATCCAGGTTCAGCTTCGATAAAGTACTCCAATGGGATCTTCCTTAACAATACTTTGTTTTTATATTACTTCCCAGAAGACTGATCGTGGCGTATCGCAAGAGGCGGAGATGGAGTTCTTCAAGTGTCTTTGCTTTAGATTTGACCGCCTGAAGATATTTGATCATAGCCGGATGGGTTGCCTCATAGTCACCATGGTACTGGCTAACGACCAATTGTGAAGCAGAGCAGGCGTCAATTTTTGTTGCCCCTGCTGCCTTACACATGTGGATGCCGACTAGCAGGGTTTCGTACTTTGCCTCATTATTTGAGGCCTGGAACTTGCACCGTAATTCATACTCATACTTATCTCCTTCAGGAGATTGACAGATAACACCTGCACCACAGCTGTAGGAAATATTTCAAGCATGGCACACTAAGCCCCACTGTGATCATACACTTTACTATGGTGGCGTCCAAAGGGAAGGAAGCTAGAGTAAAATAGTCGCCAACAAGTTTTAGGAACTTCTAAACTGTTCACAGGGTGGAGGTTACACCCCTTCACAATCCATGAGATTGCTAACTCCATAGTGGTTTGGAACCATGACTGGATATTCGGGGATGAAGGTACAAATCCAACCTAAAAGAGATTGAACCTGCCCTAAAAATAGGCCTCTACTTTATTCTTCTAATATTCATGTGCGATTTTTGACTAACATGAATCAATATATTAATCCAAAGCATTTTTAATCTATGTTTGTTGAATATTAATGCACAAACAAATCTATTATTGACGATCACCTGAATTATAATCATATTAGCCTAAACAAGTTAATTAATTATCTTATTAAGCATGATTACAAATAAAAAATCCCTTTAAACTTGTAAGAGAGGGCGTGATCAAGCAATAACAATAACATAATATATCAAGCAACATAATATCGATACAACAAATCATCACAATCATAATATTCAAACTCATCAAAGCATAATAATATTATTAGCAAGATCCTACGAATGATACTGAGAAGATTAATAACAAATCATAGCAGGTCATTAAGCAATAAAGATCAAAGCTTTATCTCTAACATGGTACTAACATGGTAGAAGAAAATAGGAAGCAACCTAACATGATATTAGAAACATACACGATATTAGGAATATTAGTTATTACCCTAAACATGATACTAGGAAGCATAAAGACATCTTAATATGAAACTAGGAATTAAAATAGTATAAACATGCTTTCCAAAGATATAAAGCAATTAAAACAACTTACTTTATTGCCTCGTATATCTTTTTAATAACAAAATACACATGTTGATAACTTCAAAGAAAATATTAAACAATTAATCTAAATAATTGAAATAAGATTTGGGACCAAACCCTTAGAAATTATCAACCTTTCACGTCTAGGGCGAAGGCAACTTTGAGCTTGGCTAGGTGTGTCTAATACTTGTGAACACAGTATTTGTATTTGAAAAGGGAAGACTTAGAAAAAGGGAGAAAGAATAAGCTATTAGCTTGAGAGAGAAAAGAATAGAAGATCGATTGTTGTGAATGATGAAGCTTGTTGATTGTGAATGATTAAAAACGGGGAAATACGACCTTATTTATAGAAAAAATAACCCGAAAACAATCAGAAAAAGACCGAATCCTATTAGGAAAAAAACTACCCCTGTTGCAGAATGACAGGGTTCAGCGCGACACGACAGCCTTGTCGCTGCACGCTAGCGCTGTCGTTTTGAGCTGATTCACGCGTTTTCTAAAAACCTATACGGAATCCTTAATCTAATTAAATTCGATTAACAGCGTTCGTACTTATCTTTGAAAATCAAATTTAATCTCTTATAAAACACTTGTTTTAATCCAAATAGAATTCTTTATTTTCATAAAAGATATAATTACTAATCCTTATCGTATTAGAACTCAAAACAACTTTCTAGATTATTCTAGAAGATTAAAATCAATCATAATAATTGTTGGAATATTAATTAATGGGCCCTTCACGAGATCATTGGGCCATAAAACTATTTCAGGCCCAATTTAGTATTTTGGCCATAACTTCCTCATTATTCATCAGAATTGGGCTTATAATATATCGTTTGAAAGCTCTTTTTGAGCCCAACACAACTAATTTATTATTGAACCCTTATTATGGACCAAAATCAATTAGATTGGACACTTTCCATAAATAAAGTTCATTTTCGAAAACACAAAGAAGAGTTATTTTATTAAAACAACCGCATCACAAGACTTTTCAAACTTTCCCTTTGTTCGATAATCAGGCGACGTGAAAGGTACTCATCACCGAATTTGGTATTGGTGAGACACAATTAGGTGTCTACAGAAGCCCCCACTTTAACTGTGTTTGGAGAAATGTAAGTCTCGAAAACAAAAGTGAAAGTAGTGATAGGGACGGAGAATGATTAAGAACGTTCTGCAATCCTAAATCATTCTTGTAACGCCGATACCTGCAAACTAGCGTTAGTTAAACAGATAAAAGAGTTAAGAAACGCATATTTTGCACCGTCGCGGACACGTCTCTAAGATAACCAATTTTTTTGTTGCATGCTATTGTGACAACTTCTACAAGCTAGGGGACATCGCCTAAAGACCGCTCTCCTTGTAGCGATCTCTGCTGCTTTGTGACCATCTTTCACAAGCCAGGTATAGACACCTACAAATGTCTCCCCTAAACAAAACCCGATGATGAACAACCTTTCACCACCATTATTGGCCGGGTTGAGTATTTAATATTTGGAGTGCTTAAATCCATTTTCTATCCAGTACATTTCATAAACCAATCCAATTCCTAGCTCATTTCCCCAAACCATAAAATACTTTTACTTTTTGTGTCCACATCACAAAATCGAGAGAAATTGATTTTGTGGCATAATAATTTTGATCCAAATATTTTTTTTATAGGCCTTGAAATAAGCTTTCCAACCTGTAGACACCTAAAAATGTCTCCCCAAAACCAAACCCGATGATGAACAACCTTTCACCGCCATTAGTGGTCGGGTTGAGTATTTAATCTCGGAGTGCTTAAATCCATATTTCCATTTCATAAACTCAAACCAACTCCTATCCCATTTCCCCAAACCATAAATTATTTTCCTCTTTTTGTGTCTTTAAACCCAAAACAATTCATTTTGTGTCCTTTAAAATCATTCATTTCGTGTCCTTTTTATAAAAACGTTTAATCCAGTTTATTTTGGTCCATAGTATGGGTACAATGATTAAATATTTGGATGGGGATTTAAAAGACCTTTCCAACGATATATTATAAGCCCAAATCCGATTTATAAAGAATAAGTTATGACCAAAATATTAAACTAGCCCAAACCGAACCTAAACCCACCTTACCTACGATCCAATGATCATGTGGAGGGTCCAAATTATTTGATCTAATTCCTACACCAATTAGGATTAATTAGTAGCTTCTATAAGTTTCTAAAAGATCTTAATTATTCATTTTTGAAAAGATAAGATTAAAGAGTTTGAAATTGAATAAAACTCTTTTTTTTAAAGTCCTAATTCTATATGAATTGAAAGACGTTCAAAGATAGACAGTTATGAATTTCGTGCCTCATATTTTTATCTGAATTTTATATGATTGGATATCCCTTGAAATTATATTTCCAATGATATATTATAATATCAATTTCGAGCTATAACGGAAAAGATATGAATAAAATGTCAAACTCTATCCAAAACTGACACCGTCTCACTATTTCGGATATATCTTTTGTTATAAAAATTATTTTAATCTGATTATAATTGGGTTAAAAAGTAGACTTCAAGAGCTTTCCAACGATATCTTATTCATTTTATTTTGATTTCTGGATCAAAAGATATGATAAAAACAAAAACCGCAAAAACTGCAGTCTATCGAGTTTTATTCCGATTTAATTCGGATCTTATCTTAATTCTTCGACCCCTCTTTTTTCTCTATAAATAGAGGTCATATCACCCCTTTTTCAATGATCAACAAGCTTGATCATAAAATAATTCTCTTCTCCCTCTTTAGTCTAAACACTAACCTCCCTATTCTTCCATAATATATACTTCCCCTAAGCACTCCAAGGAGTTCATACAATACCCGAAGTTCTATACTTTAACCAAGGCGTGAAAGTTATAATTAACTAAGGGTTTAAACCAAATCAAATCTACATTTATTTAATTTAATTTTCATTTGCTTTATATTTTTATTGAAGTTACTAACATTTTATTCATGATGTAGCAATTTAAAGGAACGCGCAGAATGTGAGTAATTAATTAATTTAATTACTCTTATTTTATTTTAATATTTCTAGTATCATGATTAGGTCATTTTATATTTGATTTGACTAATAATTTATTTTTGAATTTCTTCCAATATTAATGTTTATTCTATTATTTTTATTGATCACTATATTGCATGTTTAAAGGGAATATGTAATTGAAAATCACGCCTGATAAGATAATTTGGACAACCGGTTTAGGTTCCTTTTTAATCTTGTTATTAAATGAAGTGATCACAATATTTTAGAATTATATGTTGCATTAATATTAAACCAATTTAGCTTAATAATAGTTTGGAGCAAATTGAATCTTTGTTTGTATGCCTTTGAGATCGTAGGAATCACTTTTCACTATAAGAATCGAGTAGAGGCCAATACGGGCGAATGTGACTCCATGACTCACTTCGTACCATCATTCCCGATCCTCCTTTCGTGGTTCTGAACCATATGGAGTTAGTAATATCATGGATTATGAATGGGGTGTAACCTTCACAGGTCAATCGTTGTTGCCTATCGTTGTCCCTTAATCGTGGTTGTCTTTTATGACCCGTGAACGGTTTACAAGTTCCTTAAAAACTTGTTGGCGGCTCCCGACTTTCCTTGTCCCTAATCGTATACGTCAATTCCCACTTCCTAAGAGTGCCAAGCATATTCACACATGCTTTAACGTAGGCGCACTTCGAGCGACGCCTACAATTTGGCGACTCCACATGGGAGGATTCTTGGTTATTTATCGATTTGAGTGATCAGTATTTAATTAAGATGAGTGGATGAGACTTGAAAGATTCTAGAATCGTATTCCTGCGATTTAATTGGCATTGTTACATATGCATATACTTTTTAGGTTACCTATTTTGCCACAATAGTACGTGTTCTACGTATGTGGCTAGCCCGGGGGATTTATGCTCTATCAACCCGAAAACGTTCATGACAATAAGGGTTCATCCGAGTATTTTAAATCCATCTAAACCATGGAGTCAAGTTCGATTTCATCACGAACTCGCGGAGCCGCCCGTTGGCATACACCCTCAAGGGAGGTTTCCTTGCTAACGCGTCCAAACTCTTAACCATGGTACCCTTTGGCACCCAAAAACTTGACCATAGTCGAACATAGAACTTGACTTTAGGTTGCGAACTTCATTGCATCATGCATGACGATATGCTTATGTGTGCATTTTTTTATTGAACTTTTTTAATTATTTTTTTTCTCTTATCAAACCTTTTTTTTTTATTATTAGAGTCGAGCCATAGATTTTTTTTTTAATTTTTGAGTCACCCGGATTTTAATTCCCGTATACTGCACAAGAGTCAACTTTCTTTGGTCATAGCCGGAGTTCTAGAAAGAGTTACGTGTCGTGCCACCTATGGATCTATAGCCCCGGTTTTTATCTTTCATTTGGAGTTGGTTGGGTATCAATAAAAGTCACAGATAAAAATTTATAACCGATATACTACAGCCTGTCCGGTTTAGGTGTCTTTTTAGCGTCAACTTTCTTTTGTTTTATTTTTAAATTTTTTTTTATATCTTTTCGTGTCATGTTAGTATTAGCCAAATCCTTTAATCCGTGTCAACTCGTATAACATAGGGTTATAGATTTTTTTTATACCCATGAGTCCTAACTCTTCTAGAATTCTAGTCCTCTTCCTAGTTTCTTGTGATTTTTTGTGCTAACCTTAACATGTGTTCTTTGTCTTTGATTGTGGTTGATCTTATTTATGAATAATGATTGCCAATGGACCGTTTTCACCTAGTAAATAGCATAAACATTAAAATTGGACAAAATTAATCAAGTTAGTTTGTCTTTTAGTCTTCCGTGCTATTTAGTCATTAGGTCCTTTGTTTTTTACAATGTCCTCATGTCTAGCCATGCGATCATACCACGAGTCTTAATAAACTCACCTAATCTCACATGTTTAGTCATTGCACACACTTTGTCTTCGAGTAATGCACTATATTGTTTATGATCGTATACTAGGACCATGCATGCGTCTTTTTTCGTCGTAATAGGAATGAGTGGAGTATTTCCCATCAGTTTTCAAAATTTTTTCATACACTCTTCCTTTTCAATCTGAGTATTGAGTCAAAGCATTAAGTGAGCTCATTTTGTTCTATAATACTCGAGTTCCACTAGTTAAGAATTGGAAGAATAAGGGGAACATCATTCCTTCCTTCTTTTCTTCCAATCAAAGCATCAGCAATAACAAAATTCTTGTTCCTCTTGGCGGTAACAAATAATTCATAAGCAACCATGAAGACGAAGCACAAGAAAAGTCTCTATACAAGATTTCATTTTATTTTCTTCTTTCATTTCATTCCTTTTCCCCTAATAAGTCTAGCATAGGTTCTCCTTATCCTTATGTCTATATGCCATGTTCCATCAATGAGCATTTCTTTCCTTGCATTCGATCATGTCATGCGCAAAAAAAAAAAAAAAAAAAAAAAAAAAATTGCGGAACTAAACACAAGGTATATCAATGATTTGAGGAACCTTTGCAACCCATTCATTCTCTATTAACCATTCAATCACATATTCATTTCTTCATCAATCATTTTGAGCATCGTCTAACGTTTAGCCTTCATTTCTTTAACCCACATTCACTTAACCCTGGGATGGGAAGGTGTGTAATTTGTAAGCAAGTTCACGAAAAAAACAACAACAACAACAACAACAACAATGTCTAAAGGCAAGTGTTCCAATGTCTTCGATATGAACACGTCTCAAATTGCGTCTCTCATTGAGTACTTGGTACCGTGCCTGAGAAACATGAATGCTAAGTGAGTGATGGACCGCATGATCTGAGATTTCCTACATTGATTCACAAGAATGAAAAAAAAAAAGAAATTCAAAAAAATATATGAAAAATAAAACTTGCAAAGTCTAATACATAATTGCATATCTTGGGGGCTTCTCTCGGGTCTTGAGCCTCATACCCTTTTCTTCTTTAAACCATCAACTTAACCATATTACAACCCTTGAAAGACCTCTTTGAGGTGTACATACACTTGTGCAAAGTTTGGTTAGAGCTACGTTTGGCCTGATTCCTAACAGATACGTAGACAACCTCACATCGATATGTGGCCACATTCATATGCATGATCGAGTTAAAGAATATCCAATGCCTATCCCTATGACCCTATCCATCTAGAGCTAGACTTGGGGGATTGAACCCACATCATTTAGCCTACCTAGCCTAAAGCGTCATCATATTTGACTCTTCTCACATATATTTCCATCACCATAACCCTTGTAGCCAGCCTTAGTATCACATTCACACACTTCACTCACACATACATATCCATATCACCTTTCCTTCTAGGAACCCTCTATCATGAAATCTTACTTCAACGCTGTGCATGTTTCGTCATCTTTCAAGACAACATCAAAAGAGACATTGTATACTTGCTTAGCTTCTATACCTAAACAATGTTCATTGTTTCATACAACATATATCGTGCTTAGCTCCTTGACCTATGTTATGTGATACTCATCGATCAATTCATCTATATATACGTGCTTAGCTTCCAGACCTAAGTAACGTTCAAGATCGTTTCTTTACACCATATATGATGCTTAGCTCCATGACCTAAGTTCATTCACCTATCGTGTCACATGACGTAATTTCCCTTAGCCTCCTAGCCTAAGAACATGCATCTTGCATACATTATACTCAAGACGAGCAGTTCAATATGACAAGAAGAAAATCAATGTGATTCATTTCGTCTTGCTCAACAAGGAAGTTCTAAACTTCTTCCCTTTTTTTATCATGACTTTTATTTTGGGGAAGTTTAAAAACAAAACTTCATTTTTCACGTCTTTCTTTTTCGGGAGAAATTCGGTACCCTCCACTCATGACAAAAATGACGGAAAATTTTTGCTCTTGCATTTTTAATTGCTTATGTCAGTGCACACACTCACTCAAGACACACACAATCATAAGTCATACACATGTCATGTCATGTCAAGTCAAACTTGGTCAAGTCAGTTGGTCAAGTCAATCACAGTATATACGAGTCCCTTGGCAAATTTTATTTTGCAGGTCTCATCTAGAGCCCACGTCCGGGTACAAGCGGACCAGTTACATCCCACGTCCGGGGACAAGTGGACCATCTACAGCCCACGTTCGGGGACAAGGGAACCATTTACAGCCCACGTTCGGGGACAAGCGAACCAATTACAGTCCACGTTTGGGAACAAGCAAACCAATTACAGTCTACGTTCGGGGACATGTGAACCAACTACAGCCCACGTCCGGGGACAAGCGGACCATCTACAACCCACGTTCGGGGACAATCGAACCACCATCATTTCATGACGCAAGGTTCTCGATACACAAAGACTTGCAATCTCATCATCTGTCGACTTTCCTTAAGCATGGAAAGTATTATCCAGTGGATTTTTCTTCAAGTATAGAAAACCGCCAAATCGGCTTTCCTCAAGCATGGAAGGCATTATAGGTGGAATTCTTCAAGCATAGAATGACACAAAATTCATCATTCGGCTTTCCTAAGGCATGGAAAGTATGATCCGGTAGGTTTCTTCAGGCTTAGAAAGCTACCAAATTCATCAGTCGGCTTTCCTCAAGCATGGAAAGCGTTTCAACGAATGTCATCCAGTGGATTCCTTCAAGCATAGGAAGATACTAAACTCATTTGTCACTAGGGGTGTTCAAATCTGGGTACCCGGAGTTTCGGGTAATAAAATGTTCGGCCCATGTCCCGACCTGATTAAACCAGGTACCCGCATTTCGGGTACCCAATTTAATCGGGTCGGAACAGCGGTTACCCGATTATTTGCCTGCCACAAATTTGTTTGAACAATCAATTTTGCAAATTCAAGCTTCATTAATCACATAATTTCAGCCAAAATCACTTTTGACAACATCTACATACATGAACATATATACAACAATTACCAAAGCCACTTAATTCCAAAACCAAAACCAAAATTTTGGGATTAATATACTACAAAGAAAATTATTTTTGTTTTATGATAAAGAAAATTAAAAAAAATAATTGGTGAAGAATTACACTTAAGGAACAAAATTGAAAAGGAACATAGATAAGAAAAAAGAAAAAGTAATTCCTCCAATGATTCACCAACCACCGCTTGGTGCCCTTGAACTGCTCAATTGCTCATTTCCCGATCAGATCCAAATTTAAACTGCAGTTAAACATTCTTTCTTTACTCGAAGCCAAGAATTAAAACTTGAATATAGTGTTGCTAAACACGGAATTACGTAGATGGTTATCTAGAGAAGATGATTTCAAGTGGAACTTAAGATGAAAGAGAGGAATCAGATGAAAGAGAAAGATTGAGAGGAGAGAGATGAGTGAAGGAGGAGAGAGATGAGTGAAGGAGAGGAACATTTGGGTAAAACGGCTAAAAGAAAGGGAATAAGAGAGAGAATATAAACCCTAAGATAGTCTTAACATATTCAAATTGAAGGTAAACCCAGGAAAAAAAAGTTTCGGGTATTTTGGGTTCCCGATTAGATTATAAGTCGGCCCACGACCTGGCCCGAATATTTATATTTTTAGCGGGTCGGGTACCCGACCCCAAAAAATGAAAAAAATTCTCAAACTACCCGACTTAATTATTGCGGGTCATCGGGACATCGGGTCGGGTCAATCGTGTCGGGATTTTTTGAACACCCTTATTTGTCACCGATACACTGGTGACAGATAAGCGTTCTATCCCTTTACTCTTTTATATGTGGAATTAACATTTTTTGTAGGTATCGGCGTATACAGAGTGATTTAGGATAACATAACATCTTAAATCATTCTCCGTCCCTATCGGTTACTTTGACTATCGTTTTCGAAACTGACATTTCTACAAACTCAGTCAAAGTGGGGGCTTCTGTAGACACCTAAAAATGTCTCCCCAAAACCAAACCCGATGATGAACAACCTTTCACCGCCATTAGTGGTCGGGTTGAGTATTTAATCTTTGAGTGCTTAAATCCATATTTCCATTTCATAAAACCAACCCAACTCCTATCCCATTTCCTCAAAACATAACTTATTTTCCGCTTTTTGTGTCTTTAAACCCAAAATAATTCATTTCGTGTCCTTAATCATTCATTTCGTGTCCTTTTTATAAAAACGTTTAGTCCAGTTTATTTTGGTCCATATTATGGGTCCAATGATTAAATATTTGGATGGGGGTTTAAAATAGCTTTCCAACGATATATTATAAGCCCAAATCCAAGTTATAACGAATAAGTTATGACCAAAATATTAAACTAGCCCAAACCGAACCTAAGCCCACCTTACCTACGACCCAATGATGATGTGGAGGGTCCAAATTATTTGATCCAATTCCTAAACCAATTTGGATTAATTATTAGCTTCTATAAGTTTCTAAAAGATCTTAATTATTCATTTTTGAAAAGATAAGATTAAAGAGTTTGAAATTGAATAAAACTCTTTTTTTATAAAGTCCTAATTCTATCCGAATTGAAAGACGTTCAAAGATAGACAGATATGAATTTTGTGCCTCATATTTTTATCTGAATTTTATATGGTTAGATAGCCCTTGAAATTATCTTTCCAATGATATATTATAATATCAATTCCGAGCTATAACGAAAAAGATATGAATAAAATGTCAAACTCTATAAAAAACTGACACCGTCTCACTATTTCGGCTATATATTTTGTTCTACAAAATATTTTAATCTGATTATAATTCGGTTAGAAAGTATACTTCAAGAGCTTTCAAACTATATCTTATTCATCTTATTCCGATTTCTGGATCAAAAGATTTAATACAAACAAAAACCAAAAAAACTGCAGTCTATCGAGTTTTATTCCGAAGTAATTCGGATCTTATCTTAATTCTTCGACCCCTCTTTTTTCTCTATAAATAGAGGTCATATCACCCCTTTTTAAATGATCAACAAGCTTGATCATAAAATAATTCTCTTCTCCCTCTTTAGCCTAAATACTAAGCTCCCTATTCTTCCATAATATATACTTCCCCTAAGCACTCCAAGGAGTTCATACAATACCCGAATTTCTATACTTTAACCAAGGCGTGAAAGTTATAATTAACTGAGGGTTTGGACCAAATCAAATCTACATTTATTTAATTTAATTTTCACTTGCTTTATATTTTTATTGAAGTTACTAACAGTTTATTCATGATGTAGCAATTTAAAGGAACGCGCAGAATGTGAGTAATTAATTAATTTAATTACTCTTATTTTATTTTAATATTGCTAGTATCATGATTAGGTCATTTTATATTTGATTTGACTAACAATTTATTGTTGAATTGCTTCCAATATTAATGTTTATTCTATTATTTTTATTGATCACTATATTGCATGTTTAAAGGGAATATGTAATTGAAAATCACGCCTAATAAGATAATTTGGACAACCGGTTTAGGTTCCTTTTTAATCTTGTTATTAAATGAAGTGATCACAATATTTTAGAATTATATGTTGCATTAATATTAAACCAATTTATCCTAATAATATTTTAGAGTAAATTGAATCTTTGTTTGTATGCCTTTGAGATCGCAGGAATCACTTTTCACTATAAGAATCGAGTAGAGGCCAATACGGGCGAATGTGACTCCATGACTCACTTCGTACCATCATCCCCGATCCTCCTTTCGTGGTTCCGAACCATATGGAGTTAGTAATCTCATGGATTATGAATGGGGTGTAACCTTCACGGGTTAATCGTTGTTGCCTATCGTTGTCCCTTAATCATGGTTGCCTTTTATGATCCGTGAACGGTTTACAAGTTCCTTAAAAACTTATTGGCGGCTCCCTGTTTTCCTCGTCTCTAATCGTATACGTCAATTCCCACTTCCTAAGAGTGCCAAGCATATTCACACATGCTTTAACGTAGGCGCACTTCGAGCGACGCTTACACAACCATATATCATAAGCCCAATTCTGATTTAAAACGAAGAAGATATGAACAAAATACTAAACTCGGCCCAAAACTGACACCCTTCTACTAAAACGGATATATCCTAAAATATACAAATAATTTTAATCTCATTATAATTGAGTTGGAAAGTAAACTTGATAAGCTTTCCAATGATATATTATATGCCTTATTACAAGTTACAAATGAAAAGTTATGATTATTTTAAAAACGTGTAAAAAACTAGAATTACAGCGCACTGTGTAAAAGCACCGTGTCACAACGCCAAATGACGTGGCACGGTGCCTGGTGCCGTGACCGGTACTTTATAACGTGTCACGGTGCTATTTTCAATATTTTTCGCGTGAAACTCCCCCGCGACATGGTACCTGTTGCCGTGATACAGTATTTCTCACCATGTCACGGTGCTTTTTCCTTGTAATTTCCGCGTTTTCTAGAGCACTTTTTGAAAGGAATGGTGTCATTCGAACAAGTGTATTATTCTGATAGCGGCTTCAGAATTATTAGAAAGCTAATATATTCAGTAAGATCAAGTGATCTGAATGCCTGAGTGGAGGCCGCTTCCGATGAGTAATATTAATGTATAATTAATATTACAGCTTAATCTTGACTGAACCCTTCGGGTCACATCCAAGCAAATATACGAACCGAATCGACGAATTAATTCAGAAAAAATTAATTCGTCGCCCGAGTGTTAAATATTTAGACGTCGGAATTTCGAGCTCAGAGCGTCGAAACTGAGAGTCGGAAGTCGAGTCAAAAATAGTAAAAGACGAGACGACAAAATTAGTAATAAATCAACAATGACTAAAATACCCTTATCATCGGAATCCCGAGTGCTAGGGGATTAGGCAAGCTAGCAGCCCGCACCATGTGCGAGGCTTGCTAGCAAGCTATGACCAGCAGCCCGCAAGCATTGCGTGGCTTGCTGGCGCGCACTACTGCTAGCAGCCCGCACATGTGTGTGGCTTGCTAGTAGCGCCTATCGACAGCAGCATCCCGCACATATGTGCGTGGGCATGTTGGGCCGAGAAGGCAACAACTAGCAGCCCGCGTGTGCGGGGCTAGGCTGGGCCGAGTGCTAGGGCCGAGTCATTGGGGAAGCATGTGAAGGGAGTGTGTTAGTGTGAGGACAAGTGGCACAAGGAGAGGAAGGAGTGGGGAGCAAGTATGGTCCCCTCCTCTCCAAGTGGTCCTCACTTCTCTTTGCATACAACAAAGACATTTGTTGATTTATTACTTGCTTACATATTTAATTTATTTTAGCTTTAAATTAAATTGTGGAACTTCATGATCCCGCATTGATGGGATTGGAATTCTCACTCCCACTTTTCTCTATAAATACCCATGTTGGCTTTTAGAGAAAAGTGCTTGAGTGGGAGTTAGAAAGAGCATTGAATTTTGGCAAAAACTCTTAAACTCCATTAACACTTGGGTTTTGGTCAGACCTTGCTAACTCCAAGATAGCGGACCTAAAAAGTCGGTGTTCGTCCTTTGTGGGTGGATACCGTTGGAGGCTCGGTATTTTCAGAGCTAAAACTTTTAAGTAAGAGCCCATTTGGTCGGGCGAAGCACGCGTCAAAGGTAAATTCTTATTTTATCCTTTTATGTTTATTTGTTATGCTTTATGGTTTTATTAATTGCAAGTGGTTCTTTGGGTGGGGGTTGTTTCCGCAGTAAGTTGGACTTACCAAACCCAAATAGCGATATTGGAGCCACGCTCGTTTATTTTTAAAATCATAATATTTTAAAAGGTGATTTTTATGGCTTAATTTTTCTGGTTTAAGTTGCTAATTAGATTAGTAGCTCGTATTATTTGTTTTAACCTCGTATTTAAGCTACCTTCAACCCCGAACCCAGATTTTGACCCAAAAATAGTGAATTTTGGGTGGAAAATGTGTTCTGAAAATGGTTTGAATCTTCCAGTGAATGGTTTTTAGCCAAAAAACGACCAGAAATGCTATTTTTGAGGGTTTTTTCGTTTTTACGAAAAATTTTAAGTCTTTCTAACCTTGAAAATTCATTGCATATTTATGGTGGTTATGTAATTGGTTCAATACATATTTTATATGCAATTGTAAACCTCTTAAGGCATGATTACTTGGTAGTAATTTGTGCTTGAATGCTTGGTTTTTTTTTTTTTTTTTTTTTTTTTTTTTCACATAATTGCAAACTAATTGCATTAAGTGTGAAATTGTTGTTCTTTGAGGCTTCCAAGTATTAAAGATTCTATCTTTAATTATGTTAAGTGATTGAAACTTTATATTACTAAATTCCATGAATTTTTGTTAAACTTTGTTGATTTAATCATTTTTAGTTGATTGGAATCATAAAGATTGAAACTTTGTGATAGAAAAAATTGTTTATCTTCATATTGGAAGATATATTTTTTCAAGAATTCACAAGTATTAAAGTTGGAATCTTTATTGAACCTATGTTCATTTTTCCAACTCCCTCTTATTTTGTCAAAAACTCAAGGTTAATTTAAATCAATTAAATTAACAGTGAGTAATTGCCCTATTATTTTTGTTGCACCAAGTTAAACCAATTTAATTAAAGAATGGTTCTTGGGAATTATTTTGGTTACATGCACTTTAAAAATTTTATTTAAGTTAGACTTGTTTAAATTTTTTTAATTTTGCTCAAATGAATTAGTTCTAAAATTAACTTAGAATTAATAATTATGTCACTCAAAATTGGGATCAAAATCCCGAGGCTATGGCACGCAAAACGAGGCAACACATCACTTGTCTAGTCGGGCTGCAAAGCAGCCCGCATGTGGCTGCCAAGGACGCAACCCCGAGCTTGCACGCGAGCCGTTGCGTGGCTGCTGCTTGCTACCAGCAAGCACCAAGCAGCAGCACGACGCAACAGTAGCAAGGTGTTGTGCGCGCCTGTGCGTGCTGCCTTGCGTGGCTGGCCGCGGCTGGTGCAAGCACGAGCACATCGTTCATCGCTTGGGTCTTGGTGCATGCGTCGTGTAATTAGGGGTATGTGTAGACGTTGCTTGCAAAGCAATGTAGTGCAATGAATTCGTTCAACATGGCCATCAAGGGCCACGTTATTGATGTGTGAAAGTTCGCTGATGTGGGCGGTGTAACGCTTAGCGACATCGGGCCCACTCCCACGTTCATTGAGCATCAAACGGTTGTGCGAAATGTGAGCACTCCATGTCTTAGTGCTAGGCACTTAGACACTTTGGACTACGTATTTTTGCTTAAAAATTATCGTTTTAATTATTTTATTAATCTAATTTGTTTTAATTATTTTAATAAATTTTGGAGGCTAGGCCTCGGTTTTGAGCAGCATTGGCAAAATTTATTTTGACAAATTTTGGGAATTACCGGCTTAATTAATTGGGTTAATTAAGTTGGATGCGGAATTTAGTGGAAGCTTCAAATGTTAATTACGCTTATTTACATAACCGGTTAAAACAACTTTGACTAGTTTTAATTAGGCGTGTTAATTGGACTAACCACCTAGATTAGTTACTAGTTCACGCGTGTTTATGCATTGTTACTTGTTTATCGTTGTAAAATGCATGGGCCATTCACAAATAATGAATGGATGAATGAAATGTATATTCTCTCACAGGTTTTATAAAATGGCAACTAGTGGGGCCCGATTAGGATAGAAAATACGGACTGCGATCCGTGATGTATTTTTATAAATATAAATACAGTCTGCGTACCGTTGAGTATTATTGTACCTTAACATTTAGATTAGTCCTAATCGTAGATACTAGTAGTTGCATTTAATTATGGTCAAGTCTTGAAGATGGAGGTTCTTGGAAGACGTAGCCATGAAAGTTGCAATGAAGACCTTTTGAAGATTTGAAGATCTCAAGGGGTCATGCTAGTCGCCAAATGCATCTATATTTATGTTTTTCGATATATATTTATGTTTCTGTATATGAATTATATGTTAGATTCATGTTTAGGATTTCGAATGTTGTGATGATTAATTAAGTTCACTTAAATCAACCAACATAGAAACCCTAGGTCCCTAAATATTGAGTAAAAACTTGCCATTCCAAAACAACACTTACCAACCGAACGAGGGTAGTGGTGGGCTACGCTAAAGCGAGGCATCACTACCTCTCTTAGGAGTGTAAGACATACCGGGTATGCAAGTTGGTTTTGGTTCTACTCAACGATATGAGTGATTGAGTCCTTCGATGTCGTGGCAAAGTGAATAAATTGTTGAGAGAGCATTAGATGTGACGATTTATTCAACCAAGAGTGGCTTGGAGCCATTAGCGAAGCGTTTTGTACCTTAAGAGATTGAGTGTTAAGACAAGCCAAAGCATGCTTAACCACTCTTAGTTTCTTTGGATCTTCGAATTGACTTATTCTCGCCAAATGGGGACAATTTTAATGCGTGGATAAGACGTTTAATAAGATTGAAGATTTGAATGAATACCTTTTAATTTTCAAACTTATTATGTTATTTACTTGATAAATGGTTATACTTTGCACTTATATTTGTAGAATTCCAAATCAAACTGTATTGTTTTCCATGATTGGTAAAGAAAATTTTGAGAATGGTTCTCAAAGAAAAGTAAAGCATTTCTAAAATACAATTCTCATAAATGACTTTTATAACAAAGTCCGAAAGGACGGTTGGACATCATGTATTCAAAATACTAGGTAGTTTTGATAAAACATGAAGTATTGAGTTGCAAACTCAAATTGTCAATATTGACAACCAACATATCTTTTCGCTTAATACATAGATGAGTAGGACTCATTGATGTAGTAATTCAAGTGTGAATTAAAGGAAAAGATGGAACTTTGTTTTACGGTGCATTTTTAGATGCTTTTTTATGCCTAACAAAGTATAAATATCAAAGACTCTTAAAGAAATGGTTCTTAAAAGATTCTGAGATAAAGTATGATAAGAAATATAGGAAACGAGGAACGAAGAAAGGAATAAGATTCCATTTCAACCCATGAGTTCATATTATTGTAGTTAACTTAGCAATTCGTGATCTTCACAAGTATCAAATACTACTTGAGTGTTCCATTTTGAAAGTGACCTAAAACTATTGAAGATAAGCTAAGCTATGGACTTACAAGCTAATAATGAAGCAAGTGGTGCTACATCAGTTGTAAGGATGTATGCTTTGTTTAAAGACCTTTTAAGCTAAGGCTGGAACAAATAAATGATTATTTTGTTCCATAATCAGCCATAGATCCGTTTACACACGTAAAGACTCACATTCAAAGCAATGAGCAATAGTTGAAAATTTATTTGAATGACATGGTTGTCTAAACCATGAGTCAAGATTGCTTGATTATAAACAAACATTATCTTAACATGATAAACTAGTAAAAGCTCAAATTCATGGGCATGATTTGCGTTCCGAAAATCTTTAGCAATGTCACATCGACAAGAACGTACTTAAGGCTCTATTAGATAAGCTCTTGATAGTTGATCGATTCGGAATCGTTCTAAGACAAGCAAGTCGTCTTACTTGTTGAAACCGACAAAGTAAAGAGTTATTGTTCTTGGTATAGACAATTGACTCCGAAAGCTAAAGAGGATTCATTTACTTCAACGTCTCACAAAGAATTTGAAAGAATATGTCTATATTCATCAAATGTGAACAAACTTGACCTTGAATAGTTCAAGAGTTCAGTGAAGTACAGAATCGACTTGGAAAGATATCAAAACATCTAGATTAGATCAAGCGATGTTTGCTTGAGCCAAGCATGACCATCACAAAGTTATGAAATTGAAATTTTCATAAATAACTCCACAAAGAACATAGTGTGTCTTCACGGAGACGTCGATGCCATTTAAAAATGACTCGAACAATGATGGATGACATCCCTTCCTATAAAGTTCTTAAGATTTGCACGAAAGACTAATGTTACACTAACAAAATGTCGAAGCTAAGAAAGGACGCCATATTCAGTTATGGATAAAATTATCTTCTAAATGTCTTTTCAAGTATATGTCTAAAACTCTTAGCCACAATGGGAGTTCATTGGCTCAGTGGGAGCTAAGTGACTCAGTGGGAGCTAAGTGACTCAGTGGGAGCTCACCAGCTTAGCAAGAGCTTGGTGGTTGAGTGGGAGCTTAATGGCTCATTAAAGGCTAAGATAGCTCAAGTGGGAGCTAACTGTTTGTTTCATCACAACGAACTTTTACCCAAAGACAATATACATGTCTATTTGTAAGCATTCAAGTGAGACCATGGGCATTACCTCTACAACCTAATTGAGAACATAGTGTTTGTTTCTCTAAGTGGCGTCTTTCTGAAAAGTATCACGTTTCCAAAACGACAAGTGGGAGGAAAATGAACTCGATGACCATCGAGCTTAGCAACAAACTAGAACTGAGAATCTTGGAAGACCTTAAAAGGGCTTCGTGTTTGATAATCATGTTTGGAACTTGATTAATTTGCATAAAGGGTGAAAGACCCATCGATTGCAAATAAGTTTTCAAGGAAAAAACTAACAAATGTGGAAATGTATATGCATACATAGCTAGATTGGATGAAAAGGATACAATTAAATTCACGGAGTTGATTTTAATAAAAACCTATTCACCAATCGGAATTCTAAAATCTTTTCGTGATTGTTTTAGCAAAATTTCTCATATGAAATATGGCAAAATAATAGATACCAAAACCGCCTTCCCAAAATATGACTTTTAAAGTGACTATGGAATAGTCTAAGGGTTTTGAAAATCTAAATAATGCTAGATTTGAAAGCAAGCTCAAGGAATCTGTCATGAGATTAAAGGAAGCATTGCATATAGAAATTGGAACGTGTTTTCTCATAAAGTTAATAAGAGGATTGACTTATGGAGAAACATAGAAATTCTTATGAATAAGAAGTTTAGTGGGTGCAAAAGTAAAGGTCCAACGAGAAGTTTATGAACTCTATTGTGAAATAACTATCAAATGCCAAATGCTTAGATTTGAAAGTATTTTCGACAATGGACCAAACAAAAGACGATACTTAGTACGTATTGGGTATTAAGTTCTATTGTATAGACTTAATAAAATGTTTAAATGTGTAAAGGAGTTTACCGTGTTAAACATGAATTGAAGGACTTTGAAAGACTTTCGACCTGTATGTATAAAACTAAGTAAATGTTTGAACTAAGTATAAGCTAGGCTAAATACTAAGTCAAACATGAAAGACTCTAATAGATACTTTCAACCATATCACATAGCAAACAATTTAGCAAAGACTCAGTGAAACTGAATGAGCTAAAATGACAAATTTATGGAATAAGATTGAGAAATACTCTGCAATTTAATCCATCATGTACGTTGTGATATGGAATCGTCGCAGGACTTACTTGCTTAGAGCATGTGAAGTATGTATGAAGCACCAATCAACCTCAATCTATGTATTAGATCGTTAGATTATGGCCAAGAACATCCAAAGTACTTGGATAAGTAACAGAATGAGTTCTTGACTTGTGGAAACAAATACAATTTGAGAATTGATGTTGCAAGCACAAGCCTTAACAAGGATTAGATCCTTAACAAGGAAGTCATTTATAAGCACGAGCTTAAAATGAGTCATGGCTTGAGAATGGTAACGTGGACGTGGATCCATGTGTAATGTGCAGGAATTTAAGGAAAATTTCCATGATCATAAGTGATTAAGGTATCCCAAATCATTGTGAGCCGTTTGGAGTGAAACCTAAGCAAAGCATCATCAGGAAGTCTACTAAAATATATGTTGAGAATATTGTTGCCTTAATGGCGATAATAAAGAAGATGTTCTATGGAAAGTTCGTTGCTGAACGTTAATGATTGTAGGTTGTCAAGTTGAAGGTCTCAATCATGAAAATGAGTGGGAGCCATCACTTGGACAATAAATCCTAAATCACATATAATCCGTGACACTCTAAAATTTTATCATCTTATTATGAAAGTGATCAGTAATGAAGATGCTAAGATTAGCAAAGTAGTTATAACTAAACCTATGCAATAAGTGAACGACAACATTCACAATTGCATGAAAGAAATCAAGCATATTAGATATGGGTGTGATTTCTATAGATGTTTTATAAAGTGTGATACTCTTAAAACATTCAGAAAAAACCATTTATCATAAGATGAACCATTCAGGTTTTGGAGTAATTTAAAATTTCATGCAATTTTTTATCACTCCGTTTGCTATTAAATTGTAGTTTAGAATTAAATAATTAGTCCATTCGATTCTTGGAATATTCAAAATAGGGTATCAAGACTAGTCTTGGTAAGGAAACACCTATTAAGTGAACGTTGAATATTATAATCGAAAATTGTCCCTAATCGAGGTCATTTAACGATGGACGATTAATGACCAATTGAGATTAGTGTGTAGTCTGATTTATAGCACTGTTTCTTGTACTATGAGGACATGATTATTATAAATCATTTGCACAAGTATTGGTTTAGAATCATACTGGATCGACCTATGAGAATACTTTAAGAGATTAAAAATCGTCATAAGTATACTTCTCATTATGGCTATCGGAACCTATTTCCTTGACCATGAGTATTGTGAGTTCTCTTATTTAAGTACTAGTCCGCTTTGATGTTGTCAAACGTCTGCCGTAATAGTGGATTATAACGGCAACACTTGTGGCTAGGTCCTCTTAGTAAGAGGAGCTACATTAATAGGGAAGATGTCTTTATTGTTTACAAGGCCTCTCTTAGAGCGAGACTGTAAAAATGCATGGCCGTGCTCGGATGGATTTTAGAAATCATCTGTTTATTGACAGTCGGAATCGGAATAGAGAAACACTTCTGGAAGTAATAAGGATGACGAAATAATCTTACCTTACAGTTCATGAAGAGACATGAAGAGACATAGGAAAGGGGCTATACACTAAATGCTCACTTGTCCGGAAGGACAAGTGGGAGATTGAAAGGAATGGTGTCCTTCGAACAAGTGTATTATTCTGATAGCGGGTTCAGAATTATTAGAAAGCTAATATGTTCAGTAAGGTAAAGTGATCAAAATGCTTGGGTGGAGGCCGCTTCCGATCAATAATATTAATGTATAATTAATATTACAGCTTAATCTTGACTGAACCCTTCGGGTCACACCTAAGAAAATATACGAACCGATTCGACGAATTAATTCGGAAGAAATTAATTCTTCGCCCGAGTGTTAAATATTTAGACGTCGGAAATCCGAGCTCAGAGCGTCGGAGGTCGAGTAAAAAATAGTAAAAGACGAGACGACAAAATTAGTAATGTATCAATAATGACTAAAATACCCCTAGCATCGGAATCCCGAGTGCTAAGGGATTAGGCAAGCTAGCAGCCCGCACCATGTGCGAGGCTTGCTAGTAAGCTACGGCTAGCAGCCCGCAAGCATTGCGTGGCTTGCTGGCGCGCGCTACTGCTAGCAGCCCGTACATGTGCATGGCTTGCTAGCAGCGCCTATCGGCAGCAGCAGCCTGCACATATGTGCGTGGGCGTGCTGGTCCGAGAAGGCAACAACTAGTAACCCGCGTGTGCGGGGCTAAGCTGGGCCGAGTGCTAGGGTTGAGTCATTGGGGAAGCATGTGAAGGGATTGTGTTTGTGTAAGGACAAGTGACACAAGGAGAGGAAGGAGTGGGGAGCAAGTATGGTCCCCTCCTCTCCAAGTGGTCCTCACTTCTCTTCGCATACAACAAAGACACTTGTTCATTTATTACTTGCTTACCTATTTAATTTATTATAGCTTTAAATTAAATTGTGGAATTTCATGATCCCACATTGATGGGATTGAAATTCTCACTCCCACTTTTCTCTATAAATACCCATGTTGGATTTTGGAGAAAAGTGCTTCAGTGGGAGTTAGAAAGAGCATTGCATTTTGGCAAAAACTCTTAAACTCCATTAACACTTGGGTTTTGGTCGGACCTTGCTAACTCCAAGGTAGCGGACCTAAAAAGTCGGTGTTCGTCCTTTATGGGTGGATACCGTTGGAGGCTCGGTATTTTCGGAGCTAAAGCTTTCAAGTAAGAGCCCATTTGGTCGGGCGAAGCACGCGTCAAATGTAAATTATGATTTTATCCTTTTATGTTTATTTGTTATGCTTTATGGTTTTATTAATTGCGAGTGGTTCTTTGGGTCGGGGTTGTTTCCGCGGTAAGTTGGACTTAACAAACCCAAACACTTTTTTAACGTGACACGGTGTACTGTACCATGCCATGGTGGACACTTCCGTGTCCCGGTACGTGTGCCGTGTCACAGAATTTTCTCGTGTTTTCTCCGCGTAAACCCTCCACGCGTTTTATCTTTTGTAGCCTATGTTTTGCCCCTCGTCACTCCAGTTTTCCCCATGTCACACTAATTTCCCCTGTGTCATGGAAATATTTGCCGTGTCGCGACAACCTTTTTTAAGGGTTTTTATCTTTTTAGGGTTCCGTGTGTTACCTCTGCTCATTTTCCCTATACATACCCCCTTCCTTTCTACAGTTTGGGGCACTAAATCATTCTCTCTTCCTCTCTTTTACACACAAAATCATTATTTTCTCTCTCTATCTCATATTCTAAGCCTTAAACTTATATTCCTAATTACACCATTCTTCCTTAGCACTCCAAGGAGTTCATACTTAACCCGAGTTTCTGTCCTTAAACCTAGGCGTGAAAGGTAGAACTGTTTCAGGGTTTAGCCCCAAATAAACTCTATTTAATTTAATTTAATTTAATTGTTGTTTTATTAATTTTCCTTGAAGTTACTAACTCGTATATTGTTTTATAGTTGCAAGAAAAAAAAATCAAAGTAAGAATTATGTTCCTTTTATTTCTATTATTTTTATAATGATTTTTATTGTTGGATTTACTGTTAAATTGCTTCCAATATTAATGTTGATTCTATTATTGTTATGATTACCATATTGCATGTTTAAAGGGAATATGTAATTGAAAATCACGCCTAATAAGATAATCTGGACAATCGGTTTAGGTTCTTTTTTAATCTTGTTGTTTAATCAAGTGATCACTAATATATTAGAATTATGTGCTGCATTAATATTTAACCAATTTAGTATAATAATAGATTGAAGCAAATTGAATATTTATTTGTACGCCTTTGAGATCGCGGGAATCACTTTTTGAACAAGGGTTGAGACTAGGTCGTTAGACTAATCTTCCCTAGGCCAAATAAAATTTGTAATCACTCAACACACCTTTATAACTAGCATAGGAGTAAGTCGAGGGTTGAACCACTAGGAATGGGAGGTGAATGCTAATGATAAAGCTAAGCCATTTTGAAGAAGTGAAGAAAGGTGTGTGTACTCTAAACAACTAAGGAAACGAGATTGAAACCAAATATATCAAACACTAGGGTTTTGGATCCACATATAAATGCAATGGATACAACTAATTGGGATTGGAATTGACTAAGTCAAGTGTTGCGAGGGAAAATCAATTAAGCAATCAAGAGAGTATGGTAGGCTAATCTCCTAGAGGTCAAACTAGCGCCAACTACGAGAGACTCTAGCTAGGAACTTCACAAACCAACTCAATCGACAAATGCAAGCCACAAATCAATTGTCCGTATCAATGTGAACTTACAATGAAATCTAGTGCAACAATCAAAGTTAGCTAGCTACTCTTCAATCAATCACACACATGCACTTAATCAATCAACCAATTTAATCACTACATCGACTCCATCAATTTCCCCCAATTAGCATCAATCCATTACTCATATAGACTTCACCATTCCCCTGGCAAGAAAACTACACACAATCCATAGAAATCAAGATCAAAACTAAGTTAAACAACAAATTCATCATCATCATATTAATCAAACTAATTTAATCACAAATTCAATTAAACTTGAACAATCAACAAAAAAATTGAAATCAAAAGCTAAATATTGCATTAAAGTAAAAGAAATCCTTACAAACTTGCTTCAAATCAATGGAGAAAATGCTTAGAATCATCAATCTTCAATCATAAAACAAGAACTTCTCTCTCTACAACCTAGAGTTTCTCCCTCTACAAAATGATCTAAAATTTATATTCTAATTCTCTTCTAAAAACTTCTCTCTCTTAAAATAGAAGGAAAGTCTATATAAAGTAATACTAACAAAGAGAAATTAGTTAGATCGTCCAAAATAGACCCGTACAGGCGCGACCAACTACAATGGGTAGCGCGGCCGTGCAAAATATGAAATAGAGACCCTGAGAGAGGTGCGCGCGCCCACCAGGCCGCGCGGCCGCGCTATGGTCGCGCGCGCCCGCTGGGAGCAGGGCAGCCTCCTTCACCTTCAACTTGCTCTTCCTTGTGCGCTCCACTTGATGATGTTGATGAACACGGAAGGAGGCAGTCTCCAAATAGCCCCCATAGCGGGTTCAACACCAAGAGTGGTGTACCCACCGCTTGCATGCACGAGCTAGAAGACTTGATCTATACCCTCCTTCAAACTTGAACTTCAAATGGTACAGAGGAGGCATCTTAAACAATGTAAACCTTGGGAGCCAGACTCGAGAATCTTCGGATTACGATCATAACCTGAAAAATGAACGAAAACAACCAAATAAAAGAGAAAATAACAAAATAAACCAAGAAAGGCATAAAAATAGAAATTCAACTAAGAAAGTGTAAACTAAATAAATAAAGAGTAAAACTAAGAAAAAACTAAAGAAAAGATCTATAAAATAGCATGAATTCCACCCTAAAGAGAACCAAATGAGTGCCATAAGTGACACTAATTAAATTCCCCCAAGCTAAACTTTTGCCCATCCTTGAGCAAAACAAATCAAGAAAGAATAGGGATGAAAGACTTATTAAAAAAGAAAAAGAAATACATAAGATGGGAATATACACAAAGACTCACTAATGTAGGAATCACGGTTGTTTTTAGTTACAACAAGCCCTTTAAACCCCAAAGTTGCCTATGAGGACGAGTGAGGTCTCGTAAAGGTTTTCTAAGAGCTTGCCCTATAACTCTCCACCAACATACATAAGGCAAACCATAAAAAGTAAAAGAAAAAGAAAGAAAAGCAAAATCGAAACCTTTACAAATTGGACTTTACAAAATGACTACACTTCAAATGAATAAACATCTTTCTTATGCAAATACGGGTATGCACGTTCCAAGATATCCGAGGTTGATTGAAACATAGAATATTCTAAGCGTAGAGAACTAGTTATCACAATCCACCCTCATCCCATTCGATCTTATCGCATTCTCCCTATAGTCTCAAATCTCCCTCTAACGAGCATCTTAATAGCTCCTCGAAGAAGCCAGAAAAGAACATATTTTTGGGCTACTCGACGTCTTGACTTTGCATCCCCTCTTTTTAGGCTTTAACTCATAATGCCCTCCCTCAATATGTGAATCAACCTCTAGGTCGAAAGGTCTTTCCCAATGCTTGTAACGTAAGGCAAAAAGGGTGAAGGTAGGCTTAAAATTTTAAAATTTGGCGGTATTCCTAATTGGTGAAGCAAAGGGTGATCAAACCTTCTCATCATAACCAAGCAATCGCCAAACAAAAACAAACTAACACCCCCAAGCTTATTCAAAGCTATAACCACAATCATATATACAAAAGGCGTAAGCGCTTCTCCCCCAAGCTTAAAGGAAGCATTGTCCTCAATGCTTGAAAAGGGGAAAAGAAGCACATCAAAATATTTTTGAATTTCTCATTTTAAATTTTTTATTCATTATTCTCAAAGCAATAGTCCTCACCTCTTTTAACTATGGACGACTCTTACAACTTTGCATTTATTATCACTACTAGAAATTGATGAAATACCGATGGCAATTACCGATGGCTATTAAATTCCATCGGTAATACCTTCAATTTCCGATGGTTTATGTGACTATCGAAAATTATTAATTTTACCGATGGTCAACCGATGGCTAAACCATCAGGAATTTATTACCGATGGTTTTCTTCCGTCGTAGAATTTTGTTTTAAAAAAAATAAAACACTCAGTTTTTTGCCGATGGTTATAGGCATCGGTAATTTAAAAAAAAACATTATTTTTTTTTTCGATGGCCATTACCATCGGTAAAGCCATCGGTAATATGCTGATATTTTTTTAAAAAAAAAACCACGACTTAGTTTCAGGTTTTAGATCTATTTTTTTCAAAGTTCAACCCAAAGGAGAGAGAGAGAGTGCAGGGCAACGGCGAAGGGTTTCGGTGGAGGTGGTTGTTCCTGTTCCGGCGCATCATCACCGGTAGCACCGTCGGAGTCTTCGCCGGGTCCTGTTCTTCCGGTCGCCGGCCGGTTGTACAGGTAAGTGTTAATTTTTTTTTAATTTTTTTTTGGTTAATTAAACATTAATTTTTTCACTCAATTATTTACCGACGGATCATAAATCTTTACAGATTCGACAACCTAGTAGCAAGTATACCGACGATCTCCTTCCATAGGTGAGTAATTTGTTTAATTTTCAATTTTTGATGTCAAAACCCTAACTTTTTTTTGAGTTAAATTCCCTAAATTTGGTTGTACTAGTTTATATGTGTTAATTATTTAGTTATGCTATAAGATAATAACTTAGTTTTTTTAGTACTTAACTTGTTAAGTAGAATATAATAATGTGTTAGGAGCTTGTTAGTTGGATGTTTAAATACACCTATTTGCTTCATGTTTCATAAATTAAAAAACCAAAAATTTATATATTTCTAGCTTGATTGATTATGGATTTTGTTGTGAATTAATTGCAAATTTTGTGGATTTTTCTTATAATTATTTTTATGTGTTACTTTTTTATGCAATGCTATGTGGATAATGATGTTAATGTCTATAATTTTGTTTCTTGATCTTCATGTACTTGTCTCAATTTTGATTCAACAATTGCATCATCATTTACCTAGATACCCGTTCAAGACATACACATTAGGTGTATGTCTTGAATAGTCCCCGGTTGGGACTGTTCTTGGACGTTCATTCTCACTTAGGTGGTTATTGTATGCCTTGTTATTGATTCTATGGAAAATTTTGGCTACGTGTTTTCCTAATCTGTTCTCTGGGTACACATATAAGTATACATAAATACTCATATTGTGTACTTGGAGAACTGTAGGGAAATGCTGCCGAATTTTCCATGGAATTGAAAACTTGGCATACAATTACTAGTGGGATTACACGTCCAAGGATGGGTTAGGTTGGAGAGATAAGGACCCTACGATGTCATTCATAACCTTATTGCTTGCTTTACTTGTTCAAACAACATGATTATTTTATTTAGATTGAATATTGTGGTCATTTGGGTGAGATTTGTAGAATTGCAATCATGAAACGAATAGAGCGTAGCTGGATGTATGAAAGGTTGGATGGCCGCAACATTAGACCGGAGTTCGTGAAAGGGGTTGATGAATTCATTTAGTTTTGTAAAGATCATCCAGAGAGCAGTAAAGTTGATGAGGTCAGAAGCCCTTGTGTCAAATGTCAGAATCTTCAGCTACATGATTCTGAGACGGTTAAAGTACACTTATATAGAAAGGGTTTTGTGGAGGACTACCATGAATGGTTGTGTCAAGCTGAAGGGTTTCCAATCATCCCACCTCCCCAACCTAATCCATATCGTGACATGATTATAGATGCCCTTGGGAATGACCCACCTAACATGGGTGGTGGAGAAGAGAGTCATTTTGAGGAGGAAGAGCCAAATCCTCAAGCTAAGAAATTCCTTAATTTGTTGGAGGAATCTGAGCGTCCTTTATATGAAGGGAGTTCCATGTCTGTTCTGGAAATTTCATCTAGAATCACAAGTTTGAAGTGTGAGTACAATTTGCCTCACAGGTGTGTGGATGGATTTGCTTCTTTGATGAATGAAGCAATTCCAAACAATAACAACATGGGAGAGACATTCTACGAGGTTAAGAAAGTAGTTAACGGGTTAGAGCTTCCTCATGAGAAGATACATGCCTGTCCAAAAGGTTGCATGTTGTTTTGGAAGGATGATGTGAACTTGTCCAACTGCAGAGTGTGTGGTAGTGAAAGGTATAGCAAGACTTCAAAAGGAAGTTTAGTGCCCTTGAAAGTGCTTATTTATTTCCCGATTACACCGAGGTTGCAAAGGTTGTTTGCAACAAAGAACATTTCAGCGGAAATGACATGGCACGCCAATAATCCTAGAGTTGCAAACACAATGGCTCATCCTTCTGATAGTGATGCTTGGAAACACTTGGACAAGACCTTTCCAGAATTCGCCTCAGAACCTAGAAATGTGAGACTTGGATTGTGCACCGACGGATTTGCTCCTCACGGTAAGTTTGGTGGACAATATTCCTGTTGGCCAGTGATATTGACACCATATAACTTGCCTCCTTTAATGTGCATGAAAAGACAATTCATGTTTTTGTCTCTGCTTGTTCCCGGTCCTAAAAACCCAAAGGGCAACTTGGATGTCTATATGCAACCACTTATTGAAGAACTTGAGCAATTGTGGGATGTTGGGGCAAACACCTTTGATCTTTCTAAGAAGCAAAACTTCACTATGCGGGCTGCCGTACTTTGGACCATTAGCGACTTTCCAGCATATGGTATGCTATCTGGATGGTCAACTGCTGGTAAGAAGGCATGTCCGTACTGCTTAGAAAAATCCAAGGCTTTCTGGCTCGATCATGGTGGCAAAGTTTCGTGGTTTGATTGTCACCGACAATTTCTTGATCTAGATAACCCGTTTCGAAAAAGCAAAATAGCTTGTTGTAGGAATAGAGTTGAAAAGGGGTCACCACCGCATATTATGTCTGAGCTAGAATTATGGGAATGTGTTAAGGACCTGGCAAAGGCAACTGATGGTCCTGCTACTCTGAAATTGCTTAAAAAGGCCAAAAAAGGTTGGTTTAAGCAAATCACTCTTTGGGAGCTTCCTTATTGGAAGCACTTGCTTATACGTAACAATCTAGATGTAATGCACATCGAAAAAAACTTCTTTGATCAACTCATTCATATGGTGATAGATGTTAAAAAGCAGACTTGTGACACGATCAGTGCTCGAAGAGACATTGCAAAATACTGCAAGAGACCTGGACTTCATGTTGTAACTGATGAAAGAGGTAAAGAGACCAAACCGAAGGCACCATTTGCCCTCGACAAGTCTCAAAAAAAGGTCTTGTGTGAATGGATTCGAGAGTTACGGTTTCCTGATGGGTACGCTTCTAATTTGAGTAGGTGTGTCGATATGCAAGCATGTATACTTCATGGCTTGAAAAGCCATGACTGCCATGTGTTCATGGAAAGATTGCTTCCGGTAGCTTTGAAAGAGTTGATACCTGTCCATGTTTGGAAATCTATTACTGAAATTAGCCAATTCTTCCGAGATTTGTGTTGCTCCACTATAACACATACTGACATGGAACGTCTGCAAAACAACATTGCTGAGATTCTTTGCAAACTTGAAAAGATAGATCTTCCCCCCTGCTTTCTTCAACTCTATGGAGCACTTGCCTATTCACCTTCCATACGAGGCAAGAGTAGGCGGCCCAGTTCAATATCGTTGGATGTATCCATTCGAGAGGTAATGTGTCTTACGTTTTGTCAATTTCACTTTTTGAAAAATGTCAGTACAGTACACATCTAACTAAGATGACTATGTTTTTAGGTTCTTGAATCATTTGAAACGCAAAATTGGTAACAAGGCTAGAGTATAAGGATCTATATGCAACGCGTACCTTACGGAGGAAATTGCAAACTTTTGCTCTAATTATTTCCTAGATGGTGTTGATACCAAAACTAGGGATCTTAGTAGAAACGCAAATTTCATGGTCGACACTAAGATGGAACCTAATAACAAAGTCCCTGAACTCTTCAAGGTTGATTGTGGCCGTGTTCCTAATTCTAGGCGATTGCGTTATCTGGATTCTAAGGAACTTGAAAGGGCACACATTTATGTCTTATCAAACTGTGGCATTCTAGAGGTGTATGAAAGGTAACCCCAAAATTATCTACTTTAAAGTACCAACTTTGTTATGTAACGGAGTTAGATTATATAGCAAACCATCAATTACTGCTTGTTAGAATTTATTAGGGAGTTTGAGGATCACATTCTTCACACACAACCTAATTGCCGTAGAGAAGATGTGTGGCAACGATTTGAGAAAGAGTTTCCTAATTGGTTTCGTGATAAGGTAATATTTGCTTTTTACTTGTCCAAAGAGATTAAGTGCTAATAACTTGTCTCACGTTATGGAATTATTTGGGTATTCCTTAGGTAATTCGAGATAAGCCAACATATGATATCGTGCAGGCATTGTCAATGCGCCCTTTTAGTCAAGTAAGGACTTGGAAGCAAATATTTGTAAACAGCTATAATTTTCAAACAGAGATGACCGGAAGATACAAATCAACAATGAACTACGGTGTTTCTGTTTCAAATGCAGAAGGGGGTCAGTATTTTGGGACCTTAGAGGACATTATTGAACTCGTTTACACAAGTCCTACTAGATCATATAAGACCATTTTGTTTAAATGCAAGAGGATGGATTCTGTCAGGGGGATGATGGTACATGAGGAATACAAGATCATAGATGACAACCACACCAAGAAATACCCCAATTACGACCCTTTTGTGTTATCTTATCAGGTTAGTCAAGTGTACTTTACACCCTACCCGAGTTTGAAGAGAGATCGAGCACAATGGTGGGCTGTGATTAAGACAAAGGCCAGATCAGTTGTTGATGCTCCCGTGGACATGGAATTTTTGCAAGAAATAATTAGTGACACCACCACAACATTATGTGCACCAAATGATATTCCGGACTATGGTGTTGGTACGGAAGAAATAGATGATGATTCGGACAATGAGGATTTGGTTCAAGAAGGTTCATTCTCCAGCGATGATGAGGCAGAGTTTGATTCAAGTGATAGTGAGGATGGCGAGGATGATTGCATTTGGTTATCGAATACTGATGATGAGGACAGTGATGATGATGAATGTAATGATGTCGATGATTGTAATGATAGTTGTGATGAATCACAGTAGTAGTTTGTAATTCATCCTAGTATTGATTCTAATTTGCTAAGTTGTAATATTTATGATGTCATGAACCCTGCATCTTTGAGTAGTAATGGCTATATTGTGTTTTAAATCTGTCCCTGAAACGTTCATGTTATTTTTTAAATTAGATTATGGAGACTATTACATGTGATAAAGAATTTGCATATATTTTTTTAGTGTTTTTTAGATACATGTAATTTTGAGGTTAACTTTTGGTTACATGTATTTTTAATTTGCATAAAATTTTAAGTGTTTTTTGGTTACATGTAATTAACCTACGCGTAGTGTTTGTTTTCGTTATAGGTTAACATGACAGGAAGGGGGAAAAAAGGTAAAGGCAAGGATTCTCGTTCCAACGTGAATAACTCTCGTCACTTAGAAGATAGTGAAATGCAAGACTCCGAGACGCAGGATGAGGACGAGTCGTATTTGGGACTCGGCAATAACGCTCAAGTCCCTAATACGCAGAGCCAGACACATTTTCAGCAAGGAGAATGCTCACAGCCATCTGGAAAGAAGAGATTACACCCGACCGGCTTGTGGTAAGAAACCCATGATTTAAATTTGTATGCATTTAAGTAATCCTAACGACAATACCCTTATTGCCTTTTGGTTTATTTCTAGGTTCGACGACAGTTCGGTTAGTAAGGCCATCTTGAAGTGCATAAAGGGCTATTTTTTATATGGCTGGCATAACTACGGAACAATTAACGATGCCACTAAAGAACATTGGTGGAACTTGTTTACCGTAAGATGTAGTAGATACTCTTGTTTTTAAGTTAGTCTTTAAACTATGTCCTACTTACTTTGTTGTTGTGAATGCAGAAAAAGTTTGAATGGGATGATGCCATAGATTCCCAAGTAAGAAAAGGATACCACCACAAAGCTGGCTATCGTCTTCGTGACATGTTCAACCAAGTGACCAAAAGAATGAACGGTAAGAAGCCAAAATGGATGAATGAAGAAGCACATAAGACAATGATGGATGTTCCCAACACCAATCAAGAATTCATGGCTAGATCAGAGCTAAACAAGAAGAATAGGAGGGGCGGTTCCCTGTTTAATAAAATTGAACCGTCGCACTTCCAAGGTTCGATATTTTCTTCCTAACATGCAAAGAATATAGTATGGACAGAATCAGTTTTAGCTTAATTTAATTACAAAATTACAAATCCAAAAATTTTCAAATTTCAATACTATGGTACTGTTTTTTATGTTTAATAGGCGAAGGCTAAAGGAGGTGCCTTGCCACATGCGGGAGAACTTTTCTTGAGCACTCACTTCAAAGAAGTTCCTAGAAAAGGAACATTTCCCGCTAGTAAGAAATCTTTGGAGATTGCGGTAATTTAAAATTCCTTAATTTAAAAGTCATAAATGTTATGAATTAAGGTTTATGTGAAGTGTTAGAAAGTTGTAGGAAAGCATTTGCACATTGAACCTTAAAACTCTTAAATATGCAAAATAATGGTTATGTGAAGTGTTAGAAAGTTGTAACAACATGTTTAAGACATGATTCAAGTGTTTATTCAAGCATTTGCATTAGTATGTGGATTATAGGAAAACAAGTACCAAAATATGCCCATTTTGAACTATTTTCGTGCACAATGAACCTTAAAACTCTTAAATATGCAAAATAATGGTTATGTGAAGTGTTAGAAAGTTGTAACAACATGTTTAAAACATGATTCAAGTGTTTATTCAATCATTTCCATGAATATGTGGGTTATAGGAAAGCAAGTACCAAAATATGCCCATTTTGAACTATTTTCGTGCACATTGAACCTTAAAACTCCTAAATATGCAAAATAATGGTTATGTGAAGTGTTAGAAAGTTGTAACAACATGTTTAAGACATGATTCAAGTGTTTATTCAAGCATTTGCATTAGTATGTGGATTATAGGAAAGCAAGTACCAAAATATGCCCATTTTGAACTATTTTCGTGCACATTGAACCTTAAAACTCTTAAATATGCAAAATAATGGTTATGTGAAGTGTTAGAAAGTTGTAACAACATGTTTAAGACATGATTCAAGTGTTTGTTCAAGCATTTCCATGAATATGTGGGTTATAGGAAAGCAAGTACCAAAATATGCCCATTTTGAACTATTTTCGTGCACATTGAACCTTAAAACTCTTAAATATGAAAAATAATGGTTATGTGAAGTGTTAGAAAGTTGTAACTACATTTTTAAGACATGATTCAAGTGTTTATTCAAGCATTTCCATGAATATGTGGATTATAGGAAAGTAAGTACCAAAATATGCCCATTTTGAACTAGTTTTGTGCACATTGTACCTTAAAACTCTTAAATATGCAAAATAATGGTTATGTGAAGTGTTAGAAAGTTGTAACTAGTGTGAATTATATGAATTTTTAAAACTTATATGTTTAGTATACCATGTTATTTCGTTCCTTTAATATAAGCAAACATGTTAATTGCAGGAACGTTTCAAGAAAAGAATGGATGAATCAAGTAGTCAGGGTGTGGCTTGTGATCCCAACCGGGCGTACTTTGAGGTAGCTGGGGGCCGAAACAGGGGTTATGTGAAAGGACTAGGTCATAGTGATCACTTGTACTATAGCACTCCAGCACGACATGGTGCTTCCCAATCATACACACCGTCCATTGTGTCTCAGTTACAGACACAATTTGAAGAGAGGGTGCAAGCAATGCAAACTCAATTCCAATTCGAGTTCCAGACACAAGTGCAGAATGAGGTGGAGGCACGAGTATAGGCACAGGTTCAGGCACAAGTGGAGAAAGCTTTGGCCGCCGAACGAGCAGAAATGGAGAAGAGACAAGCGTTTTTGCTTGAGGAAATTAGAAGAGGGATGTTGCTGTATGGGTCCCACAACTTTGATACCCCCCCATTTCCTAGGTAACATCGCGATGATGAACCAGATGCGGGTGGTAGTTCAGGGGCAGCATGTGTATAGGGTTTCGTATCTAGATTAGCTTGACCTTTTGACTTAGATTAGCATGACCTTTTGACTTAGTATGGTACTAAGAACTCGGTTGTTTTATATATTTAGTGTATTATGAACTTAGTGTGTATGCATCAACTAAGATATATGTTTCCAAGCACTCTTTGGGTGTACAACTTTGTAGTTTTATATGCATGATCAGGTTTCATTAAAATGCAGGTTCTCAATATGGTACATAACAGGTTTGATAATATCGCCAATAATCAATAGTACCTATTTTTTATTTTTTTTAAAAAAAACAAAAAAAATTACCGATGGCTTTTTATTTTTACCGATGGCTTATAGCCATCGGAAAAATTTGAATATATATAATTACAAATTTTTTTACCGATGGATAACACCATCGGAATTTTTCAGATTTTCCGTTGGTTATAGTGCCATCGGTAATTTTTGGAAATATTCCGATGGTTAAAAACCATCGGTGATTTAATAAAACCGATGGCAAAAAACCATCGGAAAATTAAAAACTCCGATGGGCTTTAGCCATCGGAAATTATTACCGATGGAATAAACCATCGGCAAATATAATTTTCCACGATGTGTTTCCCCATCGGTAATTTTTTTTCCGATGGCTTGTCCATCGGTAAAGTCTGGATTACCGATGTATGGGCTTCCAACGGACAATTACCGATGGCTGCCATCGGTAATTTTGCTTCCGACGGTTTTTCTTATTTTTTCCGATGGATTTTATCCATCGGAATACAGCTTCATTCTTGTAGTGTATGTCCTTGCCTTTTTTTAACTTTGGACGGCTTTTTCCATCATTCATTTGCCATTATTCATAATATATACAAAAGACAAGTTTGCTTACAAAAGGAACCAATATCCAAACTCGTACACCACAAACTCCAAAAACATGATCAGTTGCTTCACAAAAACAAAAAGTGGAACAGAAAGAAACAAAAGGCTCAAAAATCTAAATATGTGGCTTGAAAAGAAGGGAAAAGGCTCAAATGGTTAGCAAGAAGGCAAATGTAAACCCAATGAACTAAAAATAAAAAATATTATCCTAGAAATGAAAAATAACCACCCTGAAAAGATGTCTTTGTCCTCCCTAGATGGTTCGGTCTCGTGTTTGAGAATTATGAATTAAGATTCAAGATTAGGTCTACAATAGTCAAGGATCTATGCCGCTCATGCAAATAAATGTTGAAGGCTTGAAAAATGATGATAGGTGTCAAATCGACTATAGGAAGCAACTACCAACATGCCACAAACAAGTAGAATATAATCCAGTTTCATGACCCCTCTAGTTCTTAGACATGCAACCTTAGCATACACCTATCCTAGAGTCAATCAAGCATATTCTCAACCGTGCATACCATTACCACTTAGGAAGATGTTCATTCAAAAGCAAAAATCGGTTGTAAATAGTCCAATTCTAAAAAAAGACAAAAAGGTAACAAATAAAGCCTCAAAACATACAACAAACCAAAATCAAGATGAAAGAAAAATAAAAAAAATAAAAGAAAAGAAAAGAGAAAAGGAAAAACATAGATAAAGGAAGAGTAGGAAAAGAAAGAAAGGAACAAAGATGCAAGTATAACACGTAATTCCCAATCAACAAACAAGTGATCAATTGACAACATGGCCAATGATACCAAACACTCTAGGTGTTACCAGCATCCATCCTCGAACCATTCAAATTCTCCTAAAACTAATCCAAAACTATGCATCTAAGAAAACAAAAGCGATAGAGAAAAATAAGAAAGATATCACCGGTTTTCGAGCAATGCTAATAAAAAATAGGCAATAGAATTGACCACCTTTGTTGAGCTCCAAAGACAATAGCATCATTATCAGGGCCATGTGAGTAAATAGTAGAGAAAAGAACTATATACAAAGAAAACAGTTAGTAACTTCAAAACAAAATAAAATAAAAAGAAACTACGAACCAAAACTAAACTAAACTATCAAAAAGTAAAGATAAGAAAATAAGAACTACTTAACCAACTAAACACCTAAATAACTACAAAGCACTAAACTACAAATTTGGATTTCAAAGGATTGGATTCAGGTGATTTGGATATTAGGGGGTTGGATTTGAGGGAGCAACATATACATCATCATCAAGGAAAAATCATCACAACAACAAGATCAAGAATGAGAGAAATAGGCATGAAAAACAAACACCATCAAAGAGAGATCAAGATAGAGACCATCATACAAAGAGGCCAGGCAAAATAAAACAAGGTAAGCTCAACAACAAATTGGCCACCGAGACAAACCCCTAAGAAAAGTAAAGTTCCCCCAAGCTAATCATAAATACATCTCAACATCCCATCAATACAAAGCAAGCACACATAAGATAAGGGATGGAGGCAAACGACAAAAAAATGAGGGATCTAGCTATCACTACCACTCGGCCCGACACCATCTTGGTCATCTCCATCATAGGAAAATCCGGATGGGGGACCATAAGGATCCCATCCCCCGGTGTAACCAGGTGGCCAACCATACTGCCCCCTTAAAGTTATCTTGTTGCCAAGGGGCAAGGAGAGTAAATTTCCCGGCCAAACCGAGTGGTAGTGGGTGCTCGGGGTGCACATAGGGGTATTTAGGATCACCCCTATAATCGCTCCCACCGGGAACACGATAATCATAGTTACCGTGCTCATCGAGGAATGAGAGAGTCTTGGTGTTGGACCCCGAGGGTCCTTGACAATATGGGTACGTAGGTACCCCATCACCCCCAAAAGATGGTATAAGACCATGTTGGGGTGGAAAGTAAGGGTAGTTAACCGGGGGAGTGATGTCTCCCCGGTTAACACCTACATCATACAATTATTGTTGTTGGAGAAAAATACGTTGTTGCATCTTCGAAATTCCCCTCATTTGAGTGTAGAGGGCATCAAAATCTTAATCGTACATACCCTCCAACCGGATTTGCATACCCTTCATTTGAGCACTAAGTGTATCCAAGTCGGAGCTAGCACATTGGTGTTGTTGCTCTTGATGTTGTTGATGTTGTTGTTGTTGTTGATGCGAAATTTGTTGTTGTGGCGGCTCTTCTTCTTCTTCTTATTCTTCTTCTTCTTCTTCTTCTTCTTCTTCTTCTTCTACTTCTTCTTCTTCTTCACCCATCTCTTCATTATCATCATAGTAGGAAGGGCGGGTACTCAAGGGGACATGGCAAATATTCACCACATTCTCGCGGTGGAGAGAAGTCAAGGAGGGGTTAAGGAGATGACACCAATGCTTGTTATCCCAAAGCCAATCGAACACCTAGTAATCATTGGTCTTTTCCAAAAACTAAATTTGATTTAATTGCTTGATGTCAAGGTAGAGAGAATCAACATCTCCCACCGGAGTACAAGATGGCAAATAGTGATCGAGCTCAAGGTTGGTCACGAGCCTTGTGACCATACTACCACATGGAATCTCGCTAGATTCCCTATCTTGCAAACCTTGACAATACTTCACAAAGGTGTACCCCAAATTTAAGTGACCTCGGTATTCCTCATGAGTAGCTAACCAAAGAATACGAAGCTCTAACTGACTCATTTTTTCCAAGTCTTGCTTTGGGAATACCGAGTGTAGACACCCATTTTTGTCTCCCCAAAAACAAACCCATTGATGAGTACCTTTCACGTAGAATCATAATCGAATGAAGTGAAAGTGTGGAAAGTTTAGTGTTGCGGATAGTTTTAATTTCTTTTCTCTTCTCTCTGTTTTTGAAAACCTATTTTAAATAAACAGGCAATCCAGTTTTGTTGTTCCATGATATGGGTCCAATAATAGTGTAGTTGGATAAGGCTTGAAAAGAGCTTACCAACGATATATTATAAGCCCAATTCCAATGAATATTGAGCAAGTTATGACAAAATTACTGAACTGGGCCCGGTTTGAGCCTTATATGCGGCTCAATGATCTAGAAGAGGGCCTAATATAGATTTATCATTCCTAATGCAATTAGGAATGGTTTTAGTCTTCTAGATTCTTCTAGAAAGTTCTTTTCATTCCTAATTCAATTAGCATTGATAAATTGACTTTTGTTGACTTTTTTAGAGTTTTATTCAGAATCAAAGAACGTTTTTTTGAGGAAAATACGATTTTATCCTCCTTTATGGCAATTTCTATCTGATTTTAAGAAAACGCGTGAATTTCCGAGTCAGCGCCAAACGCCAGTTGTAGCGCCTGACGCTACGCTTGGCGCCTGGCGCTGTCTGCGTTTGGCGCTAATCTGGATTTTTGCGTCAGAACTCTGTTTTTGATGTTTTATCTTTTTGGCTAATTTTCTCTATAAATAGCCTCTTAAAAACTCCGTTTTCATTCACCAACTCTCATCAAGATTTTCTTGATTACTCTCTCTCTCTCTTTTCTAAACTAGCCTTCTCTCAAATATAAAAATTCCGCATTCATTAGATTCAGAAACACCTAGTCATATTCAAAGTTGCCATCGCCCTAGACGTGAAAGGTTTAATTTCTGAGGGTTTGGTCCCAAATCTCTCTTTCAATTATTTAATTGTTTTATTTATTATTTTCCTTGAAGTTACTAACGTGTGTATTTTGTTATTAGAAAGACGTACGAGGCATCCAAGTAAGTACTTTAATGGTTTCTATTGATATTATGATATAGAGTTCATGTTTAGATTGTTATTTTGATTCCTAGTATCATGTCTAGGGTAAAATGTCAATTATGATTTCTATGATGCTTCCTATTTTCTTTCCTAATATCTATGATTGTTAGTATCATGTTAGGGTTAAAGCTTTGATTTTTATTGTTTAGTAACATGCTAGGGTTTGTTATTAAAATTGTTAGTATCATGCCTAGGATCTTGCTATTAATATGTTTTAACGTTGATATGATTATTTTAAGTATGATTATAATTGTTATAATTTATGATGATTATTTTAATTATTATTATTATGATTATGACGATTGTTATGATTATTTATTGTTATTATGATGTTGCTTGATATTTATTATTATTGCTTGATCACGCCTTTTATGCATGTTTAAAGGGAATTGGTACTTGTAATCGCGCTTAATAAGATAATTAATAATCTTGTTTAGGGTTAATATGATTATAATTCAAGTGATAGCCAATAATAGTTTTATTTGTGCATTATATTCAACCAACATAGATTAAACAGGTTTAGGGTAAACCTATTGATTGCATGTTAGTCAGAAAGCGCACATGAATACGATCTGAATAAAGTAGAGGCCTATTATTAGGGCAGGTTCAATCTCTTTTAGGTTGAATTTGTACCTTCATCCCCGAACCCTATTTGGTTCAAGACCTTATGGAGTTGACGATCTCTTGGATCGTTAAGGGGTGTAACCTTCACCTCGTGAACGGTTTACAAGTTCCTAAAAAACTTGTTGGCGACTCTTTTCCTCTATCTTCTATCCCTTTGGATGCCACAGTACTTTATTGTATGATCACAGTGGGGTTCAAGCTAAGGGATAATGCTTGAAATATTCCCTACAGTTTTTGGCGACTCCGCTGGGGAGGATTTCTATTTTAATTCCTAAAATTTATTTCGGCATTGATTTAGAATGAGTGGATGAGACTCGAAACGTTCTAAGTATTTCATGTGCGTAATTTTGATTAACATTATTGTCATATGCATAAAAAAGATCTCATTAGAAAGACCATCCGTAATGAGTAAAAACATAGGATTTTACACGTAGGAAATTTGAGAAATATCTTTCACAACTAGGATCGAAATAACACTGCGCGAAACTGGAAAATTTTATCAAGCACAGAAAGCTGCTGAGGCATGTAGGAATTAGTGTCAGCGAACAGAATATTAGCGCCAAACTTTTAGCTGTAGCGCCAGACGATAGTTCTGTCGCCAGGCGCTACAGCTAAAACCTGGCGCCAATCTCTGTTTGCTGGCGCCAAATTCTTCCAATACCGAGCCAGAAATATGCGTTCTAATTTCGACCAGTTTTTCGCATTGTTTGCTCGATCCTACTTCCTGATTGAGTTTTTCTCATTTTTTTTGAAACCCATATGTGTTCTACATATGGACATAGCCCTCTGGGAATTCATGCTCCATCTACCTAATTGAACGCTCTGAGCAACAAAGGGTACATCGGAGATTGTTGAATTCACCAAACCATGGAAGCGAGTTTTTTCTAAAAACTCGCGGTGTCCCATCCACTCGCACCAACCCTTCACGGTTAGGCTTCCGCGCGGTGCATTCGGACAATTAACCATGGATCCTCTATTGACTAAACCATATCCCGAACTTTAGAGAACTAGAGCCATGGTTAGGTTGCAAACTCATTGCATCATATCGTTCCTACGTGACTAATTGTGCATTATTTGTTGTGCATATACTATGTTTTTCTTAACCGTTTGTTTGACTTGTGTTGAGATTAAATAAATTAATGACTTAAAGAACTTTGCCTAATTAATTAATTAATTAATTTGAGTAAATAAAGTCTAATATTTTAATCAGAATTGACCTAGTTTGACTTTAGGCATACCCTGTTGATTAATAACACCGAAAACAGTTCTAGACTGAAGCTTCAGCAATGGCGCCAAAGTCTGAACTATAGCGCCACTCTGTGGAGTGTGGCGCTTGGCGACAGTTCTGTCGTCTGGCGCTATACTACAAAGAGAGGCGCCAGTCCTGTCGTTTTGACGACAGTTCGGATTATTGATCGAGTCATCACCTAGTGTCTAATTAACCAGTTTGCTATTTAATTCGGTTAAATCTCGCTGTCAATAATACTTTGTTAAGTCATTAATTGAGTTTAGGCACTAAGTCCCATGGTCTTACACAAGAGTCTTAACATGTCACTTACACTCAACGCACACATCAATACACACACTTTGACCATGTCTAAGAGAGTCTTGTATGCGCATTTTTTCCATCATTTTTTTTAGGGGGGTAAGTCGGATATTAATCCTCCAATTTAAAAACTTTACTTAGTTCCCTAAAAGTATATACATTATTTTTGCCAAAAAATATGCACCCATTTTTTTATTTTTATTTTTTTCCTCTGTAAATTCAAGTCGATTCGAGTCAAGTAATTAAAACACAAAGTGGTTTAAATTATAGCGCGTGGTCAAGAAAGGAAGGACGTTTAATCAAAGACAACCTTTTCGTACAAGTCCAACTTTCGACGAACCCATAGCTCGTAAGAGGAAAGCTAGGACAATAATGGCAACACAAGAAGAAGTCTATGAGCTTAGGAACCAACTGGTTACCGTGACTGAGGCACTGAAGCTCCTAACACTTAAGATCAATGATCCCGTGAAGCAACAACAGATGGACCTCATGCAAGAAAGTCTAAGCAAGCTATCTAGCGACTACAAGTTTCAAGGGATTAGTTCACAAGGGGTCTCGGTGGACAAAGATCTTCTTCCGCAGAAGTTCAATGCCAACGACATCCCAAAATTCAAAGCAACCGATAACCCTTATTTTCATTTAAGAGCCTTCGAGACAATAATGAGTATTAAGGGTATCAATAAAAAGGTGTTCCCCTCTCTGTTCTCACTATCTCTCGAGACCTTTTGCCAACAATGGTTCTTTTCTCTCGAGAAAGAAAAGACCTCCACCTGGGAGTCCATAGCAAACGCTTTCGTTGATAGATACAAATGCAACATTCAAGTTGAGATTGACCGTAGGGAGCTTGAAATCCTCAAGCAGAAAGAGAACGAAGGCTTCACCTCTTTCTTTAACAAATGAAGAGAAACCTCAGCTAAGATGATCGAGGTGCCGAGTGAAAAAGAGTCTGTGAGGTTATTCATCAAAAACCTTCAAGAAAAATATTCCGAACATCTCAAGTATTAAAATAATCTCCATACATTCAAGGATGTCTACGACATTGGGATCAATATTGAAGATGACCTGGCTAAGTTAAAAGCTGCCAGTAATAACTCCAACAGTGGCTGGAAAGGAAAGAAGAACGACAATCCTTCTTCTTCCAAAACCACCCACTAAAACAACGTTAGCACTTTTAACCTAGGGGATGTCCTTGCTATGAATAATCAAGGACAAAAGAAACCATTTAGGAGGAACTTTACTCCTATTGGCATGAGTTATGACACCGCATTTGATCGATTAAATGCAAAAGGTCTTATAACTCCCATTGGACCATTTGGGGACCCTCCAGTCGAAAAGAGGTCGGCTAATTGGAACCCCAATGCACACTGCAAGTACCACCAAGGTAGGGTCCATCTCACCGAAAACTGTTGGAAGCTTAAGGAAGCTATCCAAGACTTAATCGACAACAACAAGCTGCCATTAACCCCTGCCAGTAAGAAGCCAAGTATTGTTAATGCGCCTCTCGCTCATTCCTTGGCTATCTCTGATGAGGAAAACGAGGTAGACCCCTCGTCTCTCATTAAACCTGTCAAAGAAATCCATGCCATCGAAGAAGATGAGGAGATCTTCTTCGACGCCATGGATATCCTTCCAGAACCAGCAAGTAAAGAGGACATATAATCCCTCACACTATCCATGATGGAAGGATCTTATTTGCTATGCGAAACTCTCAAGGCTATAAAGGAACTTCAGAAGAAATATGACGAGGATCCACTCCTGAAAGGTGAACCTAAGAGAGAATTCACACCTATGGGAACGACTTATGAGGCAAAGCGTTTTCCTCTACAAGTCACCGAAAAACCCAAGAAGAGTAATAGACTCTACACTCCAATTGGGATCCCATATGTACAAATGTTCGAAATGCTCTCCGAGAGTGGCGAGATCAAACCTCTCGAACAAAGACCATTAGAATCATTGAGAAGGACAGATAGATATTACTGCCAGTATCATCAATTAGGGGGTCACACCATCGAAAACTGTTTAAAATTTAAGGATTTAATTCTGAAAATGATTGATGAAAAGAAACTAGTCCAAGTTCCACAAGAAGAGGATGCAAATATTAATGGAGTTTGGGACAGTGATGAAGAAGACGTCTACTTAAAAGACATAGTAGGATCTCCACCTTCAGTGTCATACGCCATGGATGACTTTTGGGCTGAAGAAGACTCATCAATAGACGTCCTCACAAGATCCGGGGGAATGCAACCTCTCGTTTCAACACAACCCATGCCAACCACACAGCAAGTTCCCATACCTATCATTGAAGACAATGATATCGTTAAGCAATTTAAGAAAACAAAAGTTGAAATGAACGTATGGAAACTTTTGGCAACATCCCGAGAACATAGGTTTGCTGTAATGAATGCCTTGGACAAAATAGGGATAGATTCTGACACCACTCCTGAGGGGTTGGCTAACTTCCTCACGAGTGAGCTTCCTAGTCCAATCAATTTGATCACCTTTTCTGACAAGGATTTACCTCCAGAAGGTGACAAACATTACAAAGCATTAAACCTCACGGTAGTTTGCAAGAGAATGAACGTCCCTATGACTCTTGTAGACAATGGATCTACCATCAACGTCTGTCCACTTAGAACTGCGAGGATGCTAGGCAAAAGGGATGAAGATTTAACTCCGTCTACACAAGGAATAAGGGCCTACGATAACACTCGTCGTCAAGCTCTTGGTAAAATTACCATGAATTTAACGGCGAGAGCAATAGAACATGCTACTAATTTCCAAGTAGTAGACATTAAAGCTTCATTCAATCTACTGTTGGGACGCCCTTGGCTTCATGACCTAAAGGCCGTCCCCTCATCTCTCCACCAACAAGTAAAAGCTATAGTTGGGGGAATTCCTATCACCATCGGTGCTTCACCTATGAGGATCAAGTCCATAGAAAACCCAATAATTAACGTGGAGCACGACCAGGATGATGATGATTTATGGGGCTTTAACAAAGAGGTCTCCTTAATCCAGGAGGATTAAAGGACCCCTCTTTGCCATGACCCCCATTCCAACATGATTGTAAATGCTATTCTGAAGAAACAAGGACATTCCTGGGATGACCCTAGGAAAGAAGAAGGGAATAGAAAAACCGCTGGAATCACCTGGCCTCCCTAAGTTAGACACTTTCGGACTTGGTTTCGATCCGACTCGTAAAGATCTCAAGCGAGCCCAGGAAAAATCAAAGGCACGTAGAGACGGTCGCACTCAAAAGAAGGCAATCCCAACGGATCAATACCCTCTCACACTTAATGGTCAATTTATAAAAGAAGGAGAGGACTATCCATGCCATGAATTTCCCGAGCCATTTGTTGTAAACGGCATAAGGCAACCGGGATTTGAGATTTTCTTGGATTGTTATTTCACAGATGAAATCCCAACTCCTATCCATAAGGAGAAAGCACCTCCATGCTTTGACTTAAACGTCATGGGATTATTATTTGGGAGAGAAAAGAATGAGCCAACTTACAAAGAGGATAACTCCTCACTCATTCAAACAATCCTACAAAGGGAAAGCTTCGATCCCTCGAAACTAATCACTCCAGTGGAAGGATCACCACACGGGTGGCGCAAGACTGTCAAGGTGACTACTCCAAGTGGAAGGAAGATATCAATCACGACAGGGCAATGACCAATGTTTGAAGAGTCGTTTGAGTCAGAGTCAGAGTCTCTCCCTATAGAGTCATCTAAGTCTTTAGTAGTAGCACCTTCCCCCTCTATCTCTTCTCCTAGAAAAGTTAGTGATCAAGTCCCTGAGGACATATCACTCTTTGATGTAATGATCTCATAGTACAATAATATTTCTTCTTCTCCTAATTTCTTGTGTTCTTCTCTAACCCAAGATGACGAACATTGCTTAACTAACAATGAAAAAGACAAAGAACTTATTAAAGCAATGGAAACACTCGAAAAGAAAACACCGGTAATTGAAGAAACTGAGACGGTTGACATCTCAAATGATTCAACCAATAAAAGAGAAGTTAAAATCGGACTAACACTTAATGAACAAGAAAGAACCGATTTAATTAACTTACTTAAAGAATTTATCGATGTATTTGCTTAGTCATACGAAGATATGCCAGGCATTAATAGAAAAATAGCTCAACACACCATACCACTAATTCCAGGAATGAAACCTGTAAAACAAAAGTTACGTCGAATGAAACCCGACGTAGCTCTTAAAATAAAAGAAGAGGTCCAAAAACAAATAACTACAAGTTTCATCAGGGTATCTAAATACCCCGAATGAGTCACCAACGTCGTCCCAGTTCCGAAAAAAGATGGAAGGGTAAGAATGTGTGTCGACTATCGAGATCTAAATAAGGCAAGTCCAAAGGACGACTTCCCTTTACCACACATCGATATTCTAGTAGATAACACGGCAAATCACGCACTTCTCTCGTTCATAGACGGATACGCAGGTTACAATCAGATTCTCATGGCAGAAGAAGACATGGAGAAAACAACTTTCATAACACCATGGGGCACTTATTGCTACACGGTAATGTCATTCGGGTTAAAAAACGCGGGTGCTACTTACCAACGTGCAGCAACTGCCTTACTCCATGACATGATGCATAAAGAAGTCAAAGTATATGTCAACGACATGATTAAAAAATCAAAAGACCGTCCAGGGCATCAAGTAGCCTGAAGGAAATTTTTCAAAAGGCTAAGAAAATACAATATGAGGTTGAACCCATCTAAGTGTGCTTTTGGAGTCACCTCAGGCAAGCTTTTGGGTTATGTCATAAGCTCTAGAGGAATAAAGATAGACCCAGCCAAGATCAAAGCAATCATGTCAATGCCACCACCCAAAATCGAGAAACAGATTCGAGGATTTATTGGCCGGTTGCAATACATAAGTAGGTTCATATCAAAATTGACGACGATATGTGAACCAATCTTCAAAAAGCTTAAGAAGAATGTACCAGTGATAAGGGATGACGAGTGTCAATTAGCCTTTGAAAAGATCAAAGCCTATCTCGCAAATCCTCCAGTATTAGCACTAGCACTTCCGGAATACCTCTTAGGTTGTATTTGACGGTTACCAAAGAGACAATGGGGGTTATACTAGCACAAGAAGTAGAAGGCAAAGAAAACACAATCTACTATTTAAGCAAGAAAATGCTCGAATATGAAGCACGCTATACACCACTTGAGAAATTGTGCCTCGCCTCGGTGTGGGCCACAACCAAGCTAAGATATTACATGATAGTGCATACCGTCTTTGTAGTCTCCCGATTAGATCCACTCAAATATCTATTCGAGAAATCTACACTCAATGGACGCATATCGAGATGGATAGTCAATTTAGCCCAGTTTGATGTAAGGTTTATGCCACAAAAAGCTATCAAAGGATTTTTGGTTTCAGACTTTCTAGCGGACTTTCCAATAGAAGACTCGACGCCAATACAAGACAATGAATTTCCAGATGAAGACTTTATGGTCACTGAAGATGATACTTGGACCTTATACTTCGACGGAGCCTCAAACCAAAAGGGATGTGGCGTTGGAGTATTACTAGTATCACCTAAAGAAGAGCATCTTCCAATCTCCATAAAGCTTGATTTCGACGTTACCAACAACGCTGCTAAATACGAAGCATGCGTGGTAGGCCTTGAAACAGCTTTGGCATTGGGAGTAAAAAAGTTACGAATATTCGGAGACTCTTCATTAACATCAATCAAATATCCAAAAGGTGGAAAGTAAGGAGTGAAAGTCTAGCCCCTTACCAAACCTATCTGGAAACTCTTACTAATCAATTAGAGAAGATAGAATACACATATCTACCTAGAGAAGAAAATCAATTTGCTGATGCCTTGGCAAGACTAGCCTTGATGGTTAGAATCCCCACGGAAATCAAGCAAATGCCTCTAACTATAGAAAAAAGGCACAAAACAGCATACATCCAGGCTATAGAAGATGACGAAGTAGTCCAAGACGAAGAAGAAGAAGAACCGTGGTACACGGATATACTCAATTATGTCACCAAAGGAGAATACCCTCCTCATGCTGACAAAAGAGAAAAACGAGCATTAAGACTCTTGGCTACCCAATATGTACTCATAGACAACGAGCTACATAAAAGGGTACCTAAGGAACGAGCTCTCTTATGTGTAGAAAAAAAGGATGCACAAAGAGCAATGAGGATAGTCCACGAAGGAATCTGTGGCACTCACATAAATGGCAAAATGTTAGTCCAAAAGATAACGCGAGAAGGATATTATTAGACTACAATGAATAGGGATTGCCATCAATATGTAAAAAGATGCCCTAAGTGCCAATCTATGCCAATTTACAACATGTTCCTCCATCCTTACTCTACACCTACACGTCACCATGGCCATTATCTACATGGGGAATTGACATCATCGGCAAAATCACTCCCCCAGGAACAGGAGGCCACAAATATATCCTAGTAGCAATTGATTACTTCACAAAGTGGGTTGAAGCGCAATCATACGCAAAACTCACTGCAAAACATGTAGCACTCTTCATCGAGAGAAATATTATTTGTCGATACGGAGTCCCACATGAAATGATAAGTGACAATGGAACTCACTTTCAAGCCGAATGTGAAGAATTGTTACAAAAATATGGCATTCAACATCATCATTCTTCCCCTTATATGCCTCAAGCAAATGGAGCAGTCGAGGCAGCTAATAAAAATCTAAAGACTATCATCGAGAAAATGACGGAAAATTATAAGGATTGGCCTGACAAACTTCACTTTGCATTATGGGGTTATCGCACGTCAATTCGCACATCAACAGGGAATACGTCATTTTCCTTGGTATATGGAATGGATGACGTACAACATGTTGAACTAGAAATTCCATCTCTACGCATTGCATTAGAGAGCAAACTCGATGAAGTTGAATGGACTAATTCTACTCGACGAAAAACGACTAGAAGATCTACATCACACTCAGTGTTACGAAACTCGTATGGCTAGGCATTTTAATAAGAAGGTCAAGACAAGAAACATCAAAGTAGGAAACTTGGTGCTAAAAGCATTAAGGAAAAATGTTTTAGATCCAAGGGGAAAATTTAGACCTAATTGGTCTGGACCCTACATTGTCAAAACAATCCTGTTAGGAGGCGCAGCAAAATTAACAGATATGGATGGCAATGAGTTCTCGAACATGACAAATCTTGACCAACTTAAGAAATACTACCCATAATTACTTGAGTAGAATACTCAAGAGAGCTACGTTTGGCATGATTCCTTAAGAAAGGATACGTAGGCAACCCTTTAAGGGTGCGGCCACTTTTTTTTTAAACCTCGCATCCCAGAAATAATTTAAAATTCGACAGAATATCGGCGTCGCAGAAAAAACTCTGGCGCCAGCCGATGACCGTTAGCGCCAGACGACGACGTCCGTCGCCTGACGCCAGACTGCCGTGGCCGGCGCCAGTCTCGAAATCGTGACGCCAATTCACAATTAAAATCCTGGGGAACATTTCGGTGTTTTTCGAAAAAATTTTGACTTCCGTACTCAAAAAATTTCTGGAAAATTAATTTTTTTCGGTTTTCATTGCTTTAATAAAATAAATTTAAAGTAAATAATTTAATTAAAAGTTGAAATTTCATTAATAAAATAAATTACATTATTGATGGAATTTAAATAAAGCTGAAATAAATTAACTTTAAATAAAAAAAATAATAAACTAAGTCTAAAAATTGGAAATTAAGCAATGCTCTTAATCTTTTTTCTCTTTCTTAGCCCTTTTCTAATTTTGGTCTTCTTCCTCCTCCTCATCCATAACCTTAGCTAGTAGGCATTCTTTAGAGGACCTACATTCAATCTTGGAGTAGATAGTTTCCCCTTCAGCTAGGACTCCATGCTTCTTTTCTACCCAAGCTTTCTTTTCTGTGACGTCAGCTTTCCTTTTTCCCTTATCTTTTGTAGTACTCTTCTTCCTAGGCATTGTAGGTGTTTTGAATTCAATTCTTTCACCTAAGCGTTCCTTAACAGGAACCACCTTGTCACCTAGACGACTCTTCACATCAGTTTTACCCTAATTTTTCTTTAAGTCCTTTGAAGGTTTCTTCATCAGCCACTTTTTCACATCATTGGGCAAGGAAGGAGGAACCTTTTGGGTAATTACTTCCCATAAAGGTCTGGCGCTCCAATAAGCATCAAATTTGTCTACTTCCTGGGAGACAGGGAACTCGTAGGGAGGACGAAGATCTCCGGAAGGAATAGTCTGAAGTAGGTCGTATTGTCTTTTTACCCTGCAGGGATAGTAATAAGTCATACAGGACAAGCTTGGAAGATGGCAGAATGGTTGCTTGTTCACACCAACCATCCTTTCTATTTTCCACCAAGGGATGACCCACTTGATGGAAAAGTTGCAGGATTCGAAGACCCTCTTCCACTCATGGCGCCCCATCTTAGAGAAGAATTTCTTCCTCCTCACGAAACAATTTGGAGTGTACTTCTCAATGTTGTCTAGAGGGCTAATTAACTCCAGCCTTTCCATTAGCCACATCTGTAAAAAAAAAAAAATTACAATGAGAATAAATTATTATTACTATACAAAAATATATTTTTGATTTCTATAATTAAAAATATTATTTTTCTACTTGTAATAAAATTGGAGAGCCCCAAAAAGGTGCTTTTGGGTTCCTCTTTAATTCACCTAGACTAATCATAGTCTCTCCAACTATTAAAGGCATTGGATTTCTCCCTGATTCAATTTGTTCTAATACGGTGGTTATAATTGATTGACCGTCATTATTTTTACCACTAGCAAGAAAAAATTGATTAAGCATACAAAATAAGAAAGCCCTTCTTCTATAAACATGAAAAGATTCGGAGTAAGGTTTATCAAAATAATGGCGAGCAAATTCTTTCAAATTAACTATGTTCCCATCTACTATTTTTGATAAATTCCTTTCCTTTAAATTGAAGAAGCGTTCAAAATCCTTATAATAATATGCATCTATTCTAGGGATTACTACAAGATCTATTGCAGGGAAACCTAAAATAGCACCAAATTCTTCTGGCAAAGGCTAATTTCATCATACCCTATTCTAAAGCAATGAGTATCTATATCCCAAAATTATAGAGCGGTGTGAATAAAATCTTAGTCAAGATCTACCCCTTTGATACCATAAATACCCCCCAGGTGAAACACATCTAATTCTTTTCTTTCTTTTGCATTAAGGGACCGACACCATTCATGGGTGTAATTGGTAAAATTTTTGGTGACTAGAGACATGATATTATTTTTCTAAAAGCTAAGAAATATTTTATCTGCTAAAATTATAAAAAGAATCGGCTGGGCAAGGGGCTATTTATGCACGAAATCGGAGCAGTTTTAATCTGGGAAGGATACGGAGTCAGCGCTATTTAGCGCCAGACGCTACTATTGGCGCCTGACGCCAGAGCCTAGCGCCAAACGCTAAGTGTGGCGCCTGGCGCTACACCAAAACGCATGGCGCCAGCTGGCGCCAATTTGCCTCGTCGTACGCGCTTTCTAAAAACCGCGTTTTTAACTTAATTCGAGTCTGATAATGACTTAACGGCTTCCTTATCTTTTTCTAAATATTCATTTATTCCTTTTTTTAATTAATATAGCTATTATATTAATTATATTATTTTTTGGATTTTATTTAGACTAAATTCCAAGTTTTTATAAATCCAATATTTTATTTGGCATTTCCTTTTTTCATTTTTTTCTTTTTGGGGGAGAAAGTCGGATACCCTCCATCAATAATAAAAATGACGGAATTTTTGCGCAAAATTATTTGTCACATTTCCTTGCACACACAAACATGCACATAATAATAAATAATTAAAAAAAAAACAACATGATAAATAAAATAAACTCATAATAGTATGTATATACAAATATGTCAAAAAAATGAGTCTAACTAAAGGCAAAGTTCAATACAATGTCAAATAAATAAATATAAATCACGGTAACAAACTACGGCGCCGGGGGACGTAAACCCATCATCGCATAAAACTCTGCCGTACGAGGAGTAACCTCTCCACCAGCTCCGGCTCCAGCTCCGGCATCAGCTCCAATCTCCTTAGGAGGAGGAAAGCTCAACGTAGGACCAGTCCACCCGAGATCAACCTGAGGCTGAGGCTGCAGAGGCTGCTGCGATGACGAGCCAACTTCTTACATCCCACCACCTCCAAGAGCCGAGGTAGCCTCTCCCTAGCCTACCAGCGCAGCATGTGCACCCTTAGAGGAAGAACCTGAGCCCTCTACTACCTTAGTACGGGCAGCCTCAGAACGACCGCCCCTACCTCCCGAAGTAGTGCGGCGACGCCTCGAGCTATACCTCGCCGGATCCCTCTGCACCTCAGGTCTCGTGCGGGTACGAGAAGGAATGGGCTGACCCTGCAAAAGAAATTAAAATCAGAAACAGGAAAAATCGAAGTGGTAATGCAAAATACATGAAGGCAAGACTACCTAATGAACGGCGTCGTCCCGACGGCAGGTAGCCACGTTCCTCATCCGGACAAGCTGGCTTTGGAAGGCGTTTATGCATTGTGCCATCGCCTAAACCACCTCGCGCGAGAACTGTCAAAGAAATAAGTCAGTAAATATGCATAACATATATGAACAAGAAGTAGCAAACAAACAAGCTTACCTGAGTCTGAGGCGAGAAATCAACCGCTCCACAAAGCGCTCGTCCTCAGGAGCCGTAGGAATCATCTCCTCAATCGGCCCATATGTCCCCTAATAGTGGGTAGACATACGGGGTGGCACGAACTCAGCAACGTCGTTCTGACAAGGCAAAACAAAGTCAGCAAAGCATCACTTGGGGGCTACTTAACGAAAGGTAAAAGCTGAAAAATCGTACCGCCACATCCTCAGCCGGTACAGGAACTGGAGCTAACAACGACAGTAGCTCCTCTGCATAGCATCGCCCAAGGATCGTGTAAGATCGCCAAGGGGTACCAGCTCCCTCTAACATGCTCAACAACCTCGCGGCGTTAAACATGTGGCGTGGTGGAGGAGCAGGAACGACAAAGGTATCGGAGGAATGTTGTCTAGCAACCCTCTCTTCGAGATATGAAATCGCTCCATAGGTCCCCAGGAAATAGCGACGCTCAACAGAATACTGCGCGGCTAACCTTAGGACTGCCAGGTCGACCCACGGTCGGTACAACACCTCAGGCTCCTGCAAAGAGCGTCAATCAAGCGATAGTCTATCTAAGGCATCACAAAATGTCAAATAAGAAAGGAATCATATTGAGATGAGCCAATCTCGGACATATGAAGTAGACATCCCCACACGGCGGCTGCCTCAGATCTACAAGAGGCTAAAGTTGTCAGTAAATGCTACCTAAAATGTGGAGCTAAACTTTATAGGTAAGAAGGTTTACCTCTACGACCCTCCAAAAGCTGGACAAAGCAACATTCGTCCCAAAGGACCGATGTCGACACAAGTCCCTCAGCGCTCGAATGAAATCAGCATAGGCCAAGCTGGCCCAGTCATAAGTCTCGATCCGGTGTAGATTGCGGACGGCAGGAAGGTAGTAAAGCAGTGCCCTACTACCCTTGTCAGGGGAGAACGTCCCTGACAACAAAATGAGTGCAAAGATGCGCACCCGCTGCTCTCGGGTGGTCGCACCATCGTCCAAAGCCGCTGCTAGATTTGAGCGACAAATCCCCCTAGCGCTGAACTGAGACGACTCTACCTCAGCTCGAGCCCGAATAGCAATCGGACCCAACAACTCCTCGACCTCAGGGGAAAAGACGTCGATCCCGCTGTCGAACGGCAGTGGCACGGAACTAAACTCCAGTCCTGTGATGAGACTGAAGTCGGAAGGAGTGACCATCATCTCACCCCAGGGAAAGTGGAAAGTGTTGGTGGTGTCCCAAAAGAACTCCACCAGAGCACGAACTACATGGTGACCCCCGCAGGAGGCAACCATTGCCTCGGAGGTCTCGTACAGCGCAGTAAGACCGCAAGACTCCCATAGAAGTCTCGTCTGATCATCTCTAGCGATGTACATCTTGTACAGATCGCCCAAGCCATCACAACCGGAACCATGACAGCGCATCCTCCCAACAGTGATGCCCCGTATCATCCTCTCAGAAATGTGGTGGACGGGAAAAAAGTACAAGGTCCGCTCATCCCACTCGGGAGTCGACCAAGCAAAGTGGACGGCTCGACATCGTCCTCTACAGGCTCATGCTCCCGTCGAACGTCTCGGGACCGTGAACCGGAACCTCGCTGTCTATCCATGCCACATTGTGCAAAATTATCATAAATTAAGGTTCTATAGTATCTAAAGTTTGCCTAGCCGCATGATACTATGTTCGCAAAAAAAAACAGAGTACGTAGTACTAAAACAGAGCACAAATTCAAATTGAGCATACACGGCATTTTTAAAGCAATCAAACCATTTCTTGGAATACTATAGTAATTATTGTGATAAATTGGACAATAATTGCTAGCAAAAACATCAAGAACGAGCCACATTGCATTGCCGACCTTAAGAGGTTCAACAATGGAAATTTGTTCATTTCTTCACCAAATTGAGTCAAACAAGTCTCAAATTACTTCCAATGCAATATATAAACATAATCAAGCAATTTCATGGCATAAAATTTGACAAACAAAGAGAATTAAGCATTCTAAGTTTCGAATTTTCTTGAAATTCAAGAATAAACACATGAAAAATTCATTAAAACCAGTGTGAGTTTGAAGAAAACTTACATAGATCGGGAAAATGGATGAAATAAGCTTTGATTTGAAACAAATTTGAGCGAATTTGGTTGAGAAACGAGCAAGAACGAAGCAAATGAAGTTTTGAGATTTTTCGAAGCCGAAACGCGACGAGCAGCAACGGAAATGAGGAAGAGAAGGGTATTTAAGGAAAACCCGACTCTAGCGCCAAGCGCCAGACCTTGGCGTCAACAGATAGGCTTGGCGCCTGGCGCTAGCTCCAGCGTCTGGCGCTACAGCCAGTTGTGTGGCGCTGATGTTATTTCAGCGGCGCCAGAACATTCAGCCCCTCAGTACGGTTGTTCCAACCTTTTTGCAATATATTTTGGGTTCCTTGGTACACCAGTTAGCCCCTCTAAGCAATTTGACACGATTTTTAGTAACCGGCTTGATTGCATAAAGTGATCGAGCTGATGAAAGATCGTCTCACTTAGCTTAAAGCGCTTAAGCATTGGCTCATCGCAAAAAGCACCGACATACTGGTTCATTTGCAAAAGGCATCGACATACAGGTTAAAAGCAGCAAAAGCGCCGACGTACAGGCTTAACGGAAACAAAGTTCAAGCGAGCTTTTAAAGATCGACAAGCAGAGATCTTCGGTAATTTCCTTGGAAAATTATCACAACAAATGAGGATAGCTTCAAGCGAGGATATCTTCGACAGCGTTCCCTACACTGTGGAGAGTTGTCAAAAACTACTGAAGGTGATTTCAAGCGAAGTTGTCTTCGATCATGTTCCCCTAGACGTGGAAGATGGTCACAAAGCGGAAGAGGGTTGTTTCAAGCGAAGCAATCTTCGATAGTGTTCCCTGGTTTGTGGAATATTATCGAAGCGGAAGAAGATCGTTTCAAGCGAAACAATCTTCTATATTGAAAGCAGTTACAAGCGTAGCGGTTTTCAAGCGGGATGGCATTCTCTTGGCAGGAGGTCATCAAAACAGTAATACAAGAGCAAATCGGTTACTTTCAGAGACGTGTGCTCGACGGTGCAAGATACGCGTTTCTTAACTCTTTTATCTGTTTAACTAATGCTAGTTTGCAGGTATTGGCGTTACAAGAGTGATTTAGGATCGCAAAACCTTCTGAATCATTCTCCATCCCTATCGATACTTTAACTTTTGTTTTCGAAACTTGCGTTTCTCCAAACTCAGTCAAAGTGGAGGCTTCTGTAGACACCCATTTGTGTCTCCCCAAAAACAAACCCATTGATGAGTACCTTTCACGTAGAATCATAATCGAATGAAGTGAAAGTGTGGAAAGTTTAGTGTTGCGGATAGTTTTAATTTCTTTTCTCTTCTCTCTGTTTTTGAAAACCTATTTTAAATAAACAGGCAATCCAGTTTTGTTGTTCCATGATATGGGTCCAATAATAGTGTAGTTGGATAAGGCTTGAAAAGAGCTTACCAACGATATATTATAAGCCCAATTCCAATGAATATTGAGCAAGTTATGACCAAATTACTGAACTGGGCCCGGTTTGAGCCTTATATGCAGCCCAATGATCTAGAGGAGGGCCTAATATAGATTTATCATTCCTAATGCAATTAGGAATGGTTTTCGTCTTCTAGATTCTTCTAGAAGGTTCTTTTCATTCCTAATTCAATTAGCATTGATAGATTGACTTTTGTTGACTTTTTAGAGTTTTAATCAGAATCAAAGAACTTTTTTTGAGGAAAATACGATTTTATCCTCCTGTACGGTCTATCTGATTTTTAGAAAACGCGTGAATTTCTGAGTCAGCGCCAAACGCCAGCTGTAGCACCTGACGCTACGCTTGGCGCCTGGCGCTAGCCTTAGCGTCTAGCGCTAAGGTCAGCGTTTGGCGCTAATCTGGCTTTTTGCGTCAGAACTCTGTTTTTGATGTTTTATCTTTTTGGCTGATTTTCTCTATAAATAGCCTCCTAAAAACTCCGTTTTCATTCATCAACTCTCATCAAGATTTTCTTGATTACTCTCTCTCTTCCTTTTCTAAACTAGCCTTCTCTCAAATAAAAAAATTTCGCATTCATTAGATTTAGAAACACCTAGCCATATTCGAAGTTGCCTTCGCCCTAGACGTGAAAGGTTTAATTTCTGAGGGTTTGGTCCCAAATCTCTTTTTCAATTATTTAATTGTTTTATTTATTATTTTCCTTGAAGTTACTAACGTGTGTATTTTGTTATTAGAAAGAGGTACGAGGCATCTAAGTAAGTACTTTAATGGTTTTTATTAATGTTATGATATAGAGTTCATGCTTAGATTGTTATTTTGATTCCTAGTATCATGTCTAGGGTATAATGTCGATTATGATTTCTATGATGCTTCCTATTTTCTTTCCTAATATCTAAGATTGTTAGTATCATGTTAGGGTTAAAGCTTTGATTTTTATTGTTTAGTAACATGCTAGGGTTTGTTATTAATCATGTGAGTATCATGCCTAGGATCTTGCTATTAATATGTTTTAACGTTGATATGATTATTTTAAGTATGATTATAATTGTTATAATTTATGATGATTTTTCTAATTATTATTATTATGATTATGACGATTGTTATGATTATTTATTGTTATTATGATGTTGCTTGATATTTATTGTTATTGCTTGATCACGCCTTTTATGCATGTTTAAAGGGAATTGGTACTTGTAATCGCGCTTAATAAGATAATTAATAATCTTGTTTAGGGTTAATATGATTATAATTCAAGTGATCGCCAATAATAGTTTTATTTGTGCATTATATTAAACCAACATAGATTAAACAGGTTCAGGGTAAACCTATTGATTACATTTTAGTCAGAAAGCGCACATGAATACGATCTGAATAAAGTAGAGGCCTATTATTAGGGCAGGTTCAATCTCTTTTAGGTTGGATTTGTACCTTCATCCCCGGACCCTATTTGGTTCAAGACCTTATGGAGTTGACGATCTCTTGGATCGTTAAGAGGTGTAACCTTCACCTCGTGAACGGTTTACAAGTTCCTAAAAAACTTGTTGGGGACTCTTTTGCTCTATTTTCTTTCCCTTTGGACGCCACCGTACTTTAGTGTATGATCACAGTGGGGTTCAAGCTAAGGGATAATGCTTGAAATATTCCCTACACCGAGTACCCCAAAAGCCGATGGAGAACTCGAAGACAAGGTTGGAACACCTTACTAATCTTAGCATATCGGGTCTCAAACTCACCACACCCGTAAATGACATCCCACCATGAATTTTGATCATACTCATTGTTGAAAAAGAGCTCGGGATCCAAAATATCCGAATTTGGATAAAAGTCAAGAGCCGCATTGAACTCTTCAAGAGAATGATCAAAATGGTTGTTGAAGATTTAAATCGAACTCGGTATTTTCCTTCCTTAACTACAACAAGATCCACCATAGCCAAAAACTCCAAAGTAGTTTGAATATAAGTAAGGAAGCTATGACTCACAAATGTTCCCATGCGAAGGTTGTGGAGCAATTCCCTTAGATATTGATCAATTCCCAACTTGATCATGTCCGGTTGGAAGTAATGTCGGGAAGGTTTTAGGGAACGGCTATCTTTTAGTTTGGTGAATCTTGCTTTTTGGATTGGGTCGGTGATTCGTAATTTGGGAATAGGGGTAGGTTGGTGAGGTTGCGAGGTAGAGGGGTAGGAGTGGGTTCTTTAATGGTTACGTTGGTCTTGCGTTTCTTGAGAAGGTTTTTTATGTGTTTAGACATGGCGATCCTCCGAAGATATTAACTCAAAAGTCCAATCACACTACACCACAAACACCACAAAAACACCAACCAACACTTCAAGATGCCTCAATGACACTCCTTTACCAATACCGCCAATCAACAACTTATTACCAAAATCGAACAATCTCAAAATTTCACAATCACCACCAATTCAAATCAACAATTGCTTCCCAATCAATCACCAATCACAATGAAACCAAAAAACCAATGTTGATTAAACCAATATCATATTACCAAACTACTAAAAATCCAACTTCACCAATTCTCAACAAATATGCTCAAATTAGTTACAAAATCAACAAACAACACAATGTGAGGCAATAACAATCAACAAACAACATAAATAATCATCTAAAATTCAATATAAATCATCAAAATCACCAAAATTCATACTACTACTATTCACAACCATGAACCATCTAATACTTGCAACTATATGATATAATAAGGCAATTAAGCGTAAGAGAAGATGATTATACCATACAAGGAGCACGATTGAACAAGTTTTAGCCATCAATTCTCTCAAAATCGAAAAACCCCAAATTGCTTCAACAATGGATGAGAGAGATTGGAGATTGAAATGGATGAAAGTAGTGTGATTTTTGTTGAATATGATGAATTTGTAGAAGGATTTCAATGATTTTTGAATGAATTTAGAAGATTTGATGATGATTTTTTTATGAAAGTAGGGTTAGGGTTGTGCGGTTTGTGAGTGAGTGAGAAGTGGTGCGACTACTGCAGGGATGCGCGCCCGCGCGGCCTGGCAGCTTGCCCGCACCACTATCGCGCGCGGCCGCGCCCTCCCCTGACGCGCCCACGCCAGTCAGGACTTCATTCTTCTTGCTTCTTTATTGCGTTCACCTGTGGGCTTTTCGCTCAATATCATCCCGGGGCTATTGAACCCACCAAATATGGCAGTTTCTAAACATGGTTATAGTGGGCTCAACATCCCAAAATAATGATAGCACCACAATGAACCCACCAAGTTCAAATTTTCTTCAAATTTTAGCACAATTTTCCATATCTTACCTCACTAAAATTTCTTACCCTTTTACCTTAAAATTTGATAAAATCGAATATGATCACATCAAAAATCGCAAAACACCTTCCCATTGCTCATGCTCATTTGAATTATTCCATCTCCATGAATTCACCCTATAAATCCAAAAGAAATACAACTGAAAGAAAGGAAAATAAAAGAAAATAAATTAAGAAAATAAAAATAAAAAGAAAAAGTTATAAATCTTTGGGTTGCCTCCCGGGAAGCGCTTGCTTATGGTCCTAAGCTTGACCCTTCCTCCAAATCATGGAGGGTCAAAGGATACCACCTTGTTCAAAGTGGCGGAAGGTACAATTTTCTCTTCAATTTTTAGCAACTCCTCATTGTTGCTTGATGAAACTTCATTTGCTTGAACTTCAAAAACAACTTTCTCATACTTTAACTTCAATCTCATTCGCTTCTTCCTAGAAGACCTTGCCTTCTTCTTGGCCTTGTTCCTTCTTGTAGACGGTTTAACACCATCCACTTCCATGGAAACTTCCTCCTCCTCTTGAGGACAAAGCTCAAACCAATGTGGAATGTCAGTTGCCTCTTCGTCCATAGCCTTTGAAAGCTCCTTTTTCTCTTCACTTACTTTCATGCAATCAAAAATCACAAGCACATCATCAAAAATCTCATGAACACCGTTAGTTGAAGAATTAATCACACCCACATTATCCAATGAACGAAGAGAATTATCATTCATGATTCCTTTCACAAAAGACAAGGATTCCTGCATCGATTTTAACTCAAAACTTTCTTTTTCATTACAAACTCTCAAAGTGATACGACCTCCCTTAACATTTATTAAAGCTCCCGAGGTAGCTAAGAATGATCTCCCTAAAATAATAGGAATATGGTCATCCTCTTCAATTTCTAGCACAATAAAATCTACGGGAATTGTAAAACCACCTATATTAAGGGGAACATCCTCAACTCTTTGTTTTGGGAACTTAATGGATCTATCAGCCAATTGCAAGGTCATGTTCGTAGGAAAAAGTTATCCTAGCTTAAACTTCTTAAACACCGAGTAAGGCATAATGCTAACACTAGCACCTATGTCACATAATACATTTTCAAACAACTTACTCTTGATTTTGCAAGGTATGGAGAAATTACCTGGATCTTTCATCTTCTTTGGTAGGTCATTGTGAATCAAGGCACTCAACACTCACCAAGTTATACCGAATCTATCTCATTGCACTCTCTTTTGTCACTCAAGATATCCTTAAGGAATTTGGAATATCTAGGCATTTGGATCATGGCTTCGGTGAGAGGGATAGAAAGATGGAACTCCTTCAACATGTCAAGGAATCTCCCAATTGTTCATCTAATTTGTTTCTCATAAACTTTTAGGGATATGGAAGGTCGGGTTTTCTCACTTCCTCTTGCACTCTCTCAACACTCTTCTTTTTCTCATGGACTTCCTCTTTGCTCACTCTCTTTGACACATCTTTCTCTTTTTCCTCACATGAATCACTCTTCTTCTCAGCCTCCTCACTACTTCTAGAAACTCTCTCTTCAAACATTTTTCCACTCCTTGTGGTGATAGAATAAACGGGTTTCTTAGGATCAACTCCTTGAGAAGGTAATGACGAAGGGCTAGAACAATCTTTCAAAGTGTTGGCTAGTTGAGTGATTTGGGTTTCAAGCATCTTGTTGTGTATCATCATCTCATTAAACTTCTTATCACTCACCGACATGTAAGTGTTCAAATCTTGGTTTGGTTTTTGATGATTTCCTCTAAGGTATTCTTGGAAAATGGGGGTTGAGCATAAGAATAATCACCATTGCCATGAGGTGAGCAAATCCGGGTAGGGGTCCCATTTGGTTGTTGTTTTGGAAATTTCCCCTATTTTGATTATTCCAATTACCTCGGCCTTGATTGTTGACTAAATTTTGGTGTTGGCCACCAAAACCATGAGATTGGGCTGAATTTCCATACCCTTGGCTTTGGTTTTGATTACTATAACCTTGATTGTTATAGTTACCTCGGAAACCTTGATTTCCTTGGTTCCTATAACCACCATTGTTGTAGTTATCAAAACCACCTTGTTAGTGAGTATTCCTATTCCCAAAATTCCTTGGACCATCAAATATTTGTCCATTATTATTATTGGAAACAAAATTCACTTGCTCACAATCATTGTTTTCAACATCATCACAACTTTCAAAAGCATTAGGATAATTAGAAGAGTCATGGTCATAAGACCCACAAACATCACAAAATACACAACCACTTGGCATATTACTTGAGGTAGAAGGAGGAGTAGAGTTAGAAGGCATACCTCTTCCTTTTATGCGGAGGGAAGACTTGGTGCAACCGAAGAGGCACTCTCTATATTGGCTTTTATCAATGTCATCTCCTTCCCCAAATTTAAGATTTGGGAAGACAAGTTATTGATTGCATTGAGATGATCAACCGAATAAACCGTTGAGCCACTCTTGCTTATAGACTCTCTCTCTCTCCCTTTTTGCCAATCCATGAAGTGACGAACTACATCCTCAAATATGTCAACAACCTCTTCTTCGGTCTTATTCATAATTGGGCCTCCGGCTCCGGCATCAAGACACAACTTCCCTTGGGGCTCAATCCTCCATAGAAAATTTGTATGATTTGGTAAGTCGGAATTCCATGATTAGGACATTCTCGTTGATACTCCTTGTATCTTTCCCAAGCCTCATACTAACTCTCACTAGGCTTTTGCTTGAAACTTTGGATTAGTGTTCTTGCCTCGGCGGTCTTCTTTTGAGGGTAGAAACGGGAAATAAACTCCTTAGTGACCTCATCTCAAGTTCTCAAGGAATTAGGTTTCACTTCCTTGTCTAATCATTCCAAAGCCCTTCCGATTAGGAAAAACGAAAATAGCTTGAGCCTTATGAATTCTTGAGAAACCCCATTAACCTTGATATTAAAATACTTCTCGAACTCTTTGACATGGTTTAGTGGGCTTTCATGCTTGGCACCACTAAATTGCCTTCGTTCAATCATTTCTATCATTGTCATCCTTATCTCAAAGTCATTGGCGGGAGTTGTTGGTGGAGCTATGCCACTCTCAAATTTATAAGTACCGGGAGTTCCCAACTCCTTCAAAGCAACTCTTGGATTAGCTCCCATGCTTCCTCGATCCTTCTCTTCTCTTTCTTGATGAATTTCCTCTCTTAGAGAGCTTGGACTTGAAGAACGATTAGCAACCCTTATCCTTGTTATTGTTCTCTTAATTTCTGGATCAAATGGCACTAGGTTCCTTCCTCTTATCCTATGCATACAAAAACTCAAAAGTAAATATCAATAGCACTGCTACAAATGTAGCCTAAAGAGAAAAATCTTTTTGTTTTTTTTTTTTTGAATTAGGTGAAATAGACTCAACAACAATAGCAAACAACTACGCCATTCCCTGACAACGGCACCATTTTGAACAAGGGTTGAGACTAGGTCGTTTGACTAATCTTCCCTAGGCCAAATAAAATTTATAATCACTCAACACACCTTTATAACTAGCATAAGAGTAAGTCGAGGGTCCAACCACTAGGAATGGGAGGTGAATGCTAATGCTAAATCTAAGCTATTTCGAAGAAGTGAAGAAAGGTTTGTATACTCTAAACAACTAAGGAAACGAGATTTAAACCAAATATATCAAACACTAGGGTTTAGGATCCACATATACATGCAATGGATACAACTAATTGGGATTGGAATTGACTAAGTCGAGTGTTACGAGGGAAAATCAATTAAGCAATCAAGAGAGTATGGTAGGCTAATCTCCTAGAGGTCAAACTAGCGCCAACTACGAGAGACTCTAGCCAGGAACTTCACAAACCAACTCAATCGACAAATGCAAGCCACAAATCAATTGTCTGTATCAATGTGAACTTACAATGCAATCTAGTGCAACAATCAAAGTTAGCTACTCTTCAATCAATCACACACATGCACTTAATCTATCAACCAATTTAATCACTACATCAACTCCATCAATTTCCCCCAATTTGCATCAATCCATTACTCATATATGCTTCACCATTCCTCTAGCAAGAAAACTACTCTCAATCCATGAAAATAAATATCAAAACTAAGCTAAACAACAAATTCATCATCATCATATTAATCAAACTAATTCAATCACAAATTCGATCAAACTTGAACAATCAACGAAACAATTGAAATCAAAAGGTAAATATTACATTAAAGTAAAAGAAATCCTTAAAAAAATTGCTTCAAATCAATGGAGAAAATGCTTAGAATCATCAATCTTCAATCATCACTCAAGAACTTCTCTCTATACAACCTAGAGTTTCTTTCTCTACAAAATGATCTAAAATTTATATTCTAATTCTCTTCTAAAAACTTTTCTTACTAAAAATAGAAGGAAAGTCTATATATAGTAAAACTAACAAAGAGAAATTAGTTATATCGTCCAAAATAGACCCGTACAGGCGCGGCCAACTACAAGGGGGAGCGCGGCCAGGCAAAACTGGGTACAAAACAGAGAAACTAAGAGGCGCACCCGCGCCCAGGAGAGGCGCGCCCGCGTCAGCAGGTCGCGCGGCCGAGCCATGGTCGCGCGCGCCCGCGCCTGGGAGTAGGGCAGCCTCCTTCACTTTCAACTTGCTCTTCCTCGTGCGCTCCACTTGATGATGTTGATGAACACGGAAGAACGTAGTCTCCAAATAGCCCCCACAGAGGGTTCAACACCAAGAATGGTGTACCCACCGCTTGCATGCACGAGCTAGAAGACTTGGACTATACACTCCATCAAACTTGAACTTCAAATGGTAGGCTAGAGGCATCTCAAACAAAGTAAAACTTGAAAGGAGACTCGAAAATCTTCGAATTATGATCATAACCTGAAAATTTAACAAAAACAAGCAAATAAAATAGAAAATAACAAAATAAACCAAGAAATGCATAAAAATAGAAATTCAACTAAGAAAATGCAAACTTAGGAAATAAAGAGTAAAACTAAGGAAAAACTAAAGAAAAGAGCTATAAAATAGCATGAATTCCACCCTAAAGAGAACCAAATGAGTGCCATAAATGACAATCATCATTTTTTGCTATAAGAATCGAGTAAAGGTCGATACGGGTGAATGTGACTCCATGACTTACTTCGTACCATCATCCTCGATCCTCCTTTTGTGGTTCCGAACCATATGGAGTTAGTAATCTCATGGATTATGAATGGGGTGTAACCTTCATGGGTCAATCATTGTTGCCTATCGTTGCCCTTAATCGTGGTTTCCTTAAATGATCCATGAACGGTTTAGAACTTCCTCAAAAACTTGTTGGCGGCTCCTTACTTTCCTTGTCCCCCTAATCGTATTATGTCAATTATTTCCACTTCCTATGAGTGCCAAGCATATTCACACATGCCTTAACGTAGGCGCATTTCGAACGACGCCTACAATTTGGCGACTCCACTGGGGAGGATTGTTGGTTATTTATCGATTTAAATGATCGGTATTTAATTAAGATGAGTGGATGAGACTTGAAACATTCTTGAATAGTATTCCTGTGATTAATTTGGCATTTTTGCATAAGCATAGACGTTTCAACGTCCCATTTAGGTATGTCCCGTAGGAAAAATTAAATAACTTGATTGCGAATTAAGGAAAACAGTGCATCAGTTAGATTTTCTGATCTGCCGCGCCACGGCAGATGCTGCCGTGTCACAACGCTGGGCACCGTCACACAGTTTGCAGCATCGTGACACGGTACATTCTGCCGTGTCACGGCAGTCCTAAATATGTCCAGAGGCTTATTTTCTCTTCTCACAGTCAACTTCCTTCGTTTTTTCTAAAAAAATGTGTGCGTTCTACATACGTCTTAACCCCGGGGGATTTAAGCTCTATCAACCCAAAAAGCTCATGGCAATAAGGGTTCATCCGAATTTTTAAATCCACCCAAACCATGGAGTCGAGTTCCATTTCATAACGAATTCGCGAAGCCGCCCGTTGGCATACACCCTCAAGGGAGGCTGCCTTGCTAACGCGTCCAAACTCTTAACCATGATACTCTTTTGACACCAAATAAAACCTGACCATAGTGGAACATAGAACTGGACCTTAGGTTGCAAACTATTCTTTGCATCATTGTGCCTACGTGTCCTATGTGTGTATATTTGGTCGTTTTGATCCTAACCTTAACGATCTTTCTTTGTCTATGGTGGATTATTTTATGACTAACAATTGTCAATGGACCGTACTCACTTAGTAATTAGTACAAACTCTAAAAATTGACAAAAAAAACTAGTAAAATCACATAAACACCTGAAACTTATTACCGTGACAAGGCAAAAAATGTCGTGTCATGGCAATCGGTACCGTGTCACGGCGGCCTGTACCGCGCCACGGTGCAGGTTTGTCGTGTCACAAAAGTTGCGCCGTGACACGGAGCCCAAGTTTAAGTCTAGTCGGCCCCTATTTTGGTCTTTCGTGCTAATTTGGTCCGCGTGTCAATCATTTTGGTTACTGTTCACATGTCTAGCCATACGATCATGCCACGAGTCTTATAACATCACTTAATCACTCACGAGTCAAGTATAGTCCACACGCTATCTTTATCTTCCGACTCGAGTCGTACACCATGTCCCTACATGCGGCAAGAAGTAATAAAGACCAAGCGCACAACGAGTTCATCATGGAAGATTTCATGATTTTTTTTTGGGTTTTTCTAAGCTGTGTCCCCAAGGTTATTGAGTTTCTAAGGTGTGCCCATGCTTTTTTAAAATTACAAGATATACCCTCTAACTTAAGGTGTTTATTCAACCATACCCTATAACGTTAATCTAATGTTAGTAGTTGTGTTAACGATTCATTACCACACTTTGGAGAGAAATTTCACGCCCAGATTGGGTTAGAATTATATAAGTAGGTTAACATTTAACATTTTTTTCCAAATTTTCTCATCTGCTTTTCCTTCTTTCTTCTAAAAGCAACAATTGATATGTCAAGCTCTCGGTGTATTTCTTATTCTTTTTTCTCATCCGCTTCTTATCACTTCCTATTTATTTACAATTCTAACGTCGAGTTTACGTCAGAGGGTACAGTTAATTAAACAACTTAAGTTGGAGGGCACAACTTGTAATTTTGAAAAACCATGGACACACCTTAGAAACTCAAAAACCTTGAGGGCATAGCTTAGAAAAACCCTTTTTTTTCTTAATCATCTCCTTTTTCCCCATTAGTCTAGCATAGATTTCCCTTTATGTTATTTGATCATTGTGTTTGTTGATTCACCTTTTCCATCAATATCAAGAGCACTATTCCTTTATATCTCGATCATGATTTTCTTATGCAAAAAAAAAAATCAATTGCCGAACTAAAAACAAGGTACACCAATGATTTGAGGCACCTTTGCAACCCTGTCATTCCTCTTAAACCATTTTCAATCACATATCAATTTCTTCATCAACCACTTTGAGCCTCGTCTAACGGTTGGCCTCATTTATTCAACCCACATTCACCTAACCTTGGGATGGGAAGGTCTGCAAATTGTGTAACATTAAGAAAGCAAGTTCACTTAAAAAAAAATAAATAAATAAAAAAATAAAATAAAATAAAATAAAATAAACCAGCAAAGCAACATTAAAACAATGTCTAATGGCAAGTGTTCCAATGTCTTTTATATGAACACGTCTCAAATTGCGTCTCTCGCCGAGTGCTTGGTACCGTGCCTTAGAACCATGAATGCTAAGTGACTGATGGATCGCATGAGCTGAGATTGCCCACATTGATTCAAAAGAATGAAAAAAAAAATTCAAAAAAAAATTCAAAATAAACTAGTAAAATTCAAAATTTTCAAATTCACAATTACACATCTTGGGGATTCTCTCGGGTCTTGAGCCTTGTACCCTTTTCTTATATAAACCATCAACTTAACCACATTACAACCCTTGAAAGACCTCTTTGAGGTGTACATACACTTGTGCAAAGTTTGGTTAGAGCTACGTTCGGCCTGATTCCTAACGGATACGTAGGCAACCTCACATTGAGGTGCGGCCGCATTCATATGCATGACCGAGTCAAAGAATATCCAATGCTTATCCCTATGACCCTATCTATCTAGAGCTAGACGTGGGGGCTTGAACCCACATCATTTAGCCTATCTAGCCTAAAGAGTCACCATCTCGACTCTTCTCACATATATTTCCCTCACCATAGCCTTTACAGCCTCACCTTAGTATCACTTTCACACACTTCTTGCACACATACATAACCATATCATATTTCCCTTAGGAACCCTTTATCATGAAATCTTGTTTCCCTACTGCGCATGCTTCATCATCTTTCAAGACAACATTCATTAGAAGAAATGTTGTATACTTTCTTAGCTTCCTGACTTGAGCAATATTCATTGTTTCATGCATCGCATAATGTGCTGAGCAACATTTATATATCAATGATTTGTAATCATACAAATCATATCGTGCTTAGCTCCTTGACTTAAGCAACGTTCATTATGCAATAATTACTTCATCTATATACGTGCTTAGCTTCTAGACCTAAGTGACGTTCAAGATCGCTTCTTTACACCATATATGATGCTTAGCTCCATGACCTAAGTTCATTCATCTATCGTGTCACATGATGTAATCATCCTTAGCCTCCTGGCCTAAGAACATGCATCATGCATACATTATTTTCAAGATAAGCAATTAAATCCATGCAATTCATTTTGTCTTGCTCAACGAGGAAGTTCAAAACTTCTTTCCTTTTTTTTGGAGAAGTTCAAAAAACTTTTTCAAAATTTTCTCATCGAGGGAAGTTCGAAAATAAAATTTCATTTTTCACGTCTTTCTTTTGGGGAGAAAGTCGGTACCCTCGACTCGTCTCATGACAAAAATGACTGAAAATTTTTGCTTTTGCATTTTGGGTTGCTTGTGTCTGCACACACACACCATATACACACACAACCACAAGCTTATAAATGTCATGTCGTGTCAAGTCAAACTTGGTCAAGTCATTTAGTCAAGTCAATCATAATTTATACGAGTCCCTAGGCAAATTTTATTTTGCAGATCTCAATTACAGCCCACTTCCGGGGACAAGCAGACCATCTGTAGACCACATTTAGGGACAAGCAGACCATCTATAGTTCACGTCCGGGGACAAGCGGACCATCTACAGCCCACGTTTGGGGACAAGCGGACCATCTACAACCCACATTCGGGGACAAACGAACCATTTACAGCCAACATCCGGGGACAAGCAGACCATCTACAGCCCATGTTTAGGGACAAGCGAACCACAACCCACGTTCGGGGACAAGCGAACCATTATCATTTTAGTGATCATCTCCTAAGCGAAGACGATTCACGGCGCAAGGTTCTCGATACACAGAGACTTGCAATCTCATCATCAAACAAGTCTTTCCTCAAGCTTGGAAAGTGTCATCCGGTGGATTTCTTCAAGCATAGAAAGCTGCCAAAATCATCTGTCGACTTTCCTCAAGCATTGAAAGTATTATCCAGTGGGTTTCTTCAAGCATTAAAAACCGCCAAATTCATATGTCGAATTTCCTCAAGCATGAAAAGTATCATCCGGTAGATTTCTTTAAGCATAGAAAGATACCAAACTCGTCAGTCGGCTTTCCTCAAGCATGGAAATCATTTCAACAAACGCCATCCGGTGGATTCCTTCAAGCATAAGAAGCTACCAAACATATTTGTCACCGATGCACTGTTGTTAGATACGCATTCTATCCCTTTACTCTTTTATCTGTATAACTAACACTTTTCTACAGGTATCGGCGTATACAGAGTGATTTAGGATCGCAGAACGTCTTAAATCATTCTCTGTCCCTATCGACTACTTTGACTATCGTTTTCCAAACTAACGTTTCTACAAACTTAGTCAAAGTGGGGGCTTCTATAGACACCTAAAAATGGCTCCCCAAAACCAAACCCGATGATAAACAAACTTCCACCGCCATTATTGGTCGGGTTGAGTATTTAATCATTGGAGTTCTTAAATCCATGTTCTTTCCAATACATTTCATAAACCAATCCAATTCCTAGCTTATTTCCCCAAACCATAAATTATTTTTTACTTTTCGTGTCCACATCACAAAACCGAGAGAAACTGATTGTTGGCCTAACAATTTTGCTCTAATTATTATTTTGTTGAATATGCCTTGAGATAAGCTTTCCAACCATATATCATAACCCCAATTCTGATTCAAAACAAAGAAGATATGAGCAAAATACTAAACTCGGCCTAAACCCGACACCCTTCTAATCAAACGGCTATATCCTAAAATCTTCAGATGATTTTGAACTGATTCTAATTGAATTAAAAAGTAGACTTGATAAGATTTCCAATGATATATTATATGTCTTATTCCGAGTGACGGATCAAAATTTATGATAATTTTAAAAACATGTAAAAAACTGGAATTACCGCGCAGAGTGTAAAAGCACTGTGTCACGGCTCCTGATGATGTGGCACGGTGCCTGCTGCCGTGGAATGGTACTATAAAACGTGTCACGGTGCTATTTTCAATGTTTTTTGTGTGACACTCCACCGTGGCACGGTACCTTTTTGTCGTGACACGGTATTTCTCATCGTGTCACGGTGCTTTTTCCGTGTAATTTCTGCTTTTTCTCACGCAATTTTTTACCATGACACGATATAATATACGTGCCACGGTGGACACTACCGTGTCACATTACGTGTGCCGTGTCACGGAATTTTCTTGTGTTTTCGCCGTGTAAACCCTCCACGCGTTTTATCTTTTCTAGCCTATGTTATGTCCTGCGTCACTCCTGTTTTCCCCGCGTCTCACTAATTTCCCCCGTGTCACGGCAATATTGTCGTATCGCGGCATTCTTTGTCGTGTCGCGACATGCTTTGTCGTGTCGCGGCATGCTTTGTCGTGTCGCGACAACCTTTTTTAGGGTTTTTATCCTTTAAGGGTTTTGTGTGTTCCCTCTGCTCATTTTCCCTAAAAATACCCCCCTCCTTTCTACAGTTCGGGGCACCAAATCATTCTCTCTTCCTCTCTTTTACACCAAAAATCATTATTTTCTCTCTCTCTTATATTGTAAGCCTTAAACCTATATTCCTAATTACACAATTCTTCCTTAGCATTCCAAGGAGTCCATACTTAACCCGAGGTTCTGTCCTTAAACCAGTGTGTGAAAGGTAGAACTATTTAAGGGTTTGGCCCCAAATAAACTCTATTTAATTTAATTTAATTTAATTGTTGTTTTATTAATTTTCCTTTAAATTACTAACTCGTTTATTGTTTTATAGTTGCAAGCAAACAAAATCAAAGAAATAATTATGTTCCTTTTTAATCTTGTTGTTTAATCAAGTGATAACTAATATATTAGAATTATGTGCTGCATTAATATTTAACCAATTTAGTATAATAATATATTGTAACAAATTGAATATTTGTTTGTATGCCTTTGAGATCACAGGAATCAATTTTCGCTATAAGAATCGAGTAGAGGTCGATACGGGCGAATGTGACTCCATGACTCACTTCGTACCATCATCCCCGATCCTCCTTTCATGGTTTCGAACCATATGGAGTTAGTAATCCCATGGATTATGAATAGGGTGTAACCTTAATGGGTCAATCGTTGTTGCCTATCGTTGTCCCTTAATCGTGGTTGCCTTAAATGATCCATGAACGGTTTACAAGTTCCTCAAAAACTTGTTGGCGGCTTCCTACTTTCCTTGTTCCTAATCGTATTATGTTAATTCCCACTTCCTATGAGCGCCAAGCATATTTACACATGCTTTAACGTAGGCGCATTTCGAACGACGCCTACACCAGGGAACATAGTCAAAGATAACTCTATTTGTAGCCATCTTCCGCTTTTATGACAACTTTTGTCGTCAAAGGTGACTCTGCTTGTAGTCATCTTCAGTTTTTTGTGACAACCCTCCACATGCTAGGAAACATCATCGAAGACCATTCTACTTGTAACAATCCTCGATTTTACATGATAACTTTCTTAGGAAAGTTATCGAAGATCACTGCTTGTTGATCCTCATTTGCTGGAATGCTTGCTGTGTTGTTGCTTGTAATTTTGTTGTGCATTTTCCATTGATGTTCACTCATCTCTGAACAATAGAGCTTCAAATTTTATGTTTACGCATCTCTATACAAAAGAGTTGGATGATATGTCCACGTGTCTCTAAACAATAGAGCTTCGAATGATATGTCTACGCGTCTTTGAAAAAAAGAGCTTGATGATATGTCAACGCGTCTCTTAGCAATAGAGCTTCAAATGATATGTCCACGCATCTCTGAACAAAAGAGCTTGATGATATGTCCACGCGTCTCTGAACAAAAGAGCTTTGAATGCTTGAGTGTTTGTTGAGATCGTTTGATTGGCTGTGAACACGAGCTCTGCTGGATAGTCGTATCATGTAAAATCAAAAGATTGCTAAAAGACTTTGCTGGTGTTTTTCTTAAGGTTGACCTAAGGCTTGATGATTTTATTAGGGTTGACCTAAGACTTAGTGTGCTTGACATTGTAATTGCTTTGACTTGAGGTTTACTCAAGGTGCTTTGCTTGACTTAAGGTTGACTCAATGTGTTTTGATACATGTGTGTAAACTCAACTCGATGTGATGTGATAAGACATGACTTGACGTAAATGACTCGTGTATGCATTGTAATGTGATTGTGCAACTCGAAAATGCAAAAAACAAAAACAAAAATTTTCCGTCATTTTTGTGGAGGGTACCGACTTTCTCCCGAAAAAGAAAGACAAGAAAAAGAATCAAAGTGAGTGTTTGAACGTTTACGGTTCATGTTGAATGAGCTTAATCAAATGTATGCGCCGACGTTGTATCTCATAGTGCAAGGATTAGTTCATCCTATGCTATCTCAATTGTTGACTCGATTATGAAAGTATTTGGGTAACTTAGGCGCGGACGCTAAGCACTTCATACTTTACGATGCAATAATGATTACATATGATGAATAATTTTGAAATGACAAGGCATGCTTCAACGTTGTGTTAAGATTTCATGACAAAGGGTTCCTATAGGAAGGATTATTTGGTCATGTATCTGTGCAATGTGTGAAAGTGACAATAAGGAGGCCTTAAGAGCTAAGTGTGTGGAAAAGTATTTTGAAAAGAGTCAAATAGTGGTGACTCTTACGCTAGGTAAGCTAATGATGTAGCGATCAAGCCCCCAAGTCTAGCTCTAAGTGGATAAGGATGAGCATTAGAGATCCCTTGATATGATTAAGTATGAATGTGAATGTGAATGCATTTTTATTACGGCCGCACCACAATGTGAAGTTGCCTACATATCCATTAGGAATCAGGCCAAACATAGCTCTAACCGAACCTCGAACAAGTGTGTGTATACCTCAAAGAGGTCCTTGAAGGGATGTAACGTGGTTAGTCTAAAGGTTGAAGAAGAAGGGGATAAAGGCTCAAAACCCTAGATAAGCCCCCAAGGTGTGCAACCTTACTTTTGAAATCTTTATATTTTTATTCTTGAGGTTTTCTCACTTTTGAACTCTCTTTCTTTTGTTTATTTTTTGCTCTCTTTTTTTGCTTTTGCTTTTTATGATAAGTGTGGGAAATCTCGATCATGAGGTCTATCACTTACTTGGCATTTATGTTTCTCAGGCACGGTACCGAGCACTCGATAAGAGACTCAATCTTAGATGTGTTCATATCAAAGACATGTGCATATCAATGACATTGGAACTCTAGCACACTTTTATTATATTTTGCTTTTTTGAATTTTTGAGATCTAGGTAAAATCACTCAAGCTTTTGTATTTAGAACTTGCATAAGTTGCACAATATACCATCCCAAGGTTAGGTAGATGTGGGTTGAAGAAATAAGGGTCTATCGTTAGACGAGGCTCAAAGTGGTTTATCAAGAAAGGATTTATATTTTTAAAGGGTGAAGATGATATGATATGACTACAAGGGGTGCCTCAAATCATAAGTCTACCTTGTACTTAGTTTGGTATTTTTTTTTTTTTTTGAAATGCAATGTGATGATCATATGCAAAGAAATAAATGCTCATTTTATTAAAATAGGAGAAAAAAAAACCTACAAAATAAATCTAAGGAAAATATGAAGGTGCCTATGCTAGACTTATTGGGGAAAGGAGAAAAAAAATAGAAAAAGGAGGTCATGAAATCTTGTCGTTGAAATCTACCTTGTGCCTTGTGCTTTATCATTACTCGGTCTTCTTACCAGCTAAAAGTATGGGAAGCTTGTTATTATCTATAAAATATTGCATGGCCTCTTTCAGCTTCCAACAGCCTTCAGTAGTATGACCTCTACCCTGATGGTACTTGCAATGAGCGTTAGAATCCCATTAGGGTGACTTGTTTTCGGGTGCTGGATCTTAAAGAGGTCCAATAGGAGTGATGAGTCCTTTGGCATGGAGTTGATCAAAAGCAGTATCATAGTTCATCTAGATAGGGGTGAACTCTTTCTTTGGTTACCTTTTAAGTCTGTGATTATCCATGCAACTTCTATTATGATAAGAAGAAATGGAAGAAAGATTGTCGTTCTTCCTACTCTTGCCATCATTATTATTGATTTTGACCTTCTTGTCTCTTGAAGAAATGCGAAGGCAATTCGAATCAAGAAGGTCTTGAATTTAGTCTCTGAGGGTGAAGCACTCTTTAGTGGTGTGACCATGGCCTCTATGATATTTGCAATAGAAATTTGGATACCAATTGGGAGACCGTTTCTCTGGTGGAGGGTCTTGGCTTGGACCAATGGGATGAATAAGGTTTCGACCATGACAATAGTCAAAATCTTTATTATAAGTCATTTCTATTGGTGTGTATTCTTCAATAGTCCGTTTTACCTGTGGTCTAGGAGCATTGATTTTTCCTTTAAGTTCTTAATGGGAAGAAGAAGAGGGAAGATACATGTCCTTTTCATTCTTATGGTCTTGGTGATGGTAGCATTGTTCGATAACTGATATCCGATTTGCTAGGCCTTCCACTATACTCAAGAGCATGGCGATGATATCTTGCATTTTTCGAACGTCTTCTTTTAAACTTGTCGAGTTTTCCTTGATATTATATCCATGAAATTTCCTTCATCCTCCTCAATCATGGTCACTTTATTGAAAGAAGTTATATAGCCTGCCTCGACTAAGGGCTCGCCTACAGGTGTGCTAAGGATCGAAGGATGCTTGATCTTCTATGATGGCTAGGATCTCTGACGTTTTATCGTCATCAATCAGGTCTTGAATGGCTTCTTTGAGTTTCCAATACTCCTCACTTGATGATATTTGCAATTTTTGTTAGGATCCCACTTAGGTGGCCTAGCTTCTGGAATTGGGTCTTTGATGGGTCCTATGGGCATGACTAGTCCTTTGTGGTATAGCTTTTCAAAAGCTATCTCGTAACTCATACCAAGAAGAGTGAACACTCTTTTTGACCTTCAGATTTTTTGTTTAGAGGTGTTTGTAGTGTGCACTTCATTAATGGGAGAGGAAGAAAAAGGGTGGTTGTTCTTCTTTCCATTCGCACTATCAACTTTCAAAAGGTCATATTCGATTTCAATGCGTATGTCATAGACAGCCTTGAAAGTATTCAAGTTGTGTTGATATTTCAAGTGTTTTGAATACTTCTCTTAGAGGTTCTTAATGAACATCCTTACAGACTCCTTTTCTGTAGGAAGCTCAATCATACTAGCGGAAGTTTCTTTCCACTTGTTGAAAAAGAGGTAAACCCTTTGTTTTCTTTTTGCTTTAGCATCTCGAGTTCTCTATAGTCAGTTTTGACTTAGACATTGCATTTGTATCTATCTATGAAAGCGTTTATTATGCCATCCTAAGAAGAGGTTTTCTCCTTTTCAAGGAAAAAGAACCATTGTTGGCAAACAGTCTCTAAAGATAGTGAGAACAAAGTGTGGAAAACCTTCAGGTCAATCCCCTTAATGTTCATTATAGTTTCAAAGGCTCATAAGTGAAAGTAAAGGTTGTCAGTTGGCTTGAATCTAGGGGTGTCATTGGCATTGAACTTCTACGAAAGAATTTCCTTGTCCACTAAGACCCCTTGTGAGCTAATCCCTTGGAACTTATAGTCATTGGAGAGTTTGTTTAAGCTTTCCTCCATTCGCTCCATTTGTTGTTGTTTCGCGAGCAAGGGTCTTCATCATCTCGGTCAAATTAACAAGAGTATGAACTTTTTCCTATGTCTGATGGGCTTATCGAAGAGTAGTACTTGACAAAGGTGTTGTCCTTAATTAAGTGCCCTTATCTTCTTGACCAAGTACTGCGGAAAAGGTAGTCATGGATACTTTTTGTTAATTGTTTGACTCAAGCTCGATTCAACATGCATGGATGGAGAAAGATCATGGAAGAATGGGGGGAATGACATGTATGGAGAAATTATATGGAGAGTGAAAAGATGATTTAGATAGAGTGGACCCCCAACTCAAATGACGGAAAGAGTGACTTATGCATGAACCTAAGATATGGTCCTGGTGTGAAAAGAGTATGTACAAAGTATGTGAATACTTGTGAGTGTAAGTGATATGTTCAAGACTCGTGTCATGACCATGTGACAAGACTATATGACTAGACTCAAACGAAGGTTAAGTTAAGACTTGCGTAAGACCATGGGACTAGGTACTTAGACTCATTTAAGGATTCAATACGGTTTTTACCATTAATAAACTGATTAATTAGGCTCGGCATGATGACTCAGGCAGAAAACTGGACCATCGCACAAACGATGGGACTCTCGTGATGCGCCAGCTTGTTGTGTCGCGCCGGACACCAGCGTGTTGCGCCACAGGCCAAACTTCGCCATCATTGCCGAAACGTCGGTCTGGGTCTATTTCCTGTGTTCTAGCTTAGAGGGAAAATCCTATAGATGTACTAAGTCAGGTTCGATCAATTTATTTAGACTTTAAAAAACTCATAATAATTGGTTAATTAATTAAGCACAGTTTTTTTAGTCATTAATCAGTTTATTTAGACTCAAACACAAGTCAAACAAACGGTTAGTGTAAATATGCACAAACAAGAGATTCACAAGTAGTCAAGTAAGCACAATATGATGCAACAAATTTTCAACCTAACCATGGCTCTAGTACTCTAAAGTTCAAGGAAAAGGATTAGTCAAAGAGGGTCCATGGTTATGAGTCCAGATGCACTACGCGGAAGCCTTGGATTCGTCAAGAGTCAGGCGCCACAAGATGAGATTATAGGCGGTCAGCTCTTCAACAAACAAGAATCGAACTACCATATAGCGTCCTTTTCCTTTCTCTCCTAGCCGGATGGGCAGGTCAATTTGTTCCACAAGGTGTACCACCCCACCCCCAAAACTGACTAAGTGGTGGGAGACCTTGTGTAGGCTGTCAGATTTGTACTTCAGCTTGGATAAGCACTTGTAGTTGATGATGTTAGAGGAGCTACCGGTATTTATCAGAATCTGGCCAACCAACTAATGGGAAAACACACATTCAATGACAACTAGGTCATCATGCAGCTAGCAGAATGAGTCGCGGTCCTTTTCAGTGATGATGACCTTAGAGAATTTATGGGTAAATGCCTAACCATCATCGGCATAATTGACGTCCATCTTTGTTAGATGGTCCTTGGTGCCTCGGATGGTAGGGGCCCCTTCGGAAAAGCCACTTGCTATGGTGTAGATTAGATCTTTGTCAGTTTGCGAACTACTAGTAGGCTAGGCAATCATTTTAAATGACTGCCCCGAGTTTATCTTCAGGGTAACCTTGGACTTGAGGATATAGGACTTCAACACCCCCTGATCAGCCAGATGGTCCAACAGCCGCTTGAGGATATGGCAATCGTTGGTGTCATGGCCAATGTCCTTATGGAAATGGCAGTACTTGTTTTTGTTTTGATTTTTGGCGGAACCTTTCATTGCAGCCGGCTTTACAATTGGTTAGCAGGACTTTTATCTCCATGAGGATGGAGCAGAAATCTTAGTAAACTCGTACCTTAGAACGTACGATTTATATTCTTTCTTTTTCTACTGGGACGGCTGATCAGAGTCATCAATCACCCAAATCTCTTTTCTCTTTTTACTCTCTTCGGCCTTGGGAGCTGGCTAAGGAAGCCGACTCTCTTTTTGTTTGTCAGAATTTTTAGAGTCCGACTGGTTACTGGGCGAGCAGAGGTCGGTCGCTGTATATAGGTTTCTGCCTCCATCAATGCCTCTTGGAGAGTAAAGACTCTCTTTTGGACGATGTCGAACTTAAAAGTTAACCCGTCCTTCAAACCCTTAAAGAAGTCATATAGGCAACTTTGTCGGATAGTCCTTTAATTTGGATTCTCACCAGATTGAACCGCCTGGCGTAGGAGTGAAGTCTTTCTCTCTCTCCCTGCCGGATTGTGCTCAGATCGAGACTTAATTGTGTTCTTGGTAGGGATGTTCATTGGGAAGTTGGAAGCAAACAAGAAGGCTAGCCTCTTGAAGCTATCAATACATCCGGCCGGCAGGTTGCCGAACCATTGTTGGGCAATGCCCTTCAATGTAGCTGGGAAACACCTGCACCTGCAAGCGTCATCCAACCCCTTTAAGTACATGAGATTGGTGTAAGGCATGAGGTGGTTCTCTGAGTGGTACCATCGTAGGCACCAATCAAAACATTCTTAACCTTGGCCGGCTGTGCCGCCTTGGTTATCTCCTTGGTGAACACGGAGGGTTGCTCACCAAGTTTGAGCAAACAAAGCTGCCAGTCCATGGGCTAGATGTTGTATGTTGCCCGACCTCCAAAGAAGGTCGACTACATGTAAGGTGGAGCATATTGCCCGTATGACATCTTAGGTACAAACGGGGCTGATCCAATGATATGATCTGAGGGCCAGTATGGATGGTCCTGCCGCCCGAGGGGTTCTCATGAAATAATTAGGAATACCTTGCCAAGGTATTATTGAAGCTATATAGGAAGCTCGACGTAGAGGCCGACTCCAACAACTATTGGTTCTTCTTCTGCTCGATGATGTGTTGAGCATCAGAGAACGATTTTTTGCTGCTATCCGGCTGAACGTGCCGAATGACCTTCCTTTCCCATCTAAGGCAGAAGGAATTTGGATCGGTCAATCGCAGGCGTGGCCTTCTCCTTTGGGTGTGGAGTAGGCTGCCTGTCCTAGGCTGGCTTTCTCCTCTCAGCCTGAGGATGAAGTCTACTTGGCCGACTGTCCCTTGCTAGGGTCATATGACCTTTTGTTGATCAGGTCCATGATTTCTCGCTTGAAACTATTCATGAATTCGTCTTTGGTGACGGGAGCCTGTCCTCTAGCCGACTAGGATACCCCAGTTGGCTTTCCGAAAGGTTTACTTGGACCTGCTTGACTATTTCCCCTTTCTAGTTTATCACTGAGATGGATGCGTTTAGAGATGACTGACCCATCATGAGCCACATGGGTTTCGACTTCAAAGTCGTTGTCTGTGTCTTGGTCTGAATGGACCTCCCCGTCGACTAGAGGCCGGTTGGGTTTATGTGGCGGTACAGACTCTTGAACCATATTAGAGGTTTTATCCCCACAGACGGCGCCAAATGTTTTGGGGTTTTTAGTGTCCCGCGGGAGAGTTACAACACCAAGACTGGTCCGGGGCAGTCTCCACCTGCAAAAACATGAAAGCTCCGGATGGTCGGAGTTTCACCTCCAACGGTCAAGTTAGTAAGCTTTCGGAGTGAAAATGTGCGGAAAGTAGATATTTTCTAAGATTCCGATATCAGGTGTTTTTATCTATTTTCAAGAATAATAAATGATAAAATGATTGTAAGGTACCCCAATAATTGGGGGAATCAGCCTCTTTATATTTTCTTAGATTCCGAGATCAGGTTTTTTGCGACTACCACAGGAATTGGGCCTGAAGGCCGCCAATTCCTGAAGGGGTATCTGCGGTTCCATTTGGAGGCCTTCCTAAGGTGATATGTGTCAAGCTCGGAGTGGACCAAGTGGCAGGGTAAAAATACCCAAAACACTTATTATTTATTTCGTTCAAATCAAACCAAATCATTAACGAGATCAACAACCTTAACCATTTGTGTCATTAGGAAGGCGTCATTGTTTTAGAAATTCCTTATTATACTTTTATTAGTAATAAACATATATGATGACCTTTAATATATTATTATAATTATCGAGATATCGAGGGGGATAAACTTTAAGAGGAGCCCCTATTTATTTTTTTGATAATCAGTTTGTGTAATATCATAGGCAAACGCTGCTTCAATTTGCCATTTTGGTGTAATTGCCACAAAATAAAGGATTGTTTGTTTAGCATGAAGATTAACTTGTATTAACAAACATTATTTACTTATCCTTGTGTGGCATGTGTTGTAATGTTTAATGAAATTGAATTTTTGAACTTTTAATGAATCTAAGAACCATGCGTTAAGTGCTAAATTATAAGTGTAAGAAATATGCCTTGAATCCGAGTTTTGGTGTTAGAATACATTTTTCGTCATGGCCACCCTACAAGGCAAGTTTGCCCTGGAAAATAGGGTACGGTGAATAAGATTTGGATATTTTCCCTTAGTCGCCTTACCGGGCGGGTTCCCCTGCCAAAACGAGCAAACAAGGGAAGCTACATAATTGAGAAGGTTATTAAAACTTTTGTCTAGCGTGCCTGACTGGCAGTGCCCGAAGAAGGGCACATGTGCTCGTGCTTTTTATAAGCAGCAGTTAGAATTTTTTCAGCTTTTACGAATCCGTTTCTATTGAAGGTAATATTATATAAACTCCATTAGGCGAATTTTGTACTCTATTTTTCCCAATATTAATAAAATTATTACTCTCGTCCGCTTGTGGACGTAGCCAACGCATTGTTGGTGAATTACGAAAATTCTGAGAGTGTATTTCTTGTTAATTTTACATTCAATATTTGCTCTTTCTTGCATCCGTTATAACAATAAGCATTTGCGGGATCCACCGCTATAATAGGGCGTGTTCGGCGCTAGCTTTTCAGTAGCTTTGAGTGATTTGACCAAGTCAAATTATTACTTAACAAAAAAATTTGAGTGTTTGACAAAGTAGTGGCTATGGTAGCTTTTAGCGGTGGAGGTAACTTTTATGAAAAGTTAGAATTATTAGCTTTTGAAATTAGATATACCTTTTGAGGCAACTGTTGAAAATTAAATCTATAGTTCAAAAAATAAAATATTGATTTTTATATGTAACAGCTAATCAACTGCTCCTTTACCAAACACTCATACCTAAATTATCTATCTTTACAGCTGACAACTACTTACACAGCTAACAACTACCTTTACAACTAGCAGCTACCTTCACAGTTATATTTTGCCGAACACACCCTATATGAGGGTTAAGATATTAAGCCCTCAATGAATTCAACACAAAGTGGACACACTTGTTGGATTCACCGACTAAAATAATGTGAGGTTGAACATTTATAGTGCTCTTTATGATGAATCTATAATCTTGAGGGGGTTAATCACCACAACCTCCGTCCCTTAATACAAAGCATCTTTCTACCATTTTATTACTCACATAATAAATAGAAAGAGGCTTTTAATTTAGGGACGGAGGGAGTACTAAGTTGTATCTTTAAGACTTTAACTTTCATGAATATGTTTAGCCATATTAACTAAGTTGTATTGCTGAGAAGCACTTGAGGAAACACCTACATGGATGTGAAGATCAACCATCATCTATGAAAACTTAGGCAGTTTCTCTTCTAAAGTTTCTATAATAGAAATAGAAAGCACTTGGCTTTGTAATGTACTAAACACCAATCACGGATTTCATATGACTCTTGAAGCTAGGTATGATATGTGTTGTATAGGTGTTTCAAGGTTAGTCCACTACTGAGTTCAAAGGGCTTTAAGATTTGTCCACCCTTGAAATTGTAAACCATTTTGTGTTGCTTCACTAAGTATCTAGTTTAATTTGTTTTAGAAGATGGTATTGGAGTCTGACTGTCAAATGGTGATCAATCGGCTGTCTAAGGGCACTACCTACATGTCTGATTTGGGTTCCATCTTAGATGATATTCTATTCATGGAAAAAAAAAAAAAAAGTGTGATGTACAAAGTTCTTCTTATGCCTAGGAATTTCTTGAGTATGTCTATCTATTTTTATTCTCTTTCCCTTGAATTTAAGATAGTGGGGGGGTTGTTGGAGTAAGATTTGAAAATTATGGAATGAGATTTAGTATTGGTGACTAGGAATTTTGCCTATTGGCTGCAACAATAATTTTTGGTGTTTAAAATAAAGTTAAAGACAGTTTGCTTGCCCTGTGCCCAGTGATTGGTCAAACACACCATTTGAGCACAAGACAATTTCTTTTTCCTTTTTATTTTTGTGATTATAGTGTCTCACCTTGTGCACCAGACAAACGAGGACGAGAACTTCCAAAGGGAGGTTTGATAGGTACCTGGACATACATATCAAGGGTATAAGAGACATTTCGCATGAAATTTACCCATCTCTCTCCTCCTTTCTCTCACCCCCATGTGCTGAATTTAAGTGTACCACTGGGTGATTAATAGTATCACTAGTTGATCAAATAGTATCATTGAACATTCAGTGGTAGTATATATTCATTCAATGGTACTGTATATTCATTCAGTGGTACTAACTACGTGTAGAAATAGTATCACTACATAGTCAATGATATTATATAAGCTTTCAGTGGTACATTTAAAACTGGTCCCACGTGCCCATCTCTCTCCTCCTTTTCTCCCACCCCCATGTGCTTTACAATACTTTTCAATATTTTAATGTTTGATATGTATTTGCACGTACATATCTAACCTACATTAGTACTTCCTCAACGAGGACTAACCCAAATGGACTTTTTAAGATTTTCACTTATAGTGTCTCACCCTATGAACCAGACAAACGAACAATTAACCCAAATGGACTTTTAAGATTTTCACCTAGCCTTTATTAGATTGCTTATGAGTTTGAGAAAGCTCATTTGTAGCAAATAAAAAGAAACATAAGTAGTATAATAAAAATTACAACACTCAATGGTAATATCTAACCAATATCCAATTATCCATACCATTTCAATGTCTGTAAAATACAAAGAGCAACTTTCATTTCAATCAAAGTTCTCAATTAATCACTTTTTACTTCAAGCTTATTTTCCACACTATCTTGTACCAATTATGATTCATGAATATTTAAGATCTGGAAGTTCAAAAGCATCAAAACAAACAGAAAATAATTCACTATACGCAGATAAACAACAGATTCAGATATAAATCATAATATAGTCACACAACCAACAGGAAATTATATACATCAACCACCTCCACTTTCTGTGTGTTTAGTAACTTAAACCTAGTAAATACCCATTAATCTGACTTACAGCTTCATAGGTACCTTGATAGTAACTAAACTTGCGATGGTTTTCCTTCTGAAGGCGGTGGGCCTCTGAATGGTGGAGCAGGAGGTCCATAATACTGCGTTGCTGCTTTACGAGCTCGAGCCCTTCCAAGCAGATAAGCAGCTAAAACTATGATTAGGACTAGTAGTAGTAATGGCACAGAAATCACAATGACAAATCCCATCTTTGCCTCGTTTTCTTCTTGACTAATTGATCCTGCAAGTGCACATTTGAAACATGTACATAGAATTCAGGGGATCAGTATGTTTGATTGAATTTGTTTTATAAGTTTACACACAAAATATAATAAAGAATTTAAGTAAGTCGAAGGTTCTGTAAATGTAAGAGAACAATCTATATAAAGTAAGTCCCATGGCATTTATCTCTAGATGTCATGGAAAGATAAGAATCCACCCGCAACTACAAATTTTGGTTTGTAAGCTATTAGTGCTACATCTTAAAAATTAATTCGAATAAATGCCAATAGATTCATATTGGTTCAACTAAGAGTTATGCAGGTGAAAAAAACGAAGTCTAATGTGTATTTTACCACTTTTTCCCACACCACCAGACCTTCCATATCGTTGCTATTCAAGAAAATTGTCTTCATCTTTATAAAACCAAGAGAAAATGAAAAATACATATACTTAAATAGAACTATAAAAAAGCAGAGAATATAGAAATTACTCTGATCTTCTGTTTCAGAAAAGACTCGATTCATGTCGAGTTTCATTTGGTTTAAACAACTCTTGTTTATGTATACATATCAATATACTTTTTCTTCTTTTTTTTAGGTTTCAGTAATAATTATTGCTAAAAGTCAGATAGAAAGGTACAAACACCTCCAAAGCAGAAGACATTACAAGTATGATAACTTTCTCAATGAAATAACACAGCACATAGAGCGATACCAGCAAAGAGCAACCACGAAAACAGCATCTCAAATACAATAAAAGACACCAGTTCACAGATCAGACTTGAACCTTGATAAAGAATATACACTGAACAGTCTCATCATAGGTTTAAAATATATTGTTATGTACTTAATATTTTATCATGTAAGGTTTCCTAACAGAGTTTGGACTGATACTTGGTAACCTTATATATATTGATCAATGGAATACTCTCCGCGTTGAGGAGTTTTACACAATTCAACAACCCTAATACTCAGCAACCACTGGAGAAGAGCCAAATCCATCACTTCAGTGGAAACAAATTAATTCTCTTGTACGCCTCATCATATTATATTTGCCTACGAAATTACACATTATAATTACATACACCTTATATCGAATACTTTGAATGTTCACAAGCATAAGATTGTTCACAATAGACCTCATATAATTGACTATTTTTGGACGCGCAAAAGTTCAAATCAAAGAATCTATTATGTAACAGAGCTCAGATTGAATAAGCCTGAACACAAACAAGCACAAATCAAGGAATCGATTATGTAAGTAATGTAGCAGACATCAAATTGAATACGGTACGCAACACATATAATCACAATATAATTAAAGAATCGAATTCTTAGTAGGTATGCCTTAAAAGGGGTTGGCGAAGCAATTGCTCATACATATAAACAGTCAAACAAAAAAAATCAATATTTTGGTTGCAATATTATCATTTGGATAGCAATGATCAACAACCAATTCAGCCAACAAACAAAATGACAAACTCAAAACAGAATAGTCAATGACTCCTTGTACATTCTTATTCTTGGGTAAGAAAAATGAGTACCTAACATTATGTATTTTTGTTTATGTTGAATTTCCATTGGAAAGAAAAATCAAAATACGCAAAGCAAGGCAGCACACAAAAATCTCTTACATATGATAATCTTGCACACATCAATCATTCTGTGAAGCAAAAGTACAATTGGATACGAAAATGTGACAGAATTTCAAGCACATAACAAGATTAAGATATCCTGATCAACAAAAGACGGGGGGAAATAGAACAAGGGAGTTGAAGAATTTTCACCTAATTAGTCACAATGAAATTTTTTTCTTATACTCTACAAACGTAACTTACTCAAACTTAAGAAATAAAGGAAAAAAATGATTATTCTAATCATTGCACACAAATGGATAATATACATGACTTACTACATAACCATTGCAAGTTCTGCAACTATAAAATAAGGATAAGTTGCACGAATCTGAATTTCATAGTCATTTGTCAATTGTCACACAAAACTATTGTTCTATACTTTATTTTAGTTTTTTTTTTAAATGAAACTATTGTTCTACACTTCTACAGTCATTTCTTACAAACGACAACTTATATACTTCCTCCATTCCAAATAGTATTACAACAATGGAGCTTTTGCATTACTCGTCACTCTTATCTAACCATATAATATGATATTACCTTAAGCAAAATATAGTCACGTGAGATCTTGTTAGATTCATTTCATAAAATACTTTCACAATATCAATTTTTTATAATTTTACACTTATACAATTATAGATAAGTAACATATAAAATGTGTTTTGGGATGCATAATTCATCCTTGTGAAAAAGGAAAAATTTGACAAAGGAGTGTTAAGTATTATACCAATATGACAAACTATTCGGACTTAAATGAAAACAAATGGCATAAAGCAATTCTTGGACAGTAAAATATAGTAATACTACTTCGTATGTATCAGTTTGATACAGTAAAGGTAATTTAGAATCGTGAAACCCAGAAAGATTATGGATCAAAAGTAATACTACTGCGTATGAATCAGTTTGATACAATATAGTTATTGTAAATAAATATAGCAACGGTTGAATCAAATTAAATAAAAACAAATTGAAAGAAGAAAAACTTATGATCTTAGCAATTGATCAGAACAACTAGTTGATGGGTGAAATTTATACCTCGGTTCAAAATTCTGGTAACATAGATAGAGGGGCGGGCGCTGATGAGTCCACCGACTAAGCCAAATATTGGAGCAGGAAGTTTAGGCTAATTTGTATCCACTAATTATGAAATTTTATTACACGTCTCTTGTGTTTCCCAAATTTTAAGATACTAGTTGTGGCCCCGCGCGCGCAGCACGCGGTCCTCCAATGGCGGTGATAATTATCCGTAAATTATGTATATGGTGATATTGTTACATGTTAATTAGATTATTAAAGTCAATGTCAAAGGGAAACATTGGAAGTTAAATTATCATATTAGAATAATGTAGCTTAAATCATCGTATTAAAAAGAACTAACTTAAATCATCATATTAGAAAAAAGTAACCTAAAGTATGCTAAATTTGATTAGTTATTTACTTGTCACTAATTTTGAATTAATGTAGTGTTAATCATTTATGCTTTGGCAAAAACACAGGTTGACTGAAAAGTGTAGAATAATATATAGACAATTTCAAAAAGTTTGTTATAGCTACTGGCAAAAGGATGTACTTCCTCCGTTCTTTTTTACTTGACTCGTTTTGACTTTTACATTATTCACCACCCTTCCTTTGACCATCATTTGTTAATAATATGTAAGGAAAAACATATTCATGTGAGATCTTTGAATTCGTTTCAATAAGTACTATCATAATATATAACTTTTTTAATTTCTACTTATGGATAATTAAAATTAATGATCATTAAAGTTTTGCATTGACAAGCGTGATAAAAGAAACATGTCAAGTAAAAAAGAACAGATGAATTATATGATAAGGTGGTAATTTGTATTTTTAAATAATTGCTATACTTTTTTTAGGAAAAATTGTCAAGAACTACCCATTTAATAGGTCAGTTTGTCAACAACTACTCACTAAAAATTTATATATATATAAAAAAAAATAAAAAAAATAAAAAAAAACTACCCACTAAATTTAAAAATTTTAGTAGCACTACCCATTTTGGTTTTCGACAACAAAATCCGACAAGTGTGGCCGAATTTTATTTTTTTTCCTCCATAATTTAAGCCTAAACCTCATATATAACAACCAGCCTAATCTCCTTTATAACGACTCACCCTAAAAACACAAAAATTTTAATATTTCCCCAATTAAAGAGGGAGAAAACAACTATGATTTTAACTAAGAAATACGTAATGTTTTAAAATTGATGTTATATTCACTTGTTTTGGCTTTTTAATTGAGTTATTCATCATTTCATATTTAAATTTTAGAAGATAAAACAAAAGTGAGCCCCACTCGCCGGATTTTGTTGCCGGAAAACCAAAATGGGTAGTTGTAGGGAATATTTCAAGCATTACCCCAAACTTGAACCCCACTGTGATCATACACTTAAGCATGGTGGCGTCCAAAGGGAAGGAAGATAGAGCAAAAGAGTCGCCAACAAGTTTTAGGAACTTGTAAACCGTTCACATGGTGAAGGTTACACCACTTAACGATCCAGGAGATCGTTAACTCCAATAGGTCTAGAACCATGACTAGTAGTTCGGGGATGAAGGTACAAATCCAATCTAAATGAGATTGAACCTGCCCTAACAATAGGCCTCTACTTTATTCTGATCGTATTCATGTGCGCTTTCTGACTAACATGCAATCCCTAGGTTTACCCTAAACTTGTTTAATCTATGTTGGTTGAATATTAATGCACAAATAAAACTAATATTGGCGATCACTTGAATTATAATCATATTAACCCTAAAAAAGATTATTGATTATCTTATTAAGCGTGATTACAAGTACAAATTCCCTTTAAACATACATAAAAGGTGTGATCAAGCAATAACAATAAATATAATCAAGCAACATAATAATAATAATAATAATAAAAATAATCATAATCATGTTAAAGCATAATATTAATAGCAAGATCCCAGGCATGATACTAACAAGATTAATAACAAACCCTAGCATGTCACTAAACATTAAAAATCAAAGCTTTAACCCTAACATGATACTAACATGAAGTGCTATGTGATGGTGAAATCTTTTTTTTTCCCCTTTTATTTTTGTTATATTTACTAATAAGAATTCAATGGGTGCTTAGTTCAAAATATGGTGTTTTGAGGGTTTGGTTTAATATATACAAATTTTGCTTACTTTAATGAGTAATTGAAAATGTTTGGATTGATAAAAGAAACAATCTATTGTATATTACTCATATAACTAAGCAATGTTCATTTCACCTTATTTTTGCTAAACCAAAATTATTTTTACTAAACTGAAATTATTTTTGTCAAACTTATATTATTGTTACTGAATTGGAAGTATTTTTGTTGATTTGAAATTATTTTTATTTTTCTCTACTAATTTCTTCTTTAAAGTTATACATTTTTATATAACTCAAATTATTTTAATGAGCTGGACTGATTTTATTTTTTTGAAGTGAAATTATTTCTGCCGAGCTGAAATTATTTTTACCGGATATTTTTTTTCCCAAGGTGAAGTAAACATAGTCTAGAATTGAGTGAATCACATTATTAGAAGTGGAAAGGCCTAAATCTAAGTTTAAGGTACAATATAAGTTTGATCTAAAATGTTAAATTGTGTGAAATACCTCTAGAGAGCATTTTATTGATTATAAATATTTTAATAGCATGAATTTGTTCTTGCTACTCATTTTTATTTTTTTTCATGCGTAAGTTGCAAAATTGGCTTTATCAATGATAAAAATAACTGATGGTTATTATTATTCACTTACAAAACTGTGATTTCAAGATTTGCACAAAACTAGTTAGTTTAGGAAATTCTTGAAGAGATCATCGAACTAATGTAGCCTGATTATATTTCGGGTTCGTAAGCCCCCATTTTATATTTTCGAATGTTGTAGCCCCCAGTGCTGGGTGACTTCGATGATTTGCTTGTTGTTAATAATTAGACCCTTTCATGTTGCTTGAAATGGGTCTAAAAATCTTGTGTTTCTTCTTATTATAATAACAACTAGGATCTTGCATTGGAAACGATTAAACTAGTGTGTTTAAATTGTTTTTGACCATTCATAGTTTTAACAAAGGAAATTTGCTAAGTCTAGTAATATTGGTCATTCATTAGAAAAAGTGAGAGGAAAAATGAAATGTTGTACAAATTTTTCGTCTATTCTTGCTACTTTTGAAGTCTTTCTTTTGAGTTCAAATTTTGTCATTGTTTTGAAGCTCGAGAAAGTAGATGTTATCCTCGTTGCGAAATTTCAATGTGTGCAACAATGGAGAATAATTTTAAATGAAGACTCCTTAATTTAGAATTTAAGAGTTTTTTGTTTACATTCTAACTCATGAAATTGTTTGTCTTATGTTAATAAGTGTCTTGATACAATTTTCATGATAAATGATTGAGTACTAAACTTTCGTATCAGCAAGTATTTTTTTTTATGTATCATGATTTTGTTTCTTTTCTCTATACTAGTCATACTCTCTAACCTTTAGAGTAAATTGAAGTATCGAAACAACAAGTATATGTAACCTGTTTAATGGCTAAGTTTAGTTGCAAACATAGTTTTCAAAGTAGCTCGAATGGCATGAATATCTCCTTCTTTTTTTTTGTGTGTGGATATTAGAGCCCCCATGTGTCGGGTTATGCGCATTCTTGCTATTTCACAAGTCTTGGAGCCCCCAATTTGGGGTATTTCTAATGACTTGCTATTGTTTAGGCCATTCATATGATACTGAGATGGATCTATGCAAATGTCCTATTTTTGTTTTGAGATATTTAGGACAATGACATGGCTTTCACATTTTAGTTGAAGTCATGTTCAAGAAAGCAAGTTAGTTCATTGCTTGTTTATAAACCAAAACAGTTGTGTTTAAGGTTTAGTAATCTTACCTAATGTCTAAACTGTTGTAAAGATCATTGCGGTGATTTTATTCTCAAAGTTGATTTAGAACATCAAATATTTTCTTTGTTCTTATCAATTTTTTTATTTTGGTCTTGTAGATGGTTCGTTTACCATCCCTAAGCCAATATTCGCAGGAGAACTAAGCGAGAACAAGTTTGAGTCAAGAAGAAGTTGAATCTTAATTCATTCCTTTTGGAAATATTTATGTATATACATGTATTATCCAAACGGTTATTGAGAATCTAAAAATTTATTTTAAAAATACAGAAAGGAAATTTTGAATACTATTTTTATTAGAAACATGTTATTTCGAACTAGAATTCAAAATTTGGAAAGGATCCAATAATTTAAATGAAAGTTTGGTTTGAAAAACAACTGTTTCTAGTTGGCAAAATACATAATCATATTATTTACTAAACTAGACCCAAAATGGAAATAAAAGTCTAGCTCGTAATTGAGTGTGACTTTTTTGTCCAAGATTGATGAAAGTAAGTTGTAATTTGCAACTTATTTCAACAAAGATATGATAATGTGGGCAAACTTTTGTATATCTAATTTTGTCATCTCTCCCTCTTTAGTGTTTGTCATCATTGTCATACTTCAATTATTGATAGTAAAGTTCTTCTAATTAAAAGGTGTCGTAGTTTGAAAATGAATATTTACCAAACTTAGGTTAGATGGAGTGTTAGAATAATTTACAAAACCATTCGAATCACTTTCCAAAATATGGTCTCATTTCAAAATGAAAGTTAAGGTGAGACCTATATTTTTAATTTGAAGCCCCCAAGCGTAGACTTAGGTGGCTTTTGGAATTCATGTATACATATGCTAGGGGAAGTTTCTCATGTTTATTTAAAGCCCCAAGATTTGTATTTTCAATTTGTGGAATATTGCATACATACGTTTATCATAAACTAGTTGTTGGCCCGCGCGCTACGCGCGCGGTCCCCCAATTTGGTGATTTATACTTGGTGATTAATGTGTAATTATTCGATGCTATATGTGCGGTTTATTTCTAATGTTTTATTTGTAATGAAATTAGGTATAGTTGTTAGCTAGCATTGATCAAAGTTGAAATCTGATGGAATAGATTGTGCTGCAAAGGAATTAATGTAATATATGGGTATGTTGATTAAAATCAATGAAAAGTAAAAAAGTATATCGGCATGAGCCTATGAGGGGGTGATTAGAGGATTGGTAAACTGGGTGTTGCAATCGCGGTGATTGGAGGATTGTCAAATATATTGGGTGTTGTGATGGGTGGTGCGATAAAGGGGAATAGCGGATTGGCAAAGGTGCGATCAAGGCAATTGGAGGATTGACAAACTGAGTGGTGCAATCAAGGTGATTGGAGGATTAACAGATTGGGTGGTGCGATCAAGGTGATTGGAGGATTGGCAAAATGGGTGGTGCGATAAAGGCGATTGGAGGATTGACAAGCTGAGTGGTGTGGTCAAAGCGATTGGAGGATTGACAAAGTGGGTGGTGCGATTAAGGCGATTGGAAGATTGGTAAAAGGGAAGTTGTTTGCATTAGTTTAATGTAAGATATATACCAACCCTTATTCAAATTAAAATGAACATAGACAAGTGTTATACTCCTAATTTAACTAAGGATAAGTGTTTTTTATGTAATGCAAATACTTATTGAGATTAGTGTATAAATTAAAATTTGAAAGTTAAAAGCAAGAGAGGGAGGTCGGAAGGAAGATGGAGATAGAGAGAAGTCATGAGAGATAAAGGGATCGGTTTCTTCTTTCTTTTCCCCTAACCCCTCCCATCCCCCCTTCTCAATCTAGCACAATATATCTTTGTTAAAAGTGCTTATATATAATTCATGTTGACTGCGAAATAATCAATAAGTTTATCATAATTATAAGTCTTAGCTGTAAACAGTTATCTAAAGGTTTTTCTCTTATGATAACATAGATATCTTGTTATTTTATTGTGTTATTTTACAAAAGAGGTCTTAGGGCTACAACCGATGGGGTAAAAATCTTCTATTTATCCTATTTACTTATACCCTATTTACCCTTTTTAGTAATTTCTTTTATTAAGTCTCATTTTAAGTGGTCTCTTTATCATTTTTTTTAACAAATTTACAAATTAAGTTTATAGTTAAATCCTACTTGCATATGTACCTTATTCATTTGGTTTCATGTTTATAAGAAATTTATCTATCTCAATCTTATTATATTACATGTTGTACTCCTTGTCCCTCTGTCTTTCTCTCTCTTTCTCCTCCTCTCCTATCTCTCTCTCTAGCTCTCATAAAAAGCATCTATGTATAAATCTAGCATGATTCTACCATAAATTATTATTGTTGTTGTCTTCTAATCCCACCTTACCTCATTTTCACTTGTTTCATTGTATTCCTTCTCCTTTAGCTTCTCCCCCATCTTCTAAGTTTTTACAAATTTCAAAAATTGTTTTTCAGTTTGATTTTTCCCTTCTCCTCATTAAGTACTTTTGTTACTCGTCTTTTACAATTTGCATATTTCATAACAATTCAATGTTGGATTTCCTTTTGCTTTGTCTTTCATAATATAAATCATAGACTATTGATGTTCTATAAAAAAAAATGACCAATATGCTTTCAAAAAAAAAAAGGTCAAAATCTTATCTTTAAAATTAATTTAAAAGTGGTCATAACATTTTTTTTCTTTTTAGTACTTTTTATCCTAGTTTTAAGATTTGTTAATATTACAAAGTAATTCCCATTTAGGGTCTGTTCTGATTTACTAAAATTACTGAAATGAGCTGAACTGAACTAATTGGAGCTGAACTGAACTGAACTAAGCTGAGTTGAGTTGAAATGAATTGTTTATGAGAGAAGGAAATTAGGAACTGGACTGAAATGAAATTAAGCTGAAGAGAACAAGCCCTTACTCAGCTCTCCTCTCAATCTTTCCTTTTATCACTTATTTTAATAAACCCATCTCCTTCTCCCATAGTTTTGAAATTGTACAAACTGTTTCATATTCTATACAAAACTGTACTATTTCATACTACAAGATATCTTCAAAAAATGCTTTTGATACTTATTGCGAGCCAATCAATCAGTCGATGATGATGCTAAGTAAATACTAATCTTTAAGGCTCTTCTTCGTTAATTGTAACATGAGTATGTAGTTAGTTTTTTTTTTAAACTTAATACTGGTTGATGGGCTATATATGTATTTTTACAGGAGTAGTTAGTTGAAACTTAAAACTGGTTGATGGGCTATATGCCTATATATGTATTTTTTTTTTCTTCAAAATTTCCTTATTTTAAAAACAAACAAAAAAAATACTTCCTCTGTTCTTTTTTACTTGACCTGTTTCTTTTATCACGCTTGCTAATGCAAAACTTTAACGATCAATATAATAACTTAAATTCTCCATAAGTAAAAATTATAAAAGTTATATATTATGATAGTTCTTATTGAGACGAATCCAAAAAGACCATACATGAATATATTTTTCCTTACATATTATTCACAAAAGACGGTCAAAGGAGGGGTGGCGAATAGTGTAAAAGTCAAAAGCGGGTCAAGTAATAAAGAACGGAGGAAGTATCTTCTAATATTAAAAATTTTATCTAAATGTTCAACGAATAAGAAAAAGAATTGATTTGTAATAACTTAAATATGTAGTATTTTTTTTTTAATAAGAATTTATTGAAAAAATAGAAAAACTAAGGAAAAATCGAAAAATTATGTAAGCTTTTTACATTACTGATGGCACATGTTAATTCCCAAATTTCCTCAATTTTTCAAATTGTAATCTACAAAATTTCTTTTACTCATACATCCTGACCACCAAACCGCCTATCATCTCCAAATAAATATCCAACTTTTTGCCATTGACACCTCGTGGTTGCTAAATTAATCGGTAGAAGAATGAATCTGTGTAAAAAAACAACCTGAAATATTGCAAACACGCTCTCCTTCTCTCCCTCGAAAGTATGACTCCCAAATTGATTAAGTATGACCCCCTCCTTCTCTCCATCCCCCTTCCCCTCCATCTCTCTTTACCTCTCTCCCCCTGGCCCTTTTATATATCTCGATTTCTCTATATTTCCCTCTTTTTTCAAACCTCTATTTCTTTCTTTTTCCTCCGACACATCTTTCTCTTTACCGGTGTATCTCTTTCTTTCTCACTATCGGACATGCTTTTTCTTTATTGCTCTATATCTTTCTCTTCCGACTCTTATATATATCTCTTTCCCCTAGCCCTTTTTCACCCAACCCCTCTTACTCCCTCTCTCTCTTCTCCTAAGAATTAGGTAAACATATAGATTTTGGCAAAAACTAACTGTGTTCAAAGACCTATACTGGTTTACCGAAAAAAAAAGACCATAACTATAAATGCCCTTTCTTTTGTTCTACAATGTTCATAAAGAGACATGAACGCAAATGGATATAGTTTCCACAAATGGTTTCTTTCTTTTCATATCCTAAGCTAATTGCCCTAAGTTTCTCTTCTAAACTAATTGCCCTAAGTTTCTCTTCTAAACTAATTGCCTTAAGTTTCTCTTCTAAACTAATTGCCCTCATTTCTATGTTATCTTTCTTTTCTTTAGTTATCTTTTTTCTTGAGTGATTTTTCTTCTTAAGTGATATTTCTTAATTGGGCTCTCTTTCTTTTTTTAGCATTTTAGTAACTCTATTTCCTAAACTATTTTTTCTTATTTTCATTAGTAATCTTTCAAGTGGTTTCCTTCTTTTTGCTAAGTGATCTTTTTAAAGTGGGCTCTCTCAAATAATTTTTCTTAAATGGTCTCTCTCTCTCTCAAGTGATCTTTCGTAATTAATCTCCCTCATCTCTAGTTAGTCGCTTCCTAAGCTAGTTGCCCTGATTTTAATTTCTTAAGTGGTTTTTCCTTAGTGGTCTCTCTCTAATTTTTAGTTACTCTTTTTCTAAGATAATTATTGTTTTTTCTTAAGCTAATTGCCTCAATTTTTTAAGTGATCTTTCTTATAAGTGGCCTCTCTCTCTCTCTCTCTCTCTCTCTCTCTCTCTCTTCTAAGCTAATTGCCTCGATTTTTGTATGTGATCTTTCTTAATTGGTCTATCACCTCTTCAAAGTCAATTGATCTTATTTTCATAAATGAATTTTCTTAAGCGGCTTCTTTCTCTTTTTCTCTCTTAAGATAATTGCCTTGATTTCATTAAGCTAAGTGATCTTTTGTGTGGTCAATTTTTGTCTCGCATTTTAGTAAGCCTTTTTCCTAAGATAATTATGTTTTCATAAGCTAATTCCTAACGTTTTTAGGTGATGGATCTTTCTTAAGTTGTCTCTCTCACTCATGTTTTCTTTCTCTCCCTCTCCTAAGCTAATTGCCCTAAGTTTCTCCCCTAAACTAATTATCCTTAATTGCCCCAAGTTTTTCCTAAACTAATTGCCTTGATTTTCTAAAGTTATTGTTCTTTTTTTAAGTGATCTTTCTGAAGTGGTCTCTCTTTCTTTTCAGCATTTTAGTAACCTTTTTTCTAAACTAATTTTACTTATTTTCATAAGTGTTTTTTTTTTAAAAAAAAAAAAAGTGATCTCCCTCTTTTTGTTAAGGGATTTTTATTAATTGGTTTCTATCAAATAATCGTTCTTAAATGTTCTCTCTCTTTCTTTCTATTTCTCTTTCTAGCTCTCTGAAATGATCTTTCTTTAGAATTTAACTTAAGACAATGTAATTAGCTTAATTGGTCCAATGAGCCTTTTCCTAAGCTAATTAATCTTATTTTCTTAAGTGATCTTTCTCTCTCTGATAATAGTAATAGTCACGAAATTCCATGCCACATATGGATATTTAACTCAAAGTTCTACAACAATAACAATAAAACAAATAATAAAGAACACAAAAAATAACCACAAAATTACAAATGTACATATAAACTTGTAACAAAACACTTCCTTTTTTCAATGTAATTTCACATGATCACTTTAGTACTATGACTTCTAAAAAATTTATATTTCAAAAGAAATTTTGTATCGCTATAAATGGACAATGGAGTGAAGCTTGAGCATGACACAATGCAAGGAGCTGATTGACGAGCCTTGTCAAAAATTCTCTTAACATTATTTGTCACACTTTCTCCAAATCACATGGTCAGGAAACTTCTAAGCATGATTTCTTCCATTTTGAGCTTAACTTGAAATGCAACCCCAAAAACCAAAAAAGAGCTACAGTGTTAATAGTATCGAGGTAATTTTTATATCTTGTAGTAAAAATTTCTCATCTATTTTTTTCTTTCTATTACAGATTAAATTATCTCAAGCAAGTAAAAACAAATATTTACACATATTACATTTCAATCCTTGAATTTTAACTCCCAAGTCAGTACTCACCTCACGGGGCTCACGTTCATTGCACTATTGTATTTGTTTCTCTTGTTGCTCCTAGGATTCCTTGATCTCTTTCAAGAGCTTTATCCTGAAGTGACGGCTCATATCCTCTAGCAGCAGCAAGCTCCTGCTTGGCATACTGATATTGATCTCGATATATCTTTCCTTCATCTTCTAAAATGATATGAACTGACAGAAGCAAAAAATGATATTCTCTTTCTACTCATCACAAGAATGCCATAAAAAAGGAAAAAAGGTTGAAGAAATCAATTACCAAAGATGGTCCTTTGAACAATCTTTCATCTTTTTCTCACCAGTCGACACCTTAACTAAAGGAAACAAATGCCATTATAATTACAAGCTACTAAAAGACATAATGTGCCAAAAAAAATATTATTACTCAAATATAATCCCATAAACGATTTGCTCCTCGTATTTTCACTTTCAAACCATCATATTCAACAAAGTAAAAAAAAATTCAAAGGTTAGATTAGAGTTGAGCAAAATAAAGAAAATGACCAGTTCAATCCCTCAATTTTTGACACCAATCGAAAAAACAAAGAGCTTAAACTCTGAGAGCTCACTCACCCAATCTGTCAATCATAAGGTTGAAAGTTGCATAGGATATCATTGTCCTAGTATAGAATGGGTTATTACTACTTCTAGGTATGAATGTCAAAGGTATTACCAGCACGTATTCGATACCATCTTTGATTAAAGGCTACAATCATACTTATATTAGTGACTCTAGTATTGGTATAAACTATAGATGATCTTTATCTCACTATTTTTCCTAAGCTAATTGCCTTGATTTTCTTTAAGTAGTATTTCTTAGGGGCTCTCTCTTCCCCGCCCCTAAGTTAATAGGCAGGATTTTCTTAAGTGATCTTTCTAAATTGCTATCTCTCTCTCCTAAGCTAATTGCTCTAATTTTCTTAAGCAATATTTCTTAAGTGCCACGTCTTTCCTTCTATCTTCTAATAAGCTAATTACCATAAGTTTCTTAAGTTAATTGCGTGATTTCTTAAGTAATCTTTCTTAAGTGGTCTATCTATGTAGCATTTTAGCAACTCTTTTTCATTTAACAATTCTTTTCTTAAGCTAATTGAGTTTTTCTAATCTAATTGCCCTTTTTTTTTAAAAAATAGCCTTCCCCCCCCCCCCTCTCTCTCTCTCTCGCACACACACACACACGCGCGCGCGCACACACACACACACAAACTCTTTCTCTCTCACATACACACACATTTAATAACTCTTTTTCTTAAGCTAAATTCTCTGATTTTCTTAAGTGATTTTTTGTCTCCTTTTTTTTTGTTTGTTTGTTTTGTTTTGTTTTGTTAAGTGATCTTTCTTTAGTGGTCTCTCTTGAATGATCTTTCTTAAGTGGTCTCTCTATCTCTTTCTCAAGTGATATTTTGTAAGTGCTCTTTCTCTCTCTTAAGAAATTAGCTATTATAATATAAAATCATACTTTAAACAATGTCAAAGGCAAGAAGTATTCCTAAATCATAAGAATATGCCAATTCAATTATACACCCACCTTTGCTAACCATTTAAGAGAATTTTGAAATCAACCTCAGCCGTACCAAAAGTCAGCAATTCAGATGTTCAGCTTCTCTCCATATTGACATCTTGTAAGCCCACATTCTTAAACACGACAAACCCGAGTATCATCATCTTGACGGTGACCTCTGCTTCTCTCCATATTGACATCTTCTTGAAGGTGACTTCCTAATCATATAAAATCAAACAGGCCCATTATATCTAATAATGAAACGGACACATTAGATCATATTATGAAATAGACCCATTAGACCATTTAAAATCAGACAAACCCAACCCAATAGATCAAACAAAACCAATGACATATAAAATTCAATCTAATCCCACAAATTCTCCAAACTAACCATACATAAATGTGGACAACCAGTGAAATCAGATGTGTCCTACTTGGCATAAAATATCCTTAATTTTATTATTGTGCTAGTGCTACGCTTTTCTGTTTTATGGGCAAATAAAAAATGCTCTACGTTTATAATTTTATTTAATATTTGATTAATATATTAATGATTATTAATACTTAATTAGTACGGAGTAGATAGAAAACTTACTTAATAAATCAGATATGTCCCTTTATAATTAATACTGACTGAAATCAAATATGTCCCTTCTTAATTACAATACTTAATTATGAACGTAATGAATAAAATTAGATTTAGAGCATATTTAGTAGTAGAGTATCATACTCAAATTCCTCATTCCTTTAGTCACCAATGAACATATATAGTTAATCAAGAATCAAATGTTATTGGAATCGTTCTAGAATTATAGAAGTAAAGGGTTAGTAGTTGCGAACTGCAAACTCAAAAAGGACTTGAGCAAACATAGCACAAAGTAGTAAAATCCATTTAAAAAAATTTTAACTATGATTTGTGAAAGCTACTTAGAGTATGTCACACGGCACTCGCATTTGGTATCCTGCCTTTTGTTTCGCACACTGTGAAAGTAAAGGTTTGTATGTCCTGTACCGGATGTTAAAGGGTTATCAAGGATGTCGATAATATTTATTGAAATATCCAATAAGAAGTTGTTCATATAAAATTAGGGCCGGCAATAACTGACCCGACCTGAAAATAGCGGGTTTGGGTTGAGATTTCTGACCCGAAAACTTAAATGGGTCGACACGAACCCGACCTGATAATTAAATGGGTTAGGTTAAGGTTGAAATTTTCAACCCGAAAATGACCCATCTAACCCGAAAAAAAAAAAAAAAAAAAAAAAAAAAAAACGAACGAACAAGAAAAAACGAAAATAACTCTTAAGCCCAAGCCCAAAAATCCACCTAATAAAAGAGAAAAACCCTAAAACCCTTACATTCTCCTTCTGAAACAGGCAAACAGCCGTTTTTCTTCCTCTCTCCTTGTCTCATTGCCTCACTTGTGTCTCCTTCACTCCTTTCCTTCAGTCCTACAATCATTCTTTTAACCTTCTCCATCATCTCAAGGTAATTTTCCTCTTGAATTTATTTACATGCTTTTGGGTTTTTTTTTTCGTTTTTAACATGTTAATTTTTGTTTAATTTCGAAGTCATTTGCTGTTTATATTCGAATTCATCATCAGTTATTAATTTTTTTACATCTAGATGTTCTTAGCTTGTATTTTAATATCTAGATCTACTTGTTTGATTTGATATTTCTTATTTTAAGATGGCTATTTATGAAATTGGTGAAAATTGCATCTACTTTCTACTACTTTGTTGTAGTGTTTATGGTTTGAATTGTTTTGGAATTGAATATACATATTACTGAAAGTTGATTTTGTATTTTATATAATCTAAATTGATGACTTGAATATTTATTAATGTGTTTTTGTTATTGTTTGCAGGAAAGAACGAACAGCAAACCAGCATGTGAAGGATTTTGAGAAGTTAAAATTTTGTTGTAAATTTAAGTTTCAAATCCATTTAATTGGAAGTTTTGGTTGTAAATTTATTACATTTAAATTTATTTATGATTTACAGATTTAAAGTTGAGATTCAACTTGTATTGATTTCCTTTTGTTTTTAAGATTTTTATTGGTAATAAATTTTTCTTTAATCTACCCAAAAAAAAAAAAAATAATCAGGTTGAATAAGGTCAACTTCGGGTTGACCCGAACCCGAATAAATCAGGTTAGGGTCAAGAACTTCGACCCGAAATGCTGAACAGATCAGGTTCAGGTCAGGGGGTTTCAACCCGAACCCGAAATGACCCGAACACAAATATGACCCGACCTGATCCGTTTGCCACCCCTATATAAAATGACCTATCCTTTCAAAAATAAATAAATAAATAAAAATGACATATCATCTATAAAAATAAAAAAAGAATAAAAAAATAATTGCTCAATATAATATTTCATTACTTCAATGACTATAAGATTTATAATAAATAGTTTATAATCTAACTTAGAATAACCCTGAATTAATTTCTAATATTTGAGCTCTGCCTTGTGCGTTTTTCCAAAACAATAATCAATAGTTTCATAATGTACCTTACACTTAAATTTCAATACCCTAGATTGTGAAATTGATACAGGATGATTAACAAGAAGAAAGAAAATCTTACCCTGTGAAGGAGTGCGCACACCCACCCCTAAAGTTCAAGCTCAACAAGAAAAGCTAAAGTGCAATCGAAATTCACACGTTCCCAAACCTAATAGAGCATAAAAGATGACGATTAAGCTGCTCGTGTGAAGAGTGTAAAAAACTACAACAGAATTGCCAATATGAGTGTATGACATACCAAATATTGTTAGGAACTTGCAATAACATTCTGACAGTCCAAGTTGCTGCCTCAAATCTTAACCAACGCCTCATAAGCCTTTGGGTTAGGAACAACATCCTCAAGTCCTCAACATGCTAGATTATCAACAACCTCAACAATCATCATCAACATTAGACACAATAAGGTCATTCTAGATTATCAAGGCTATAACACAGCACCAGCCGCTAATCACTAAAAAAGTAAATTTAAAATCATACTACACTACATCACACTATATAATTAGCACCCCATGAAGCAATCAATGAATTGAACAGGATGATTGCAAACAAAAGAAACAAGTGAAACTTACAATTTTCTCCTTCTCTCCAGAGCTGGTTGTTGTGGATGATTGCAAGGTTCTTTTTCCACTTTTCAGCCCCTAAACCTCTTTTGTTCTTTTTAACATATGTTTTCACAAGCTCCAACCTCCCCTGTTAACGTCATAGATCACCAATTACAACAACATTATATTTTGATTTTCAAAGCTATAAGCAGATACATGCACAACATGAAACAAATATTTACAAGTCAAACCAGTATAGATAAGCCTCTTCTCATAAATTTAATGAGAGTTGTCGGTTGTAGACTTCTACCATATGTCATTTTGACTTACATGAGAAAAAGTATGCTAAGGTCCTAGACTCCTAGATGGGGGGAGGGGGTACAATATGGCACTCAAAATGCAACCATATACTTGTATGATACAAAATCATGTTCAAAAACATATTCATACAGAAGTCAATTCAGAGAGAAAAACACAAATGGCTTCAAAAGTTTAAAAAGCGAAATAATCCATGTATTAGACAAATATTATTTCAAATCTCTGGTTTTAAATTGATCCATTCTTGAGTCCACCACAACTAAGTGGCTAACAATAATAATTAAAAAAAAAATTACAAAAAAAAAAAAAAATACCATGAATATTTGGGTATGAACATTCAGATAGGAAAGAAAAAGAAGAAGCATAACAAAATATTCAACATCAAAACTCAAAGTATTGCTTAAGATGCAAACTGATAACATAAAAATAAATTACAAGCATACAACAATATAATACAAAGAGAAAGAGAATCAATCAAATATGTGGAGGAAAAGAAACAAGTCGAAAAATAGCAACAGACAACGAATGCATCCTCACAATAATGAGATGATCCCTTCAACTCCACTATAGTATTATGTAGTGATAAAATAGACAACATTACTCTTAATCCCTATTCTTAATCTAGCAACCAATCATAACCAACATATGTGTGCATACTGCATATCATTAAAAGAACAACATGCCAATATAATTCCAAAGCAACTTGATTAAATCTATTATCTTTCTCTCATACAATAATTTTCTTTTTAACTCGAAATTTATATTTAATAAAGGGAAATTAAGTAATTAAGATAAAACAGATATAATTAACAAATAAACCCACCTCATTTTCAAGCTTAGCAGTTCTTCCATCCAAATCTTCCAGATCGTCTCCATCCCTAACAACAATCGCACCTCCATTTTCAGAAATTCGCGCGCTAGAATTCGAATTCGGCACTGGAGTTTTCTGATTCTCCCTCCTTGGCGACAAAGACCAACCCGTAAAAACCTTCTTATGGGGTGTAAACATTGCTTCAAACTACTATTCAACCGATTTACAGCAGAAGAAATGAACCCAGTAACTCAACTTCATAAAAAATAATGAAGAATTTTGATTAAAGAAAATCAAGATTTGAGTATCTTGAAAACCAACCAAAAACCCTAACCTTAACCCTAGAATTTTGAAATCAGGCGAAAAAAAAAACAAAGGATAAGACAATAAAACCCCCAGAAAACGCCGGACTTAAAAGTTGAAAATCCAATTCACCGGCGAAAAACTCAAAGTAGGCTTCAATGGAGAACTCAGAGTGCGGTTTAATGGAGAACTCAAAGTGCGCTTCAATGGAGGAGAGAGAGAGAAAATTGAGGATGCTTAGGAGAAGTGAGGATGAGAGGAGCAAAAGCAAGAGAGAGAAATGGGCAACCCGAAAAGACCAAGAGGATGAATGCCACGCGTCAGCCCGCTGAGAGCACATGCAATGTAAAAGCAAAAAGACCGAAATAGCCCAGTCAACTTGGTCAACCAGAGAAGGGTGCTAAGGGGCAGGGAGGGCAAAACAGTCAATTTCCTGTTCATAAGGAACAGTAAAATTGCTACAGTCTTGGTGCTTGGGGCTTTTATAAGGGTTATAGATTGTTTGATCAAGTAACATAATTAACCTTGGTCAAATAATAGGAAGTGGTATTCTTCCCTTTGTCATTTAAAGTTATTAAGATGGTTCGTAATAAGCTTTGCATGATATTGATTTTGCAGCATATATAGCGTGTTCAAATATGTAAATAGATAGAAGTGGGGATGTCCAGGCTTTTTTAAGCCCCCTGTTTAAGGAAAAGAGCGAAAAAATTATACTATTTTTCAAAAAATTATACTATTTTTCAAGTATTTTAGTTTCCAAATGGGAGGGATCATCCCGACTTAACCCCTAAAAATGAAATGAACAAAAAAGACGGATTTTCACAAAAATGAAGGGGAATCCAACGTTCCCGTAGAAGAATAAAGAAAGAGAATTAGACATGTTTTCGAAAGCAAGGATTATTGACTTAAGAGTTAAATAATTATGATGGCTTGGCAGTGAGGTATACGTGTGATAACGATCATTTTTTCATGTAGCGATCATGTTCAATCAATGTTCCTCGCTTATTAGAGAAGATGGAGATATCCCACGCAGACGAACATATTAGTTGCTCATGATAAGTGAGAAGACCAATGCTTAAGAGTTGTAAAATACATCTAAAGTTGACGTCGAGGATATCGATATATCAAATCAATTTATTGTATTAACTCCTTGGTAATAAATAGCCCTATTATTAAAAGAAAATCAGATTGTTTTTTTTAAAAAAAAGTGATAGTCATCTCATTTTCCTTTTGCAAAAAATATGGAAAACATCGAATTTAATTTGATTCAATTGCTTTACTAACATGATGTAATCAAGCCAATGGATATCAAATTATCCAAATCATTTTTATATGATTTTGTAATCATAACTCAACATTTCATGCATTTTATTTATGGGCATGACTACTCAATAGTAGGTCCATATGTGCAAAGGCCTAAGGTTGGCCATTTTTTCATGGTATGATGATTTTGGTACATGGTTAGGGTCTACTTCAAGGAGGGTCCTTTCCAAGGTTGTAACGTGGCTAGGCTTGGGGTTATAAAGAATGGACGGGCTCAAGTATACTCTCAAAATCCCTTACTTTTGGTGCTTCTCAAATTAAAACCTTTATACTTGTTGTGATAACTCCTACATTAGGTGCCTTTTCCTTGCCATCTCTCTCTCTCTCTCTCTCTCTCTTTTTTTCTTTCTTTTTTTTTTCTTTTTTTTTTGACAAGTTTTGTTTTAGGTTTAGAACGATTTTTTTTTCTTTTGCATTTGATCTTTCCTTTTGGGTTTAAACTAACTTTGTGTCCCCCTCTTATGTTTCGTTCCCCCAATATCCTATTTGAATCTTTCCACCATTCCTATCCCAAGGTATGGAATAATGTAGGTTGAATAACTAAGGCTCAATTGACGAGGCTCAAAAGGGCTGCCAAAAAGATGGATTTTCTCTAAGGTTAAGAACATGGGATTATATTTGTGGAGTTTCAAGTTGCCTCTTGTGTTGGTGAAATCATCATATCCTTTCTTTGTGCGCCTAAGATGGGCTTCTTATCATTCAATACATCTTGTAAGCCAAAAATCATCAAGATTCTTAAAGTGTTGAGTATGTATGCCTTTTGATATTGCATGTTTGTATGTATACGTTTTATTTAATTCAAGTCAATAACGATAAAGAGATTGAAAAGAGTACAAGATAGACGTACTTGAAAATATATTTTTTATTCATTAATTAATGAGAGTACAAAATAAGTAGATTCGACAGCATGAATCTCTTAGTCTATCATAAAAAAAAAAAAAACAAAGGAAAGAAACAAAACAAGACCTATGGTGCTACATCTTGAATTGTTGACAACTTCTTGAGATTGCGTCTTCGAGCTTTGTCCGATTCTGACTAGGTGAAATCCTCTCTAAAAATCAAGTCCATCTATATGATTCATGGTTTTATTTATCAAGTCTCTTTCAATTAATATTCCCACAGTATAGACATTTAGAAATGTGTCTAAACCAAGGTATTGTAAATGGCACTTGTATGGTGGAGATATATTGTTTATGAACTTTGGGACAAGTTCATGATCCGGAGTCTTTGTGAAATAAGAGCAACCTTTGATCGCACTAGTGGAAAAAATCTCATTCGTAACAGGCTATTCGTAACGGGCAAAATAGTGTCCGTTACGAATACTTATTTATTTGTAACGGGCAAATTAATGTCCGTTACGAATACGTATGTAATTGTAACGGACAAATTAGTGCCCGTTATAAATAAATAAGTATTCGTAACGGACACTATTTTGCCCGTTACGGATACTATATTACACGTAACAGACATATTGTGCCCGTTACAAATGCCCAAACTTGGCCCAACGTATGAGAGGAGCCCAGTATTTGGCTTTTTAGGGTTTCACCCAAATGCCCAAACTATGCCGTCATTCGCCTCTTTCTCTCTCATCAGTCCCTCACTCCCTCTCTCTATCCTCTCCACTTCTCCTCCCCGTAATTCAACAATCTTGCCCATCAATCTCAGGCCCTCTCTCGTCTCATTTCAAAATCACGACTTCTCTCCTCTACTCCATCAATCGATCTTCCCCTTCCATTGGAGAAAAACAGCGAGATGGAACGACGAGAGAGAAAAATGGTTAAATTGACTGGGGTTGCGCCGGATCTCCTTCAATCCGCCCTTCCACCGCCTTCCGCCGCCCTCCTTCACCGCTTCTCCTTAATCTCGCCCGCAATTCTCGCCGCCTCTCTTTCAACCTGGGTACGAATTTTTCAATTTAATGATTATTATTTTTTATGTTTGAATTTCTAGATTCGTTTTTATTTTTTTAATATACAGGTTTGTTTGTTCTAATTTGTGTGACTTGATTTGGATGATTGATGGGTTTGTGTTAATTTTTCTGGATATTTAGTTGTGTATATTAGTTAATTTAAACATTTGAAATCACCTGGGTTTTTTTTTTTTTTTTTTATTTGATTAGTTCTTTTTTATTTCATTGATTTTTATCTATTTGTTGCTATCTCTGTTTTTACTGGATTAATTAATTTAAACAGTTGAAATCAATTAGGAAATTTTAAATTGATTGATTGATAAACTGAATTTTCAGGGTTTGTGATTTTGTGTTTTGAATCCTTGTTTTTGTTGTAAAGTTTGTAAATTTTACTTGATTTGGAATTTTATGGTTTATCATGTTAGGGTAATGATATGTTTTTATATATGTAATGTTGCAAATTGATAGCTTTTGCTGGTTTGTTCTTCTAATTAGGTTTAAAAAAAAGTAGTGGGTTTTGTTTAATTATCATAATTTATGCTATATTTTAGATTTTAGGGAGGAATTTAGCCACAGTAGTATAGCATATGTTTACTTAATACTTTTTTTCTTATAAGTCTGCTATCCTTGAGCCTAAAATATGTATACTCAACAGTGCAATCGTTAACCTATCCCACAGGCTTGGGAAATTTTTAGTAATTGATTTCATAAAAAATAGTTTTTTTTTTACATGTTACACTTCATTTTAGATCAAAAGATGCTTAACTTACATAAATTGGTCAATTCTGAATCTTGGACTTGTATCTATAATCTATGTCTGTCACTACTCAATAATCACCAACTTCTCTTACAGTATGAAAGATCAAAGGAGGAACCTGAGGAGAAGCATAAGATTCTTAAAGAGATAACTGAGACTATGAAGCACATAAGCCACCTTGACAGCAGCATTGAATTGATCGGAAAACTTTTATTTGGACTAAACAATGGTCCTTCGGTCCCACGCGCAAAGCCAAGCTGTGGAATATATGCCGCTTGTGGATGATTGGGATTGCTTGAAATCAATGGTAATTAATTAAATTTGTATTCTTGGTTGATTTCATTGTAACAGGACATGTAGCTAAATTTCTGTTATTTTGAACTTAATTAACTGTGAAAACTTTCATATCTTCAGGTTCGGGTGTTTGAGAAAGAATGTGGGACCTTAACTCAATACGGGATGAAACATATGCGGGCCTTTGCAACTGTGCGGGATTTTCACAGGCTATTTTATTATTGTCCTGGTGGAAATTTAGCTCTGCTTTAGTACCAGCTGGCGGTTCTGATGGCACATTAAGGATATGGGATCCTCACAGACTAGGTTTAGTGCTTGTTCAATTATCTGTGCATGAACTATACTGTGTATGTGTCCATTTTTGTCTTCTCTTCTCTTTCTCTGGTTTCAGCTTGAGATCTATTTTTGTAGGGACATTAGTTCCTGTGTATTAGTTTTCATCGCATACTAATTGGATTTCTTCTTGCAAATTGCAATGCGGTTGTAGGATAAACTCTGGTGATGTTAGGGAATAGCCTATTTGACCCGAGACACTGGCCAGAATTGGTAAAATGTTTTAGGTCAATAGCTGTAAATCTGTAATTGTTTTTGTTAAAACTGCCTAAAATTGTCTGGAAGGAATGGCAATTACAGTATTTGGTCATTTGTGCTGGGAACTTAGGACTTATTATCTGAGGTCTACATTTTGCCAAAAGACATCCAGCTGAATTGCACTTTTTAGTAGTTGTGTGTGTGTGTGTGTTTATTTTTTTTTTCTTTTTTTCCCCTTATTGTCAAAATGATGCATATAGCAATATGTTTCCTGTAGAATTGCTAATTTCCCACTAGTTTTGATATGTGAGCCTTTTGCGCTAGGTACCAACTTTTTGGCTGAGACGAGTGTTTATGTTTTGAATTTTATTTCTTGCAGAGGTTGTATCTTGCTTGGAGCAGGCTGTGAATAACTTCCTTGAAATGGGAAGACTCAATATGGCTGCAAGATACTGTAAGGTACAATTTATGTCTGTAAACTATATGGTTGTAAGTGAGTTTTTCTCTATGTGGTTGATACTTGTATGTGAGTTTATCTCTTTTTGATATCTTGGTGGTGCTTCCTTTTTATATTCTCTTTAGTAAGTATCTACGATATCATTAATCAGTTCACTTTTGAAGTTTTGATGACAGCCAGAAACTATTTTGAATCTGTACAGTATGAGTGACAAATAGCATAGGTTTCAATATAATTTTTTAAATAAAACTAGGATTATTGGCAGTTACAATAACCATTATCACTCAGGATTTGATCTGTTACTTTTACCTTTTTTATTTTTATTTGGTTTTTTTATGCTTTGTCCTAGATATTAGGCAGCCATTTCCTAATATCTTTCTTTGTATCATATTATGTATTATTGTCCTAATCTCATGTAATATACAGGAGAGGTTTTCTATCCAGATTGTACATCTTTCAAGTTCAAGCAAGTGACCTGTCTGGTAGTTCTTTGGAAAACAGTCCTCATAGTTTTAGAGATGATCAAACTCAGGCTAACAGCACAAATGAGGGCATTGACAGTACTCATGTACCAAATGATCCTCAGATAGAGGTTCTTGATAGTGCTCAAGTACAGAATGAGCTTGCAAATGAGATCCTAGATGATGATCAACAAAATGAGTCTGCAAATGAGATCCTTGCTAGGACTTGTGAACAAAGTGATGTTGAAGGAAATGCTGGTGTTGGTCCATCTGCTGATGTAAATCAATCGAGAGGGCAGTGGGCACATTAATTTACAACAATTGGAATTTCAAGCTGAAATGACGCTGGAGCTTGCCTCAGATGCGGAGAATAGATCAGAGACAGCTATGAATTTTTTGAAATGTAAATTTAAAATTTGGTGTGCCATATTTTGATAATATTTGTGTGCCTTTGTGCCATGGAAATCAGTATTTGGGTTTTTGTTTGGTTAATTATTATAAATGATAATTTGAGATGTCAATGGAAAAGGAAAAAGGGGTATTTGTAACAAGCACCTTTTGTGCCTGTTACAAATACCCCTAATATTTTGATTTTTCAAGACATTATTCGTAACGGGCAGTCAAAGTGTCCGTTACAAATAACTGGCTATTTGTAACTGGCAGTCAACATGTTCGTTACAAATACCTGGCTATTCGTAACGGGCAGTCAACTTGTCTGTTACAAATACCTGATTATTCGTAACGGACACTTAACCTGCCCGTTACAAATACCTGGCTATTCGTAACGGGCACTTAACCTGCCCGTTACTAATAACTAGTTATTCGTAACGGACAAGTGCCCGTTACGAATAATATTTCTATCCGTAACGGCGGTATTCGTAACGCCCGCTGCCCGTTACGAAAAGCCTATTTTTGCCCGTTACGGATAGGCTTTTTTCCACTTGCTTAAGCAATTCGAGTTCGCGCAAGGTAGTTGTGTGCTCGATGTTATCTCCATATTGGGTTAAAAACGCTTTTACAACGTCACTCCAAGTGGAAGTTTGTTTCGCATCGAGGTTATAAAACCATGATCTAGCAACTACTAGTTATATAAATGGATCAAATTATGGAGATAATTAAGTTCGGACATTTGGGTCGTCGTTTTATCACACTACAAAAAAAAGCCTGTTTCCGACGGAAAAATTCCGTCGGAAAAACCCCGAAATCCGTCGGAAATAGGTCGTTCCGACGGAATTTCCGTCGGAACGAGTTGTCGAAAAATGGTTTGTAGGAAACAGACCCTTCCAACAGAATTTTCCGTCAGAAACACTATTCCGACGGAATTCGGTCGTCGAAAGTGGTGTCCCAACACCGGATAAATCCGTCGTAAATCTCCGACGGACACAATTCCCTCGGAAAGTTGCGACGGATAATCCGTCGGAAAATTATTTAAAAAAAACAAAAAAAAAGCATCCACCACCTTCACCACTAGCCCAAAAATGCATCCACCACCCCCACCACCAGCCCAAACCACCAGCTACCACCCCCCATCACCAACCCAAACCACCAGCTACTACCCCCCACCACCAGCCCCTAACCCGTATCATAAGCCCACCCCTAACCTGTATCACCAACCCCCTTAACCCGATCCACCACCCACACCCACACCCACAACCACACCCAATAGAAACCTTACCCACCTAACCCGATCCACCACCCACACCCACCCACTATAATCCCCTACCCACCTAACCCTAAGAAATCCTACCCACCTAACCGACCCCCTAATCAAACCCACCCAAACCCACCCACCAACCTAACCGAACCCACTCAAACTCACACACCCAAACCCACCCACCTAAAACCACCCAATTAGATCTGATCGAACCGACCCCCTAATCGAACCCACCTAAAACTCACACACCCAAACCCACCCATCTAAAAACACCAGCCATCCGAAAATAATTTTAAAAAAATTGAAAAAAAAAAAAAAAAAAAAAAAAAAAAAAAAAAAAAAAAAACCACCACGGCACAAGTCACCCCCACCACGGCGCCACCAACCGAAAAATGTTCTCTTCTGGTCAACTGTCCACCCAATCAAGTGCAAAAAATAAAACATAAAAACATAAAAATAAAAAAAAAGAGGTCGAAAAACATACCTCAATATAGACTTTTTGTGGTCGAATTTGACCAAAAAAGCCATTAATTTCTGAAATATATGAGAAGCACCACCGTTTAGCCGCCACATCATTCGCCGAAAAAAAAAATAGAGAAAGAGAAGATAAATGAGGAGATAGAAAGAAGGAGGAAATAGAAATGAGGAGAGGGTAGAACGAAATAGAGGAGATGACCAGAGGAGAGGAGAGAGAAAGAAGGGAGGGTCAGAGGGAGGCGCATAGTAGAGGAAAGAGAACAGATGGAATAAAGAATTAAAGGGTAAGGAGTGTCGGTTAGGGTTTATAAAATAAAAGACATTTTTAAAAAAAAACAAAAAATTGTCTTTTTCCGTCGGAAATTTTGGAATTACGACAGAAAATTCCGTCGTAAAGTACATATTTTCCAATAGATTTAAATTCCGTCGGAAATTTCCAACGGATTATTTAAATCTGTCGTAATTTTTCGACAAAAATAAAATCCGTCAAAAATTTCAAAATTTACGACGGAATTATACGTCCATCGGAACGAATCCGTCAGTATGAATATGCTTGGCACTTATAGGAAGTAGGAATTGACGTATACGATTAGGGACAAGGAAAGTAGGGAGCCGCTAACAAGTTTTTAAGGAACTTGTAAACCGTTCACGGATCATAAAAGGCAACCATGAATAAGGGACAACGAAGGAAACAACGATTGACCCGTGAAGGTTACACCCCATTCATAATCCATGAGATTACAAACTCCATATGGTTTAGTTTCACGAAAGGAGGATCAGGGATGATGGTACGAAAAGAGTCATGGAGTCACATTCGCTCGTATTGGCCTCTTCTCGATTCTTATAGTGAAAAGTGATTCCTGCGATCTCAAAGGCATGCAAACAAAGATTCAATTTGCTCCAATATATTATTATACTAAATTGGCTGAATAACAATGCAACACATAATTCTAAAATATCGTGATCACTTGATTAAACAACAAGATTAAAAAGGAACCTAAACCTGTTGTCCAAATTATCTTATTAGGCGTGATTTTCAATTATATATTCCCTTTAACATGCAATATGGTGATCATAATAATAATAATAGAATAAACATTAATATTATATTGGAAGCAATTTAACCATAATATCGTTAGTCAAATCAAATAATAAAATAACCTAATCATGATACTAGCAATATAAAAATAAAATACGAGTAATTTAATTAATTAATTACTCACATTCTGCGCGTTCCTTTAAATTGATACATCATGAATAAAATTGTTAGTAACTTCAATAAAAAAAATATAAATAAAATGAAAATCAAATTAAATAAATGTAGATTTGATTTAGTCCAAACCCTTAATTAATTATACCATTTACGCCTTGGTTTAAGGACGGAACCTCAGGTGTCGTATGGACTCTTTGGAGTGCTTAAGGGAAGAATGGTGTAATTAGAAATATAGGTTTAAGGCTTAGAATATGAGAGAGAGAGAGAAGATAATGATTTTTGGTGTAAAAGAGAGGAAGAGAGAGTGATTTGATGCCCCTAACTGTAGAAAGGAAGGGGGTATTTATAGAGGAAATGAGTAGGGGGAACACACGGAATCCTAAAAAAATAAAAACCCTAAAAAAGGTTGCCGCGACACGGCAAAATGCACCGTGACACGGCAAGGATTCCCGTGACGCGGGGAACATTGGAGTGATGCGGGACAGATTTAACCTATAAAGGATAAAAGCGCGTGAAGAATTACACGGAGAAACCACGGAAAAAATCTCGTGTCATGGTATGGGCGTCGTGACACGGGAAATTATACCGTGACACGACATTAATTCCCGTGTCGCGGTAGAGTTTCCTGTGACGCGGGGAATTTTCGCGAGCATGAGAATTCCCGTGTCACTACACCAGGCACCGTGACACGTTAAGAATTCGCGTGTCACGGTACCAGGCCTCGTGCCACATCACCTTCTCCCGCGATGTGGCAATTTTGCACTGCGCGCGGTAATTCCAGTTCTTTTACGCATTTTTAAAATTACGATAACTTTTGATCCGTAACTCGGAACAAGACATATAATATATCATTGGAAACCTTATCAATTATAATTTCTAACCCAATTAGAATCATGTTACAATCGTTTTTCAATTTTATGTTATTACCGTTTTAGTAGAAGGGTGTCGGTTTTGGGCCGAGTTTAATGTTTGGCTCATATCTTCTTCGTTTTTAATTGAAATTGGGATTATGATATATGGTTGGAAAGCTTATTTCAAGGCCTATCTAACCAAACAATAATATATCAAAATATAAGACAAAAAAAATCAGTTTCTCTCATTTTTACGATGTGGACACAAAAAGTGGAAAACAAGTTATAGTTTAGGGAAATGAACTAGGAAATGGATTAATTTATGAAATGTATTAATAAGAACATTGATTTAAGAACTCCAAATATTAAATACTCAACCCGACCAATGATGGAGGTGAGAGGTGTTCATTGTCGGGTTTGGTTTTGGGGAGACATTTTTAGGTGTCTACACTAGTAGTGTCATAGCTAGAGGTACTAACGTTCTTTGGGCTATTAAAATAGCCCAAAGCCCAATTGGATGGATCCTATAAGGTCACACAAAGGGTCTAGATCGGGCATGAGAGGACAAGGCCCATGATGGGCCTCATCCTCTAGTATGGTCGGCCATATGGAGTGGGATAAGAGAGTTTGGGCTTCCTAACCCTAGTCTAATTATAATGGGATTATAAATAGACTAGGTGCCTAGGGTTTGCTAGCAAGTATGCAATTAACTTATCACTGAGATCAAACCCTAATTATCAAACACGAGACCAACTCCTCTCAAACTCTCCTCTCTCTCACGGCTCTCTCTCTCTCCTCCTCGGCGCTAGTGTGGTGGTTCGTGGTGGTGGTGGATCGTGGTGGTCGGCTTAGTCCATTAAAGGTGGTGATCGCGGTTTTTCTCAATCACTCGACCAATATAGTATTGGTGGACGACTCGTTCGAAGCTCGTGGACTAAGTAGAGTAACAACGCTTGAGGCTCTATTCTCTCCCTGATTTGTCAATTAAATTGCTACGTGGAATTCACGCTTCAAAGGTATGATTATGTGTCTTGTGTGTTATGCATGTGATCTTGGGATTGGTACTTGATGATTGAATATGATTCATGATTCTCCGCTACGTAGTACCTATAAACTCCTACAGTGGTATCCGTTAGCCTCTTGCATGAACGCGCTTGATCATATTAATACGATTAAATTGAAGTCCATGTTAATTTTATAATCAATTAAGAGGGAGAAATTAATTTAATTATGGTTCAATTATTATTTTTAATATGATTAAACTCTTAGAATTGATTAAATGATTTAATTATGCTCAAAATAGCCATGAAGAGGACCGAATTTAGCCCTAATATATTCGAAAGTTGAAAACCCTAACCCTAATAATTTTCGAATTTTCAAAAATTCAAAGCCTAAAATGTGATTTTTGTGCTTTATTTTGATTTAATTAGATTTGTTTTATGTTTCATATTTTAAATCGGATTGATTTATGCATAAAAATATTTTGTGTATGATCATCTATTTAATATTAAGAGTTAGAATTAAATTGGGATTAATTTTAGGATGAACCCTAATTTTAAAGTTGAATGTTGATTTAATTTTAATTTTTGCACTGATTTAATTTACTTTTGATAAAAGTTATTTTGATTAAATTAAAAACAATAAAAAAAATGTTTTAAGGTCGGCAGCCACATCTAGGTGGCGCAGCCACAGCGGCCGTCGACCTGCTGGTCAGTCCAAGAGGGAGGGGAGGGAGGGTAGGGCGGCGATCCAAGGTGGCTGGGCAGTAGATGTGCAAGCATTGCACACTGCTGCCGTGGCTACCATTGCTACGGGTACTGCTGCCTTGCGGTAGTGGCTAGCTCCTGCTGGCGACCACGGTGGCCAACAACCCTGCAGTCACGGTTTTTTCAAAAAAAAAAATGGTTTTTGAAAAATATTTTAAGATAAATACAAATTATTTTGGATAAAATCGGTTTTATTTTAGATAAAATCTTTTATTTTAGGATAAAATCAAATCTAGCAAAAGTAGTTATATTTGATATTATCCATATTTAAAGTTGTTAAATTGGTAATTATCCATAATTAAAGTGGTTAATTTTGGATAAGATTGATTAGGATATCTTGAGCATATTCCAAAAGGATATAATTGATTTTAAAATTATTTGATTTGCTAGTAATTAGGATAAAATCTCCTAAAGTTGTTAGGATAATCATGGAAGATTAAATATGATTTATCTTTCTAGATTAAAATAAGATTTGACTCTATGTCATGCCTAAATTAAAATATATGATACTTTGTGATTGGTCATGAATAATACGTGATATTATCTAATTATGATTCAAAATATGAGATATTTAAAAAATACGTTGACTTAATTATGAACATTCGATGTTGTAGTTTAGACAAGCATGTTGAGTGATTTATTATATGACACTTTTATAATATATGATATTTTGTTGCTATATATAGACTAGTGTGGCCCATAGAATCTAAAGTACGATCAGCGCATCGTGATATCTTTTTGTAATCTAAATACAGTCTGTATACCGTTAAGTATTTTTGTAACTTTTATTTAAAGTAAATAGATTAGTTATTTAAATAGTGTTAGTCCATAAAAGCCCATGAAGTGAAGGCCCAAAGGAGCAAGGTGGATGGAGATCCATGATTATTCAAGTGGGAGCTTTTCATTTCTAGTTTTCTTAGGACTAAGGGCCCATATTATGTCATGTTTTATTGCATTAGTATATTATGCATGTTAGGTTTTATTTATGTTGATTGATGATGCGCTAGAGTTCACTAAATAATCACAACATAAATGAATCTAGGTCCCAGTAATATTGAGATTGATTTTCCAATTAGATACCCAACAATCCTTTAATTGTGAGTGATGGGTCGGCCTCAGTAGAGCGTCACTTGTTATTTTAGGCAATTGTGGGGTAGATCACGTTCTTCATAATTTATTGGTTATGCTCAACAAGGTTACCTAAAGAGTTTAGAACCTTGAAGCAAAGGGTAATTATTAAACATGTGATGGTTAATTATTCAACCAAGAGTTACAAGAGTTGTAATCAGTAAAGAGTTTACTCACCTTGAAAATGTAATGCTTGATGGTAGGGCCTCAGTCCGGTCAACTATTACACAAATAAAGGATCTTAATCACTTAAAATTCAATTGAGATCAATTAATGTTGAATAAAGTGTTTTAAAGTTACCTATATAACTCGTTTATGGTATCGTAATGTTAATTAAACATAATTACTCCCTCCGTTTTTAAATACTTGCTCCACTTTCCATTTTCGCCCATTTTTAAATACTTGCTCCATTTCCTTTTTTGGAAAGCTTTAACAATATTTAATTCATTTCTCACACCTAGTGGACCCAACATAATACTCTCTGACCTCCTATTCTTCCACTACTTTTTCTTTTTACAACTTTTTAATCTCCCAATTACCCCACTACCTCTCTATTTTATTACTTTTTCCAATTTCTTCTAAAACTCCGCACATTGAGAAATGGAGCAAATATTTAAAAACGGAGGGAGTATTAAACTTTGCCTTATTTTTACATAGATGGGTAGCCGTAACAATGATGAAAGTAATTCTTTACCACCAACAATGATAAGACGGCTTAACTTTTTCAACTTCAACGATTGGGAAAGCGAACTTAGAAGTGTTCTAAGGAATGAAAATCTCAAATTTCGTTTAATCTTACCAACCGAGGGCAGATTTAGTCCAGGCATGACTCCTGAGAAGCATTTGAGAAATGTTTCAGATTCTATGAGAGTCGCATATGTAATGTTGTCTTCTATTCCATAGGATTGGGCTAGAAGATTCATGCACTATGAACCTTATCTCTTATTCAAGTGCTTACGTGATGTTTGCTATGGAATACTGAATTCCCATGTTGTTGGGAAATTGGATGGAAACGTCGAGGAAATCATTAATACGGTTCCCAAGAACGATAACTCCTGGACTGGAAATATTAGGTGTGAAACCTACAAGATCAATGGCGAGATAATTTCGAGAAAACTCTTGCCAGATCAGTCAGTACAGATTCATGTGGATATGATGGTTCAACTGTTTAACCGCATGAGTATGTTAGTGAGACCATACAAAGATCATCAGGTTCATGACATAATTCTGCATTCTCTACATGATGGTTTTGACCTCAAGAAACTTTCACAAGATGATGAGGATTATGCGGTCAAGCTAGTTGATTTACTCAAGAATCATGCAGAGAATTACCGGAAAGGAGAATAAGCCAGAGCTTGAACAAGATGTCCTCACTAGGATGAAGTGAAAGGTAAGAGTTACCTATACTCTTGTTACAAACATTTTAACTTTCACTTAGGTATGTGATACCAAGTTGCAGTGTTTAACATTTTTAATGTTGTGCAGGAACTGCAAATAAGTGAGGCTAGCATGGAAATGGAGCTTGAAGGTGCACTAGAAGTGTTCGAGTGACAAGGGATAGCTTCATAGTTTTATTTTCTAATCAGTTTATCATGATTTTAGAACAATTTCCAGTTTTTGATGAGACAATTTTCAGTGTTAGTTTGAATACTAATTTGGTTTTTACTTGGCTTGGACAAGTGTTGATCCATGACCTAGGTAATAAATTGTTTTCATATTTGCTAGATATGAGTTATTTTATTTTATGACATTGATATAAATAGATCACAAAAACAATTTAGATGATTCAAAGATAAACTTACTTACAATAAAGTAAGATTAGGTCATATAAACCAATTAGCACATCCAAAGTTACATTGGATGGACTCTTATTCTGATTTGATTATGAATCATTTAAGAATTGGAACTCATGCTTGATAAGGTAAGACGACCAAGTTGCCTTTTAGTTGAAAGGGTAAAAGAGCTAAAATGACCTTTTGGAACACAAACATATGATGTGTGTGGACCTTAAGTTCAAGAATTAGCAAAGAGATTTAACTATTTCATTGTTTTTACTAACGATTTAAGTAAATATATCGATAATTACTTAATGAAGTAAAGCTTGGAGTCATGAAAAGTTCAAGAATTCCAAAATGAAATGTAAAATCAATTTGACTTGAATATTTAACGCTACAATATGATTGTTGTGATAAATATTTAACTCAAAATCAATGATCATCTAATAGGGAATTGTTGAATTAATTCGCAAACCAGAAACATTACAATTAAAATGTATGTTTATGAAGAAGGAATCAAACTTTGCTTGCCATGGTTCAATCCTAGATTAGCTTTAATGATTTACAAATATTGTTTAAGGATATGCATTACAACAACAATTGCAAATATACTAAACATAAAACTTAACCAAAGTAGTAGAAAAGATGTCATAAGAGTTATGATTTGGAAATGTTCCAAAATTTTTCTTTTCTAAACAGGATTAAGGGTTATGAAATCAATGTAAAATGTTTACAAAGATGACATAATGCACCCTAAATCAGACAAATAGTTCTTCATGGGTTTTCTCATGGAAACTAAGAGGTATTATTCCTACAATCGCGTAGAAACAAAGTGTTTGTTGCTCGCGATAATGTCTTTATAGAAAGAAATCTCTTCCTACAAAGCCAAATGGGAGTGAATTTAGATCTCGATAAGATTCGAGACGAGCAATAAAGGATGTGGATAACACTACATCAGAGACGAAGGCATATGAAATCAGCAAATTTGATAAGCCATATGTCGAAGAAAGCTAATTCCACTAGCGATGCTTCTATCGTCCCACTTGAATGAAAAGCTTGTACCTATCGTGGGTTACTAGGGATTTAAAAAAACAGTTTGTTGAAATTCAGAGAAAATGTGGATTCTAAAATTTTCCTATTGAAATGGTTGGAATCCATTCCCTACAAACAAGCTTTGGGTAAGTGCCACTCAGGAAATGGATTAAAGCCATGAAATCTAGAATGGACTCCATGTCTGTAAAGATGTGTCAATCTATGATAGTCTTACAAATAGGGTCAAACCTATTAGTTGGGTATGCCTATTCGGATTCTTCTAGTGATTGCTAATTTCAATTACAAAACTTAGCATTAAATATCAAAATCACCTTCATGAAATGTTCTTGATGGATGATATGTATATGGTACAACCTAAGAATTTTGAAATCCAGAAATCTTAGAAAGTTTTAGAAACTTCAGAAATTCATGGATTGAAGTAAGCATCAAGGATTTGAAACATTCGTTTCGATTAGGCAATCAAACAGTTTGATTTCCTCAAAGAACGAAAAGGAATCTTGTAGAGACAAGAAGTTTAGTGGGAGCAATTGGTCTTCTTGGTCATGTATGTAGATGACATACAATTCATATGAAATGACTTATCAATGCTTGAATAAGTCAAGCAGTGGTTAGAGAGTTGTTTCTATATGAGAGACTTAAGAGATGTTAAGTACATATTGGGAATCAAGATGCACGAAGTGAATCTTGAAGGATGATTGGAAAATATCGAGAGATTTATGTTGATAAGATTCTTAACAAGTTCATGAAGCAAGACTCTAAGAGAGGATGTTTTCCCATGCTTCATGGTATTACACTCAGTAAAACTCGATTTCTTCAAAAGCTAGTAGAGTTGAGTTGTGTGGATAATGTACATTGTGCTTCTGCAAAAGGGTCCATTATATGTGCCATGATATGTACAAAGCAAGATGTTACATATGACTTGTGCATGTGTAACAGGTTTCAAGTAAATTCAGAATAAGCATATGAAAGTTGCAAAGAGAAAATCCTTGAGTACTTGAGAAGGACTAAAGGAATATTTCTAGCTAATGGTGTTAAAAGTAAATAAGTTGTCAAAGGTGCAAGTTTACCAAACAGGCAAGATGACTCTAGATGTTAATCTAGATGCATATTCGTGTCTATTTGAAGAAGGACAGTAAGCTTGAAGAGTTCAAATCATAATACTGTTGCATACTCATTGTCAGAATATGTGTTTTAGCTACATTAATAGTAGTTAAGGAGGAAGTTTGGATCAAATTGTCTTGTGACTAAAAAGACACCTTTGCCAAAACAAAGGAGTCAGGGTCACATCACAAATCCAAACAAAAAGATCTGAGATATCACCTCATTTATGAGATCAGTGAAAAGCAGGATGTCGAGATCTACAAAGTTGTATTATGAGTGAGAAATCACTAAACCCCTTCCATAGACTAAGATATGAGAGTCATATTAAAGACTTGGATTGAAGCAAGTTATGTTATTCAAGTTGTATATATTTTGAGAAAACATGTTACATAAGGAATGCATTAATTTGCAGAATTATGTTTAAAATTGAAATTATTATTTCTCTTATAAAATTATGGTTTTGGAAATTAAATAAAATGTCCAAAATAATTATGAATTGATGGGCTCACCAGGTTGATGACCTAGTGAATGAAACCCCACAGGTGAACAAAATTCATATATTATTTAAGTTCCTAGTTCGAAATCATTAAAGTGGACATAAATGATTTCAATGAATGGACTAGCATGTAAGATTTATTGGATAGCAAAGTTTCATGGGCTATAGGGGCATAGAGATGCTCGGTCAATCACTTGGGTATGCATGAATGATGCATGAGTAAACTTATGACCTACCTTGAAGTTCAAGTATAGAGCTTCCGGATATATTAGTGGATTATTGATTTCATTCAATGGATGTTATGACTGTGGTACACTCAAACGTCTGCCCGTAACTGGAGATTACAAAGTGTGTTTCCCGGTTATTTCAAAAGTTGAGTGGGAGCTTTGGTTGTCACAATATTGTATTGAGTCTACATATTAAATTAGAAAATGTGCCATGGCCGCTTATAGAGAGAGAATTCAGAAAATATGTTGCCGCGTTCAAATGCATTACTCAGTAATCATTTGGTTTTGTAATTCTAACTCAGATTTCAAGAAACGATTTGTAGATTAATATGATCTCGACATGTGATGCAATCATATTATCAAATTGACACATATTGACTTAAGGAATTTGAATATTACACACTTTTCTAGACAAGTGGGAGATTGAAGGATTTATGTCTTTGTCGTGTGCAATTACTAGATATATAAATGGATCAAATTATGGAGATAATTGAGTTTGGACATTTGGGTCGTCGTTTTATCATAGCTAGAGGTACCAACGATCTTTGGGCTAGTAAAATAGCCCAAAGCCCTATTGGACATATCCTATAAGGTCACACAAAGGGTCTAGATCGGGCACGGGAGGACAAGGCCCGTGATGGGCCTCATCCTCTAGTATGGCCGGTCATATGGCATCATCCACTAATTAGCAAACACGAGACCAACCCCTCTCAAACTCTCCTCTCTCTCACAGCTCTCTCTCTCCTCCTCGTCGCCAGTGTGGTGGTTCATGGTGGTGGTGGATCGTGGTGGTCGGCTTAGTCCATTAAAGGTGGTGATCGCGGTTTTCCTCAATCAATCGACCAATCTAATATTGGTGGGAGACTCGTTCAAAGCTCGTGGACTAAGTAGAGGAGTAACGCTTTGGGCTCTATTCTCTCCCTGATTTGTCAATCAAATTGCTACTCCCTCCGTCCTAAATTACTCGCAACGTTTTGACTTTTTGCACTATTCACACATCTCACTTTGACCATCTTTTTTAGCTATTATTTGAAAGTCAATATAATCATGTAATATGTTCTTAGGTCTATTTTTATGTATAATTTCTTAATATAAACTTTTTATGGCTTATGTTATTATATAATAAAAGATATTAACAGTCAAACATGTGCATTGACAAGCGTGTTCAGCCAAAATGTTGCAAGTAAACTAGGACAGAGGGAGTACGTGGAATTCACACTTCAAAGGTATAATTATGTGTCTTATGTGTTATGCATGTGATCTTGGGATTGGTACTTGATTAAATATGATTCATGATTTTCCGCTGCGTAGTACCTATAAACTCCTTGGCTCAACCCCTAATAAAGCTCATTAAGTGAGTCCTAGGATTGTCTGTAACCTTAAAGGTTGGCAAATCCATAGTCAAGAACTTTTCTGGGAGAGTCTTGCCACTAGGTAGTGGTGCAAGCTCATAATTGAAGTACTCTTTCGGCTCTTGCTTTTTCTTGCAGAATGTTTTCTTTTTCTTTTTCTGCTTTTATTTTAGCCTTTTTTGCTTTTTTATGAGCCTTCATTTGGGCTTCTTCTTCTCTTCGGTCCTTTAAGTTTTGGAGTTCCTCTCTAAGTTTCTCCAATGCTGCTTTGTCACCCATGATTGGACTAGTATGCGAATGTGGAAGATGATCTAGTAATGTGTATCACGAGAAATTGAGCGCGTTCACTTAAACCTTTTCTTCCAAGCATTCAAACAATGAATCAAAGCCAAAATGACTGTTTTATTTCTTTTTTTTTTTAATCCTTGTAATACGAATTCATTTTAAGCAAGTTTGTTGATGAAGAATGTCAAAAAAAATTCACAAACAATCATTAATGGAATGTCATGATTTGTATTGACTTCAACAAGGTAATCATCTAAGGATTACTTTAAATGAATTTTTTCAAAAAAGGTAGAAGAGAAAGACAAGAAAGTTGGATTGAAAATGCTCATCAAATTTTTAAGAATATTAATCAACCCGAACATACTCCTTAAAATGATCAAATATACTATGGTATTTGTTGATCATTTAGATTACAATAGAGATCTATATCATTTTTTTTCAATTATGATTATCGTATTGCTCATCTTAAAAGGATAATATATTACTATTTGCTTAAACAGAATCATGGCCTCCAAATGTAAAATCCAAGAAATAATTAAATCATTTTCTTGGTTTTATCATTCATTATCTCTCTTTTTTTATAGAATAATATTTTTTTTGTATCCTTTTTATAAGAACAATTTTTTTTTTGTTCTATTTTATAACTTAGTTACCTTTACTTTGATCGTCGTTTTTTTTTTTTTTTTTTTGTGTGTATGTGTGTGAGACAAACATCCCAAGTAAGGTTCTCAGGATTTTCTTTTTAAACCAGAGAAAAAGTAAATAAGTTATACTCTTAAATCAAGGTTGATCAATTACAACTAAAACATGATGAACACGAAAGTAGGCACGTTTAAGAATAAACATATTGATGACATCCTATTAAGGGATGCGGACTTCTAATGACGAATCTCATAAGAAGTAATGTCATTAGTTCGATTATAAAGTACGTAAACGAATCATTATAATCAAAAATAGTATCGCGTGCAATTTTTCGTCTTGCACTAAGGTGAAAAGTGCATCTTCAAGAGTAGCATCTAACACATACGGTTTTTTTTTATTATTATTAAAAAACATTTTTTTTGATTTTTTTTTTGGAAAAAGCAAAAAGTACGATAAAATAAATTTCGATAAAAAACATTTTTTTCGGTTTTTAAAAAAAAAAAAACAAAAACGACGATCAAAGTAAAGGTAACTAAGTTAGACAACGTTGTTAGCCAAAGAGATATTTTTTAGCACCTACTTAACGATTAAACTTGAAGTGTGATGAGTGTCATTTATGGCACTCATAGGGTAGTCTTTTAGGGTTATTTCTTTCCCTTTTTCATGCTTTCTTCTCTTATTTTTGGTCCTTTTTCCTTAGGTTTCTCTTTCTCCTATTTTCTTTATAGTTCTCGTGTTTTCCTTTTATTTGGCTCTTTTTCCTTTTATTTCCTTTCTTTGTTTGCTTGTGTAGGTATTTGGAGAATCACCTTTGCAAAGGAATCAAGTTGGGGCCTTAATGATCAAGTAAGGAAGAAGCATTTGGCTAGAGAGGGCTTAGAGAGGCCTTGGAGAGGCCTCGGAGAGGTCTCCAAGGTATTTCCAGCAGGCCGCGGGCGCGGGTCAGTGGAGCCGCGGGCGCGGGCTTAAGAAGAGCAAATTGCAAGATTTTGGCAGGAGCTTCCCGCGGTTGCCCCGCGGGCTCTCCGCGGGCGCGGGAAATCTGGAGAGGGCGCTCCATCTCAGAGAGACCGCGGCCCCCTGATCGAGTTTTGGGAGCAGGGGATTAGCCGCGGGCGCGACATCTTTGGCCGCGGGCGCGGGTCTATCTTGCCGCGGGCGCGGGTGCTGCCCAGAAAGCCCGCGGAGGGTTCCATACCCATTTCTCCGCGCCCGCGGATTCATTGAGAGAGACCGCGGGATTTGCCGGTTTCTTCTTTACCTATAAATAGAATTGTAATTCCTTTTTGAAAGGAACTTTTTGATAATTTTTCATTAGCTTAGTTTTAGAGAGAGAATTTAGAGAGAGGTTAGAGAGAAGTTCTTGGTTTTGGATTTGTAACTCAACATTTGATCAATCAAGTTTGGATTTCTTCATTTTCAATCATCAATATTAGTGAGAATCTCTTCCTTCTTTCATCTCTTACTTACTTGCTATTTGATTTATGCTTGTTGCTTGTTTTTCTTTGGATTTGAATTTGATATTGTTGAATATTTTGATTTCTCTTAGATTTTGATATAGAATGAAGATTAATGCAATTTCAATATTTTGATTTCTCTTAGATTTTGATATAGAATGAAGATTAATGCAATTTCTAGTTATTTGTTCTTGAATTTCACCATGATTAGTGAGTAGATTAGTTGCTAGGGAAAGGGGGAAGCATGTTTGATTAATGAAATTGCTAGTTGATGCTCTTTGATTGATTGATTTGTTGCAATTAAATTGGTTGACATAGTTTTGCATGTGATTGATTAGACTAGGAGTGATCAACCTATAAGATTAATCTAGATTGCATTGCAACTCTTAATGATATGAACAATTGAATTGAAAGTTGCTCTAATTGATTGGGTTTGCTTGTGATTCTTCTTGATTTGCCTTTCATTGTGACACCTAGATTTTCCTATAGGAGATAGCATTTGAACTCTCTTGATTGCTACTATTGTTTGTCCATTCCAATACTTGAATTAATTGATTGAGCTCTAAACTAGCATTATCATTGAATTTGCATGTGGAACCCATATCCCTAGTGTTTAGACCTTTGATTTAGTTGATTATACTTGTTTTAGTTTACCATAGTGCCAACCATAATCTAAACTCCATCTTCGAGGTAGCTTGACTTAGACTCTAGTTTTCATCATTGCATTCCCTAGGGATCGACCCTTAACTTACCCTATATTCATATAAGGTTGGTTAGGTGTTTACAAATTTAGTTTGACTTGGGGGAAGGGTAGATAACGACATACATTTTCCTCTTGTCAAAATGGCGCCGTTGCCGGGGAATGCTATTGGTGCTTAGCTTTTGTTGTTGAGTCTACTTCATTTTAATTGAAAAAAAAATATACAAAAAGATTTTGTTTCTTTAGGCTACACTTGTAGCCGTGCTACTAATATTTTCTTTGAAGTTTTGCATGCATAGAGCTCGTGATCGATCCATTGTGCCTTTTGACCTGGAAATCGAAAGAACTCTCTCAAGGAGAAGAATAGCTAATCGATCTTTGGGGTATAGTTCTTCAAGTGAAGAAGAGATTGAAGAAGAGCAAGGCATGGGAGAAAATCCGAGAGTGGCCTTGAAGGAGCTAGGAATACCCGGTGCTTATAGGTTTGAGAGCGGCATAGCTCCGCCTACAACACCGGCAAATGATTTCGAGATTCGGCCGGCCATGATCACCTTAATTGAGAGGAGGAAATATAGTGGGGCTAAGAATGAGAGCCCGTTGAACCATCTTAAAGAATTTGAAAAATATTGCAACACCATCAAAGTCAACGGAGTTTCTCAAGAGTTCATATGCCTCAAGTTGTTCCCCTTCTCTCTCATAGGAAGATCCTTAGAGTGGCTAGATAAAGAAGTGAAGCCCAACTCCTTGAGAACATGGGATGATGTTACAAAGGCTTTCTTGTCCCGCTTCTACCCTCAAAAGAAGACGGCGGAGGCAAGAGCCTTGATTCAAGGGTTCAAGAAAAGGCCAAATGAAAGCCTTTACGAGGCATGGGAGAGATACAAAGAGTATCAAAGGGAGTGCCCTCACCACGGAATCCCAACATACCAAGTGGTCCAAATCTTCTATGGCGGTTTAAGTCCCCAAGGCAAGTCATGCCTTGATGGGGGGGCCGGGGGTCCTATCATGAACAAGACCGAAGAAGAAGTGGTGGACATTATTGAGGACGTGGTGACATACTATAGAGATTGGCAAGATGGGGAGAGAGACTCTTCAAGCAAGCAATCTTCATTGTACTCGGTGGACCATCTAAATGCGATCAACAACCTTTCCTCCCAAATGACAAACTTGGGAAAGGAGATGACCGCAATCAAAGCCAAGTTGGAGAGCACTTCTTCTTCTTCCCAAGCTTCGAATCTTCCCTCCCAATTTAAGGGGAGAGGTACTCCTTCTAACTCTCAACCCCCTCCCTCTTCACATAATATGCCTATGGGTTGTTTGTTTTGTGATGCATGTGGATCGTATGATCATGACTCTAGTAATTGTCCTAATGAATGTGTTGATGAGTTTGATAACAATGAGAGTGAGCATGTGAATTATGTTTCAAATAATAATTCTCAAAGGTTTGATAATCAAAGAGGTCAATGGAATAGGAATTACCAAAACCAAGGCAATTTTGACAACTATAATCAAGGTGGTGGTTATAGAAACCAAGGGAACCAAGGTTCTCGTGGTAGCTATAATAACTAAGGTTATAGTGGCCAAAATCAAAGCCAAAATTATGGTAATCAAAACCAAGGTTATGGAAATCACAACCAAGGTAGTGGTAACCATAATCAAGGTGGTGGTAACCATAATCAAGGTTATGGTCAAAATCAAAATAGGGGTACTTGGAACAACCAAGGGAAGGGAAATTTTCAAAATAATGATCAAAGAGGTCCCCCACCCGAATTTGTTCCAAGGACTTAAGGAGAAAATTTCTATTCACAACCTTCTTCACCTAGGACCAATTTGGAAGAAATAATTGAGAATCAAACCAAGTTGTTGAACACATACATGGCCGTTAGTGATAAGAAGTTCAATGAAATGATGACCCACAATAAAATGCTTGAAAACTAAATTTCTCAACTTGCTAATGCTTTGAAAGATCACGCAAGCCCTTCTTCTTTACCTTCCCAAGGTCTTGATCCCAAGAAACACGTGAATGCTATTGTTACAAGGAGTGGTAAGGTTCTTGAGGAGAGATTACCTAGGAAGGGTGAGGATAAGGAGGTTCCTAAGGAAGCCTTGGTTGAGAATGAGGGGGATAGGGCATCATTGGATGAGGTTGTGGTTGAGACACCTAGAGAGGTGAGAGTAGAGAAAGAAATTGTGAAACCCAAGCTCCCTTACCCACAAAAATTCATGAGACACAAATTGGATGAACAATTTGGGAGATTCATTAATATGCTAAAACAACTTCATCTTTGTCTACCTTTTACCGATGTTATCAACCAAATGCCAAATTATGCCAAATTCCTAAAGGACATTTTGAGTGGGAAAAGGACTTGTGAGGTTGTGGAGACTATCAACTTGACCGAAAATTGTAGTGCTATCATCATGAACAAAATGCCACCCAAATTGAAAGACCCCGGAAACTTCTCCATTCCTTGTGCCATTAACAAGATGCAAATTGATAATGCCTTATGTGACTTGGGAGCTAGTGTGAGCATAATGCCATATTCGGTTTATCAAAGGCTTGAACTAGGGGAACTCTTACCTTCTAACATTACCTTGCAATTAGCCAATAGGTCAATCAAGTTTCCAAAAGGTAAGGTAGAAGATGTTCCATTGAGGGTTGGGAAGTTTGTGTTCCCGGTGGATTTTATTGTGCTTGAAATGGATGAAGATGCTACCATTCCAATCATTTTGGGTAGACCCTTTCTTGCTACCTCGGGTGCTATGATTGATGTGAGGAGTGCAAAGATTTCCCTTAAGGTAGGAGATGAGGTCATTGAATTTGATTTGAATGAAAGCATGAAATATCCATCTTCTTCTCTAGAAAATTGCATGATGATTGATTCACTTGATCATGTTGTGTCTTCCATGCATGAGCACTTGCTCACCTCTAACGATGCTCTTGAGAATGTTTTGTTGAACAAGGACAAAGTAGGTACACCATGCAAGGAAGTGGCATTCTATGAAGAATTGCTTAATGGAAGCATGGAGGAAGTGAATGAGCAAATGTGCTTGAAAATCTCAAGCCAAGAAGCTTTGCAAGCGGCCACATCAAAGGAAGGTAATGGTGTGCCTATGGTAGAGCTCAAACCTCTACCATCACACCTTAGGTATGAGTTCTTGGGCCCTCATTCCACTTACCCGGTGATAGTTAGTGCATCCTTGAGCGTGAGCCAAGCTCAAGCGTTATGTAGTGTTTTGAGAAAGCACCAAGGTGCTTTGGGGTACACAATTGATGATCTTAAAGGTATAAGCCCCGTTGTGCCAACACCACATAACACTTGAGGAAGGCGCCCTTCCTTCTATCGAACGACAAAGAAAACTACATCCCCAAATGGGAGAGGTAGTTAAGAAGGAGATCACCAAGATATTGGATGCGGGAATCATATTCCCCATCTCTAGCTCAAGGTGGGTCTCCCCCGTGCATGTCGGTCCAAAGAAGGGGGCATGACCGTGGTTGAGAATGAGAAGGGTGAGCTCATTCCAACTAGGACGGTCACGGGTTGGCGGATATGTATAGACTATAGACGTCTAAACACATCCACCAAGAAGGATCACTTCCATCTTCCATTTATTGATCAAATGCTTGAAAGACTAACAAGGCACAAGTTTTATTGTTTCCTCGATGGATATTCAGGATTCTTCCAAATCCCCATCCACCCCGATGATCAAGAGAAAACTACCTTCACATGTCCTTATGGGACCTTTGCCTATCGAAGAATGCCCTTTGGGTTATGCAATGCACCCGCTACATTCCAAAGGTGCATGATGAGTATTTTTGGGGATATGTTGGAGGAGGAAATGGAGGTCTTCATGGATGACTTTTCGGTGGGGGGTGTCTCATTTGAGGAGTGCCTTGTGAACCTTGAGAAGTGTTTGGAAAGATGTGTTAAGGTCAATCTTGTTTTGAATTGGGAGAAATGCCACTTCATGGTGGAGGAAGGTATAGTGCTTGGGCACAAGATTTCAAATAAAGGCATTGAGGTGGATAAGGCAAAAATAGAAGTGATTGAGAAACTTCCACCTCCGGTGAATGTCAAGGGTGTGAGATCGTTCCTTGGTCATGCGGGTTTCTATAGAAGATTCATCAAGGATTTTTCACTTATTGCTAAGCCCCTAAATGACCTTCTTCAAAAGGATGTTGAGTTCATTTTTGATGACAAATGCTTGAAGGCATTTGATAGATTGAAAAGGCCCTAATCTCCACTCCTATTATTCAAGCCCCAAGGTGGGATCTTCCTTTTGAATTGATGTGTGATGCAAGTGATTGGGCTATTGGAGGTGTTTTGGGACAACGTGTAGACAAGAAGCTTCATGTGATTTACTATATGTCCAAGACACTCAATGGGGCTCAAAAGAACTACACAACAGCGGAAAAGGAATTTTTAGCAATTGTGCACTCTTTTGAGAAATTTCGTTGTTACTTGTTGGGTTCCAAGACCATGGTCTTCACGGATCACGCGGCCCTCAAGTATCTATTTGCCAAGAAAGAGTCCAAGCCTAGGTTGATTCGATGGGTGCTTGAATTACAAACTTTTGAGATTGAGATTAGGGACACGAAGGGTGCGGAGAATGTTGTGGCGGACCATCTTTCTCGCCTTGCGGGTGATTAAATTCATGATGATGGTTCACCTATTGAGGATAAAATGCTTGATGACTTCTTATATGCCATAGAGGTGAAGGAACTCCCATGGTATGCCGACTTGGTGAATTTTCTAGCATATGGGGAGTTTCCACCCTCTTTCTCAAAGAACCAAAGGAAGAAAATCAAAAGGGAGGCAAGACATTACTTGTGGGATGATCCCATCCTATACAAACGAGGGGTTGATGGCTTACTTAGGCGTTGTGTTCCAAATGAAGAGGTGCCTAGTGTTTTAAGGATGTGCCACTCGGACCCTAGTGGTGGGCATATGGGTGTATCCAAGACCGCTACCAAGGTTCTTCAATGTGGTTTGTGGTGGCCGCATCTCTTCAAGGACTCATGGGGCTTTGTGAAGTCATGTGACCGATGTCAAAGGGTTGGGAATATCTCCAAGAGGAATGAGATGCCTCAACAGCCCATTCTTGAGTTAGAGGTGTTCGATGTTTGGGGGATTGACTTCATGGGACCATTCCCATCTTCATATGGTAATAAATTCATACTTGTGGCTGTGGACTATGTTTCTAAATGGGTTGAGGCCATTGCCTCCCCTACTAATGACCAAAAAGTAGTGTTGAAGTTGTTCAACAAAATCATCTTCCCAAGGTTTGGCGTGCCTAAGGCTGTGATAAGCGATAACAGATCTCATTTTGTTCACAACGCCTTCCAAAAGATGTTGAGGAAACATGGAGTGCATCAACGGTTCGGCCTTCCATATCATCCTCAATCGAGTGGCCAAGTCAAGGTCTCCAACCGTCAAATAAAGCTCATTCTTGAGAAGACGGTTGCAAGGAATAGAAAGGATTGGTCGGCAAAGTTAGATGATGCTCTTTGGGCTTATAGGACGGCTTTCAAGACGCCTATTGGTACCACTCCATATCGCCTTGTCTATGGCAAATCGTGCCATCTCCCGGTAGAGTTTGAACATCATGCCTTGTGGGCCATCAAGAAGATAAATTTTGACTTAGCTAGTGCGGGGGAGAAGAGGTGGTTGGATCTTCATGAGCTAGAGGAACTTCGACTTGATGCTTACGATTGTGCTAGCACCTACAAGGCTCGCTCCAAGGAGGTTCATGACAAGTTGATTGAGAAAAAGGAGTTTTATGTAGGTGACAAAGTCCTCCTCTACAATTCAAGGATGAAGTTGTTCCCCGGAAAGCTCATGTCAAGATGGAGTGGACCATTCTTGGTGAAAGATGTTTTTGATAATGGTGTCGTGGAGATTTCTCCTTTGAACTCCTCATCTTCATTCAAAGTTAATGGTCATCGGCTCAAGAAGTACTATGATGGAGTGTTTGTTGGACTTGTTCACAAAATGATTCTTTCTAAGCCACCTTGAGATGGTGGTGCACGTCGAGCTAACGACGTTAACCAAAAGCGCTTACGGGAGGCAACCCGGATTCTCATCTCATTTCTCTTTCCTTTCTTTACTTTTATTTTTCCTTGATTGGTTTTTTATTTTATTTTTGAGTTGGTTTTGTGTTTGTTTTGTAGGTCGCCTATTATCATCACTTGTTGGAAAGAAGGGGTTTGAAGAAGAGTTTAGAGTGCAGGGGAGAGGGCTCCCCGAGGGCTAGGAGAGACCTCGGGGGCCTTTTCACCTCTTTGAAGCAAAATTTAAATATCATTCCAGGGACTTCCCGCGGTTGCCCCGCGGTCTTTCCGCGGGCGCGGAAAGTTTTGGAGAGGCCTCGGAAGATTTGGAGAGGGCGCGGCCCTCATATCAAGTAAAATTGAATTCTATTCCAGGGACTTCCCGCGGTTGCCCCGCGGTCTCTCCGCGGGCGCGGGAGGTTTAGGAGAGGGCGCGTCATGTTTGGAGAGGGCGCGGCCTAAATTCAAGCAAATTTGGAACCCCATTCCAGGGACTTTCCGCGGTTGCCCCGCGGTCTCTCCGCGGGCGCGGGAGGTTTTGGAGAGGGCGCGGCAAATCAGGAGAGGGCGCGGCCCCCATCAGGTATTAAAATTCTAAAAATTCCAGGAGGTCCCCGCGGTTGTCCCGCGGTCTCTCCGCGGGCGCGGCATATTCGGGAGAGGGCGTGGCGATCTGGGTTTATTACCCGGGCGCGCCCCTCTTCTCTCTCTCTCCTCTCTTATTTTCTCATCTTCTCCTTATTTTTCCCCTTTCTCTCTCTACCTCCTCTCAAACCCTAACCCCAAAACATCAATTTCTCACAAATTTCTTCAACTTTTGCCCAAATTTTTCACAAATTCTTCCATATTCCTCCATTTTCAACAATCCTACTCCTCTTTCTCGTGCTTTTTTGGGAAATTTTGGGTCTTTGAAGTGCTTTGAGTTTAATTTGAGTCTCGAATCTTGGTATACTTCTAACCTTTGTAATATTTTTGTCAATTTCAATTGATTTATTTACATTGGTTTGTTTACCTTGATTTTGAGCATGATTTTTGTGTTTTATGGTTGATTTATGGGAAATTTGGTATATTTGGGTGATTGTTACTTTTTCTTGTTGATTCATGATTATATTGATGAATGATTGTTGATATTTTTGTTTGTTGTTGGATTTTAGTTGTTGTGTTGATTGGAACAGGTACCTTGTAGTTTGTGGTGGTTTGGTTGGATTTGTAACGAGGTTTGTGAGTAATTTTTGGTGGAAGTTGTTTTGTTTGAGGGAGTTTGTTGTGTTATTGTGAATTGTGTGAATTTTGTTAAAATGGATTTGATAAGAAGAGTCAAAAGTAGCAAGAAGCGCTCAAACCAATCCCCCGGCCAATCTTCTCAAGGCCAATCCTCAAACCCTCAACCCCAACCGCATTCCACAACTCAAGATGATGCTCCTCCTTTTCCTCTACCCCCTCTCAAATTTTGGAACCGGTCTAAACAAACCCCCATCTATAACAAAATGAAAGACCGGAAGTTAGACCCTCCCGCCATTACTTTCGTGAGGATATGGCCAAGCTATGAATTGAAAATGACCTTGACATCCTTCTAGATAACCTAAGCTTGGGTGAGTTTCTAAAGTCGGCCCCTAGAACCTATTTGGAGCCTTCCATTGAGTTTTTCTCCACATTTGAGTTCAATAAGGTGGGGGAAACCGATTTTATTATTTCCTTCCAACTCTTCAATGTCAAACACACCATGAACCTAGCCGAGTTCAATGTAGCCCTTGGTTTCAACCCCAATGGTGATATCTTCGAGCCCCTTATCTCCCTAGTCCAAACTGAGTATAATGAGGTTTCTTGGTGGAAAACCATAGCCAACAGGAGGGAGTTTGATTCGAAGAAGTCCCTTGCTAGTGAGATTATCCATCCGGCCCTTAGGATCCTTCATAGAATTCTTGGGTATTCGGTCTTTAATAAGCAAGATTTGGGGAAGTTATTTCGGGAGGAGATTATGGTGTTATGGATGGCTACCAAGCCGGAGTTAGGGTCAAGGATTAATTTTGGCTATATCTTCATGAATTGTTGTAAGGAGATAATGCATGGGGTCAAAACGGGGGAAATTCATTGTGGGGGCATGGTGACACGTCTTGTGTCGTATTTCAAGCAAGAGGGGTTCTTGAAGTCTTGCACTCCGGTTGGAAGGAGTGAAGACGTGTGGATTAGTTTGAAGCAAGTTAACACTTTGCGTTTCATAACTAGCACTAGGAGACCCGACACTTACTCTTGGCTAGTGAGAAATACCCACCATTGCCTACTCCCTAACCCGGCCGCCACCTCCATCCTTCGTGAGGCTAGAAATATTTGGATGGTCCCTAGGGACAATGGGAGGATTGATGATGAAATGGAGGAGGATGATGAGATTGATGGGGGTGATGAAAATGATGAGGAAGAGGAGGAAGGAGGAGGAGAAGGATATGATGAAGAGCAACAACAACCGCCACTACAACAACAACATGAGCATTTTCATGATGATACTCAAAGAAGAAGAAGAGAAAGGAGACATCAAAGACAACAACAACAAGATTTCCAAGGAGATGCTTATCTCCGAGAGATGGAGGCCATGAGAGCCAACATGGAGCGCATGCAATGCAATTGAGCATGCAAGGTATGTACTCGGACCACCAAACTTTGTCTTATCAAACTAGCGCCTTGTATGACGCTAGTGTGCGTAGGGGGGAGGTCACACCTTCGGTCAACTACCCTTATGTGCCGCCCCAACAAGGGCCGGTACCTTCATGGGGAGGTGACAACCTCCCTACGTACCCATATTGGCCCGGGGTTGAGGACCCCGATGTGCCAAGGCGCGACTTCCCACCTTATGATTATAGGGTCTCGGGGGGGAGTTATTATCGGGGTGATCCCGCATACTACTATGTTCACCCCGATCACCCCGAGCCCCTTGTTCAGCGTGAGCCCTATGACCAATTAACCCGATCCCAACTTGACCTATTCAAGGGTCACTATGGATTTCCTCCCGGTTACACCGGAGGTTGGGATACGGGTGATGATGGTGCCGGCCCTAGTGGCCAATAGTCCCCTTATGCATGTTTGTTTCCCTTTTTGTTCTCCCCTTTCCCTATTTTGCATGTTTACAGGCATCGCGGTCGATGCCTTCATTTTGTGAGGGGGGAGGGTCAAAAAGGATGTTTTATGTTGGTTTGGGGAGGCACCTGGGGCTCGGTGGGAAGTCTTTGATAAGGCTTTTGGTGGATTTTTGCTAATGGTCTCGTTGGTTTGTTGCTTGTTGTTGTTTTGTTTCACTTCATGATGTTTTTGGAAATTTCTTGATGATGATGATGATGATGGGTTTCTCTAGGTTTTTGTATATAGCTTGTGTCTAAGTGTTTTATTGTTTGCTTTTGTTTGGAAGTTAATAACAATTTCATTTTGTATATATAGCCTTTTTCTTTAACTCACCTTGCTCGTAGCCTATGCTTTGGATTGCGGAACCTTTTGGAGAAGCACGTTCCTACTCCTTGGGTACTTTAATTTAGCACGGATGCTTGGTGAGGCCTTTCTTATTTTACCTCTTTATTTTCACTTCTTCATTTTCTTGGTTGCTTAGATTAGGATTAGATTTAGGAGAAGTTGAACGGTTCGAGGGTGTATGAATTTAACACCTAGTGTGTTTGGGGTCTTTGGCGATGTGGCCATTAGACCGCTTGTATGTCGATTGGGATAAACGTGTTATGATTGCATCTTTGCCCTTTTCCTCTTTCCCTTTCTTGTCCTTGTCTAAGTTTTCCATCTTCTTCTTTTCTTTTCTTTCCTTTTCTTTTAATCTTGTTTGTGTGCATAACTTTTTGAGGCTTTATTTTCACTCTTTCTCTTTTTGAAAATTGGACTTGTATGCAATGGACTTTTGCTTTTGAATAATAGTCTTCTTAGGTAATAATGGTATGCACGGTTTGAGATTACGTTTGGTTGATTCTAGGATAAAGCATGCTAAGATAGTTGTCTAGAACTAGGGGGATCATGAAACCGGATTCTACTCGTTTGTGGCATGTTGGTAGTTGCTCCCTATCTTTGATTTGACAACCTTAGTGAATTTTTGCTACAACCATGTGAGATTTATATTTGTTCAAGCTTTCATCATACTCTTGCATGAGCGGCATGGATCCTTGATTTTCACAAACCTAATCTAGAATCTTAGCGTATGATTCCTAAGACCGTGACCGAACTACCTAGGGAGGACAAAGGCAACTTTTCGGGGAGGTATTTTTCTTTTTCTAGGATAGTCCCTTTTTGTTTACTTTTTTTTCTGGTTTGGGATACATTTGCCTACTTGTTACCCCTTTGAACCTTTTTTCCCTCTTTTCAAGCCGCATAATTAGATATCTTGAGCCTTTTGTTTCGTTCTCCTTATTTTTGGTTTTTGTGAAGCAAGGGTCAATGTTTGGTGATTGTGGTCTATGAAGTTGGCGTTTGGTTCGAATTGGTACGCATAATTAAGTTGTTTATATTTGGTAAATAATGGCGAATGCTTATGAAAAAGCCGTCCTTAGTAAAAGAGGCAAGGATGTTAATAAATGCATATTTGAAAAAATTCGTCCGAATTGAAAAAGGCAAGGACTAATGCTTTTAAGGAGTTCAAGAAAATACAAACAAATTTATAAATGAGAAAATGCAAAAAAAAAAAAAAGAAAAAACCATAAAAATTCAAGTGTCTTTCTCCTCTCTATGCATTGAGGACAATGTTTCTTTTAGCTTGGGGGGAAAGCGCTTGCGCTTTTTGTTCTAATGATTGTAGATTGTTGCTTTGAATAAGCTTGGGGGTGTTAAGACGTTTTTGTTTGGTGATTACTTAAGTTTGGTGTTGAGATTTGGCCGGTCTTTGCTTCACAATTTAGGATAACCACCAAATTTTAAATTTTAGCCTACCTTAACCCTTCTTGCTTGCGTTACAACCTTGGGGAAGACCTTTGGACCTAGGAGTTGAGTCTTTCATCGGTGGAGGGAATCATAGGTTGTAGACTAAGGAAAGAGGATGCAAAATCAAGATGTCGAGTAGCCCAAAATGTTGATCTTTTTCCGGTTCCTTCGCGGAATCTATGAGGTGCTTACTAAGGGGAGACATGAGATTAGTAGGGGGAACCCGGTAAGACCGTTTGGGATGAAAGTGGAATGTGATAACTAGTTCCTATGCTTAGCATATTTATGTTTCAATCAACCTTAGGTAACTTATAACGTACATACCATAATTCACTTTAGAAAGGTTGTTATTCATTTGAATTATAGTCTCTTTGTAAAGTCCATTTCGTAGAGATTTTGTTTCCTTTTTCCTCTTTCTTTTCCTTTTCTGGTTTGCCTCTTGGGGGTTTGGTGGAGAGTTATGGGTAAACTCTTAGGATACCCTTACGAGAGCATCACTCGTCCTCTAGAGCGATCTAGGGGTTTAAATGGCTTGTTGTAGCTAAAAACAACCGTGATTCCTACGACAGTGAGTCTTAGTGTAAATTCTCGCCCCTCTTTTTCTTTTTGCTTCGAATAAGCCCTTCTTATTCCTTTTTAGCCTTTGTTTTGCTCGGGACGAGCAAAAGTCTAGCTTGGGGGAATTTGATGAGTGTCATTTATGGCACTCATAGGGTAGTCTTTTAGGGTTATTTCTTTCCCTTTTTCATGCTTTCTTCTCTTATTTTTGGTCCTTTTTCCTTAGGTTTCTCTTTCTCCTCTTTTCTTTATAGTTCTCGTGTTTTCCTTTTATTTGGCTCTTTTTCCTTTTATTTCCTTCCTTTGTTTGCTTGTGTAGGTATTTGGAGAATCACCTTTGCAAAGGAATCAAGTTGGGGCCTTAATGATCAAGTAAGGAAGAAGCATTTGGCTAGAGAGGGCTTAGAGAGGCCTTGGAGAGGCCTCGGAGAGGTCTCCAAGGTATTTCCAGCAGGCCGCGGGCGCGGGTCAGTGGAGCCGCGGGCGCGGGCTTAAGAAGAGCAAATTGCAAGATTTTGGCAGGAGCTTCCCGCGGTTGCCCCGCGGGCTCTCCGCGGGCGCGGGAAATCTGGAGAAGGCGCTCCATCTTAGAGAGACCGCGGCCCCCTGATTGAGTTTTGGGAGCAGGGGATTAGCCGCGGGCGCGGGTCTATCTTGCCACGGGCGCGGGTGCTGCCCAGAAAGCCCGCGGAGGGTTCCGTACCCATTTCTCCGCGCCCGCGGATTCATCGAGAGAGACCGCGGGATTTGCCGGTTTCTTCTTTACCTATAAATAGAATTGTAATTCCTTTTTGAAAGGAACTTTTTGATAATTTTTCATTAGCTTAGTTTTAGAGAGAGAATTTAGAGAGAGGTTAGAGAGAAGTTCTTTGTTTTGGATTTGTAACTCAACATTTGATCAATTAAGTTTGGATTTCTTCATTTTCAATCATCAATATTAGTGAGAATCTCTTCCTTCTTTCATCTCTTACTTACTTGCTATTTGATTTATGCTTGTTGCTTGTTTTTCTTTGGATTTGAATTTGATATTGTTGAATATTTTGATTTCTCTTAGATTTTGATATAGAATGAAGATTAATGCAATTTCAATATTTTGATTTCTCTTAGATTTTGATATAGAATGAAGATTAATGCAATTTCTAGTTATTTGTTCTTGAATTTCACCATGATTAGTGAGTAGATTAGTTGCTAGGGAAAGGGGGAAGCATGTTTGATTAATGAAATTGCTAGTTGATGCTCTTTGATTGATTGATTTGTTGCAATTAAATTGGTTGACATAGTTTTGCATGTGATTGATTAGAATAGGAGTGATCAACCTATAAGATTAATCTAGATTGCATTGCAACTCTTAATGACATGAACAATTGAATTGAAAGTTGCTCTAATTGATTGGGTTTGCTTGTGATTCTTCTTGATTTGCCTTTCATTGTGACACCTAGATTGGCCTATAGGAGATAGCATTTGAACTCTCTTGATTGCTACTATTGTTTGTCCATTGCAATACTTGAATTAATTGATTGAGCTCTAAACTAGCATTATCATTGAATTTGCATGTGGAACCCATATCCCTAGTGTTTAGACCTTTGATTTACTTGATTAGACTTGTTTTAGTTTACCATAGTGCCAACCATAATCTAAACTCCATCTTCGAGGTAGCTTGACTTAGACTCTAGTTTTCATCATTGCATTCCCTAGGGATCGACCCTTAACTTACCCTATATTCATATAAGGTTGGTTAGGTGTTTACAAATTTAGTTTGACTTGGGGGAAGGGTAGATAACGACATACATTTTCCTCTTGTCAAAGTGGTAATTTCTTTTTCCCCATATGATATTGCTCGTAACGAGTCAAAGTCAACGTTGAACAGTGGGCGCGCGCAAGACACAGAGTTGCGCGGAGGTGCCGCGCGCAACTTCTGAACTTGCGCTTGGAGGGCTCGCGAAACTTTGACAGTTGCGCGTGCCACCTGGTAGGTTCGACAATTTTTCAAAAAAAAAATTCGAAAACGCAAAAAGAACGAAAAAAAAACATTTTTTTTTTATTATTATTCTTTTTTTTTTGTCGAACCATAATTTTTGCGAATATTTCTTTTATTATATCTCTAGGTAACAAGTTGAAATTAGTTAGATTAGACACGAAGCACATATTCATGTATTCACATAAGCACATAAAAGGAACCGTCAAAGCATACAATGTCATTCTATGGTCAAGGCTTGGGTGTCCAAAGGTACCATATCTTAAGGGACGATGCACGAATCAATCACTCAACGTGTTGATCCATGACATAGCCCTCCCAACATTGTGTTGGCGATATGGGTGGGATGATTGTTATTGATTTTGGGATAGAAGCCTAGTGTTGGCTACCCCTAATCAATTAGACAATCCTAATGGTTAAATTGTGCTATGATTATGCATAATGCAATGTTGCTTGTTTGATTTTTACTTTTGTGAAAAAGGAAGATATTATGCGTTCGAGTCTCGCTCTCTAACTAGAGATTATCCAAATTAGTTCTTGTTAAAACCCATAGGCAACCTAGTGTTGAAAACCTTGGATCATAACTAAGAAATAATCTTGTAACCTCTAAGTCCCTAGTGGAGTCGCCACTGTAAGGAGAGTGTTCCCATCGTAGTGGATCCTTCTCCTTAGATGCCCATAACCCTTTAAAAGCCTAGGAATTTACACTTGTTAGGGTGTATTAGGATTTGAATTCCTGACTGTTTGGAAGACCTTGAATTAGAAATGATACTCTCATCACGCTTTTTTGTAAGAAGCAAGTAGGAGTCGCTAATGAGTTTTAGGAAAACTCGTAAACCTCGTTCTTGCCTTTCTCCCAAGTAGATTTCAAGGGATAATTAGCACGAATCATAAGTTTACCCATGCCCAAATTGTCTACATAAACCAGAAATGAGTTCTGGAGCGAGGGTACTGAGATAACGTTCCATTTAGAGGGGAATCGCTATCTTAGCCCTATTACGGCCTCTACTAACTCTTCCTTTTTCACAATTTCATTACCAAACAATATATGCAACGTGATACCTAAAGACTAAGTTAGTTGATTTTATTTACAAGCATTAATCACGTAGGAATTACATTGCAAAAGTCGATATTCTTTGTTAAACAATATTCATGAAAAGAACAAAATAAACAATATTCGCCTTGTCTTAAGTGATAAAACCACAATTAATTATCAAATTCTAGTCTTGATTAATGAAAGAATACTATGTGAATTAATTAATTAAAAATTTGTTTAAAGTGATCAAATAACACTAATTAATCAATTAAAGTTATTTAAACGATAAAAGAAAAGTGATTTATCTAAGTGCTCATGAAACTAACCGTTCTTCTTTTATGTTAAATCTCTGTTTAATGTGTTTATGGACTTTCTTTCTTCTTTGTACCTCCAAGGAATTTAATGGACACGATTAGGGTTGGAAATTATTTAGGAAGAGAGAATAAAATTCTTTTTTTTTTCCGTCCTCGTAATGCTGAGCGAAGACCCCTATTTACAGGCGTAGGGTTCTAGGTTTAGGGTTTTAGATCCGCGCCGTCAGGTGGCACGCGCAAATCTCTGATTCACGCTGGGTGTCGTGCGCATTTCAATGAGTCGCTCGCGCCAGGAGCACGCAACTTACTAAGTTGCGCTGGGATGCGGTTTGCCTTATACGAAAACGCGTTTTTAAAACTTTCCATAACTTTTGATTGAAAAGTCGGATTTAGGCGTGTGAGATATCATTGGAAATCTATGAATGTCTACTTTCCAATGCCATGAAAATTAGGTTAAAATCTCTTCTGGATCAAAAGATATGGTCGTTGGAGTGCAAGGGGGTCAGAGTGTTTTTATCATAACTTCTTCATTTTAACTCAAAATTGGGCTTATAATATACCGTTGGAAATCTCTTTGAAAGGGATATCCATATTATAGACCATGAACAGAAATATGATGGTTGTTTTATTTGTTTGGCTCGGTTGATCGAATCATTGCATTTGCTGCATTTGTGTCCGTTATTAATTACGTTTAAACATGTATGAGCACGTTTTAGGCCTAATTATCAATTGGAAATGCTCTAAGATTACTTGGTCTCAAATATGAGTTTTAACTTACTTCATAATGCATTTCGTAGTCCATAAACACTTCAATTTTGATCTAACATGAAGAATGGATTTTTGTAATATCATCGCACTTCCTTTTGGGACAAGAGGCCAAAAGTTGGTGTCTACAGTTGTATGGCGTGTTCAAAATCAAATTATCAAGACAATTAAAAGTGAGGTAGAAACTCCCTTTAAGTACCCAATTATTCACAAAATTTAAACTTAGTGTCCAAAGGAGTAGCGGCAAGTTTAAAAGATCCTAAAGCCTCATAAGTTCTAAAATTTTGTATTCATATTTATGCTGAGATAAAGGAAATATGAATATAATCCAAAACCCCATAAGTTGACTTAGTATAGGAAACTCAACCTTGAGTCGAGTGCTCATCCTCTCACAATTTTAGGAAACTTGTCAATGGAAGTGGGAGCAAGTACGTCATATCATTACATACCTTGAAACTGAGAGGTTAATAGATGTAAATTGTCTCCTTTAGTACACCATGAGAGAAGACACTTTTAACATCTAGACTTCTAGTTGATGCTTTTGAGCCATACCACAGCCAAAACAAGAGTAAAGCGTAAACACAGCCCTTTAACTTTTGTATTTGTGCACTTTTAGTCCTTCAACTCTTACATGTGCACTTCTGGTCCCTCAACCACCTTGGTTAGTGTTTTTGACCAGATAGTTTAGGGACTTAGCCTAATCAGCATTAGTTTAGGGGCCATGACTCTTTTTTTATGTCAAAATTTATTAAAAAAATTAACTTTTTTATTAATTGTAATTTTTCTTCTTTTTTTTTACAACATTGTTTATATCAACAACATTAATTAAAAATCTAGAGTAATTAAAAACAAAACTTTTCTTCACACACAAAAAAAAAAAAAAAAAAAAAAAAACAAAAAGCCAAAAAAAATCACCTATTCTTTTGACAAATAAAAAAAAAAAAAAAAAAAAAAAAAAAAAAAAAAAGCTTTATCTTTTTATGGCTTCCACTTTCTCTCCTTACCCTCCTAATCATTTCCCTAATTCCGAGACTTTTGGTAGATGGGGACTTTCGGGTGAGCCTATTTTAGATGATTGGTCCCATTTCTTGGTTATGGATAAGGCTAGGAGAGATAGTAGGGTGCGGGGTCAGGTGCCTATGGGGGAGGGTGATATTGTCATCTCTAGCCGAGTGTTTTCTGAGACTGGTGAGGGGAGTACCCATTCTATCCCTTACCATAGTGCTGAGTGATTCCTTGTTAGCTACCCCCCTTAGTTGCTTGTTTTGCATTGATATTGTTTCTTTTGCCTACTTGATGTTAAGATTTTAGCTTGGAGGACTAGTTCTTTATAAGCTTGGGGGAATGTTCATATGTTTGGTTGTGCTTCATTTCCTTTTCCCTTTGCTTTAAAAAAAGAGAAAATGAAAAGCTTAAAAATATTTTGATGTAAGTGTATTTCTCCTTATTTGGAGCGTTGAAGACAATGCTATGTTTAAGCTGGGGGGAAGCGTTCGTATGCTTTTTGTATATATGCTTGTGATTTTTGCTTCAAATAAGCTTGGGGGTGTTGGAGTTTTTGTTTGGTGATGATTACTTGGTTAAGGTGTTAAGAATTGGCCATTCTTTACTTCGGAATTTAGGTATACCACCAAATTTCAAATATTCGCCTACCTTCACCCTTTTCGCCCATACATTACAACCCTTTTCAAGACCTTTTGACCGTTTTGGTTGAGAGCGGTTTGCAAAGTCAAGATGTCAAGTAGCCCTAAAATCTCTTCTTTTCTGGTTCCTTTGAGGAATCATTGAGATGCTCACTAGAGGTGGACTGGAAACTAGCTTATTAGGGAAAACGCGGTAAGATTGTTTGGGATTAAGGTGAATTGTGTCCTATTAGTTCTCTATGCTTAGCATATCTTATGTTTCAATTAAACTTGGATATCTTGGAACGTGCATACTCTTATTTGTCTAGAAATTTGTTTAATCATTTGTATTTGGTCATTTACAAAAGTCCATTTCAAAAGCTTTTGGTTTTACTTTTTCCTTTTTGATTTTACTTTCCCTTTTATGATTGCCTCATTTATTTTTGAGAGTTATGGGTCAAACTCATTGGATACCCTTACGAGACCTCACTCGTCCTAATTGGCGACTTTGGGGCTTAAAGGGATTGTTGTAGCTAAAAACAACCGTGATCCCTATGAAAGTGAGTCTTAGTGTACATTCTTATCCTATTCTTTCCTTTTTCTTATTTGAATTAATTTTTCATCCTATTCCTACTTGCTTTTGTTTTTGCTCGAGTACAAGCAAAAGTTTAGCTTGGGGGAATTAATTGAGTGTCATTGTCATTTATGGCACTCATTTGGCTTCATTGAGGATAAATCCTAGTTGGTTTTATGGCTCTTTTTATGTCTTTTTCTCTAGTTTTAGCCTTTATTTCTCTAGTTTGTTCATTCTTAGTTGTTTTTCCTTTTTTCTTGCATTTTCTTAGTTTATGCTGCTTTTTCTCTTTTATTTGTTTGTTTTTCTTTGTTCTCAAGAGAGAGGTGGTGTCTAAGGCTCTCCATGGATTTTCATCGGGTTTTATGAAGTTTAAGATGCAAGAGTATCGCTCTTTTGTAGCTCACAGGTCAAGGTGTGCTAGCTCCAAGTCTTCAAGCTTGCACTCTCATGCTGCGCTTGCATAAAAAATTAGTGTTGAACCCATCGTCGACATAATTTGGGACGGCCACATCCAATGTCTATCAACTGGAGAGCACGAATTGCATCAATGATCGCACGAGGAAAGTGTCCTGCTCCTGGAGTGCATGCGCACAACTTATGTGTGAGGGCGCCACCCCTGCTTTCCGTTCTGTACCCTTTTTTTCGCGGTCGTGCAATCCAGAGTGAGGGCGCGCCTGTACGGGTTCTATTTGGACGTCCAACTAATTTCTCCTTAGTTAGTTTTACTACATATAGATTTTCCTTTTATTTTTAGAGAGAGTTAGATTTTTAGTGAGATAAGTTTATTTTTGGAAACTTTAGCTCTTAGATTTTTAGAGAGGAAATTTTACTATGGGAAACTTTAGAGAGAGAAAGTCTTGGATTTGATTTGTTCTTCAACATCTGCTTCAATTTAATGTGGATTTTCCTTCACTCAATGACAATTAGTGAGAATTTCTTCCTTTAATTCATTTCTATTACTTGTTTTGCTTTAGCTTCTTGTTAGATTGTTTGATTTGCTTGAATTTAAGATTGATAGTGTAATTAATTGGAATTTTTACTTGATTTTGATTGAGATGATGACCATTGTGATTTATTTTGTTTTATTCTTCATTTACACAATGTCTAGTGAGTAGATTCATTGCTAGGGATATGGTGAAGTATACATAAATGATATATCATAGCAAATTGATGGATTTTGATTGATTTGATGTTGTGATAATTTGGTTGATAGCATTGTGCATGTGCTTGATTTGAGGAGTGATCAACCTTGTTTTCATGCTATAATGCATTGTGATTCTCCAATAACACGACACATTGATTTGGAGGTTACATTTATCGATTAAACTTGATTAGTGATGTTCCTAGCTAGTCATTCGTAAAGACCCCTAGTTTGATGCCTATGAAATAGCCTATCGAGTACTCTTGATTGCAATTACTATTTTCCCTTGCAATGTTTGATTGAACAATCTCCTATCTAATTAGCATTTCTATTGTGAGTGTATGTGGATCTTAATTCCCTAGTGCTTGTGATATTGATTTCTTGTACTTGATTTGTTGTTTAATTTTAGTTTAACCAAACCATTTCAACCTTTTCGAAATAGATTAATGAAAGACTATAGCATCTACCTTCCATTCACTACTAGAAATCAGCTGTTGTCAAAGTTTTTCCGACGGATTTACATTTCGTCAGATATTTCGGACAAATTCATTAAATCCGTTGGAAAATCTGTCAAAAATTTCCGACATAACTTAAATCCGTCGGAAAATTTCGACAGATAAAATCCTTCGAAAAATAATTAAATTGCGACGGAATTGAAATCCGTCGGAAAATTGGTGCTTTCAGACGGATTTTTTGGTCGGAACCATTAAAATAGTATTTTTTTAAAAAAAACCTTAAACCCAGATGAGGCATTGAGACGCCGCTATCTTTCTTTCTTTTTCCTCCTCCTCTGTTTGTTCTCCCTCTCTCCTCTTCCTCTTTTTCTCTTTCCTCCTTCTCCTCTGTGGTCTTTCTCTTTCCTCCTTCTTTGTTCTCCTTCTCTCCTCCTTCGTCTTTCTCTTTCCTCCTTTTCCTTAATCTTTTCTATCTCCTCTTCTCTTTCCCTTTCTTCATTCTTTGTTTCTAGCGGTTTTCCATCCTCTCCTCTCCTCCTCTTTCAAAATTAACACCACGTCACAATATTGGTGGTTTTCATCACAATGTTCACTAAATTTGGACAAAACGATGGTTTCTACGGTAAAAACAAAGGTTTCATGGTCGGATTTGGCCATTTTAAACCAAAATTTGAGTTGAAAATTAAGGTCATTCTCAGTTTATAAGGTAGGTTTTCTTATTCTTAATTTTCTTTCTTTTTTCTGGATTTTTTTGTTAAGTTAATTGTTGTGTTGTGATTTTTGGGTGGTTGTGGTTTTTGGGTGGGTGGGTGGGTTCGGGTGGTTGTTAGGCTGAATTATTGTTTGGTTAAGGTTGCAGATCAGGGTTTTAGGTTGGGTGGGTTAAGGTGGTGGAGTGGGTTTAGGGTTAGGAATGTAGATCTATGGACCGGGGTCAGGTCATGGGTTAAGGCGGTGGTGGGTTAAGGCAGTGGTAGGGGCTAGTAGCGGTGGTGCGGGATATGGGGAGAAACTAGTGCTTTTTTATTGTGGTGGTGGCGTCTGGTGGCGGTTAGTGGCGATACTGCTGGTGGAGTGGCTTTTTTTTGCAGGGGTTTCCGATGGAATTTCCGTCGAAAGCTTCCGACGAATTTGTGTTCGGCAGACTTTTCCGGGTCGGAAAAACCACTGCTGAGGAATGAATTCTGTCTGAAAAAGACCGTTTTTCGTACAAACACTTTTCCAACGGAATTACGCTGGAAACAAGATTTTTGATGAAAAACATGGTGTTTCCAACAGAATTTTTCCGTCGAAAATCGCCTATATTTCTAGTAGTGATTCCTAGTGGTTCGAGCTCTTAGCTTGCCATTTTACTAGTATTTTGATTAAGTTGATTGATTCAAATTTCGTTTGACTGTAGGGAAGACTAGTCTAGACAATGATCTAGGGCGAGACTAGGTCGTTGAATACTAATCTACCGTTGGTCACAACAAAATTTATAATCTCTCAACACACCCCTATACAAAGCATAGAGTAAGTCGAGGGTCGAACCACTAGGAATGGGAAATGAATGCTAAAGTCAAAGCTAAGCTATTTCGAAGCAATAAAGTGAGGTGTGCGTATTCAAAACAATCAGACAATCAAATTAAAATCAAATTAGGGTTAGGATCCTCATGTACTTGGAATGGACATAGCTAATTGGGATTGGAGATGACTAAGTCAAGTGTTGCTAGGGAAAATCAACTAAGCAATCAAGAGAGTAAGGAAGGCTAATCTCCTAGAGGTCAAGCTAGCGCCAACTACGAGAGACTCTAAATAGGAACCTTGCAAACCTAATCAATCGACAAAAGCAAGCCACATATCAATTTTCCGTATCAATGCAAGCTTACAATGCATTCTAGTGTAACAAATCAAAGTTAGCTACTCTTCAATTAATCACACACATGCACTTAATCAATCAACCAATTTAATCACAACATCAACTCCATCAATTTCCCCCAATTAGCATCAATCCATCACTCATACATGATTCACCATTCCCCTAGCAAGAGAACTACTCACAATCCATTGAAATTAAGAGCAAAACTAAGCTAATCAACAATTTCATCATCATCATATCAATAGAACTAATTCAATCACAAATTCAATTCAAACTAGAATAATCAAACAAGCAATTGAAATGATAAGCTAAAAATTTCATTAAAGTAAAAGAAATCCTTACAAACTTGCTTCAATTCAATGGACGAAATGCTAGAATTAACAATCTTCAATCATCAATCAACAATCAAGAACTTCTCTCTCTACAATCTAGAGTTTCTCTCTCTAAAATTCTAATCCTAATTTCAGAATTAATTCTCTAAAATCTTCTCTAATAATTCTCTAATCATCCTCCCTCTAAAAATAGAAAGAAAATCTATATATAGTAAAACTAACTAAGAGAAGTTAGTTAGATCGTCCCCAAATAAACCCATACAGGCGCGGCCAACCATAGGGGAGAGCACGGCCACGCAAATCTGGGTACGGAACAGGGACCCAGATAGGCGCGCTCGCGCTAGAGGGAGGCGCGCCCGTGCCACCAGGTCGCGCGGTTGCGCCATAGTCGCGCGTGCCCGCGCCTGGGAGCAGGGGAGCCTTCTTCCCTATCATTCCGATGCTCCTCGTGCGTTCCACTTAATGCTCTTGATAAACATGGGACCTTGCAGTTTCTAAACTCCATGTTTGCGGGTTCAAGACTAGAAATCATGCCCCCACAGCTTGAATGCACAGCTCAAGGATTTAGGAACTTGCATTTCTCCATGCTTGAGCTTTAAATGGAGAACACTAGACATCCTAATCAATGCCGAACTTGGGAAGAGGCCTCGGGAAACTTGGATAATGACCTTAACCTGAAAAATAAAGGAAAACAAGCGAATAAAAGAGAAAATAACAAAATAAACCAAGAAATGCATAAAGAAAGAAATCCAACTAAGAAAATGCAAACTAAAAGAAATAAAGAGTAAAATCAAGGAAAAGATAAGTAAAAGAGCTATAGAATAACATGAAATTCATCTTAAAAAGAATCAAATGAGTGCCATAAATGACACTCATCAAATTCCCCCAAGCTAAACTTTTTCTCGTCCTCGAGCAAAACAAAGCAAGAAAGAATAAGGATGAAAAACTTATTCAAAAAGAAAAAGAAAGACATAAGACGAGAATATACACTAAGACTCACTTTCGTAGGAATCACGGTTTTTTTAGCTACAACAAGTCCTTTAAACCCCAAAGTCGCCTATGAGGACGAGTGAGGTCTCTTAAAGGTTTCCTAAGAGCTTAACATATAACTCTCCACCAACATACATGAGGCAAACCAAAAAACGGAAAGTAAAAGAAAGAAAAACAAATTGAAACCTTTATGAATTGGACTTCACAAAATGACCACACTTCAAATGAATAAACATCTTTCTTAAGCAATAGAGGTATGCACGTTTTAAGATATCCGAGGTTGATCGAAACATAGAGTATGCTAAGCATAGAGAACTAGTTATCACAATTCACCTTCATCTCGTTCAATCTTACCACGTTCTCCCTATAGTCTCAAATCTCCCTTTAATGAGCATCTCAATAGCTCCTCGAAGGAGCCGGATAAGAAACACTTTTGGGTTACACGACGTTTTGACTATGCATCCCCTTTCTTCAGGTTTTAACTCATAATGCCCTCCCTCAAAATTTGACTCAACCTCTAGGTTAAAAGGTCTTTCCCATGGTTGTAACGTAAGGGCAAAAAGGGGTAGGGGTAGGATAAAATTTTAAAATTTGGTGGTATCCCTAATAGTGAAGCAAAGAACGGGCCCTTTCTTGGAATCACAATCAAGTAGTCACCAAACAAAAACAAACTAACTCCCCCAAGATTATTCAAAGCCATAATCACAATCATATTTACAAAAAGCGTAAACGCTTCTCCCCCAAGCTTAAAGGAAGCTTTGTCCTCAATGCTTGAAAAGGGGAAAAGAATCACATCAAAATATTTTTGAATTTTCTCATTTTCACCTCTTTTTTTTTCTATATGCATAAATTCAAAGCAATTGTCCTCTCCTCTTTTAACTTTGGACGGCTTTTACAACTTTGCATTTATTTGTCCTTGCCTTTTTTAACTTTGGACAGATTTTTCTATCATACATTTGCCATTATTCACAAAAAAATCACAAAACATGAGCTTGCTTACAAAAGGAACCAATGTCCATACTTATAAACCACACACTCCACAAACATGACCATTTGCTTCATAAAAACCAAAAATGGAACAAAAAGAAACAAAAGGCTCAAAATTCTAAATATGTGGCTTGAAAAGAAGAGAAAAGGCTCAAATGGTTAGGAAGAGGGCAAATGTAAACCCAAAGAACTAAAATAAAGAAGATTAAACCTAGAAAAAGAAAAATTACCACCCCGAAAATATTTTTTGTCCTCCCTAGATGGTTCGGTCTCGTGTTTGAGAATTATGAGTCAAGATTCAAGATTAGGTCCGCAATAGTCAAGGATCCATGTCACTCATGCAAGAAATGTAGAAGGCTTGAAAAATGAAGAACCTCACATGGATGTAGCAAAAACTCATTATAGGTGTGAAATTGACCATAGGAAGCAACTACCAACATGCCACAAACAAGTAGAATTCGGTTTCATGATCCTCCTAGTTCTAGAACATGCTATCTTAGCATACACCTATCCTAGAGTCAACCAAGCATATTCTCAAACCGTGCATACCCATACCATTTAGGAAGATTTTCATTCAAAAGAAAAAATCGGTTGTATATAGTCCAATTCAAAAAGAAAAACAAAAAGGGTGACAAATAAAGTCTCAAAATTTACCAAAATCCAAAAACAAAAAGAAATTAAAATAAAAGAAAAGAGAAAAAGAAAAGAAAAAACATAGATAAAGGAAAAGAAGGAAAGTAAAGAATGGAACGAATATGCAAGTAGAACATGTAATTCCCAATCGACAAACAAGTGATCAAATGACAACATCGTCAATGATCCCAAACACTCTAGGTGTTAAAAGAATTCATCCTCGAACCATTCAACTTTTCCTAAAACTAAACCTAAACTATGCAACCAAGAAAATAAAAGAGAATAAAGAAAAGTAAGAAAGATCTCACCGGCTTCCAAGCAATGCTAAAATAGTAAGGTGAAGAATCAACCACCTCACAAAGCTCCAAGAAACAAAGCATCATCATCAAAGCCATGTGAGAACAAAAAATGAAAAAGATAACTATGGAAAAAAAACGGTTAGCAACTTCAAAACAAAATAAAAGAAAAGAAAACGAAAAGGAAAGAGCGAGTCTCGGTATCACCCCTATAGTTACCCCCATAGTTGCTCCCACCGGGAACACAGTCATTGTAGTTACCATGCTCATCGGGGAATGAGCGAGTCTCGGCATTGGACCCCGGGGGTCCTTGCCAATATAGGTACGTAGGTACCCCATCACCCCAAAAGATGGTATAGGACCATATTAGGGTGGAAAGTAAGGGTAGTTAACTGGGGAGTGATTTCTCCCCGGTTAACACCCGCATCATACAAATGTTGTTGTTAGAGAAACATACTTTGTTGCATCTCCGAAATCCCTCTCATATGGGTATAGAGGGCCTCAAAATCTTGATCATACATGCCCTCCAACCGGATTTGCATGCCCTTCATTTGAGCACTAAGGGCATCCAAGACGGAGCTAGCATATTGGTGATGTTGCTCTTGATGTTGTTGTTGTTGTTGATGATGATGATGATGTTGATGTTGTTGTTGTTGTTACGGCTCTTCTTCTTCTTATTCACCCATCTCCTCATCATCATCATTATAATAGAGCGGGCGGTGACTTATGGGGACATGCCAAATGTTTGCTACATTCTCTCGGTGGAGAGAAGTCAAGGAGGGGTTAGGGAGATATCACCAATGCTCATTGTCCCTTAGCCAATCAAATACCTCGTCGTCATCATTCTTTGCTAAGAAATGGATTGGCTTTAATTGCTTGACATCGAGGTAGAGAGAATCAACATCCCCCACCGGAGTGCAAGATGGCAAATAATGCCCTAGCTCAAGGTTGGTCACTAGCCTAGTGACCATGCTCCCATAAGGGATCTCGCCGGAATCCCTATCTTGCAACCCTTGGCAATAGCTTGCAAAAGTGTACCTCTAGTTTAGGCGACCCCGGTACTCCACACGAGTAGCCACCCATAAAATCCGAAGTTCCAATTGGCTCATCTTTCCCAATTCTTGCTTCGGGAACTCTGAATATCCCAATAGCCTATGAAGAACCCGGAGACATGGTTGGTATACCTTACTAATCTTGGCATACTAGGTCACAAAGTCACCACAACCAGAAATATCGCCCCACCACGAATTCTAATCATACTCATCGTTGAAGAAGAACTCGGGATCCAAAATATCAGAATTTGGATTGAAGTCTAGAGCTGCATTAAACTCTTATAAAGATTGATCAAATTGAATGTTGAAGAGTTGAAATCGAACACGGTAGATACCACCCTTAACCACCACAACGTGGCCAAGAACTCCAAAGTTGGTTGAACATATGTACGGAAGCTCCTGCTCACAAAAGATCCCGTGTGAAGGTTGTTGAGCAATTCCCTCAAATCCTCATCAATCCCTAATTTAATCATGTTCGCTTGAAAGTAATGACGGGAAGGCTTGAGGGAATGGTTTACTTTGAGCTTGGAGGTGTCTAGCTTTTTTGATTGGGTCGGTAATTCTAATTTTGGGGATAGGGGTAGGTTGACGTTGTTGTGAGGTAGAGGAAGAAGGAGCGGGTTCTTTATTGGTTTTTCATTTCTTGAAGAGGATTTTGATGTGTTTAGACATGATGATTTTCAAAGATAGCAACTCAAAACACCACAATCACCCCAAGAAACTCCAACCAACAATCTTGAATGCTTCAATCGAACTCCTTAACCAAAACCGACAAGCAACAACTCACTACAAAAGTTGAACAATCCCAAATGCACACAATTACCATCAATTCAAGCCACCAAATGCATTCAAACCATATACCAAGCACAAAGAAATCAAGAACCAAGGCTCAACATTATCAACGTAGCATCACTACCAAAAATCTGACCACAACAATTCTCAACAATAACGATCAATCAAGCTACACAAACAACACAATGTAAGCAATAATCAATCATTATACATCACAAATAACCAACCAAAATCCAATTTCAAACATCAAAACCACTAAAAAACATACTACTACTATTCATACCCATGAACTAACTAAAACATTCAATTATATGGTATAATAAAGCAATTAAGAGTAAGAGTAGATGATTATACCATACAAGAAGCAAGTTAGAGAAATCTTTAGCCACCAATTTCCACCCACACGAAAATATCCAAATGAGCTTCAACAAGGGAGGAGAGAGAACGGTGGTTGTTATGGGTGAAATGTAGTATTAATTTGTTAAAAATGGAAGAATTGTAAGAGGATTTGATGAATTGTAATGGAAATTTGGTGGAATTTGAGTGAAGATTTGATGAATGTGAGTAGGGTATGGTGCCGTTTTGATGAGGGTGCAGGGGAAATGAGGGAAATGAAAGAAGAAGGCATGGCAAGGGGGGTACATGCGCGGCCGCGCGACCTGGCAGCGTGCCCGCGCCAGTGTCGCGCGCTGCCAGGTCGCGCGCGGCGCGCATGGGCTAGGCACGCCCGCGCCAGCTGCTGCTCCTCTTGCCTTTCTCCTTGGTGCGTTCATGCGTGGGTACATCGATAACCATCATTCTGGGATTTTTGACCCCATCATAACGATCAGTTTCTAAATGTGAAAAATGTGGGTTCAACACCCCAAATAATGGTAGCACCACGATGAACTCACCAAGTTCTAATTTCTTCAAACTTAAGCACAAATTTCCTAACTTACCTTTCTAACAGTTCTTACCCCTTTTACCTCAAAATTTCAATAAAATTGAACATAAACACATCAAAAACCGCGAAATACCATTCCATTGCTCGTTCCCACTTGATGTAATCCAACTCCAAGAATTCATCCTATAAATCTAAAGTAAAAACAAGTGAAAGAAAAGAAAAGAAACTAAAAGAAAGAAAATTAAGAAAAATAGAAATCAAAATAAAAGGTTAGAAATCTCCGGGTTGCCTCCCGGGAAGCACTTGCTTAAGGTCCTAAGCTCAACCCTTCCTCCAAATCACGGAGGGTCCAAGAACACCACCTTGTCCAAGGTAGCGGATAAAACAACTTCTCCATCATTTTTAAGTAACCTCTCGTTGTTTCTTGACAAGACTTCACTTGCTTGCACATCAAAAGCAATCTTTTCATTTCTAATCTTCAATCTCATTCTCTTCTTCCTCGAAGCTCTTGCTTTCTTCTTGATTTTGTTTATTTTTGTAGACGATTTCACACCATCTACCTCCATGGAATTCTCCTCTTCCTCTCAAGGGTAGAGCTCAAACCAATGAGGAATGTCAATCTCCTCTTCGTTCATAGCCTTTGGAAGCTCCTTCTTATCTTCACTAACTTTCATGCAATCAAAACTCACAAGCACATCATCAAAAATATCATGAACATTGTTAGATGAAGAACCAATCACATACACATTATCAAAAGAACGAAGGGAATCATCACTTTTGATTCCTTTCACAAGGGATAAGGACTCATGCATTGGTTTTAGCTCAAAACTCTCTTTCTTGTTACCAACTCTCAAGGTAATTCGGACTCCCTTAACATCAATCAAAGCTCCCAAAGTAGCTAAGAACGATATCACTAAGATAATAGGAATGTGGTCATCTTCTTCTATTTCAAGCACAATGAAATCAACGGGGATTGTAAAACTACCTATCTTTAGGGGAACATCCTCAACTCTTCCCTTTGGAAATTTGATGGACCCATCAGCCAATTGCAAAGTCATGTTGGGAGGAAGAAGTTCTCCTGGCTTTAGCTTCTTGAAGACCGAGAAGGGCATTATGCTCACACTAGCACCCAAATCACATAAAGCATTCTCAAACATCTTACTCTTGATTTTGCAAGGAATGGAGAAATTACCCGGATCTTTCATCTTCTTGGGGAGGTCATTGTGAATCAAAGCACTACAACACTCACCAAGCTCCACCGAATCTATCTCATTACATCTCTCTTACCACTCAAGATATCCTTAAGGAACTTGGAATATCTAGGCATTTGGGTCATGGCTTCGGTACGAGGGATAGAAAGATGGACCTCCTTCAACATTTCAAGAAATCTCCCAAATTGTTCATCTAGTTTGTTCCTCATAAACTTTTGGGGATATGGAAGGTCGGGTTTTCTCACTTCCTCTTGTTTTCTCTCATCACTCTTCTTTTTCTCATGGCTCTCTTCTTTGCTCACATCTCTTGACACATCTTCCTCTTTTTGCTCACTTGAAACACTCTTCTTCTTGTCCTCCTCACAATCCTTAGAAACTCTCTCTTCAAGAACTCTTCCACTCCTTGTGGTGATGGATAAACTAGTTTCTTAGGATCAACTCCTTGAGAAGGCAATGAAGAAGGACTAGCACAATCTTTCAAAGTGTTTGCTAGTTGGGTGATTTGTGTCTCAAGCATTTTTTTTATGTGTCATGATCTCATTAAATTTCTTATCGCTCACCGCCATATAGGTGTTTAAGATTTTTGTTTGATTTTCAATTATCTCCTCCAAATTGGACTTGGACGATTGAGAATAGGAATTTTTACCAACACCTTGAGATTTTGTACCAAATCCGGGTGGGGGTCCCCTTTGAATGTTTTGAAAATTCCCCCTATTTTGATTGTTCCAATTGCCTCGATTTTGATTGTTGCCAAAATTTTGGTTTTGGCCACCAAAGCCTTGAGATTGGTTTTGATTTTCATAACCTTGGCCTTGGTTTTGATTCCCATAACCTTGGTTATTATAGTTGCCTCAAAAATTTTGGTTTCCTTGGTTCCTATAATTACCATTGTTATAGTTATCAAATCCACCTTGTTGGTGAGAATTTCTATTTCGAAAGTTTCTTGGTCCATCAAACCTTTGACCATTGTTATTGTTTGAGACAAAATTCACATGTTCACATTCACTACTCTCACAATCATCAAGATTTTCAAACCCATTTGAACAAGTAGAAGCATCATGGTTATAAGACCCACAATTATCACAAAACAAACATCCATTGGGCATATTGTTAGAAGTAGAAAGAGGAGTAGAGTTAGAAGATGTACCTCTCCCTTTAATGTGGGAGGGATGACCTTGTGCATTGGAAGTTGCACTCTCAAGCTTGGCCTTGATTGTTGTCATCTCCTTCCCCAAACTTGCAATTTGAGAGGATAGATTATTGATGACATTAAGGTGATCAACCGAGTAAACCTTTGATCCATTCTTGCTTAAAGACTCTCTTTATCCTTCTTGCCAATCCATGTAATGGCGCACCACATCTTCTATAATGTCCACAACCTCTTCTTCGGTTTTGTTCATGATTGGGCCTCCGGCTCCCGCATCAAGAAACGATTTTCCTTGAGAACTCAACCCTCCATAGAAAATTCGAATGATTTGATATGTTGGGATGCCATGATGGGGACATTCTCTTTGATACTCTTGATACCTTTCCCAAGCTTCATACAAGCTCTCACTAGGTTTTTGCTTGAAACTTTGGATCAAAGCCCTTGCTTCTGCCGTTTTCTTTTTGGGGTAGAACCTAGACAAGAATTCCTTGGTAACTTCATCCCATGTTCTAAGAGAATTTTGCTTGACCTCCTTGTCTAACCATTCCAAGGCTCGACCTTTGAGAGAGAAGGGGAACAACTTGAGCTGGATAAACTCTTGAGAAACACCATTCACTTTGATAGTGTTGCAATACTTCTCGAACTCTTTGAGATAGTTTAGCGGACTCTCAATCTTAGCCCCACTAAATTGTCTTCTTTCAATCAAAGTGATCATGGCCGGTCTTATTTCAAAGTCATTTGCCGGTGTTGTTTGCAATGCAATCCCACTTTCAAACCTATATGCACCAGGAGTTCCCAACTCCTTCAAAGCAACTCTTGGATTATCTCCCATGCTTACTTGATCCTCCTCTTCTCTTTCTTGGTGCACTTCTTCTCTTGGAGAGCTTGGACTCAAAGAACGATTAGCAACCTTTATCCTTGTTATTGTTCTCTCGATTTCCGGATCAAATGGCACTAAAGTCCTTCCTTTTATCCTACGCAAACAAAAACACAAAGCAAATATCAATAGCACGGCTACAAATGTAGCCTAAAGAGAAAAATCTTACTGTATTTTTGAGATTAAGGTGAAATAGACTCAACAACAATAGCAATCATCTACGCCATTCCCCGGCAACGGCGCCATTTTTTATCTAGGGCGAGACTAGGTCGTTGAAAACTAATCTACCGTTGGTCAAAACAAAATTTATAATCTCTCAACACACCCCTATACAAATCATAGACTAAGTCGAGGGTCGAACAACTAGGAATGGGAAATGAATGCTAAAGTCAAAGCTAAGCTATTTCGAAGCAATAAAGTGAGGTATGTGTATTCAAAACAATCAAACAATCAAATTAAAATCAAATTAGGGTTAGGATCTGCATGTAATCGGAATGGACATAGCTAATTGGGATTGGAGATGACTAAGTCAAGTGTTGCGAGGGAAAATCAACTAAGCAATCAAGAGAGTGAGGTAAGCTAATGTCCTAGAGGTCAAGCTAGCGCCAACTACGAGAGACTCTAACTAGGAACCTTGCAAACCTACTCAATCGACAAAAGCAAGCCACATATCAATTTTCCGTATCAATGCAAGCTTACAATGCATTCTAGTGTAACAAATCAAAGTTAGCTACTCTTCAATTAATCACACACATGCACTTAATCAATCAACCAATTTAATCACAACATCAACTCCGTCAATTTCCCCTAATTAGCATCAATCCATCACTCATACATGCTTCACCATTCCCCTAGCAAGAGAACTACTCACAATCCATTGAAATTAAGAGCAAAACTAAGCTAATCAACAATTTCATCATCATCGTATCAATAGAACTAATTCAATCACAAATTCAATTCAAACTTGAACTATCAAACAAGTAATTGAAATGATAAGCTAAAAATTGCATTAAAGTAAAAGAAATCCTTACAAACTTGCTTCAATTCACTGGAGGAAATGCTAGAATTAACAATATTCAATCATCAATCAACAATCAAGAATTTCTCCCTCTACAATCTAGAGTTTCTCTCTCTAAAATTCTAATCCTAATTTCAGAATTAATTCTCTAAAATCTTCTCTAATAATTCTCTAATCATCCTCCCTCTAAAAATAGAAAGAAAATCTATATATAGTAAAACTAACTAAGAGAAGTTAGTTAGATCGTCCCCAAATAAACCCATACAGGTGTGGCCAACCATAGGGGAGAGCGCGGCCGCACAAATCTGGGTTCGGAACAGGGACCCAGACAGGTGCGCCCGCGCCGCCAGGCCGCGCGGCCGCGCCATAGTCGCGTGCGCCCGCGCCTAGGAGCAGGGAGCCTTCTTCTCTGTCATTTCGATGCTCCTCGTGCGTTCCACTTAATGCTCTTGATAAACATGGGACCTTGCAATTTCTAAACTCCATGTTTGCAGGTTCAAGACTAGAAATCATGCCCCCACGGCTTGAATGCACAGCTCAAGGACTTAAGAACTTGCACTTCTCCATGCTTGAGCTTCAAATGGAGAACAATAGACATCATAATCAATGCCGAACTAGGGAAGAGGCCTCGGGAAACTTGGATAACGACCTTAACCTGAAAAATAAAGGAAAACAAGCAAATAAAAGAGAAAATAACAAAATAAACTAAGAAATGCATAAAGAAAGAAATCCAACTAAGAAAATTCAAACTAAAAGAAATAAAGAGTAAAATCAAGGAAAATCTAAGTAAAAGAGCTATAGAATAACATGAAATTCATCCTAAAAAGAATCAAATGAGTGCCATAAATGACACTCATCAGACAACGACCTAGTTTTCCCGTTGTCAATTACATAGATTAAAATTACTTCGGTTGATGAGACATTTTAGGCTTTGGTTTGGATTGCAATTGCGGGTTGGTGTTGGATATGCGTTTGTGCGAAGGTGGAGGTTGTTGTGGTGGAGATGCGGTTGTTTGGTTGATTAATCACGATGGTGATGCAACAGACTAACGGAGATGGGGCTATGTGCCTATGTGTTTGTGGTAGGTTGTTGTTGGTGATGTAAGGTGAGTGAAGGTGAAAGCAAGGGGGAAATTAATATAGTTTTACTAGTTTTTGCCTCGTGCCATGCAAAGTTACCTTTTTTTTAGGAATCCAGGCACGATTACATAATAATAAGACTTGTAAATCATAAAATTAAAGTCAATTAAATGGAATGAGTTACCCCCTCTGTCCCTAAATTAGTGGCCTATTTTTAATATTTATTACTCACATAATAAGGAGAAATAGGCCACTAGGGAGTATATAACTTTTTTTAAAAAAAAAGTTGAAATTCATTTAATGTCTACCTTACAACTCTCTTTAATATATATTTTTTTATAAATTATTGTAACTTTTTATCATCATGTTATTTTTTAAGGAAAAAAAATAAAAAATAAAAATAAAAAATTGGCATTGTTAATTCGACACGTGTATTTAACAAAAGTTTATAATAATAAACCCTTTATTTTTTTTAATATCAAAATTGTTTTATTTTCTTAATAATTTAAGAGATAATTACCAATTTAAAGTAATATCCAATCATATTGTAACAATTTCTTTAGACGATAACAACAAAAATGTCAGAAAAATAACAAACTTTGAACGGAAATTTTTTTGCTGAGAAAGTGACACGTGTATTAGATAATAATACCGGTGATTACTTTAGTATATTAGTATTGATTGATGAAAACCATAATCAAAATATTAATGTTAATGAAAAAAAATGGTAATGTCGGATAAAAAAATTCCCTTTAAAATAAAAATTTGATAAAAAATTAAAATAATTAATGAGTTATGGTCCCTAAACTTTGATTAACTAGGCTAGCTCCTTCAAGTTAACTTTTTGGTCAGAAACACCAAAAGTCCAAAAGTGGTGTTTGAGGGACTAAAAATTCACAAATGAAATTTCAAAGACTAAAAGTGTACAAATATGAAAGTTCAAATACCGTTTTTATGCTTTACTCATCAAAACAATACAGATAGTAGTTAATTTTACAATTGGACTAAATGTACAATCACAATCAACTCTATTTTACTATGAACTACCATCACAAACAATACTTTCACCAAAATTTTTTTTAAAGTTTATACTTTGATCATCTCATAATTTTTAATATAATACCATGTGAGTGATTAGTTGAGGTAAAAAGAAAATTATAAAAAATATATTGATATCTATAATTTAATGAAAAATAACATATATGAATGCAAAAGAAATAATAATGGTTCACTTTTTGTAAGAATTTTTAAGTCAAATGATGCAAAAAAAATAAGGGACAGATGGAGTCGTAGTTTGGTGGTACGGTGTTCGGTATGGTGTGTGGGCTGATGAGGGTGATTCGAGTGGGCTCAAGGAGTTGGCACTTGTTCATAAATCGATCCGGACCGAAAAAATGGATCGGACCGACCCCGGGTCGGACCGGACCGAATTAATCGGTCCTGTCTTCAGGTTTAGAAATCTATTTTTTTGGCTCGGTCCGGTCTGGCAGGGTTTTTTATTAAAAATTTGTGTTAAACCTTAAATAATAGTTAATATTATCCTTAATAAGTTTAGAAAACCTTAAATTTATGAGGTTTATCGTACTTAATTTACAAAAAATAGACATTAAAGTGTAGAATTTCCTTTACTTTTTTCGAGTTTTCCATAAAAGTATTAAAAATTAGAATTCTTTAAAAAAAATCATAAATTGGTCTAAAGTGGCCCGGTTCAGAAATGGACCGATTCTTTCGGTCCGGTCTAGATTTGGCCCTAGCTTAATCGGTTCAGTATTCGGTTCTTAAAATTCTAATTTTCTATCTTCGGTCCGGGTCGGTCTGGTCTGGTTTGGTTTGGTCCGGTCTTGGACCGATGAACAGCCCTAGCTGGCACATGTAAGGAGGATAGGCTGGGGATTTATTGGGTTGGAGGTTGAGGGAGTTATAGTTGTTGTTAGGTACTGAAGTTGGGCTAGAACAGGTGATGGATCATCACATCCTAAAATGTTATGGTCACAATTACAAACTTTACCCAAATCGTTGTATGGTATATAACAATTTTGTTCGTAGTGAGATCCAAACATTGATACCACGGTGTTGGGTAACCTAAGAAAACACAAGGAATTTTTTTTTTTTTTTTTTTTTTTTTTTTTTTGAAAAGAGAATAGAAAACACAAGGATTTAATTTACTCATAACGGTAACAGAACGATTAGGAAAATTTAGGCACCTATAAACTTAAATGTGATCATACGAGGGATTTCATCCAAATAAAGCTTGAGCTAAAGTACTAAATTTAATTAACTTTACTAAAAAAAATCAAGAGAATAGCATATAACCAAAACAATGGAGGGAGAAAAGCATGAAATAAGATAGCACGTTATATATTAATAATCATATCAACATTGTTATTAAAATCCCGATTTAAATCTTAAAATCTTGCGATTTTACGATTCATGTATATCATACAATTCGATTTACGATTCTACCCGATTTTACATATTATTCTGAACTAGCAAAATCCTTATAAGTAACAAACATGTTTATATAGGTTTTTATAAATATATATTGTCAAGTATTGATTGCTTAATGGGTAAATATTATTATCTATCAATAATTAGGTTTCAAACTCATAATTTTAATATATTTTATTAAATTTATATTTGACGTCTTGATTATGCATGTCGGTAGAATCTTATGATTCTACGATTCGATTCTGATAGTCCCTTCCAATTCAAAGTAGAATCCCGATTTTAATAACTTTGCATATGAATATATAATAATTCTAGCTTCATCATATGTAGACAAGAGAAACGAACAACCACACCATTGTTACACAAAATACTTTGAAGGGATCATTATCAAATTTTGTACCATGGTTGCTATGAAAGGACTTATAGAACGTCCAAATTGATCTAGCACATAAGCTCAAACGTTAAGAACGCTTGAAAAGATTGAGATTTATTGGTGGAGAGGATAGCTTACCCAATATGGGTGTGATCCTGATCATCAAAAATAACACTCAGTGTTGACATGCAATTATTTGCAACTAAGATAGCCATACATACAAAATTCAATTAGCTCGTAATTTTATTATATATATATATATATATATATATATATATATATATATATATATATATATATATATATATATATATATATATATATATATATATATATATATATATATATACTGATTCGTTTCATTTTAAAAAGAAATTAATTATTTAAATTCAATGTAAGTGTGTATAAATTAAATGAATAATGTATTGAGACAACAAAAGCATTTTTAATTGGGTCAATATTATTTAAATGAGTGGACCAACTTATTGGGAAGTTGAAGAAACTTAAAGGCCCTATAAGGTGGCCCAAATGAAAAGTTAAGGGGAAGTAGGATTTAAATGTTGTAATTATGAGTTTTTGTTTTAAAATGGGAGTCTAAATAACTTAAAATTTCAAGATTTTTCCATTCAAGATTTATAATTGTCAAATTTCATAAAAGTTTCAAAGTTTTTCTCTTTATTTTCTCTCTCCTCTTTCTCCTTATTTTTCTTCTCCTTTTTCCCCTACTTTTTCCTTTCCCACGCCACACACACTCTCTCTTTCTCTTCTTCTTCCCTTACGCCGGTGTAGGGAATATTTCAAGCATTACCCCAAACTTGAACCCCACTGTGATCATACACTAAAGTACGGTGGCGTCCAAAAGGAAAGAAGATAGAGCAAAAGAGTCGCTAACAAGTTTTAGGAACTTGTAAACCGTTCACGAGGTGAAGGCTACACCTCTTAACGATCCAAGAGATCGTCAACTCCAATAGGTCTTGAACCATGACTGGTAGTTCGGGGATGAACGTACAAATCCAACCTAAAAGAGATTGAACCTGCCCTAATAATAGGCCTCTACTTTATTCTGATCGTATTCATGTGCACTTTCTGACTAACATGCAATCGATAGGATTAACCCTAAACCTCTTTATCTATGTTGGTTGAATATTAATGCACAAACAAACTATTATTGGCGATCACTTGATTATAATCATATTGACCCTAACAAGATTATCAATTATCTTATTAAGCGTGATTATAAGTACCAATTCCTTTAAACATGCATAAAAGGCGTGATCAAGCAATAATAATAAATATCAAGCAACATAATAATAATCATAAATAATCATAATTAAAATAATCATGTTAAAGCATAATAATAGCAAGATCCTAGACATGATACTAACAAGATTAATAACAAACCCTAGCATGTCACTAAGCAATAAAAATCAAAGCTTTAACTCTAACATGATATTAGGAAAGAAAATAAAAGGCATCGCAGGAATCATGATTGATATAAGCAAATCACCCTAAATATCATACTAAAGAAAGCATCCTAACATGATACTAGGAACATCCTAAACATGATACTAGGAATCAATAAAACAATCTAAGCATGATTTCTTTATCATAAAGTCAATAAAACAATTAAAGTACTTACTTGGATGCCTCGTATCTCTTTCTAATAACAAAATACACGCGTTAGTAACTTCAAGGAAAATAATATTTAAATTAAATAATTGAAATAGAGATTTGGGACCAAACCCTCATAAATTAAAACCTTTCACGTCTAGGGCGAAGGCAACTTCGAATTATGTTAGGTGTGTCTAGTGCTAATGTATGAGGAATTGTGTTTGTAAAAGGTTAGGCTAGAAAGAGAGAGAGAATCAAGAATTTCTTGATGAGAGTTGGTGAGAATTAGAAAGAATAAGAATTGATGAGAATTGATGATTGAAAAAGGGAACATATGACCTCTATTTATTGGAAAAAAGAGAGTCGAAAAATAAAGAAAAGAATCTGAATTCGAATCGAAATAGAACTCGATGAACATCAGTTTTTTTGAATTTTGTTTTTATCATATCTTTTGATCCAGAAGTCCAAATAAGGCATATGATATGTCGTTGGAAAGATCTTGAAGTCTAATTTCCAACCCAATTAGAATCAGATTAAAATCTTTTATAGATAAAAATATATGGCCGAAATAGTAAGACAGTGTCAGTTTTGGATAGAGTTTCATATCTCATTCATATCTTTTTCGTTATAACTCGGATTTAATATTATAATATATCATTGGAAAGATAATTTCAAGATCTATCCAACCATATAAAATTTGGATAAAGATTATGAGGCACGAAAATAAAATCTGAATGTCTTTGAACATCTTTAAATTTGAATAGAATTAGGATTTAAGAAAAAGGAAAGTTTTAAAAAAGGAAAGTTTTTATTTAACTCAAATTCTTTAATCTTATGTTTTCAAAAAGGATAATTAAGATCTTTTAGAAACTTATAGAATCTTCTAATTAATCCTAATTAGTTTAGGAATAGGATTAAACCTTTGGACCCTCCACATAGGTAAGATCCGGTTCGAGCTCAGTTTAGTATTTTGGCCATAACTTCCTCATTATTCATCGGAATTGGGCTTATAATATATCGTTGGAAAGGTCTTTTCAAGCCCCATCCAAATACACCATTATTGGACCCTTATCATGGAACAAACTAAACAATAATGCACGTTTTGCAAAAATAAGGTAAGAAAGAAATATTTTCAAAAACAGGAAGAAGAGATATTTTAATAAAAACATCCTCATCACTAGACTTTTCACACTTTTGCTTTGTTCGATAATCAAATGACATGAAAGGTATTCATCACTGGGTTTGGTTTTGGGGAGACACATTTGGGTGTCTACAGCCGGCAACAGCCAACGGCGCCATCACCACCACCGGCGCACTACTAGCGCACCCACCGCCGGTCGTTTTTGTCTCCTCCTCCTCTTCTCTTTTGCAGTTTGGTATTTAAAAAAAATAAATAAAAAAAAACTATTTCTTATACTGTATTAATTCTATTGATTTATTGTTTTAAAGGCATGATTTTAATTATGTTTTGGTATTGATTTTGGTATTTTGATTTTGTTTAATTATTGATATAAATTGCAGATTTTTATTCAATGAAGAATTTTAAATTATGAACCCTAGAAATTGGGGATTTTGTGTAATTGGTTAGATATTAATGTTAGGTTGTTGTTACTTATTAATTTATGGTTTAAACATGTTTTTATTGAGTTTAAAGCCCTCAATTTATGCTGAAATTTAATTATACACATTATTCTTTAATTATTGAGTTACGGTTTGATTACCCATAAAAGGTAAAAAGGTTTTAATGATATATATATATATATATATATATATATATATATATATATATATATATATATATATATATATATATATATATATATATATATATATAACTTCCTAGTCTAAAAGAGATGTTTTATATTAAATAAGTATGCTGGAATTGTTTTGGGTGTTTTCTGGTCCCTTGGGAGAGTTACTTCATCAAGACTGGTCCCACGCGGTCTGTACCTGCAACACACAGAGACTCTGGTTGGTAGGAGCTCCGCTTCCGACGATCAAGTTAGTATCGGTCGAAGAGTACGAAAAGGTGCGAAAAAGGTAAATGTGAGATTTTCTCGGATTCCGAGATCAGGTGTTTTCTCAGATGTGAGAGAATATAGATCTGATGTAATAAATGAACATGCCCCAGAAATGAAGGAAAATCTCCCTATTTATAAGGTCGTTGGAAAAGGTGCCCTTTCTTAGATCATTTGGACCTAAATTTGGTGGGCTGCACCGCGTATTACGGCTTTCTCGGGATTTGGGCCATAGAGTCGGCCTTTTTTCCCAATTGTATGGAGAGATACGTGCCGTAAGGTGATTGATCCATTTGGACCTTTCGTATGGTGACGCGTGTCACCTTTTGATTAGGCCACATGGCCTGGGTAATTTCACCCAAAACATGAATTTTGTTTAAGTCATGAAAACTAAGTGTTTTTTAAAGGATTTGAAAAACCCACTTCAAGAAAAGGTTTTATGGCTTTTATGTCATTAAAAGGGGTTGATTAGTAAGGTTTAAAGAGTATTATAGTTGCTGGAAATTTGTGAGAATAGTAGATTAATAATAGTTATGTATTTTTATTTGTAGGAAGCTTTGAGCTATATGATTTCTAGCGAGTATGGCCAATTTTAGGTGATATTCAAGGTACGTATGTGCACAAGAATATTTGTGTATGCATAATATCATGTTAAGATTGTGAATTATGATTTAAGTGATGAATTAGTAGCATGTTTGGTTGATTATATGCTTGGAATTGATGTTGGATGAACATGAATTATTATGCAAGTATGTGAATATGATATTTAAAGCATGATACAAGTTGAATATATGTGAATCATGAAAGTATGTTTTATTTTCAAGTATCAAGGAAGCATGAAATTAATAAGCAAGGCTTATATATGTTTAAAAGAGCTGTAATTAGAATTATTGAGCATGATTTATGAATTAATTATCACCCATTTATTATTGGTGTTGAGTCAAGAAGTTAGTTTATTTATTTACTCGCTCAAGTAAGTTGAGATCGAGTCAAGGAAGATTATTAGTGCATTCTATGCATCAAAGTAGTAATCGTGCAATTTTGTGCACAAAACTAGGCAATGAACCTTAATTAAAATAAACAGTATGTGCTCACTAATAAATTCAAGAATGACTTGGAAGTATGTATTGAATGTTGTTATGTTTATTCTTGATTAATTGGTTAGAGTCATCACAAGTTAAATTGGTAAATCACGTAAAGTGTAAGAGGATACGCACCAAAAAAATTTCATGGAACGTATATACCTTGAGTATGTACACATGGTGGAAGTTATGTGACTTTATATTTGAGCATAGCTTTTACATGGTTCAGGACGTTGTGCTTTCTTTTACTATCTATGCGTTGGAATTCCGTCGCCAAGTGTGACATAGTAGGTGCCAATTTGGGTAGCCCCTTGATTGGAAGCTCCATTTTTAATAGGCTATTTTTAAGGAAGAAAACCCGTTCAATGCGTAACCCAAAACTAATATTTAATAACTAATATTGCTAGTTATGAGTCAAAGGTAAGTTGACTTGTGATTGTATGGCAAACATGTTTTAATTATTCGGCTATTTCACCAAATGCCACTGAGTACTTAAAAAATTCACCAAATGCCATCAAGATTTTCAAAATTCACCAAATGTCATCGAGCTTTTAAAAATTCACCAAATGCCATTAATGACTAACGGTCGTTAACTCCGTTTGTCATTAAGACTAAATCTTGACACGTGTCATTATATGATTGGTTCATTTTAATTATTTATTTTAACTAATAAAAATAATATTTTTCTTTTCTTCATTTTCGTGGTAAAATTTGTTCGGCTATAGTTTTGGAGGTCATTTTGGGCCTTTATGGATACAAATTAAGCCCGAAATTGACAAAAAATAACGTAAATGCTCTGTTTTGTGTGCTGAAAAATATTTCGATTAGCGTTTTGTTATTTTTTAACCATCAAAATTGATCGGGTTAGGTTTAGGGGGTCATTTTGACCCTTTATGGGTTCAAATTAAGCTCATAATTGACAAAAAAATAACATAAATGCTCTGTTTTATGTGTTAAAAAATATTTTGATTAGCGTGTCGTTATTTTTAAGCATCAAAACTGATCGAGTAAGGTTTTAGGGGTCATTTGATTCTTTATAATAACAAAATTAGCTCGAAATTGACTAAAAAATAACATATATGTCCCGTTTTGTATGTCGATATCGTAATTTTTTTTCGGAAAAAAAATGTGAAACGGGGTATTTACGTTTTTTTTTTTTTTGTTTTTTGCCAATTTTGAGTTTAATTTGTACCCATAAAGGGTCAAAATGGCCCCAAAACTTTACCCAAACAATATTCGTCACGAAAATCGAAAAAAAGTATTATTTTTATTCATTAAAATAAATAATTATTGTGTATTAATTTTAAAAAGTAATGACATTTTGTGAAATAAGAATTGCATGCATTAACAGAAAACTAACGCTCATATGCTATTAGTGGCACGATGTGTCATTGGATTGTTTGTCAATGGCATTTGGAGAATTTTGAAAACTTTGATGGCATTTGGTGAATTTTGTAAGTACTTAGTGGCATTTGGTGAAATAGCCGTTAATTATTTTATTGATGATCATGTTAGTGTGTTGCATATGTACTCATATCAACTTTTGCTAATTCGTACTTTTGTTTTTGTGTTTGGCTTTCCTTTGGTTGGCCCTACTATAACCCATTTATATGGTGAGTAGAGGGTTGAAACAAAGGGGAAGTGAAAAGTACTTGAAGCATGAAGAGCATGATGGGAATGACTATCGAGAGCTACTTGTTATGCTTTTCTAGTTCTATGTTTTATATTTTGAATTATTGATTATGGACTAACTTTGTCATGTTTATATTGAGTTGGATTTTTTAAAAAAGGGTCATGTTTGGATTAGTTCCAACTTGTGGATTATTTATTCCTAATTTGTTTTGAGGTTGTGAACTCAAGTTTTATTTTGAAAGTTGTTTTATTTTAGACTTCCGCTATGTGACTTTGAAAAATAGCCTTAGCCGTGATCACGGTGGTGGTAATATTTTGGATATTTCCTTAAAAGAGTTTTATTTAGAGTAGAAAATGTTTTTTTAAAGAAGGGAATTTCCAGGGTACTACAATTGGTATTAAAGCGCACATAAAATCTAATACCTGAACCCAATCATGATCCAATAACTTAACCCGAGAAAATGGAGACCCAAACATGAATATAAATTGTAATGTGCAAAGTGTGAATCAAACCAAACCCTAAACCTAAGAATGAGCCAAACCCAATTTAATAGTTACAAGTCTTACAACCTAATACAAATTTAATGTAACTAGCTATTGATATTATTTGAATTCAACTTAGCTTGTCATCAATGACTCGGCCTTTATTCTACTCGATTTAAATTCAATCTAGCCAACCTTGAACTTCAAAATCTTTTCTATTAAGAATAAATTTTTATTCACCAGCCAATGCTGTATCAAATTGATGTTTTACATTTTTGTGTCAAACCCAAGGCTCATTATGACATGAATATACATCTTATAATTACTCCATAGTGATAAATTTTGTGAGTTTTAAATACAGTATAAAACATCTATTGTAAATAATTGCATGTCTTTCACTTTCCTAATGTACTATCTTTTCTTGTAATTAGTATACGAAATAGAAGACCCAAACACAGTAATGACTTGATCAATTGTAAACTCGACTTAACCTTGACCATACCCAATGAATCGTTTTGACAATGAACCAATCCAAAATTGACCTGAACCCAATAATGATCCACCCCACAATAACTTGCAACAAATCAAATTGGTCTAAACTTGACTCGAATCGAACTTAACCCCTAAACATGAATCGAACAAACCTTAATTTGACCCGAGTTACATCCAACCCAAACTTGATCGGATGTGAGACTTGACATAACTCAACCTATCCCAAACCAGATGTATATAGATTGTTCATTAACCTATTATAACCCAACCCAAGTTTGACTTGACTTGTAATAACCCAATCTAAACCTAACTTGAACGCCCGAGTTAACACTTGACAGCTCTAGGCAAAGTTATAAATGTTTGGAAAATTTGTAAATATTATGTCAACCTTTTACTCATCCGCTTTTATTATCACTACTACAAAATAGACAATAAAGAACGCCCGAAATAGGCAATATAGAACGCTTTAGAGGCGTCCTTCAAGTGGGGTGCCTTATAAAGTACACATGACGCCTATTTGAGGCGTTTTATATCTAATACAATACTAAACACCTATCTTGGATAGGTGATTATTATTCTATGTACAAAACATATAAAAATCAAAGAAAAGAGAACTGTCAACTTTCGAAAGGCGTTCTATTTGATAAAAAAAAGGAGCGCCTATCTTAGATAGGCGTTCTCTTTTCTAATTTTTTTATTTAAAAAAAAAAATAAAAATAATAATAATAATAATAATAATAATAATAATAATAATAATAATAATAATAATAATAATAATAATAATAATAATATCTACATTCTTTAAATAAAAGTCCACTATGATATGATACATTAAAATTAAACTACAAATTACATTATCTTTTTTTTGATAAAATTTGACAAAATTAGCTAACTGATACATTTAAGCTACAACACACATAGGATACCATCATCGTTTAATCAGAAACTCAATGAGCTACCTTGTGATCATCATCCTCCAATTAACATCCTGAGAAAAAAAAGTTATTAGCATAAATCAAGCAGCAAACCAAATATTTAAGATTCAATCACGAAGAACTACAAAATAAATGTCACCAAAATCATCAAACATGCTAATTTACAGAACATAAAACATGCTAACTTACAAGAACATAATCAAATTTCAATTTAAAAAAACATAATCGAACTTCTACTAAAATTTTAATTTGCTCCTTTACAAGAACAAAATCGAAATTAAAAAAAAAAAAAAAATACAGATGCACAAAAATCAGTCGAAATTAACTAATACAGTAAATTCTAGCCCAAAAAATCCCATAGAAATATTACAACCCACTTATCATAGAAACCCAGGAAAAAAAACCAGTTAAACAAAGAAAACCCAGAAAAATAACTAGCAACCTCATCAATTATAACTGATATGTGATTGTCAACGATGATACGATAAAAATCCATCATAAATCAACAAATTCAAATAAAATAAGCAACAATACATACATCTACAAACTGTAAAAGCCAATTCAACTTTGACAATAATCAATTCCAAATCCAAATTCTGCAATGAAAATCGATGCTCATCATATGGAACCAAATAAAAGAGAAAGAAACTAGCCTATTTTCCGGATCCGACGATTTCAAGGCCAATACCATCGTCAGGGAAGAGTATGGTGGTGATGGGAGTAGCGGCGGAGAGGGGAGGAGGCGGTGTTGCCTCGCCATTGTTAAAGCCCTAAATCTGGGCTTTTTGTGTGGAGGAAGGAGATGGGTTTTTTTTTTTTGTCATTGAAGGAGGCCATTAAGGGGAAATAGAGTAAGATCCATGGGAGATTACTAGGTCAAATCGGATGAGAGAGAAAGAGGAATTCTTTAAGGAGAGGGAAGAAAAAGGAGAGCAGTGAACGACGGTTAGAGGAAATAGGGTTTTGACAGTTTTTTTTTAAATACTCCATACAGTAGAACGGTTAACTAAGAAGAATGTTTTTTTTTTTTTTTTTTTTTTTTTTTTTTTTTTTTGAAGAAAAGCGGTTAGTGCATTAATTCATAGAAAGAGTGTCCATAAGTACATACGGAGATATCTCGTTAGGCTCGAGATGATCCCAACATTGATCACACCCTACGGGCACTAACCTAGCTAGATGATGGGCAACAAAATTCCCATCACGTCTAACATGAGACCAACAAATGGAAGAAAAAAATGAACAAACCGAGACTATGTCTTCAAGTATGCCATCTACAGCAGAAAATGAGAAGGAGCTCTTCTTAAGCTTAGAAAGCAAAGATAAGGAGTCTGACACAGGATGATATCAGTAAGGTTGTGAGCTCTTGCCTTCTTGACTCAAGAAGAATGTTCTATATTGTAAAGCTACAATTTAATAAAAAAAATAAAAAAATCAAACATAACAATTAACTTGGTGAGACGTTCTAATTGATTCAATATACACAACGTTTCTCTACCAAAGGCGTTCTATATAATTTAGGGAACGCTTTTCCAACTTGACAGTTATATATTGAGTGTTACTTTTTCTCATTTTTGTGGTAGTGTATGTCAACCTTTTGATTATTATTAAACACGTCAACCTTGTAATATCATTAACTTTTATCACGTTTTTTACTGGTAACCTGATAAACCCATAATAATTTCTAAATTTTGAAATTAAAAAAAATATGTTACTCCAAGCTTTTAATTATGCCAACTAATTAACTCTTTACTCCTACTCTTTTGCAAAGTCACAATCTCCCTCATATTATCCACACTTACTTTAATCTCCATTTTCAACTCCATCAAAACATACTCCATTATTATTCCTTCCTCTTCCTATCAAACCCACGACCCACCCTCATCGCTGCTCACTCATATCCACACACGCCACACTACCAAACCCACTATCGCCACCTAAAAATCACCTCTGCCACCCCACGACCACCCCACTACAACCATTCCACCTCAATACCTTATCGTCTATTTATCTTTTCCCATCATCCTCTTTGAAATATTCTCATTTAAATTTAGGGGTTTTCATGGCATTCACTTTGGAGCGATTTGAAGTATATGATTGTCTATTCAAATTGATATATACAAGGGAATTAACACCAGAAACAAGTAATTATGTACCTTCAAACTAATTTGACTATATATTGTTTTTTAAATTTCTAGTCGGCGTCATCAAATACAAAAATTGAAGAGTTATTTTTTTTGGGAATGATGAGGAAGAGTGGATCAAAAAAGATGAAGTAAGGGGATGAAGAACATAGAAGATGGATAGAAAAGTGGAATAGTAAAGAGGATCAAATATTGAAAAAAACAGCCTTGTTACCTTCATCTAATAGTAATTAACCTGTTCTTACAAGTCAATTTTTATTTTAACGTAATTAAAATTAATGTTATTACAAGGTTGACGTGTTAAGAAATAATCAAAAGATTGACGTAATAAAAGCGGATGTGTAAAAGGTTAACTTAATATTTATAAATTTTCCTAAATGTTTTTATATTGTCACAATTATAACCACATTGTCACTGGCCTCATTACTATCTTCATCACAATGCAAAACAAGTGAAACCTAAGCCCATACCTCTCACTAGAGACTACCAATTCATCTATCAGATCAGCCCACCCAAATCTCCAAATCCAAAATATCCACCAAACTACAAATATCAATTCACAACTTGTTTGATTTTTTTTATAAAAAATCTTTAAAAAAAAATTGCAAGTTGATTAAATTGTAAAGATAAATATCCCCTCTTCACCCTTTAAACCCATTTCCAGCTGCTCCTAAAACCTTATCGTTCTCTCCTTCTCCCCATTTCTTAGCAGCAGCCTTATCTCTTTCTTGTTCAACTCTCAACAATGGCTTCCACCTCTTTCCTCGCTTCTTTAGCACCCAAAACGCTGGTTCTATCCAAATCCGCTACTCCTTCACTCCCTTTCTTCTCTCTCCTCTCTTCTTCTACTTCCAAAACGCTACCCAATTCTCTCTCTTTTCCCTCCTTGAAACGCTACCAATCCCTTTCTTCTCGCTTTGTTCAAAATGTTGCAATTTCTTCTGAGTTTGAACAAGAGGAAGATGTTATGTCTGATGATGGTGAACAACAGCCTAACTTTTCCCCTGACCTTAAGCTTTTTGTGGGTAATCTTCCTTTTAATGTTGACAGTGCTGAACTTGCTGGGTTGTTTGGTGCTGCTGGTACTGTTGAAATGGTTGAGGTAATTTCAAATTTCCTGTTTTATCTTATGGGTTTTTGTTGAATTAATTTTTATTGTAATTTAATGGGGTTCTTTTTATTGTTTATGTGGGGTTTTAGGGTTGTTTTGCATGTAATTTTGGTTTAAATTTTTTATTTTGAAAATTTGTAGAAGTTGTCATTTGGGTAACATTACTAAGCAAAAATTGTTATGAATTTATGCAGGTTATATATGATAAAATGACTGGAAGGAGCAGAGGGTTTGGATTTGTGACCATGTCCTCAGTTGAAGAAGTTGAAGCAGCTGCTCAGCAATTCAATGGCTATGTAAAATTCTTAACTCGAATTTTCTGATTATTTGTTCGAGAAATTTGTGTTTTATCTGTATGGTTGAAGCTAATTGTATAAGATAAGTGTTTGTTTACATTACTTATGTAGGGAAATAGGGTGGTCATGTACTCCCTCTGTCCGGAATTAATTGTCACATTGATGGTGTAATTTGAACTATTGATGTGACAACTAAATTTGGACGGAGGATGTATATTGTACAATTACAATTACACATTCTTTGTTTAATGAAACCATGTAAAAGAGTAGTCAGTAGTGAGGCCTGGACTACTGGGTTGTACAAGATATTACTCAGTAGAATGGCCTAGTCCACTTCACCCTAAAGAAAGTCAAATTAAGGTTTCACAGTTTTAGATAGATTCATAAAGATAAGATGTGTTTAGATAAGGTTTAATAAGGTTTGGTCTATCACTTGGATTCCCATTTGTGAACTTCTTTGTAAATATATTATCTTATCTTAACTACTTAAGTTTCCTTATTTCAACTGACTTAAATTAACCTGAACACTTGTATTATTGTACTAGTTGTGAATTGAACTTGAGTTCAAATCTTGTAAAGCATGTAGCTTTTATATTGATTTTGTTGTCTTTTTATGACAATGTAAAAATTTACAATTCACTGGTGGTGGTCTGGTGGAGTAAAGTAAATAAATTCAAAATGGCTAATTTAGTTTAGTAAATGCACTATGTATTGTGAGGTACATGGAAACAATAATTCTGTTGTTGCAAGGGTAAGTCTGTGCATATTCGACTCGGCCCTGCCATGTGCTGAAGTTTCTATTGAGGCATAGAGGTCATATTGTTTATGTACATGGTTTTAGCCTTCTATAATAGCATTGTTTTCCATTGTTACTGTCTGTGAAGTAAGGCAAAATTTATTTGGAATGGCCAATGATATTCCACTTTCTTGCTTTTGTGGATTAAGTATCTTTGTCAAAGTTATCAATCTTGCCATGAGAACCACATACTCTTCTTACGAATCCAGTAGATATATGTATTTTAAACTTCATATAATGGAACTCTTTAATTAAATGATTGAAATGCTGTTATTGAAGGGAAGCTGATCATTTAATTAGCAAAATGAATTTTTTTGTTATGGTCTTTGTCTGCAATTTCTTTGCTGTACATAACAAGCACTTATTTCATGGAGGAAGGCTGATCATTTAAGTAGCAAAATGAATTTTTTTTGTGATGCTTTTTGTCTGCTTTTTCTTTGCTGTACATAACAAGTACTTATAAATGTGTTTTTTTTTTGTTACAAGCACTTATAAATGTTACAATGATGGCAGGAACTTGATGGCAGGCCCTTAAGGGTGAATGCAGGACCTCCACCACCTAAAAGAGACGATTTTTCTCCTAGAGGTGCCAGAGGTGGTGGATCAAGCTTTGGAAGCTCGAACAGGGTTCATGTGGGCAATCTTTCATGGAAAGTTGATGATGCTGCCCTCAAGTCACTTTTTAGTGAGCAGGGAGAAGTAGTGGAAGCAAAGGTGATTTATGACAGGGATAGTGGTCGTTCCAGAGGTTTTGGATTTGTAACTTACAATTCTGCTGATGAGGTCAATAGTGCCATTGAATCCTTGGACGGTGTGGTAAGAACTTCATTACATAAACTTAAAATGTTTTACTTTGAAAGATCTCTTTTTTATCGATGACTTGGTGTGAAGTTATTGGTTATACATTCTGTGAAAATTTGTAGCAAATTCATGGTCCTATGAAGGAGTGTTTTCCACCCTACGATCCTATATTTCCTTGTATTCAAGGACAAATGTTGCTTTCAGCAACCTCTCTCCCCCCCTTATATGTTGTACATTACTTTTGTGTTTGATTGATAAATGATTTAGGTATTATACTATATGGATTTAACTGTCAAATAATTATTGGTGTTTGTTATATAATTGGAATGCAAATTATTAATATCAGAAAGTATTGGTCAAGTAACTCAAGTTTGTGATTTGAAAGTAGAGTAAGCATCATAAATCCTGTGTTCACATTGAGATTTGTGTGTTTATGTTGAGATCTTTGGCTAGCAATGTGATTCTTCTGCGTCGAATGTCATACCATTAATAATTTCTTCTATTGGTTTTTGAGTGTCATTCATTCATTCTTTTTTTTTTAAAAAAATATAAAGTTTTTTTTTTTTTTTTTTTCCCATTCAAGGTGTGTGTGTAAAGTTAGATGGTAAATTATGTTCATGCTATGACCTTTGCTCATATTGGTGGACTTCATATGAAACACTGATCCTTGATGTTGTTGATATGAGTTATAGCTCTTTTCCCCATCTTTGATGAATTCCATGGTTACATATCCTTTAACTTGTCATGCAGGATTTGAATGGAAGAGAAATACGTGTATCAGCCGCGGAAGCAAGGCAGAGGCGCTCATTTTAAATTGAAAATCTGTGATAAATTGATATCTTAGGCTGGTAGCCAGAGGAAGGCTGCTGCTGCAGGGAAACCCAACTAGTGCTGAACAATGTGCTGTTCTGTGCATCAGTTTGCTCAATTTTCTGGTTCAAATGCACAGAAACGGCTTAGATAATCATTACAATCTGCATGGAGAAATACTGAATATGTTCTGGAACCTATGTCCTTTTAGGTAATTGAATTGTGTGTGTTATGCTTTTTTGCAGTCTAGGTGATTAGTAGTTAAAACACTTTTATCAGCGGGCTGGTTTGAATGTAATATTTCTTTCCCTGCAACGATGCTCGACATTGATTAACAGTGTAGCCTCTTGTAAGAAACTGGTTGACCGGTAGTGATTCAGTAATACAGATGCTGTTTGTTTAGTTTATCATTTCTTCTTTTTTTTCCCCGGATCTCATGTTGGATATTCTGCAATTAAGTACTCCCTTCTTCCCTTACTTAGTGGTCTATAATCCATTTTTGGGTAGCCAAAATTAGTTGCCTATCTATCTATCTATAATATAATTAACTCATAGGGACCATATGTCCATATCATATCGCCATGTGTCACTATCCCTTTCATATGATTTGGCGCCAATTGAGCACTACATGACCACCATATGTGTCATTAGTTATCACCATAAAACTCTTCATATGTGTAAGCTTCGTACTCTCTCCATCTCATAATGTAGGTATATTAAAAGTGGAAAAAACTAGACAAAAGTACTAGATAAGTGGATAATTTAAAGGAAAAAAAAGTTTAGTACAATTATAAATAAAAGTTAGAGAGAGGGTGGAAAAAAGTGTAATGCAAGTGGATAGGTTAAGGGTAAATTGGAAAGTGGGAAGTTTAATGAATAAAGTTTATAAAAAAGTGAGAGCATAATAGTTTTTACATACTATCCAAAAATATAAACATGAACAATATTAGGAACAATATTTTGGGTCTCCAAAATACGAAAACGGTAAAATATTGTGAGACGGAGGAAGTATTAGATTTTTCATAGGATGTAACCTTTAAGGAAAGAGAATGTTTTGCGTAAAACGGACTCATGTGAGTCTGGTTTATAATACACACATTCATTTTCCACCCACCACCACCCAAGTCAACCAATTCCACCGCCCGCTTTCGCCGCCATTCTCAAATCCTTTGCCAGCTCCCCATCTCTTTCTTCCCTCCACTTCTCTCTCTCTCTCTCTCTCTCATGGCGGCGCCTTTGAGTCGTCTTCGTCTTCTTCTCTATCTATAACTTTGTTTCTACCACTCTAATGGCTACATTGTCCCTGCATCTCCAAACATTTAAGAGGGTTCTTTCATTACTTCAATATTAAAAGGTCTTACCGTCAAGAATTTCCCCACAAGAATAAGGGAAATTCGTGTCTTTGCATTGTTTCAACATCCTGTCCACCATCAAGGTTTTCCCCCTATTACAAGGTTTTCGTCCTCCGTCAATCTCAATTTCTCCCAATCCTCTAGCAAAGCTTCCGCCATAGTTGCAGTGACTGATTCAGGGGAGAAAATCTGATCAGAAAAGTAACGAAAAGGGGTGAGAAGAAATACAGATGGTGAGTTATAAAGTATTGCTAAAAACAATTTTGTCTAATATCTAATCAATATGGTCTAATATCTGATTAATATTGTTTAATATCTGATCAATGTAAACCAATATCTGACTATAATAATGTAATTTTTTGACACTTTTAATCTAATATTTGATCATTATAATATAATTTCTGACAATTCGAATATAATATATGACCATTATTATCTAATTTCTAACACTTTTAATCTAATATCTGATATTTATAACTTAATATCTGACCGATTATCCTACAAAGCAAGCCATTGAATTGCCTTTGGGTGTGTAGGTGTTGTTCGAAGTGCGCCTACGTTAAAAGCATGTGTGAATATGCTTGGCACTCATAGGAAGTGGGAATTGACATAATACGATTAAGGACAAGGAAAGTAGGGAGCCGCCAACAAGTTTTTAAGGAACTTGTAAACCGTTCACGGATCATAAAAAGGCAACCACGATAAGGGACAACGATAGGCAACAACGATTGACCCGTGAAGGTTACATCCCATTCATAATCCATGAGATTACTAACTCCATATGGTTCGGAACCACGAAAGGAGGATCGGGGATGATGGTACGAAGTGAGTCATGGAGTCACATTCGCCCGTATTGGCCTCTACTCGATTCTTATATTGAAAAGCATTCCTGTGATCTCAAAGGCATACAAACAAAATATTCAATTCGCTCCAAACTATTATTTAACTAAATTGGTTGAATATTAATGCACACATAATTCTAAAATATTTGTGATCACTTGATTAAACAACAAGATTAAAAAGGATCCTAAACCGGTTGTCCAAATTATCTTATTAGGCGTGATTTTCAATTACATATTCCCTTTAACATGCAATATGGTGATCAATAAATATAATAAAATTAACATTAATATTGGAAGAAATTTAACCATAATACCAACAATATAAAATCGTTAGAAAAAATAATAGAAATAAAAGGAACATGATCCTTACTTTGATTCTGTTTGTTTGCAACTTTCACGCCTTGGCTTAAGGATGGAACCACGAGTAAATTATGGACTCCTTTGAGTACTTGAAGAAGGAATTTTGAAATGAAAAGGGTAGGCTAGTGTTTAGGCTAAAGCATAGAAGAGAGAAAAATAAATTCGAGAGAATTAATTGATGCCCCGTACATCAGAAATGAGGGGGTATTTATAGGGAAAATGTGTTGAGGGAGCACACGGAACCCTAAAATGATAAAACCCTAAAAAAGTATCCCGTGACACGGCAAACTGTACCGTGACACGGGAAGTCTCACCGTCAGACGGCACACTTTCCCGTGACACGGTACATTTTTAGTGTGACGCGGGAAATTTTCAGAAAACGGGAAAGAAAACGCGTCAAGGGTTTACGCGGAAAAGACACGGAATGTCCTGTGTCACGGAAAACTTCCCGTGTCACGGGAAATCCCACCGTCAGACGGGAAGGATTCCCGTGACACGGTGGGTACCTGCCGTGGCGCGGGAATTTCCAGCCTGTTTTTCCGTCTAAATACATTTTTAACCCTAATTTCATTCGGCATTTTAAGTGCCGATTGATAATTTCGGGCCTTTTCTGACTTATTATTATTTGGGCTAAAATAAGAAAATAATTAAATAAAAATAAATAAAAGGTTTGGGCCAAAAATAAATAATAAAACAATAAAAAAGGTTTGGGCTAAAATTAAATAATAAGTTTGGGCTGAAATTAAAACTATGCTTTTACCAAACATCAAGACTAATCCATGGACTGTTCAAAAATATGAATTTAATCAAATACAATTTTTTAAGCACTCTCGGGATTAAATACTGAACCCGATCAATAGTGGCGGTGAAAGGTTGTTCATCGTCGGGTTTGGTTTTGGGGAGACATTTTTAGGTGTCTACAGGGTGTTATTATTTTTTTTTTTTTTTTTACAATTAAGAATTTTATTTGTTTTCTGTTTGTATGATCGGACTCACGTGAGTCCGTTCTACACAATACTTTTCCTTAAAGTAAGTAATTGGCCAGTCTAGAATATTATTTGTAAGACATTAATCATACACTAATGGTTATTGATTCATTGGATGCTTATTTTCCAGATTCAATGCAATATAATTATACATATAGTTAGTGTGTGGCTCGGGCGTTGCACCGGATAACTACTTTATATATATATATAAATATATTTTTATGTTTGTAACATAGTTGATAGTTGGCTTAGATGGTTAAATAACATCTTTTTTTTATAAGAGGTTGTAAAACGAATAAAAATTAACATTCATTAATCTTAAAATATTTTTATATTTTATTCATTTAGCACTAACCTTGTAAATTTTATTTTATTCAAAATTACAAATTTATAATGATCTGGAATATTAACGGGGCCAATATTTAGTTTTTATTTAAAGAGGGTACTTTTTAACAAAATTAGGTGTTGTTTGTTTGATAAGGGAATTTACTTCCCATGAGAATTTATATCTCATGGGAATTAAATGCCTAAATCCAATTCCTAGGAATTGTCTAAACTTGTTTGGTTAGGATGAAGAAAGTTGCAAATCATGGGAATTTTGAGTTACCAAGGTGGGTTAGGTAATTAACTTCCCATGTTTTGTGGGAAGTCACAATTTCCATGAATTTGCAATTTTCCCCCATTTATACTTTTTATTGTCAACCAAATAATTCACCCATTTGCAAATTCCCATAATTTTCCACTTCCCCCATTTTCTTTGTACAACAAAACAAGCCCTACACTATTTTTATGAGTTGTCATTTTTCTTTTATTTTTATGTACTTTTTGAAATCATTTTCCTCTTTCTAATAATTACCAATTACCTTTTCTTTTTCTTTGTCACTCTTTAATCTCACATGTATATTTGTAGTTCCAATCATTAGCTTTTAAGTAATCTAAAACTTTCTTAGTTCTCGTAAAAAAAACTCAAATAAGCTACTAAGACCATCTCCACGTGAAACACAACTTGAAGTATTGAAATACAAAATGAGTTGGTTTTTACCTCCATTGGTGGTACCCTACCCACTTCTTAATTTAACAACTCATGTGAAGTCTAATTTTCTAATGATGAGACTCTCTAAAGTATACTAATGTCACTTTCTATTTATGGTCCATCAAATTTATATTGTAAGTTTTTCAAAAAAAAAAAAAAAACTTAAATGAATTATAATTTATATTATAATATTGATAAGGGGCCCAAACTTTTTGTAAAATGTGGCTCAAAGTAAAGTATCTGAACCAAACAACTTTATTTTGGAGTTATTAATTTTATATACCAACTTATTGGTATCCTTTGTGAAAAATAATATTTCTCCTAAAAAATACCCTCAAGTCTCACTGTTGGAGATGGTCTAAGGGCCACTAAGGGCGTGTTCGGCATATTGAAGCTATATGGGTTGTTGTTAGCTGTATGTGTAATTGTAAGCTGTTGTCAATTAACGGTTAGGTGTGAAAATGAATAATCAACTATATGAGTGTTTGGTAAGCTAGCTTTTAACTAGCTATTGGCTATGAAATTCTAAAAATATAGAAGAAAAGTTCAAATAGCTACCTAGCTTTTGAGAAAAGTTAATAATATTAACTTTTCACAAAAGTTATTTCAATTACTAAACTCTACTCTCACCACTCCATTGCCAGCACTCATATTTTTTTTTTACTAAATAACGATTTGAACAAATCAAACCACTAAAAGCTATCTAAAAAGAACACAAAAGCTAGTGCCGAATATACCTAAATAAGGGACAGAAAGACTATATTTTAACTCTTAATGATTTGACCCATACAAATCCAAGATTGTTATACCTGAGATTAACATGTTACAAGTGATCAAAAGTACAAGGGACCCATATCAGTAGCCAATCACAGTAATTTAATGTGATTGTCTATGTAAGACACACATAATGATCATCAATTATCAAATACGAGTAAAGACCAAATACAATCCCTGAACTCTTGTATTTGTGCACTTTTAGTTCCTCTAAACTCTTTTATGCACTTTTGGTCCCTCCTCCACTATGTTTGGTGTTTTCCAGCCAAAATTTGAGGGACTTTGTTGACTAAGCATAAGTTTAGGGATTTTAGTCAGTAAATAAGTTCAGGGACGTTGAGTAAGCAAATCAGAAGAAAGTTAAGGGACGATGACAGGGCTAATAGTTTAGGGACTTTGGCCATTAATGTTTCAACAATTACACAGCAATTAAGCAATATTTTTTGCTGAATAAAAAAACTAGCCATTAACAAAAATAGGGGCTTATAAATGTTAGAATTTCATCACAAAAAAAGTTATTGAACATCCAAAAAAAAAATTTTCTCCACAAAAGTGCTTCCATTACATCAAGAACTCAACTCCAGGTACTTGTAAACATAAAGTGTAATTTTTTTTAATTACTGATCACTGTTGTAGCTTTATTTACAGATTAATAATGTCTTAATAAGTTTAGTTTTGCAAGATGTCTTCCTACATCAGAGGTTCTAGTGGCAGTGGGGGTAGAAGGTGTCATTGTGGTTTACCACTGTCAAGAACAAGGTGATGGACAAGAGATAACCCAGGTAGAAGATTTATGGCATGCCCAGACTATGATGCTGAGACCAACAGAAGGGACTGCAAGTTTTTTAAGTGGATAGATGAGGAAGATCAGACTGAGTGGCAGAGGGATGTCATCTTAGGGCTACTTGAAGACAAAAGAATGTTGTCTAATGAAGTGAAAGAGCTACAGAAGAGGGTTAATGAGGCAAACACATATGCAAGAAAGATGACCTTAGACTGTGTTATGCTGAAAATGAAAAAACCTAGGCTTTCTTTATGTGTTAAGTGTGAAGTTTGGGTTGTTTTTGCAGTTGCTACTTGTTTACTTGCTTGGTATATTATTAGGAACATGGCTAACTAAATGTAATTGCATGACTTATGATGGAATGTAATTGTAATATGCACTTTCTTTGTCCTTGCTAAGTCTTGCAATGCTTGTGATGATATTGTCTGTGAAGATTGAGATGCTTCTTCTGGTTGTGATTGTGAGAAGGAATATACAATCTGTTCTCCTGCATTATCAGAGTAAAAAGCATCTCCTCTTGACTGTCTTGGCATTGGTTGAGTTTATGGATGAAATCATTGACCAAGTAAATTGATTAGAACAGTAAGAGATCAAAATTAAGCAATCATTGAAAGGAAATACTAAAAACTTACAGTTACTTGTCTTTGAAAGCCATTTGGGTAGGTGTATACTTCTGTTGTGCATTGGAACTGCTGGTGCAGGGTTAGTTGGGGCTGCAGTAGAGGTGTGTAGACCAGTGTAGCTTTCCCTTGGTGTATTCTTACATGTCAGCTTGTTGTGGCCAGGAACCCCACACAAGCTACATGTCATCTTCACTCCAGTCTTCTTGAGATTACCCTCTTTAGTAACCTTGCCAGCTGAAGGCCTTCTCTTTGTTTTAGGTGTGTTATGAACCTTTTTTTAAATCTAGAGCACTAACACTATACTCACCAGTAGGCCATTCCTGTATACCATTTAGTGGCTCAAGTAGGTGATTATAAGCCTTTGCATAAGTATGTTTACTGAAGTAATTATTGACATATTGCTCTGGTTGGTCCACTTTGTTCCAAATGGCCACCACACCATGTTTGCATGGTATGCCACTGATTTTCCATGCATTGCAAGAGAATGTTCAGTCCACCAAATTGACAACATATTTGGTATGAGTTTCCCCATCCCTCACTTCATAGCAAAATCCACCATCCCAATATGCATTCCATCCCCTTGCCCATACTTTTTGTTTCTCAAGTTGTTTGCTGGATTCTAGGGCATAAACTGAGATTCCTCTCTTTGATCATTTCCCTTTTTCTTGTGTAATCTTTTCATTAGGCTCTCTCTAATGTCTTCTAGCATATTGATAATAGGCTTATGCCTCCATTTAAGTATGTATGCATTAAATACTTCAGACATGTTGCTGTCTACATTGTCACATGAAGCCATATGTGTGTAGAAAGCCCTACACCATTTTTTTTATAATTTCTCTTCAACAAATCTTTTGCAGTATCATTAGAAAGATCCCTCATAACTTGTAATTTTTCCAAAAAATCACTTTCAATGGTGGACTTGGCAATTATCTAAAATTGCTTTCTAAACTCTAAGCTACCTCCAAACACCCCCCTTAAAATTACAGTAAACATGTCTTGCACATACCCTACTCTCAGCTTGTGGAAACACCTCTTGTATTGTTGTAATTAATCCATTTTGTTTATCTGACATGAATGTATATCCTGACCCTTCATTTGTTCCTAAATCAGCTACAAGTAGATATAGGAACCAACTCCAAGTGTTAGTGCTCTCAACACCAACCACAACCCATGCTAATAAGGGGAACATTTGGTTGTTCCCATCCGGCCATCCCTACCAACTGCTACCAATAATTGCCCCCCATAAGGACCCTTCAAAAAGAAACCATCCAATGAGATAAAAGGCATGCATCCCTCTAAAAATCCTTTCCTCAAAGCCTCAAAAAAGATGTAAATCCTATCAAAAACCACCCACTCTAGCAACAACGTTAGTACCTTTGATCTTTATGAAGTCTTAGCCATGGATAACCAAGGATCTAAAAAGCAACTAAGGAAAGAGTTCACTACTATTGGGATGAGCTATAATACTGCCTTCGATTGACTCCATGCCAAGGGACACATTACTCCCATTAGACCTATTCAAGATCCCGCACCTGAGAAGAGATTGCCTAGTTGGAACCCAGATGCACATTGCAAGTACCATCAAGGTAGGGGTCATACTACTGAGAACTGTTGGAAGCTAAAAGAGGTCATCCAATATTTGATCGATAATAACAAGCTTCCCATACCTCCAGCTGGCAAGAAGAGCGAGTGATGATAAAGCACAAGACAAGAGACAAGCTTCAACGACAAGATTTCGTGACCTCTTTTTCTATCTCTTTTTTCCTATCCCCATTAAGTCTATCATAGGCCCCTTTTATTTTCCATTAGATTTATTTTGTAGAATTTTTTCTTTCTCTCTTTAATAAAATGAGCATTTATTTTCTTGCATATGATTATCGCATTTCATTGCATTAAAAAAAAAATAAATAAATAAAAACCATGTCGAACTAAGCACAAGGTATACTTATTATTATAGGCACCCCTTGTAGCCATATGATATTACCTTTCACCCTTCAAATATACAATCCTTTCTTGATAAACCACTTTGAGTCTCGCCTAAAGATAGACCTTTCTTTCTTCGACCCACATTTACCTAACCTTGGGATGGGATGGGTGCAGCTCATTCAATTTTCAAAGAACAAAATCTTGAGTGATTCAAAAAATTAAAATAGCAAAAGGAAAAAAATGATATAAAAGTGAACAAAAGGGCAAGTGTTCCAATGTCTTTGATATAAATATGTCTTTGATATGAACACGTCTCAAATTGCGTCTCTTATTGAGTGCTCGGTACCGTGCGTGAGAAACATGAATACCAAGTGAGTGATAGACCGTATGACCGGGATTGCCCACACTTATCAAAAAATTCAAAAGCAAAAAAAAAAAAAAAAAAAAGAGAGCAAAAAAATAAACAAAAGAAAGAGAGTTAAAAAGTGAAAAACCTCAAGCATAATAATACAAAGATTCAAAAGCAAGGTTGCACACCTTGGGGGCTTATCTAGGGTCTTGAGCCTTTATCCCCTTCTTCTTCAAACCTTTAGCCTAACCACGTTACAACCCTTAAAAGACCTCTTTGAAGTATACACACACTTGTGCGAGGTTCAGCTAGAACTACGTTCAGCCTGATTCCTAACGGATACGTATGAAACCTCACATCGAGGTGCGACCGTAATAAAAAAAAATGCATTCATTCACATTCATATTTACATTCATACATGATCATATCAAGGGATCTCAAATGCTCATTCCTATTTTCCCATACACTTAGCCTTTGCAGCCTAGCTTTGGTGTGACTTTCACACACATCACAGATACATAGACAAATAATCCTCCCCATAGGAACCTTTTGTCATGAAATCTCAACACGACGTTGAAGCATGCCTCGTCATCTTAGAGTCATTCATCACTTATCATCACAAACATCATCACATTGCAAAGTATGAAGTGCTTAGCCTCCGTGCCTAAGTTACCCAAATACTTTCATCATCGAGTCAACAATTGAGATACCTAGTAGGATGAATTAATCCTTGCACTATATACATTCGACTAAGCTCATTCAACATGCACCTTCAAACACTTCATTTTTCCCTTTTTGCGTCTTTTTTTTTTCGGGAGAAAGTCGGTACCCTCCACAAAAATGACGAATTTTTTTTGCTTTTCTATATTTTGAGTCAAGCACATCACAATACAATGCACACACGAGTCATGCACATTGAGTCATGGCATATCATATCACATCGAGTTAATTGAGTCTAACACACGTGTCAATCACCTTGAGTCACGCCAAGTCATATGTGGTCTTGCACATTAAGTTGAGTAACACCGAGCCTTAGGTCAACCTTAAGATAATTGCAAACATGAGCAAAGTCCTATAGTCCAAGAATATAGATATAGGTACAATCACAGGCAATTGGATTGAGCACAAACGAATGAGAAAAAAAGCTCGGACTTGGATTAAAGCACAATGCAGCAGGATGCACCCTGGCGCAAGACGACACACCTTGACACATCACAATACTCTCTGACGCGGCACGACGACTTTGTTTTTTTTTTTTTTGCACCAGCCTTTGATGGTATCACGACTATAATTTCGAGCCTTTTTGAAGAACATTTGAGCAATTGATAGATATTTGATCGTCATCAGGCCGATTACGGTCTTGATTGATGATCGGCCTGATGACGATCAAATTACCAATTGCATATTGATTAAGCAAATTTGAAAACTGATTTGAGTGGTGATTGATTATAATCACAAAGGTAGGATGGAGATTTCTACAGAGATTGACTTGAAGATCGAAGAATTTTAAGATAAGGTTCTTCCCAAAGCCAGAAAGGTCGATTACTCCTAAAATTAAGGATAAGAAGATTTGAAGATTCAAGATGAAGAAGCTTTCAAAAAAAGGCTCTAAAAGAGTTTATCGCTTACATTTGAGAAGGACGGTTTGAGATGAAACGACCTTCGATAGCTTTCACTAGGGAGGTTATATTTGATTTGAGAATAGAATGATTCGAGATGAAGCGGTTTTTTGATAGCTTTTGCTAGGATGGTGGAAATTGTCACTTAATTTGAGAAGATGGCACGAGATGGGCGATCTTCGACGGCTTTCGCTAAGATTGTGGGGGTTGTCACCATGAATTGAGAAAAAGATAGCACGAGATAGGTGATCTTCGACGGCTTTCGCTAAGATTGTGGAAGTTGTCACCCAGATTTGAGAAGAACAATTCGTGATGAGGCGATCTTCGACGACATTCACTATGATTGGGAAGGTTGTCACCATGATTCAAGAAAATAGCTCGAGATGTAGCAACAATGATAGACGGCGTTCCCTAGGATGTGGAAGATTGTCACAGCAACCTTGAATATGGCTATAAGCAGTCACCTTCGACGATGTTCCCTAGGATGTGGAGGATTGTCATAAGCAGTTGAAGATGGTTACAAGCAACGATCTTCGACGATGGCTTTCACGAGGCACTGTGGAGGTTGTCACAAATATGCAGCAACAAATCGATTACCCTAGAGGTGTGTGCTCGACAGTGCAAGATACGCATTTCTAACTCTTTTATCTGTTTAACTAACGCTAGTTTGCAGGTATCGGCGTTACAAGAATGATTTAGGATCGCAGAACGTTCTGAATCATTCTTTGTCCCTATTGCTACTTTGACTTTTGTTTTCAAAACTTGCGTTTCTCCAAACTTAGTTAAAGTGGGGGCTTCTGTAGACACCCAAATGTGTCTCCCCTAAACCAAACTCAGTGATGAATACCTTTCACGTCATTTGATTATCGAACGAAGTGAAAGTGTAAAAAGTTTAGTGATGCGGTTGTTTTTATTAAAATATCTCTCTTTTTGTTTTTAAAAATATTTCTTTTTACACTCTATTTATGAAAATAGCCGGTCCAATTTATATTGGTCCATTATAAGGGCCTAATAATAGTGTAGTTGGATTGGGCTCGAAAAGAGCTTTCCAACGATATATTATAAGCCCAATTCCGATGAATAATAAGGAAGTTATGGCCATAATACTAGATTGGGCTCGAAATGAATTTTATATGTGGCCCAATGATCTAGAGGAGGGCCTATAAATTATTATTCCTAAAATTATTAGGATTGACTTTAATATTCCAGAATAATCTAGAAGGTTCTCTTAAATTCTAATGGAATTAGGATTAATAATTATTATTTTAAAGAGTTTTATTTGGAATAAAATAAGTGTCTTATGATAAATCTGATCTTAAAACTGTTTAACGCGGATTCTAATTACTTAATTATATTTGGAAATGGATATTGTCGTGAGACGACAGAGTCTGTCGCCAGACGACAGTGGCTGTCGCCAGAAGAGAGAACCAATTTTATTCTGATTCGAATTCTTGCTCTATTCTATCGGTTTTTGGACTGTTTTCTTATAAATAGGGTCCTAGACCTCCGTTTTCAAATGACCCAGAATTCTCTAATTCCCTCTCTTCTCTCTCTTAAGCAATAGATTATTCTTTCTCTCTCTAGCTTTCTAAACTAGCTTTTTCACAAACACTATACCGCACTCACAAGTTCTAGACATACCTAGCCAAGTTCGAAGTTGCCTTCGCCCTAAACGTGAAAGGTTGATAATTTATTAGGGTTTTGGTTTCAAATCTCTATTTAATTACTCCCTCCGTTTCAAGTTACTCGCAACAAAGGAGAGGATTGCATACTCCTAGGAAAAAGATCATAAGCTTTGATTATTGAAAAATTAGGGATACACTTAAGTACTAATCCAACCCAAAATTAACACCTAGCACCACCACCAACAGTCCACCTACCACCAACAACTAGCACCACCACCAACACCTACCACCACCAATCCACCACCAACAGCTAGCACCACCACTAGTCCACCACCAACAGCTAGAACCACCACCAACACCTACCACCACCAGTACACCACCAAGCACACCAGAAACCACCCAACACCACCATTTAGCACCACGAAACCACCCACCACCACGAAAACCAGCAAACACCGAACCCACTACAATCCATCACCACCCACAAATCCATCGAACATCGAACCCACTACAACCCAACACCACCCACGAATCCATCGAACATCGAACCCACTACAACCACACACCACCCGTTACAACCGACGAACCCTAGCTAAACTCATAATCCAAAATCAGCCACCACGAATCCACAACCCATCATCTTCACGAATCTACAATCCATCACGACCCACGAATCCGCCACCAACAATGAACCATAACCCATCACCACCCACGAACTCAAATTTTGAACCCCAAAACCCACGAACTCAAATTTCGAACACCAAAACCCACAATCCAGATTTCGAACCTAGAACCACACCCATGAACTTAAATTTCGAACCCACCACCACCCCCCGTACCTAGATGTAGGCGTCGTTCGAAGTGCGCCTACGTAAAAGCATGTTGTGAATATGCTTGACACTCTTAGGAAGTGGGAATTGACGTATACGATTAGACACAAATAAAGTAGGGAGCCGCCAACAAGTTTTTAAGGAACTTGTAAACCGTTCACGGATCATTTAAGGCAACCACGAATAAGGGACAACGAAGGCAACAACAATTGACCCGTGAAGGTTACACCCCATTCATAATCCATGAGATTACTAACTCCATATGGTTCGGAACCACGAAAGGAGGATCGGGGATGATGGTACGAAGTGAGTCATGGAGTCACATTCTCCCGTATTGGCCTCTACTCGATTCTTATAGTGAAAAGTGATTCTTGCGATCTCAAAGGCATAAAAACAAAATATTCAATTTGCTCCAATCTATTATTAAGCTAAATTGGTTGAATATTAATGCAAAATATTATTCTAAAATATCGTGATCACTTGAATTAATAACAAGATTAAAAAGGATCCTAAACTGGTTGTCCAAATTATCTTATTAGGCGTGATTTTCAATTACATATTCCCTTTAAACATGCAATATGGTGATCAATAAATAAATAATAGAACAAACATTAATATTGGAAGCAATTTAAAAATAATAGCGTTAGTCAAATCAAATATGAAATAACCTAATCATGATACTAGCAACAAGAATAAAAATAAGAGTAATTAAGTGATTAATTACTCACTTTCCGCGTTTCCTTGAATTGCTACATCATGAATAAACCGTTAGTAACTTCAATAAAAATATAAATCACATTGAAACAATTAAATTAAATAAATATAGATTTAATTTGGTCCAAACCCTCAGCTAATTCTACCTTTTCACGCCTTGGTTTAAGTATAGAACTTTAGGTATTGTATGAACTCCTTGGAGTGCTTAAAGGAAGGAATAGTGAAAGAATGGGGATGGCTAGTGTTTAGTCTAAAGAGGGAGAAAAGAATTATTTTGTGATCAAACTTGTTGTTGATTGAAAAAGGGAATATATGAGCTCTATTTATAGAGAAAAAAGAGGGGTCGAAGAATCAAGAAAAGATCGAGTTCGAATCGGATTAAAACTCTTGCGATAGACAACAATTTTTACGGTTTTTGTTTTTATCATATCTTTTGATCCCGAAATCGGAATGATATGAATAAGATATAGTTGGAAATATCTTGAAGTCTACTTTCTAACCCAATTAGAATCAGATTAAAATATTTTATATAATAAAAGATATGGCCGAAATAGTGAGACGGTGTCAATTTTGGATAGAGTTTGACATTTTATTCATATCTTTTCCGTTATAGCTCGGAATTGATATTATAATATATCATTGGAAATATAATTTCAAGGGCTATCCAACCATATAATATTTGGATAAAAACTATGAGGAACGAAAATAATATCTGTCTATCTTTGAACGTCTTTCAATTCGAATAGAATTAGGACTTTCAAAAAGAAAACTTTTATTCAATTTCAAACTCTTTAATCTTATCTTTTCAAAAAGGATAATTAGGATCTTCTAGAAACTTACAGAAGTTTCTAATTAATCCTAATTGGTTTAGGAATTGGATTAAATCATTTGGACCCTCCACATGATCATTGGGTCGTAGGTAAGGTGGGCTTAGGTTCGATTTGGGCTCAATTTAATATTTTGGCCATAACTTATTCGTTATAACTCGGATTTGGGCTTATAATATATCGTTGGAAAGATCTTTTAAATCCCCATCCAACTATTCAATCATTGAACCCAGATAATGGACCAAAATAAACTGGATTAAATGTTTTATAAAAAGGACACGAAATGAATGATTTTAAAGGACACAAAATGAATTATTTTGGGTTTAAAGGCACGAAAAGTGGAAAATAAGTTATGGTTTGGGGAAATGGGCTAGCAGTTGGGTTGGTTTATGAAATGGAAATATAGATTTAAGCACTCCAAGATTAAAGACTAAACCCGACCAATAATGGCGCTGAAAGGTTGTTCATCATCGAGTTTGGTTTTGGGGAGACATTTTTAGGTGTCTACAGAAGCCCCTACTTTGACTAAGTTTGTAGAAATGTCAGTTTCGAAAACGATAGTCAAAGTAGTCGATAGGGACGGAGAATGATTTAAGACGTTCTGCGATCCTAAATCACTCTGTATACGCCGATACCTGCAGAAAAATATTAGTTCCACAGATAAAAGAGTAAAGGGATAGAATACGTATCTGACACCAGTGTATCGGTGACAAATGAGTTTGGTAGCTTACTATGCTTGAAGGAATCCACCAGATGACGTTTTGTTGAAATGCTTTCCATGCTTGAGGATAGCCGTCAGATGACTTTGGTAGCTTTCTAAGCCTGAAGAAACCTACTGGATGACACTTTCCATGCTTGAGGAAAGTCGACATATGATTTTGGCGTTTTTCTATGCTTGAAGAAATCCACTGATAATGCTTTCCATGCTTGAGGATAGCCGACAAAGGAATTTGGTGGTTTTCTATGCCTGAAGAAATCCACTGGATAATACTTTCCATGCTTGAGGAAAGTCGACAAATGATGAGATTGCAAGTCTCTGTGTATCGAGAACCTTGCGTCATGAAATAATGGTGGTTCGATTGTCCCCGAACGTGGGCTGTAGATGGTCCGCTTGTCCCCGGATGTGGGCTGTAGTTGGTCTGCTTGTCCCCGGACGTGGGATGTAGATGGTCCGCTTGTCCCCAGACGTGGGTTGTAGATGGTCTGCTTGTCCCCAGACGTGGGCTGTAGATGGTTCGCTTGTCCCCGAACGTGGGCTGTAAAAGGTTCGCTTGTCCCCGAATGTGGGCTGTAGATGGTCCGCTTGTCCCCGTACGTGGGCTGTAGATGGTCCGCTTGTCCCCAGACGTGGGTTGTAGTTGGTTCGCTTGTCCCCGCACGTGGGCTGTAGATGAGACCTGCAAAATAAAATTTGCCAAGGGACATGTATAGTTTATGATTGACTTGACCAACTGACTTGACCAAGCTTTGACTTAACACGACATGACATGTGTATGACTTGTGATTGTGTGTATATGTATGGTGTGAGTGTGTGTAGACACAAGCAATCAACAATGCAAAAAACAAAAATTTTCCGTCATTTTTGTCATGAGATGAGTGGAGAGTACCGACTTTCTCCCGAAAAAGAAAGACGTGAAAAACTGAACTTTTATTTTTGAACTTCCCTCACTGAGAAAATTTTGAAAAAGATTTCGAACTTCTCCAAAAGAAAAGGAAAGAAGTTTTGAACTTCCTCGTTGAGCAAGACAAAATGAATCTCATGGATTGAATTGCTTTTCTTGAAAGTAATGTATGCATGTCCTTAGGCTAGGAGGCTAAGGACAATTACATCATGTGACACGATGAATGAACTTAGGTCATGGAGCTAAGCATCATAAATGGTGTAAAGAAACGATCTTGAACGTTACTTAGGTTTGGAAGCTAAGCACGTATACAGATGAACTGATTATTGCATAATGAACGTTGCTTAGGTCAAGGAGCTAAGCACGATACGCTTTGTATGAAACATGAATTTTGCTTAGTTCAGGAAGCTAAGCAAGTATACAATGTTTCTTCTAATGAATGTTGTCTTGAAAGATGATGAAGCATGCACAGTGTTGAAACAAGATTTCATGAAAAAGAGTTCTTTAAGGGAAAGATCATATGGTATGGATGTGTCAGTGAAGTGTGTGAATGTGATACTAAGGCTGGCTGCAAAGGCTATGGTGATGATAATTTATGTGAGAAGAGTCTAAATGGTGACTCTTTAGGCTGGGTAGGCTAGATGATGTGGTATCAAGCCCCCAAGTCTAGCTCTAGATGGATAGGGTCATAGGATTAAGCATTGGATATTCTTTGACGCGATCATGCATATGAATGTGGCCGCACCTCAATGTGAGGTTGCCTACGTATCCGTTAGGAATCAGGCCGAACGTAGCTCTAACGAACTTTGCACAAGTGTATGTACACCTCAAAGAGGTCTTTCAATGGTTGTAATGTGGTTAAGCTGAAGGTTTAAGGAAGAAAGGGGTAAAAGGCTCAAGACCCGAGAGAAGCCCCCAATATATGCAATTGTGTATTAGACTTCGCAAGTTTTATTTTTCATATATATTTTTTTGTTTTGAATTTCTTTAATTTTTTTTTCTTTTTTTTGAATCAATGTAGGCAATCTCAGATCATGCGGTCCATCACTCACTTAGCATTCATGTTTCTCAGGCACGGTACCAAGCACTCGACGAGAGACGCAATTTGAGACGTGTTCATATCGAAGACATTGGAATACTTGCCTTTAGACATTGCCTTTTTTTTATTTACTTATTATTTTCCTTTTTTTGTTTAATTTGAACTTGCTTTCTGATTGTTACACAAATTGTACACCTTCCCATCCCAGGGTTAAGTGAATGTGGGTTGAATAAATAAGGTCAATCGTTAGACGAGGCTCAAAGTGGTTGACGAAGAAATGGATATGTGATTAAATGGTTTATAGGGAATGACAGAGTTCCAAAGGTGCCTCAAGTCATTGGTGTACCTTGTGTTCAGTTCGGCAATTTTTTTTTTTTTTTTTTTTTTTTTTTTTTTTGAGCATGACATGATCGAATGTAAAGGAAAGAAATTCTCATTGATGGAACATGGCATATAGACACAAGGATAAGGAGAACCTATGCTAGACTTATTAGGGGAAAAGGTATGAAACGAAAGAAGAAAAAAAATGAAATCTTGTATAGAGACTTGTCTTGTGCTTCGTCTTCATGGTTGCTTATGAATTATTTGTTACCGCCAAGAGGAACAAGAATTTTGTTATTGCTGATGCTTTGATTGGAAGAAAAGAAGGAAGGAATGGCGTTTCCCTTATTCTTCCAAATCTTAACTAGTGATTCTTGAACTCGAGTATTATAGAACAAAATGAGCTCACTTAATGCTTTAATTCAATACTCAGATTGAAAAGGAAGAGTCTATGAAAAATTTTGAAAACTGATGGGAAATACTCCACTCATTCCTATTGCAACGGAAAACGACGCATGCATGGTCCTAGTATACGATGATAAACAATATAGTTCATTACTCGAAGACAAAGTGTGTGAAATGAATCAACATGTGAGATTAGGTGAGTTTATAAAGAGTCATGGTATGATCGCATGACTAGACATGAGGACGTTGTGAAAAACAAAGGACCCAATGACTAAATAGCACGGAAGACTAAAAGACAAACTAACTTGATTAATCTTGTCCAATTTTAATGTTTATGCTATTTACTAGGTGAAAACGGTCCATTAGCAATTGTTAGTCATAAATAAGATCAACCACAATCAAAGACAAAGAACACATGTTAATGTTAGCACAAAAATCGATCACAAGAAACTAAGAAGACGACTAGAATTCTAGAAGAGTTAGGACTCATGGGTATAAAAAAAATAAAAATAAAAATCTACAATTCTATGTTATATGAGTTGACACGGATTAAAGGATTTGGCTAATACTAGCTTGACACGAAAAGATATAAAAAATTGTTTAAAAAATAAAACAAAAGAAAGTTGACGCTAAAAAGAAATCTAAACTGGACAGGCTGTAGTATATCGGTTATAAATTTTGATCTGTGACTCTGATTTGGACGAAACTAACTCTAAATCAACGATAAAACTCGGGGCTACAGATCCATAAGTGGCACCACACGTAACTCTTTCTATAACTCCGGATATGACCAAAACAAGTTGACTCTTGTGTAGTATACGGGAATAAAAATCCGGGTGACTCAAAAAAAAAAAAAAATCTATGGCTCGACTCTAATAATAAAAAAAAAGGGTTTAATAAGAGAAAAAAAATAATTAAAAAAATTCAATAAAAAAATGCACATATAAGCATATCGTCACGCATGATGCAATGAAGTTCGTAAACTAAAGTCAAGTTCTATGTTCGACTATGGTCAAGCTTTTGGGTGTCTAAGGGTACCATGGTTAAGAGTTTGGACGCGTTAGCAAGGCAGCCTCCCTTGAGGGTGTATGCCAACGGGCGGCTCTGCAAGTTCGTGATGAAATCGAACTTGACTCCATGGTTTGGGTGGATTTAAAAACTCGGATGAACCCTTATTGCCATGAGCGTTTTCGAGTTGATAGAGCATAAATCCCCCGGGCTAGCCACATAAGTAGAACACGTACTATTGTGGCAAAATGGGTAAGCTAAAATGCATATGAATATGTGACAATACCAATTAAATCACAGGGAATATTCTTCAAGAATCTTTCAAGTCTCATCCACTCATCTCAATTAAATACCGATCACTCAAATCGATAAATAACCAAGAATCCTCCCCAGTGGAGTCGCTAAATTGTAGGCGTCGTTCGAAGTGCGCCTACGTAAAAGTATGTTGTGAATATGCTTGGCACTATTAGGAAGTGGGAATTGACGTATACGATTAGGGACAAATAAAGTAGGGAGTCGCCAACAAGTTTTTAAGGAACTTGTAAACCGTTCACGGATCATTTAAGGCAACCACGAATAAGGGACAACAAAGGCAACAACGATCGACCCGTGAAGGTTACACCCCATTCATAATCCATGAGATTACTAACTCCATATGGTTCGGAACCACGAAAGGAGGATTGGGGATGATGGTACGAAGTGAGTCATGGAGTCACATTCGCCTGTATTGGCCTCTACTCGATTCTTATAGTGAAAAGTGATTCTTGCGATCTCAAAGGCATACAAACAAAATATTCAATTTGCTCCAATCTATTATTAAGCTAAATTGGTTGAATATTAATGCAACATATTATTCTAAAATATCGTGATCACTTGAATTAATAACAAGATTAAAAAGGATCCTAAACTGGTTGTCCAAATTATCTTATTAGGCGTGATTTTCAATTACATATTCCCTTTAAACATGCAATATGGTGATTAATAAATAAATAATAGAACAAACATTAATATTTGGAGCAATTTAAAAATAATAGCGTTAGTCAAATCAAATATGAAATAACCTAATCATGTTACTAGCAACAAGAGTAAAAATAAGAGTAATTAAGTGATTAATTACTCACTTTCCGCGTTTCCTTGAATTGCTACATCATGAATAAACCGTTAGTAACTTCAATAAAAATATAAATCAAATTGAAACAATTAAATTAAATAAATATAGATTTGATTTGGTCCAAACACTTAGTTAATTTTACCTTTTCACGCCTTGGTTTAAGTATAGAACTTTAGGTATTGTATGAACTCCTTGGAGTGCTTAAAGGAAGAAATAGTGAAAGAATGGGGATGGCTAGTGTTTAGTCTAAAGAGGGAGAAAAGAATTATTTTGTGATCAACCTTGTTGATGATTGAAAAAGGGAAGATATGAGCTCTATTTATAGAGAAAAAAGAGGGGTCGAAAAATTAAGAAAAGATCTAGTTCGAATCGGATTAAAACTCTTGCGATAGACAGCAGTTTTTACGGTTTTTGTTTTTATCATATCTTTTTATCCATAAATCGGAATGAGATGAATAAGATATAGCTGGAAATATATTGAAGTCTATTTTCTAACCCAATTAGAATCAGATAAAAATATTTTATAGAATAAAAGATATGGCCGAAATAGTGAGACGGTGTCAGTTTTGGATAGAGTTTGACATTTTATTCATATCTTTTCCGTTATAGCTCGGAATTGATATTATAATATATCATTGGAAAGATAATTTCAAGGGCTATCCAACCATATAGTATTTGGATATAAAATATGAGGAACAAAAATAATATCTGTCTATCTTTGAACGTCTTTCAATTCGAATCAAATTAGGACTTTTAAAAAGAAAAGTTTTATTCAATTTCAAACTCTTTAATCTTATCTTTTCAAAAAGGATAATTAGGATCTTCTAGAAACTTATAGAAGTTTCTAATTAATCCTAATTGGTTTAGGAATTGGATTAAATCATTTGGACCCTCCACATGATCATTGGGTTGTAGGTAAGGTGAGCTTAGGTTCGATTTGGGCTCTATTTAATATTTTGGCCATAACTTATTCGTTATAACTCAGATTTGGGCTTATAATATTTGGAAAGCTCTTTTAAAGTCCCATCCAACTATTCAATCATTGAACCCAGATAATGGACCAAAATAAACTGGATTAAATGTTTTATAAAATGGACACGAAATGAATGATTTTAAAGGACACGAAATGAATTATTTTTAAAGGCACGAAAAGTGGAAAATAAGTTATGGTTTGGGGAAATGGGCTAGAAGTTGGGTTGGTTTATGAAATCGAAATATGGATTTAAGCACTCCAAGATTAAATACTAAACCCGACCATTAATTGCGCTGAAAGGTTTTCATCATCGAGTTTGGTTTTGGGGAGATATTTTTAGGTGTCCACACCAGATTTCAAACCTAAAACCCACAACCCAGATTTCGAACCCAAAACCCACAAGCGAGGGATAACCAACATCGGCGTGATTTCCGGCGAGGTGTTGTAGACGAATTAAGGGTAGATCGGTGAAGAAAGAGAGAGAAATTCTTGGTATGGTGGTGGTGGTGATGGTGGTAGTAATGGTGATGGTAGTGGTGGTGGTTGGAAATGGAAAGTGATGATGAATTTAGTTGGGAGGGGAATGATTTTGGTGGAAATGATTAAGTTAATCAATGTAGAGTTTAAGTTAATGAGATAAAAACAATAGTTTAATTAAAGTGTTTAAAAACAAAAGTAAGGGTAATTTTGTAAAATCACACTAAAAAACTTACTATAAAAGGAAAAAAAACTTGTTGCAAGTAATGTGAAACGGCCATTTTTGGTAATTGTTGCGAGTAACTTGAAACGACGGGAGTATTTAATTAATTGTTTTATTTACTATTTTCCTTGAAGTTACTAACGTGTATATATTGTTATTAGAAAAAGATACGAGGCATCGAAGTAAGTAATTTAATTACTTTGTTATTCTTTTTATATAGAAATCATGCTTTGATTATTTTAATCCCTAGTATCATGTTACGATATCTTTATGATTCCTAGTATCATGTTTAGGGTAATAACTAATATTTCTAATATCATGCATGTTTCTATGATGCTTCCTATTCTTTCCTTCTATCATGTTAGGGATGAAGCTTTGATCTTTATAGCTTAGTGACATGCTAGGGTTAGTTATTAATCTTGTTAGTATCATGCCTAGAATTTTGCTATTATTTTTATGCATTATTGAGATTATGATGATGATGATGATTGCTATGATTATGTTGCTTGATTAATATTTTTATTGTTATTGCTTGATCACGCCCTCTCTTGCATGTTTAAAGGGAATTTGCACTTGTAATCACGCTTAATAACATAATTAATAATCTTGTTTACGCTAATATGATCATAATTCAAGTGATCGCCAATAACAATTTTGTTTGTGCATTAATATTTAACCAACATAGATAAACATGTTTAGGGTTAACTTATTGATTGTATGTTAGTCAGAAAGCGCACATGAATATGAGAAGAACACTACTACAAAAAAGGCCTTAGAGAACTGTTATAATAGGCTTTATAAATCGCCTTAGGGGCGTTCTTCTGCTAAGCGATGTATAAAGTATAGAGAACGGGTTGTTTAGGCGTTTTATATAATGACAAATAGAGAACGGTTGTTAGTCACAACCGTTCTCTTTTCCCTTCTTAAATTCGTACCCTAAGGAAGGAATAAAGAACGGTTTAGGCCACTTAACCGTTCTATATTGCATTACAATAGAGAACGGTTAAGTTAGATAACAGTTCTCTAATGTTTTTTTTTAAAAAAAAAAAAAATCAGCCATATGCATTTCGAATTATCCCTGTACGTATTTTATATTGTATTATTCCTGTATTTTAATAATCTATATTATTTTTGTATTTTATTTTAAACATGTATTTGTTGTATTCCTTTTTTTTTTTATCTTGTACATTTATCCAGTAAGAAAATTTTCACATTTCCTATGTAAAATAAATCCATGATCCGGTATGCGTGCAATATAAATTTCTGTATAATAAAATTAACAAAAATATTTCCAGTTACGATGAAAGCCATCAAAATATACTTCATATATATAATTTAAAACATCCAACCACAATTAAACTGAATCATTTATACAATTTGGATTTACTCCCTTGATGTCGTACATCCAGTCTTTTCTTATTCTAGCCTTGAAAGCTCTCCACCAGATTGAAGCTCTCCCTAATACATAATTTATACGTCCTCTGCACAATTTAAAGAAAAGATATCAGATATAACAATACCTAAATTCATATATTATAACAATACCTTAATTTAACATAATGTGGCAAATGAGTAGGTCTGACATGAGATTATGCAAACTGTCTACTCTTTTTACCCCCTTGTAATTTAAAGCAAATGTGGCAACCTGCAACATCACTTGAACCATGTATGAAACTGTGTTTACCAGGTTTGGATAAAAATTAGAGTCTGCCATTGGGTGAGCATGGGAGCGAAACCAACTTGCCTGCCCAATTGACAGCAGATTTGGGTGGTCAATCAGCTGAGAGTGTCTGAATTGGGTGAGCATGGGAGGGCAACCAACGTGCCTGCTCAATTGACAGCAGATTTGGTGTTTGTCATCGTCCAACCAACCTGTTTCTTAGCTTAGATTACTCTGTTGTGTTCTAAATCCTAGCAGGGAGATGAATAGAAAAAATGCAGCAATGAAAACCTCACACTAATAGTTGCCTAGATATCACCAAGCTTGACACTATCCAACTTCATAACACTGAACACATAGGCAGTTGGAAGGCAGTTAGATTGAACATCTGAAGTGTTTTTAATTGCATAATAACCTGTACGAAGAGGCAAAATGCTTTCTCTTTTAAAAATATATTGCCAGATACCCAAGGAAAAAAAAATCTGTCACACTATCCCACAGTCATAAAAGGGAAGAAATATATTATGAATATGATTACATCACTCCTTTAAACCCCAAACTGTTTGTTGTGGTACATGCAAACAGCAACAATGTCACAACAATTAATCAAGTTGAACAAGGGAATCATAATCTCAAAAGTTTGGTAGATGGTAAAATACAAACTTTGTTCCAAAAGAGGTCAACAGCTATGCCCAAGCAAATGGAATTAACATCAGAACAACCCTGCCTACAAACTTTGATGACGTATTGTCATAATAGAACTCCCTCCATTAGAACATATCTAACAATGCATGTTTGAAAGATTACAACCGCCCTAAATGTCTAATACTCATATTATATGACCATCTAAAGCTCCTCCAGCAGGTCAATTCAAATATTCATGAGAACTACAGGCTTGTAGCAGGGCATTTAATTCACATCAGCTTACACCTCTTCGCTTAACAAACTACCAAACCCTTCTTTTTTTAATCATCCCTTCTTAATTATGGCTCATAATCTTGAGGTCATAGGCTTAAACGTTAAATAAACAGGTAAGGGCTACATCAACCTACAAACATTATAATATATTAGAAATCATCGTTAAGAAGTGTCATTATAGTCAAATAAAATAATACCTTAGATTGCAAAAATCTAATATCAAGAACAGATTGTAAAATTCAATACAAGAACCAGATTTTTTAATAGCATAATAACCTGTACGAAGAGGCAAAATGCAGATGAATATTCAGCCAAAGAAGAGGCAAAATAGCAAGTCTATGTAGGCTATAAATCTTATTCAAAAGCAGATGTAAGCACAAAAACCCAAACATTTTGTTTTTAACCGAACCCGGCTCAGCCATATCCTCATCAATTCTACCAACAACATATATTACCACCACTAAACCAAAACAAAAAATCGTATGTTTATCTAACTGTTTATTTTTAGTGAAAGTGTTGTCCCACATTTTTTTTTTGACGTAAACTCATATAATCATATTATTAAGGAGTTAAAGCCTCCAAATCTGTCAAAACAGTACTACAAATTTCTTGAGGATACTCCTCAAACCACACTCTCATCTCATTGAAACTACTCCTTAGTTGAGCTAATATATGAGCAACTCTATTTTCCTCCCTTTTAACAAAAGAAAAAGAAACATTATCACAAGAATTTGCAAGAATAATAATGTCCCTAACCACATGACCAAAGGCAGTAGGCAAACACAAGACCTTTCTTCAAATGGTGGAAAAGCTTCAAATTATCTGTCTCTAAGACAAAACTACGAAAACCAGCTTCAATTGCAATAGACAACACACAACGCAAAGCTGACGCTTCCCCAACATCAACAGGAAGGCTGCCATGAATTTTCGAACTCACCGCAACAACTATATCACCTGATGAGTCCTCACAACCCCTCCAAACCCAGAAAAAGAGCCACTAATGGAAGTCCTCTCTCTTTGTTCCTTTTTTTTAAATTTGATTATTAGTGTTCTAAATTGAACTAAGGTAAGATTAATTTGGCTAAAATAATTTTGATTACAATTGAAATTAAAGCAAATTCGACAAAATTAAGGGTAATTTGATTGAACTTACTGCTATAATTCGGAATTTATCCCTAAAACTAGAACTGTGAAGTTTTTTTCAATCACCTAAAATTTGAATTGCAAATTACTTTAATAGATGAAAACTACGAATTCACTTCTGTTTCCTTCATAATTTGAAATATTCATGCAATTAGATTGACAATTATCAGAATCCAATTACTCTTTGAGAAGAAAAAATCGAACCAAAAAAAAAAAATTAAGCCGAGCCTACCTCAATTTACTGGTGTGGTGCTGCAGACGTGGAGCGGCAGTGAAGCGGCGGTGGAGCGGCGGTGGAGCGGCTGATGAAGGTTTTGCTATGGAGGTTTCGCTTTTTTATTTGCTGATGATTTTTTTTTTTGGCTGATGAATGAGTCAATGAGAAATAGGTATCACTTTTGATGAAGTATTCTACTGACTTTTCCCTCTTAACCGCCTTTGATAATTTGGGTAAATTATTACTCCGTATATACTTTCTTCCTAATTTAAAAAAAAAAAAAATTAATACAATATAAAACGGTTGTTAAGATGACCGTTCTATATCATCTATAATAAATAATTATTATTTTTAATTATTTGAGTAAAAAGAAATAGAGAACGGTTACCTATCCTAACCGTTCCATATGTATTAACATACAGAACGTCTTTTATATAATTACGATCTATATTCTTCCGGAGAACGCCTACCTTTGATAACCGTTCTATATTTTGCGATCTCTAATCTAGTTTTTGGTGTAGTGGAATAAAGTAGAGGCCTATTATTAGGGCAGGTTCAATCTTTTTTAGGTTGCATTTGTACCTTCATTCCGGAATAACTAGTCATGGTTCTAGACCACTATGGAGTTAGTGATCTTATGGATCGTGAAGGGGTGTAACCTTCATCCTGTGAATGGTTTACAAGTTTCTAAAACTTGTTGGTGACTCTTTTGCTCTAGCTTCCTTCCCTTTGGACGCCACCATGCTTAAGTGTATGATCACAGTGGGGCTCAAGTGTGTGATGCTTGAAATATTCCTACACTTGCACAACCTCTTCATAATCTACATCAGTTCCTTTAGTGTCATAGTCTATGTCTGCCTTGTCATGCCTGGGATTATGATCATCTTCTTCCAACTTGTCCCCTTCAATATAATCATGTGCATCCAACTTAACTCCCTCATTTTGTTTCTCAACAGGCTCATGTTCTTATTCATTATCTGTAGTTAATAAACTCAAAAACTCCTTCTCCCTATATTCAGAAACAAAGGCCTAACAGGTTCTTGGTGCTCTGTACATATATGTATGAGATTTTACTGTAGAAGTAAGGTTAGAAATGGATCACAAATATTTTTCTCAAAAGAAAGGTACCTAATACCAGAGTTAAAATCCTTTCTAGGATCTAAGAAATGGACCTTAACAATGTCAATGTACCCCAAACAATCAAGTAAGGTCTTAACATACTGAGCATCTACAGTTTCTGGAATGTCCTTAAACACATTTATTTTACAACCAATGTAAAATGATTCACAACCAATTTACCATTCACCACCATGATGTACAACCAAACAAGGTTTTAATTCCATAATCTGGCATAATAAAATATAGACTATGTTTAACTTGCTTAACAATTGAGTAATCAAGTAACTTAACAAAAAATGAATTAAAGAATATCAAACATGTACATTATCATAATCCAATATCAAACATGCACTTAATTAAAAACTTCATAACAGATTGAGTGCATCATGAATGTCATATTCAACCTACCTACATACATTTCAAGCTATGACAATGGAAAAAAAAACTACCTCCACCTTAAAACTAAATTAAGATCATAAAATGCTTAAAACTAGCAGCTCCTAACACCAAAAACCAACAAGCTGCACATAGCCCTCCCCCAACCTAACAACAGCAGCCTACTGCTCCTCCTTGAAGAGTAGTGGGAAGCCATCGAAGAAGACTGTCATGTCCTTGTGGATCATTGTAGATGAGGTCGTTAAGAATCCACTCGTTAATAGAGGCCTTGGGTCCGTAAAAGGGTTCGAGTCGGGCAAGGTGGTGAGTCATCCACCACAGACGCCATTTCCTGCATATCCCAACTCCCCTAGTCCAGCTTTGGGAAGACATGGAGGACAAGCAGATTGGGGTTGCTATAAATTGGGTGAGCATCGGAAAGAGCGTCCATACCTAGGTGAATTAATGGAGTTAGACAAGGTTTTTTCCATGTTAAAAAACAACTCTGTTTCACTAACACCAAAACCCTAGAAATTCTCAAGAAATTCTACCCTAAAAAAACCCAATTTTGATAATCAGCCACAACAACACAAATACACATACAACTTACAAGATGTTGACAACAAAAATAACACAAACCAATTTCAAACAAAATTCGCCCAAAAAAAACAAAACAACCAACAACTCTGTACAAACAACACCATTAATGGCTAAATAAAGAAGATGAAGACAAAAAAAAAAGGGAATATACCTTCTGTAGATTGCAGCTGGGCGAATTTCGCTTTCTAGCAAGAAGATTCCCAAGCACACTCCCACATTAATGACAAATTGCTTGAAGAGGAAGGACGATTTTTTTTTTTTTTTGAAAGGGAAAGCTCTGCTTTTATCTAAAAAAGGAAATGATGAGGGCAGCCAATGAGGTGAAGGGTGAATAAAAAGGCATTAACCTTTCCAATTCTCGTGCCAAATTGGAAAAAGATATTAAAAAAAAAACTGACTCAACATCCCTAAACTATTGCTGACACAACGTCCCTGAACTTATGCTTAGTCAGCAAAGTCCCTTAACTTTTGGTTAGAAAACACCACACAAGTTGGAGGAAGGACCAAAAGTGCACAAAAGAGTTTAGAGGGACTAAAAATGTACAAATACAAGAGTTGAGGGACTGTATTTGATCTTTTCTCTATCAAATACAGTTCAAGTATCACTTTATGGAGATAAGCTAAAATACGGTCCCTGAACTATGGCATTAGTTGCATATTTGGTCCCTCATCTTTCAAATGAGGCAAATTGGTCCCTCTACCACCCTTGCCTCACCATTTATGGTGGAGGAACTTATGCAACTAAGCAAAAGTTAAGGGACTTATCCTAATTAGCATTTGTTTAGGGATTATAAATCAGTATTTTTATTTTTGTCAACTACTAATATTTATTATTTATTATGTACAAACTTTGATTAAAATGAAAGAAAACATACCCAATTTTTTTTTGCTTATTTAAAAAGTAAATGACTTTTTTTTTTAAAAAAAAAAAATTATATCTTAAAGGATTAAAGAAGAATATTAAATATGACTTCAAAAATTAAATACTTCAACTTTCTTTCAAAAAAAATTAAATACTTCAAGTTAAAGAAATAGTAAAAGGAAAAATTAAGAAAGAAGGGAATAGTAAAAGAATTAAAAAAAAAAAAGTGTCAGCCCTCTCTTCTTCTATTTCAATTTGGCTGCTCTAATGGGGGAAACAATCCCCTACTTTGCACTTCATTCACGATCATCAGCAATCACCATCTTTTAATTTCAACCTTTGATTTATTTTGTGATTTAATCTTGGCCTCCTGATTTTATTAATTCTATACAAGCTCATGCGCAATATAGTTCGACCAAATCGAAGATTTGGATTGCGTGGTTGATTAATAATGGTGGCGAGGCTGGAGACTGATGGAGATGTGATTGTGTTTGTGGCATGTTGTTGTTGATGTGGGGTGATAAAAGATGGAAAATCCTATAGGTGTTTTTTTTTTTTTTTTTTTTTTTTTTTTTTTCGGAAATTCTATAGTTTTATTAATGCAAATCATAACGAAAATATTAATGTTGATGAAAAAATTTAATGTTAGTTAAAAGATTCCTTTTTAAATAAAACCTGAAAAAAGTAACTTTTTTTTTTTTTAATGAATCATGGTCCCTAAACTTTTGCTAATTAGAATAGGTCCTTAAATTTTGACGACTCATCTTTTTTCCACCGGAAAAATAAGTTATGGGTAGTTGAGGAACCAATTTGCTTTGTTTGAAAGATTAGAATCAAAATGCTACAAATACTAAATTTGAGGGAGCGTATTTTAGTTAACTCATCACTTTATGAGTACTTTTGTACAAGTCATTGGTATTTGTTGGAGAAAACTAATTTTTAAACTTTAGTTGATCAGCAACTAAGAAAACAGTCAATGTTGGTCCGAAATGGAATTTATACCAACTTCAAGAATATCCTTCTCCCAACCAAAACAACCATCAACAATGCTTTTAACTCAATTGTACACCTTAACAACAGAGAAATGTCTTGTAATCCATCATTACAATCATTCAATGATAACAACAAACATCATTTTCCCAACAATTTTACTCATACAAATAATGAAGATACAGTCATATCGACTAAAAGAATATTGAATCTTTCCAGTCGACGACAAATTGATCATGCAAAAGAGATTTTTGACAGTATTTCATGCAAGGATACGGTTGCTTGGAATGCCATGATTAGAGGGTATATGGAAAATCGAATGATTGATCATGCACGCCAACTGTTCGATGAAATGCCTGAAAGAGACAATGTTTCTTGGAATTCTATGATTATTGGGTATAGTAGAGGAAATATGATTCACATTGCAATGAAACTTTTTATATGTATGCCGAGTAAAGATGTTTTTAGTTGGACAGCAATGATTTCTGGACTTTGTATGGCGTCGTGTGTTGGTGATGCTTGGCGTTTGTTTAAGGAGATGCCGGAGCGTAGTGCTGTTTCTTGGGCTGCTATCATGTCAGGGTTTCAACAGAATGGGTTGGCGGCTGAAACTTTGATTTTGTTTAAGGAACTGTTGTTGGCTGGTGTTGAACCGAATGCTCACTCGTTTACTACTGCTTTGGCTGCTTCAGGAGATTTAGCAATGCTGTCAATGAGCAAGCAGCTTTACTTGCAACTTCTCAAAAGAGGGTATGAGAAGAATTGCCATATTGGAAATTCAGTTCTTTCGATGTTCATGAAATGTGGTAGCTATGATGATGCAAAGTGCGTTTTTGAGGGTTTAACTTATCGTAATCTTGTTAGTTGGAATTGTATGATTACTGGTTATGCTCAACATGGTAATGGTTTAAACGCAATCATGACATTCCATCAGATGCAGAAGGACCAAGTGTTTCCTGACCGTATAAGCTTTTTGGGAGTTCTCCAGGGTTGTTGTTTCTGTGGTTTAGTTGAAGAAGGAAAGCAATATTTCCAAAGTATGGAGAAGTATTATGGAATTATTCCTAGACCTGAGCATTATAGCTGCCTGACTGATCTTTTTGCACGAGCTGGGTTATTCAAAGAAGCATTACAGCTTGTGATGGAAATGCCCTTTGAACCGTCACCTGTCTTCTGGCGATCAATTCTGAGTGGTTGCAGGATTTGGGGACACTCTGAGCTGGGTCTTTATGCTGCTGATCAGCTATGGAGACTTGAGTCCACTGAATCAAGGACCTTTTCCTTGACTGTTGATGTTCAGGGTTCTTGCAGATCATATGGTGTCCCTAATTTTCGGAGACAGATGAAGGATCCTGAAACAAGGAAAGATATGGGCTGTAGTTGGGTAGAAATTAAGGGGAAGACATATCTTTTCACCTCCAGAGATGAGACCCATCTGGAAACAAATGAAATTTATCAAACAATTGTCTTATTGTTCCATGACATATGGGAGCATCTCGGAAATGGTAATCATGACCAACGTGCTATGAAGTATACATTTGCATTATATGCATAACCTGAGCTTTATTGAATTTAGAATAGAAAGACTTTTGAGATTCTCACATTGATAGTGTTGAGGCCTAGATATTTCAACAATCTAACATCGATGAAGTTTTTGTAAGTTGGATGGTAATTGTGTCATTCTCCATGAGTGTGTTCTCATCACCTGTAATTTTGTGACTCCTCACAGCATCATGAGATCATATTTGGTTTTCTTGACATAACTGATAGACACAGTTGGTTCTAATATTTGGTGTATGAAAAAGCTCAAAATGGGAGAAGTGAGAAGTCATTGTTTGAAGATTTTACTCTACAGCAGTTGCTACTCTTTCAGGTGCAAGTTTCTTTAGACTCATTCCAGTAGTTATTTGAATGTACTTGATACTGCTGTTTACCTAGACTTTGTTTTTCTGTCATGTCTATATCGACTATATCATTACAATGTGAAAAGTTCCACTTTATTTTACAAGAATTTTTCCTCACATACTCCTTACAATGTATATCGCCTTAGTTATCTTTTACTTGCTAGCTCTGGCATATTCTGAAGCCAGCATAATTACAGGCTCAAAAGGAAATGTTTTTAGAGAGCTTATTTAACTAACCATCATGTGCCCAGGTTTTCCAATGCTTTTGGCGAATTAGCGGCTTATCACAGCGTATCTGACAAAGACAAAGACAAATTAAAAATTTTAAATTCAAATTAATATGCTTTGACATAATGTTTTGTCTTTGTTATACCAATAGAACAGTGAGACATTTCATCACATCTGTAACAACTATATAAAATCTTATACAGCAGATTATTAGCAAAGCTGTTAATGCTATGATGTGGTAGAAGTTATCATACCCGAAGTTTCTCTCTCGTTAAAAGCCATTTCAGTTGATTGCAGCTGTTACTGTTATACATTTTTGTTATCTGTAAATTGATTCCAATGGCAATATCAGACAATGGGTTTGCTACTTAGTATTTGCTTGAAAGCTAACATGTTACTGGCGAAGTAGCAAGTGCATCTTCTTTGATAGACATGGAAAAATTATCCAATATGCTTCTATAGTGTAATGTACTTGTTATATGACTGCAGCTTTTAGAGTTGAACATTTATTCATCATAGATTGTTTTCTGCTTCTTTTAATCTCGAGAATTGGGTTCTGAAACTGATTAAGTTTCTCTGTAATTGCAACTTTTTCATTGCTTCCTGTTTAGATGGTTAGAATTTATCTATTCAGACATGTAAAGGGGCATATTTCTGTTAGATTTTCGCTTAACATTTACAATTACTGTTTTGTAATATTTAAGATTTTTCTACCAAGTATTATATTCTTTGGCCAAAGGAATTAAAAATAAAATTGTAGTCTCTTTCTGTCTCTCCTATGATAATCTATATTTAAGGGTTTTATGTTGATAAAAAATCTTGTTTGTTTAGATCCGAATATGTTACATTTTATTTGAAGATGGACTTTGGTCAGTTTTGTGTCTACTAGAGTGATCCTGTACCAATTTAAATTAGCATGCCAGGTTAGTTTTGTGGTCAATTGGTGGTTTTATCGTCATAAGTACAGTTTCATACCTTTGTATGATGTATAGGCAGCTGGATAACACATCTTTATTCCTTCCAGTTCCAATAAATTAAATTTTCATAATTTTTATTAAATTACTGTTATTTTTAAAGTTGGCTTTAAAATCTATGAAATTTTTTTATAGGTGTATGCAGCTGTAGTTGGTTTTGTTCAACAAAATATTATGTCGATTATTACTACTTTGTTTATTACCTTAAGTATTAGCAATATTTTTGAGTGAATGCTAATCATCATCTTGGAATTTGTACTATAAGTGACCGGGCTACAATTTGACATTGGTAAAGCTGTGTGTTGTTATTCAGTCTTTGTTGTATTTTAACTTTCTAAGACTAATTTTTTCATACCTTCTGTTATTATGTTAGATCGTGTGCATCAGGTTGCGCAGTTTTACTTCTTCTGCATCTTATGCCTCATCGTTTTGCTCTGCTTTGCATTTTTCAGGCGTCCAATGAAGCTCTAGCTGAACAAGATACCCTGGGAGAAATATTAATGCAAAGATGCACTTTAATTGTGCAGCTCCTTGGGATGAGCTAACTTTGTTTATCTCAGATATCCGAATGGTGCATCCTCTCGACCTCTCCCGGAGAAGCTGCTGTTGTATATGATTTCTGTTGTTTAGAAAATTGGTTTAAAATATGGCATTTATCAAATTTCTTCGCGCAATGTTGGCGCTAATGAGATTTCCAGTGTGGATGCTGTTGTTACAATAGTAGAGAAACTCAGATGTGATTCGCATGATTAAATTTGTTGAATTGAAGGACTCTATTGCTACCCTATTTGGGCCTCTGTCCAAAGACCAATGACAAAGTCCACATCTCATGTTCAAGTCCAAAAGCTCCACCAGCCCAGCTCAACATTAGATAGGCCCAGAAAAGCGGTCCACATCCAAGAGTCCAAAGGTCCAAATGGTCCCCAAGTCCCCCAAATCCTAGCCACCACTTGCAGGCCAAATTCCAAGCCACCCAAGGTAACAGAATTCTATCAGAATTACTCTAAAATATAGAAAACCCTTTTCACTCGAGTAAACTAATTTAGGCATCGGAGCGGGTATTCTCAAACACTCCCCGAGCTCAGCTTACAATATTTGTGTGCCGTCAATGGTTCAAGATCAACATTTTCTATACAACTTAAGAATACACCCTTAGCTCGAAGACTGTTTTATACCGATCAATAGCTTACACTTTGCCCTGGAACAATGACTTATAAATTCTTGTTTATAAGTTAGTCTTGATAATTTTGTTGCCTTTTTAGTTAACAAGTGTTACATTGGTGTTGCATATGGTGTCTTTTGATGTATTGTATCCTTGTTCCTTGAGGTTTTTACAGCTTCTATTGATTCTTTAGGCTACCATATATGCTTGTATTAGTTACTTAGTTAGTTACACATGAATGTCGATCTGAATTCAAATTGTCAATGACTGTTACTGCAATTCGAAGACTATTAGTATTTCTTCTGTTATAGTAAATACGAAGTATATGTTAGCCCTTATATAGTTATATATGGCCTGTGAAATTGATTGGACAAGTAGTTTTTATGTGTATGTGCATTTTAACTTTATGTAGGGACATAGACCATAAAATAATACTAGTAGAATTTTCTTGTAGTAGAAATGATACAGAGTATCGATACATTAAAAGTTAAGTTGAACGAACATAAATTAATTTTATAAGATATAATGAGTACAAATCAGTAACTATAAAGAAAAAATATATTAGTAACAAACATGTCCGTAAAAATCAACATCCTTAGCTTGTTGAGCTTAAATTATGTTGCGAGTTTCCACTATTTATCTTGTAGTGTTTTAGAGTCCGTTAAAAGCTAGGCTGTTTGTTGAGCCTTGTTTTTTTTTGAAAAAAGAAAATATAATAAAAAATAAAAATTGCTTAACTAATATTAAATAATTTTTTTAAACTTATTATTTATTTTTTTACTAATAGTTGTTATATTTTTTCTGTAAAGTTACTAACTTTTATTCATTAATTATTAATTTTATTTTTGATAGACTTTACTTAAACATACTAAACTAGAATGATTTTATTGTGATTATTTTACTTTTAATATATACTACATACTATATTTACAATGAAGAGAATAAGGTCTAATCTGTAAAAAATTTAAGTTCAATAAAAATACTACCTCTGATTTTTTTTTAGTTGCAACTTTGGAATATTTTATATCTCTTAAATAATACCCAAAGTTGCAACTAAAATAAATCGGAGGTAGTATATTAAGTGCAACAAATAATATAAGATCAACAAATATTAGGAGATTAGATATGAACGATACTTTAAATTAATTTAAAAGGTATGGTTTCTAATAAAAAAAAACGATTAAGACAATATTCTCTTCGGTTGATTGTCATCAATGTAATTAATTTATATTTGTTTGTTAAGTTTTTCTCTATCATATTTGTTTTTTTTTAAGCTACTTAAGGGTCTGTTTTGATTTATTGAAAACAATTGAATTAAATGATTGGAGTTGAACTGAACTGAATTGTCTGTGAAAGAAGGAAATTAGGAATTGAACTGAATTGATTGAAACTGAACTAAACTGAACTTAAATTAAGCTAAAGAGAGCAGACCCTAAATTTTTACTAAAATTTATTTTTCAAGTAAGTTGTTTTAGCTAAATTTAACTTATTTTTATTTATATAAACTACTTTCGTTGAATTTAACTTATTTTATTGATAGAGTATGTTTTAAAGGAAAGAAAACATAGCCTAAAATTATGCCAAAAAAATATTACTAATACCATAAAAATAAAGAGAAAGTGAGGAATTTGGGAGAGAATAATCATGCCTCTTATGAACAAACGAGATATATATGCATGCATTATTATTAGGGTTTGCATGGAGATAATCGACCATAAGATCTCAGGTGAATAATGGGCATTCTTATAATATTTAATAATTTTGATGTCCATTATTGAAAATTATGTGTGTCTCAACAAAAGCTTAGGAGAAACCTTAGGGGTTTAAGTACCTCATTCTTCTTTTTTTTTTTTTGGTGGAAAGGATCAGAATTTAATTAATAATAATACCACCCCTCTGAGGTAGCAAACACAAGTACAAGGTCAAAACATACATAGGTTTAGTTTGGTGTCGCAACACCCAAATAGTCATGCCATTTACAGCCAAAAGAGCTACAGTTTTCATTAGAAATGACAGCAGTAGGAACCGAGGGGGTTACAAAAGGTAAATTCTGATATCCAGCTTGGATCTTCCCTTCTTCTAAGCTGCAAAGGTGTTAGACTCAACCTGGCTCGCCTGGCCTGGAAATTTGCTTCCCTGACTTGTGGTCTCCGGACTTTCATAATGCTGCTGCTCCCTGAAGGTGGCATTAGGTCCCTGCAAAGTACCTCATTCTTTATGATATGATAAGCCTGAGATAGTATCTCATTGAAAACTGCAACTTACTAAGAAAATATAGCAGGACAAAACCTTAGTTAATCGCATACTCCTTATCCCCTCTCGGTTCTTACATCACTAAAAAAAACTCCATTGAATGAAATTAATAAAGTTAAGTAACTTTTTAATTATGGCAAGAGGAAAAAAAAAAAAATCCATGATAGTTATTCTCCAAAATTTGATTATAATACTAAGGGCCTATTCTCTTACGTTGAAATTCAGTTCAGTTCAGTTCAGTTCAGTTCAGTTCAATTCAGTTCAGCTCAGCTCAGTTCAGTTCAGTTCAGTTCAGTTCTATTCAGTTCAGCTCCTAATTTCCTTCTCTTATAAAATATTCAGTTCAGTTCAGCTGAGTTCAGTCAATGAGAATAGGCCCTTAATCATCACTTGAATAATATATTCATGTCACTATTCTTCTAACAATATTTAATGGCTCTTTGTTTAAGTTGCCAACTTAATTCTCTGCTTTGCAGGCTCTGTTTTAATTTTGATTGAAGATGAATCTAACATTACTTATATGTCTTTTTTTTTTTTATCAAAATATGTACTTCGTTTAGCGTTTACATACGAAGAATGTTCACATTTCTTAAAAATAATCTTAAGATTTACTTTTCAAAATTTCACTAATTTTGAATTTAAATTGTTAAGACTCTCAAGGTTTAATAACATGAGAAACAATAGAATAAACCATCACTCTGGATGCTGGAAATCACGAGACCAACAATAATGATGGCAACATGATGAGCAATAATCATGTCGTGTCAAGATTGACCCAAAAATATGGAACTATACATCATCTTTGACAAGATATACAATTTTAGACTCCAGCATAGTCTAAATTTTAGTTATGTAACATGAAAATTATGGATATATATGAATAATATGATACATCATTTATAAAGAAAGCCTAGATTCAAGGGATATGATCACATGATCAATTAGTTCAAATTGAATGAATTTATTTCTTTTTGACCAACCTCCTAAATAGCATGAAAATGTATTAGTCGGTAATTGGTTAAAAGGCTAAACTTCTCCATTTTTGGCTTTCGGTGGTAACCATTTCTTTCTTCATAATCCATTGAAAAGGAATATAAAGATTTAGGAAAGAGTACATTTTGCAACAAAAGCATATAACTTTTGTGGGCCTTTGAATTAAGTTGCAAAAGGATGGAACTATTGTTCATCATGTTTTCAGTTAAAGGAAGAAATAGGGTGAAAGTTAGTTTGTTGTATAAAAGTTGTTTAAAGAATCTTTAAAAATGTTCTTTTGTTTTGTTGTCTCAACTATACTTGGAATGGTCGATCGATTTATTTTTAACATGCTATGCTACACTTTAAGTTGAAGTAGATGGGCGCCGGGAGCCCGGGAGGTGCAAGGGAAATTGTCAATAGATTAAAGTCACCAAGGTTGGACTAGTTAAACTATGATACTACCTCCGTTTTATATTAGTTGTAACTTTAGGGTATTATTTGTGAGATATAAAATATTTTAAAGTTGCTAATAATATGAAACGGATGTAGTAAGTAAATATGAGTTAATTTTCATACATATTCTTATGTCTACGTTGCATATTTCATAATGCGATAGTGTTTAGTTACAGGGTTTATTAAGGAGATTTCATCCCAAAATTATATTAGAATATGATAACTTTTGACCTTTACACAAGTTATTCACTAACGTCTTGCATAATTTTAAAAAAAAACCATGTAAATTAACTTTAAAGAATCCTTTATTAATATCATAGTATGGTATTAAAAAAAAACACGAAACTTTTGCAAGTACCCCATAGTAATGAACAAATACTTCTAACATTCATCAAAAATGGTTGATTGAAATATGAAAAATTAAGAAAATTGTTTAAAAATGTAGCAATGTCACCTATGCCTCCTTGGTTGCTATTAAAACTAGTAATAAAATAAATAAAAATGAAAATATTAGGGTAGGAATGAGAAATGGTTAAAATTTTAAATGAATCAAAGATGAAGAGAAATATCCAATGTATAATAAATTAATAATTGTAAGATTGTGATACATGTCACAAGTAACATATTAAATAAGTTATCAACAGGCCGGTCACGTTCCATTTAAAAAAGATTTGGATTAAAGGTCATATTATTTAAAGATAATTCTAAGATGGTTTTATGAATGGAAGGCCGCTCAAAGATAATATGGTATTATTTCTAGAAAATTTCCTAATAGTTACAATAATATTTTCTTCTACGGTTACATATTGTTATTAAGTTTAAAGTTATGACAAAATTAAAATTCCCTCGCAATGATATAAGGAAAATGCTATACACAACCCTAAGGGCTATGTATAAGAAGCTAAAAGAGGAAAGTATTAATGATTATTTGTGCGTGTTTTTGTCATGCATTACTAAACTAATAGCAAAAATAAAAAGATAGTTAATGCTTATTTGTAGCCTTATATTACATAAACTAATAATACCAAAAATAGGAAGATAGTTAATAACTATTTCTCTTCTTTTTGGTTGGCATGCATGAAATTGAGAGATTCTATGACTCTAATAGGGGCAATTTCGCAAATTTACTACGCACCCACTTGTAAAAAAAAAATGAAAACCAAAACCAAAGAAAGCATTTATAAAAAAAATTAAGGTAAAACACAAAAAGAAAAAGCAAACAGAATCTATAAAAAAAAAAGTTTCAATTTTTTGTTCAATTTATAACAAAAATTAATTGCTCATAAATTGAGTTCTTTTTTCTGCTATTTCCTCAAATGAAGTTCTCAACATGTGACAAATTTTGGCGCCAAAACATGGCGCAATCAAACCGTTGGTGATATTCTTGTTCTATCTTTTGCCGTTGATGGTATTTTTTATGATAACCAACGGACTTCTTGATGGTATTCTTTTAGATACCAACAACCCTTGATGAGTTGATGGTATTCTCCAACAAAATTCTTGATGTTATTGTTTTAGATACCAATAGCCCTTGATGGTATTCTCCAACAATCCTTGATGATATTCCTTTTTTCTATTTGTCGTTGATGGTATTCTTTTAGATACCAAGTACAATAAACTTTGATTTCGATTTGTTGCATAAAATAAATCAGGGAACAAAGAACTTCTTGATGGTATTCTTGTAGATACTAAAAACCCTTTGATGAGTTGATGGTATTCTCCAACAATTCTTGATGGTATTGTTTTAGATACCAATAGCCCTTGATGGTATTCTCCAACAATCCTTGATGGTATTGTTTTTTCCTATTTGTCGTGGTGTTATTATTTTAGATACCAAGTACAATAAACTTTTATTTCGATTTGTTGGATAATATTAATCAGGGAACTTGTTAATTTGTTAATACTCAATATCAGTACATCTTTCTTATCAAAAAAAAAAAAAAAAAAAACAAAAAGAAAAGAGCAAAGTACCCTAAATCGACGTCCAATATTGTTTTTGCCAAATTTCGAAATAAAATTGGATCTTAAAACCAAAGCTTCAGGAGTTGTTACTTGTAGGCCGTAATAGTATGGACTTTCTGTAATACCCGAGATTTTAAAACCCGATTTATTATACTCTAATATTTATTCCATTAGCTTAATTAAGGTTTTGTCTCTACTTTAACAAGAACGGATGTTTTAGTTTTGAATTTTATTTCAGAAGCTAATTTTACGAAGGAAAACAATTTATTATTTAAAGTTTATTTCTAATACGTAAAATGTTTAAAGATTTACACCAAAATCTGTATTTTTATCCGAGAAAGCAAAATTGACCAAAATACCCTTATTCATACAAAAGGACAAAACCCACCTCTTCCCGTCACCCCTCTTTCTTTACGATTAAGTATTGAAGGCCTTATACTTGTTGCTTAATTTTATATGCCTAAATCAATCAAAGTTGATTTATTAATTTTAGTCCAATTAAGAGCTTATCCCCATGGAACAAAAGACAAAAGGCACCTCTTAACTCCCTTCTTTCTTTACGCCTAAGTATTGAAGAGGTGAAGTCAAAATTTTGCTTCTCAATGATTTGTTGCTCATACTACGTAAATCCTATCCTATTATTTCACTTCTTCTCTTTTAAGTTTTTAACAACAAACAAGCTATATATATACTCCATAACCTCCCTTTTTGCCCAAGGCAATGTCATCACCACTACCACAATCACCTTCACCGTACCCTGCCCCAGGTGACCAAGTTATTGGCTGCCGCCAACCTTCTCCTCCCTCCTTTTATAGCTTCGTGCTTGATTGCCATCTTGCCAAGCTCCTTGTTTTTGTTTAAGCCCGGAATCGGACCTCGGAGCTTAGTGAGAACGATAAGATAAAAGCTAACAGGAAGGTTATCGGACTGTAAATCGAGGTACTGCTGGAAAAAAGGGAACACGTAGTGGCGAGGATTTTAATTATCTTAAGAAGCTCACTAGATATTTATAGTTTTAAGAGAATGATTTATTAATTTAATTAGCAAGGAAGACATTAGTAAGTTTTTATTAAAATAAGATCTTCTATTATTAAAGTAGGATTAATGCCTGTACTGAATAGATTTCTATACTTTATGAATTAAGATATGAATGTTGCCTTGTAACTCTCGTGTGGGAGTTACGGCAGTGACGTCTCGACCAAATTAGGTTAATTCCGCTGCTTATATTACCTTAATACCCGAGTTAGAGGTCGGGGCGTTACAGAGTGGTATCAGAGCAAAAGATTCTGAGGCCATAAATAAAGCCCTACGGGTTTTATGTCTAATGTGTTATTGGTTTAGAAAGAATAGTAAGGTTGTAGGGTTAGAAATATATTTTTAGTATAATCAGCATAATTATATTATGACTATAAGTGTATGAATTGAAAGCTATAATAATATGTAACTGATCTGAGTGAGAGTGTAGGAACGGGATAAAGGGACTCATTTTTCTTTCACATCATCTTAATCGATAATTTGATGCAGAATGTCATCTATCAAGGGAGGTATTACCAATGGAACAAACAACGATGTTTTTATTAATGATGAAATGGTTCACGAGGAAGATGTCCATGAGGAAGACAACGGGGAACAACCTATGAAGGGGTACGAAGAAAGAATGGGTCGACTCGAGAACGTGAGTTCGTTATTAGCCGAACTAGTTCAGGATTCACGGAAACAGAAAGATACGAATAAAGACGATGGTGCGTCAATGTTCAAAAAGTTTTCATCCCTCAACCCACCATCATATGATGGTAAGCCTGATCCAGTCGAGTTCGAAGATTGGATTAACCGCATGGATCAATTATTCGAGACCTGACGATGTCCTGAAAAGATGAAAGTTGACTTTGCTACATTTTATCTCTCTAGTCAAGCAAGTTTATGGTGGAAAGTCAATAAAGAAAGGAAGTATGAATCTAGATTTGGTTGGACCAAACTCCAAGAGTTAATGCGAGATAGGTTTTACCCACCATCTTTAAGGAGACAGAAAGAGGATGAATTTCTTCACTTACAACAAGGAGCAATGAGTGTACTGGAGTATGCAAATAAATTCATGGAACTATCTAGGTTTGTACCAGAATTAGTATCCACGGAACAATCTAGGATGAATCGTTTCGAAAGAGGTTTGCACTTGAAGTATCAAGATAGATTAGCAACTCAAAGATTTACCTCTTATCAAGATATGGTTGATGTTGCAATTAATGTAGAATGAGTGGTTTTACTTCGAGAGGCCCAAAACAATGCTTATAAGAGGAAGGTTGAAAATCAAAACCATGGAGGAGCAAAGAGACCAAACCAAGGCGACCAAAACGACAAAAGGAATGATGATAGAGGTCTAAGTTATGATAAAGCAAATAGAAACACATCTCTATGGTGTACCAAGTGTGGAAAGAGGAACCATACTGAAAGCGAATGTTGGGCTGGAACAAATACCTGTTACCGATGTGGAAGTCAAGACCATTATGTTAGGTATTGTTCCATACCGCCACCCACAGATAAAAGAGGAAGTGGAACAAATCAGAGGCAAGGTAACAATGATAACAACGTTGTTAGGGTAACACGTAACCCACAACGACCACATGCAGGTGGAAAGGTCAATATGATGAAAGCTAACGAGGAAGATGAAGATGGTGCTAATGTTGGCGTTCTTTGAACTCAGTTCTCCCTGATTACGAAGGCTTTATGTAGTACATCGTATAACTATGTATATAAGTTTCTACTTTCTTAATAAGGGTTAACTTTATTCAAGCATAGGAGTCATGCTTGGAAACGAATGTAAGGATATAATGTTATTTTGAGATGGTCCTATGATATAGTTTGAATGATTATGGATTGTGACAAGTATACACGTTTATATGATTAAATTGACGGTAGTTACAAGTTCGACTGAGCTCCAGTTTCGAGGACGAAACTTTTTCTAAGGGGGTAAGGATGTAATACCCGAGATTTTAAAACCCGATTTATTATACTCTAATATTTATTCCATTAGCTTAATTAAGGTTTTGTCTCTACTTTAACAAGAACGAATGTTTTAGTTTTGAATTTTATTATTTCAGAAGCTAATTTTACGAAGGAAAACAATTTATTATTTAAAGTTTATTTCTAATACGTAAAATGTTTAAAGATTTACACCAAAATCTGTATTTTTATCCGAGAAAGAAAAATTGACCAAAATACCCTTATTCATACAAAAGGACAAAACCCACCTCTTCCCGTCACCCCTCTTTCTTTACGATTAAGTATTGAAGGCCTTATACTTGTTGCTTAATTTTATATGCCCAAATCAATCAAAGATGATTTATTAATTTTAGTCCAATTAAGAGCTTATCCCCATGGAACAAAAGACAAAAGGCACCTCTTAACTCCCTTCTTTCTTTACGCCTAAGTATTGAAGAGGTGAAGTCAAAATTTTGCTTCTCAATGATTTGTTGCTCAATCTTTGTGATAATCACATACTACGTAAATCCTATCCTATTATTTCACTTCTTCTCTTTTAAGTTTTTAACAACAAACAAGCTATATATATAATCCATAACCTCCCTTTTTGCCTAAGGCAATGTCATCACCACTACCACAATCACCTTCACCGTACCCTGCCCCAGGTGACCAAGTTATTGGCTGCCGCCAACCTTCTCCTCCCTCCTTTTATAGCTTCGTGCTTGATTGCCATCTTGCCAAGCTCCTTGTTTTTGTTTAAGCCCATAGGAATCGGACCTCGGAGCTTAGTGAGAACGATAAGATAAAAGCTAACAGGAAGGTTATAGGACTGTAAATCGAGGTACTGCTGGAACAAAGGGAACACGTAGTGGTGAGGATTTTAATTATCTTAAGAAGCTCACTAGATATTTATAGTTTTAAGAGAATGATTTATTAATTTAATTAGCAAGGAAGACATTAGTAAGTTTTTATTAAAATAAGATCTTCTATTATTGAAGTAGGATTAATGCATGTACTGAATAGATTTCTATACTTTATGAATTAAGATATGAATGTTGCCTTGTAACTCTCGTGTGGGAGTTACGGCAGTGACGTCTCGACCAAATTAGGTTAATTTCGCTGCTTAGATTACCTTAATACCCGAGTTAGAGGTCGGGGCGTTACACTTTCTCTTCAAAATATTGGCCTAAAAACGATCGAAAGTCGCCGGATATATTTCCCCAATTTAGAGACAAAGCTTACGAGAGAGGGGGCTAATGGTAGAGAGAGAAATTGAAAATGAAATTTGTTGAGGAAGACCTGTCACTTTCCTTTTTTTGAATTCTTTAATACCATGAGTTATCCTTTTCTCAGCCTTGGTTTTGGTTTTCATTTTTTTTTAATTTTGCAAGTGGGTGCACAGTAAATTTACAACATTGCCCTAACAGTTAGAGTCCTAGAATTTCTCTGAAATTGAAGCTCATTTTAAATTAATTTAATCCCATTGTATACAAAACAGATTGTTACTTTTATGTTCCCTTTGTATCTAGATAAGTGCATCTCTTTGATTGACAAATACGCTGATGTATAGCTTTGACCATAATATCTTTGATTTTGCATTATTTTAACTATTGTATAAAAAATTGGTATTATTAAAGATATACATTCTGACCATTATTTTAGAAAAATTTTACGTTGTAACATTTAGTTTGTGAACATAAGTAAAAAAATATCCATGTGAAGTTTGTATGTGAATAATACAAAATTCAGAATGATGCACACATTGAGAAACGGAGCGAGTAAAGTGTTTAAGTGTACTCTTGCCTTTTTTAAAAAAAAAAAAAAATCAATATAGGACATGCATATGTGTTGCTTTAGAATACTATTTTTCTACACCTTATCAATCACATGTGAGACTAGGGTTATCAAAATCAAGATTCTACTTTGAATCGAAAGGGACTTTTTTAGTCGTAAGATTCCATGGACATGCATAATCAAGATGTGATATTCAAAATTAATTAAATATATATAAATTATGAGTTTGAAACCTAATAATTAATAGAAAATAGATGTTTACCTTTAAGCAACCAATAATTAATAATATTTATTAATAAATAACTTTGTTTTATATTTGTAAGGATTTCACTAATTAAGATAAATATGCAAAATCATGTACAATCGTAAATCGAATCGTAAGATATACATGAATCGTAAAATTCTAAGATTCTAAGATTTAAATCATGATTTTAATAACAATATGCTGAGACCCTTTTTAGTTTGATACATCACATGTTCATGGGCCAGCGTGCAGTTTCATCAGCTCCCATTTTTTAGGCCATTAAAGGTTTTAATCGTGAGCCTATCAGCTCAAATATCATGTTAACGGATTACAAGTTCCTACTTTGTCCCTCAATTTGTCCCAATTGATTTAATCTAAATTATTAAATCTCATCACATAGACACAAGTATCACATTTTGTGTCAATAATCATAACCTAACCCTACAGCTGATGGTGTTGACTTCTCTCCATTTCCTTTCAACCAATCTAAAGGCACTATACGTTGTTGGGAGAGAGAGAGAGAGGGGGGTGGGGACTTCTATCCTTTTCCTTTCATTTAATCTTTAGGCTTTATTCGTTGCAGAGAGAGAGAGAGAGAGAGAGGTGGAACTACAAATTAGGGGGAATGATGGACCGCTACCCGGTATAGGCTACCCCGCCTAGTACCAAGTGACGTCAGAATTTTTTTTATTTTTTTTAAATATTTTGTTTAAGGTTAGTAACAGTACTTAATGACTTAACTGTAGGGAATTATAGGTACTACGCAGCGAAAAAACATGAATCATATTCATACAGTACCTAATCCCAAGAACTAATGCATAACACATAAAGAATATATAATCGTACCTTTGAAGCGTGATTCCACGTGCGATCGAGCAAGAACAATGGGAGATAAAGAACCTCAAGCGTGATTCCTATACTTGGTCCACGGGCATAGATTAAGACCTCCACTAATGCTAGTTAGTTGCAATTGAACCCTTCAATTAACCTTCTATGGAGAAGAGCGAGCAACGAACCACCATGAACCACCACAAACCACCAGACGCGCCACCAAGGTGGCCGGCCGTACGGACGAGGGGAGGAGAGAGATAGCTGTGAGATAGAGAGAGGAATTAGGGTCTTTGGGATTGGTTGCCTTATGTCAAAATACACTGTGTGTGAATTATGACTGCTTACTTGCAACCCTAGGCATGGATCTTATTTATAGATCTCATCTCTAAATAAGAGCCTATGTCAAAAGCCCAAAACCTAATTCTAATCTAACTATGCTAGCCCAATCCATTTCATGATTAGTAAAATGCTCATGAGGCCCATTAATGGGCCTCTAACTTGCTTAACCCAATACCCTTGTGTGTGACCTCATAGGATTCATTCTAGCAGGCTTTGGACTATTTGACTAGTCCAAAGATCATCTCTCATAGTCTAGCAACAGATGATGACGCCCCAAGAGAACGAACTTATTATCTCCATAATAGTGATCCTTGATATATCTAATAATTGCACTTATCGAAGACACAACTCCTTCAATCTCCCACTTATCTGAGAGAATTGCGCAATATTTAAATTCCTTAAGTCAATGTGTGTCGATTTGATAATATGATTGCATCTCATGTCGTGATCATATTAGTCTACAAATCTTTTCTTGAAAACTGAGTGAGAATTACAAAACAAATGGTTACTATGTAATCCATTTGAGCACGGCCATGAATTTTCTGAATTCTCCCTCTTCAAGGGGCCAAGACACATTCCTATTTAATAGGTAGACTCAATCCAATCTTGTGGCAACCAAAGCTCCCACTCAACTTTTGAAGTAACCGGGAAACATCCTTTATAATCTCCAGTTACGGGCAGACGTTTGAATGTACCACAGTCAAATCAGCCATTGAATGAAATCATTGTTCCACTCATGTCAAAGGAATCCACTAATATATCCAGAAGTTCTATACTTGAACTTCAAAGTAGGTCTATAGTTCGATCATGCATCATTCATGCATATCCATGTGATTGACCGAGCTTCACTACGCTCCTATAGCCCATGAAACTGCGCTATCCAATCAATCTTAATATGCTAGTCCATTAATTGAAATCATTTATGTCCAGTTTAATGATTCCGAACTAGGAACTTAAATAATGTATGAATTTAGTTCACCTGTGGGGTTCCATTCACTAGGTCATCAACCTGATGAGCCCATCAATTCATAATTATTTTAGACATTTTATTTAATCTCGAAACCACGATTAAATAAGATTGAAACATTGTTTCAATTGATAAACATAATTCTGCAAATGAATGTATTACATATGTAACTTGTTTTTCTCCAAAAACAAATACAACTTCTAATTACACTATTTGCCTCAATCCAGTTTCATTAGCATGTTTCTCATGCTTTGGAAATGGAAGGGGTTTACTAAGTAAAGTTCATGAGACATTCTCATAAACATGCATTTTTGCAATTTCTAAATTTTAATAATCATTTTCATCTCCATACACTAAGAATTTTCCTTCGTCCTTTCACAAGGAACTTAGAAATTTCTAATTTGTATTCCAACGTTACATTGGATTTTGATTGAAATCTATCATCACTTGTTCTAAAACACGTGAATCAAATAGATGAGTATAGTCCATGGCATGCATGATGCATCCTTTGCGAATTGCATAAGGATTGGCACTCAAAACCTTAGTTTCATCAACCTTTCTCAAAGTATTGAATCATTTAGCAATGTGCCATGTTACATGGGATTGAAACTCCTTTCAATATAATGTTGAACCTTATAAGAATCTTATCAATATAAGCTTCTTAACCAAACTCAAACATCAATCAAAACATATCTCTATAGATTTTGAATCCCAAATGTACTCATCATTCTCTTCAAGGTTTTTCATACAAAATGCATCAGCCATTTTTTGACCCTTCAAGCAATGAATAATTTCTCTTTATACTAGACCAAGAAGACTTCATAGCTCCCACTAAACATCTTGTACACACAAGACCTTTTCTTCATTTTACGAGAACATCAAACGATTTGATTTACTCACAAAATTAAGAACACTAACTCCATGATGCTATGCATCCCTGGGATTATTGGATCTTCAAACTTTTGATTGTATCATATACAAATCTTCTTTCATGAACAATTTCAAGAAAGCGTTTTGAAATCCATCTACCAAATCTCATAAGGTAGTAATCACTAAATATCTTTAATAGATCTTTGCAACATGACTAATATAAAGTTTTCATCGTAGTCATAGTCATACTATGAATTAGTTGAATCCTTTAATAAGTCTTTGCTTTAGTTAGAAAACATTTTTTTTTTCTTGTCTGTTTTGCTTATAATGGGTCTTACCCAATTAGGCAAATTATTCAAGTGTCATACACTTGCTTACAGACTTAGAATCTATTTCAGATTTCCTGGTTTTTTTAAACCACTTGGAGTTATAACTTGTCAAATCATCTTTGTTACTTGCATAATCATCATGTTCCAAAATGAATATTTTAGAACTCTCAGTCAATATGAAATCATATTTCTTTGGCTAAGTTTTACATATGCTAGTCATCATTGTGGGTTTTTATGCAACAATTGAGACTCATACAACAACTTTGTTTAGCTTTCAATGAGAAACTACAATTGAGGATGTGCACTTGGAATGTACTACCTTCCACACATGGTTATTATTCCCATTACACTTAATGAGACCACACATTTTCACTTGTAACATGAGGTGAATCATGCTCATATTGTTGCTTTGATTCGATTACTTCTCAAATTTCTTCAAGATTTTCAAATCACTTTTCTTGAACTCTTTCAAGGCTCTCGAACTTTTCGAGATTCTTATACTCCCACTTGCCTTTTTGAGGAGGCATATTTAGCATAGGGTGAACCAACCATGGTTTGAACCATGTTTGTTGCTTTTCTCGAACTCTTTTTGAGATTTATACTACTCCCACTTGACCTTTTGGAAAAATTTCCATAAGGGCACCTACTTGAGCAACGAACATTTTGTGCTAAGTATGATTTGTGTAGTAGTACCCCGTGCTCTGTGTAGGAATTGATCGTGCATTAAATGATTTAATACAATATTTATTCCTTGCTTTGTAGAAAGACTTAATAAAAACTTTTCTTATCCATATCACATATGAAGCCTTTGCTACAATTTGATTTGACCTATGTAGTTTGTTTAGTTTTGTAGCTTATCTTAAAAGTATATCCCCTGAATAATGGTTGGAAGATAGGTAATTTTATCCATTATCAAAATATATCTCATATAGATTGATAGCTCCCTTCATAAACACTTCACAAGGTTTGTCGTAAAACGATTTCACAACTCTTGGATGTTCATCAAGGTATTGGCTTAAATTTTCATTATTACGATCATATCGCAATATTTGGAATGTGTTGCCAAGTAAATGTCTTGACTCAAATTTTCACAATTACAATCATATTGTAATGCAATTATTATCTTGTCAAGTTGATACTGAACTTCATACTGAACATTTTGAACTTTTCAAAATTTTCACTCTTATGCTTCAACTAAGCACAAGTAGTGATCGTATCACAAATGAAGTTTCATTGTCCGTCTCTAGCCTTTAAACCTTTGGTTTTTTACATCGATATGTATTCGACCTCGAGTTTGCATCATCATTTCTCTAAATGGTGACTTTGTCAATAATTTCAAATTAGAATAATATTTACATATATCAATGGATTCATAATCCAATGATATTGAAAGTCCATCCCTTTGGATCTTCCGCATGCATTGTTCATTTTCATTCGAATTAATTGACATTTTAGAGACAATTTATATATAGAAATGGTTTAATTTTTCTATCATATAGAACTTTGAACCTAATTAGCAACTCAAAACATATTATGACTCAATGAAGCATAGAATAACATTTATTCCACGTTTTTGAATCTTTGATGCGTAGTCATTACTAACATTGAATGGTGTTTTGATAATGGCAAGAATGAATAACATTTATTTAATTCTAGCCAATTACTAGGTAAGGTGAAATATAAGTTCTACTTGTAAAGTTGCAACTTTTGCTTCCAGACTCGTAAATTCTACTTGTGAAGTAGCAACATTTGCTTCTAAACTTGTAGATTTATTTCTCCTTTAGCCATACTTCTTCATTTAGTTCAACCTCATTCTCAATAAGAGAGAACTAAACAAGACATCATATGTCCAAGAAGTAGTAATGTGCTAAATCAAATTTCTATAATATACTTCTTAAATTGGAACATTTCCATTCTTTTACCTTTCAACTATATGAGGTAGTTTCTAATCAATTGGAATTGGTCCATTTAATTTGAAACATTTGCTGCTCATAACAACTTTTAGCATGTAAGCAGTTCTAGGTTTGAGAAGTAGCAACTTGTTTGCATTTCTTGGCCTATAACTTCTTAATGCAATCCTCATATATTCCTAAACCTTTCCCATTTGAGCCACTTAGAACACTTCTCTTAGGTTCAAAATGATGCTTTGCTTAACTACTTTAAGCACATTTCATGATTTTGCTAAGTCTATTCAATCATCATTCATATTAGAGTTTAATCAACTATTTAACTCTTATATAAAGTGGATGAAGAATAGTGTCATTTGATCAACTTTTGATCATAGAGATTTCCAATCACTTTCTTATATTCAATCATATTAAAGAAAAGAGATTTTATTGGACTTCTATACTTGTCTTTTAGAGGGTTTGTACCTCCCATCTCATTATATCCCTTGAAACATTTTTCAAAATGAAGATGTGTTGACATTTTACTCAAATATTTTGAATAAAACCAACCTTAGACATGTGACATGGATTTCTAAAACTTGCCTTTTAGAACCATCTTAGCAAAATTGGAATATAGGTTTATGGATTATCTTTTAACCTTTTGAGAACGTTTCTCAACTTTATTTTCAATCGAGGAGATTATATATAATAATAAAATTAGAACGACATGTTACTTGTAAGTAAACGCAAAATTCAATTATGTTTAATAAAAATTTAAAGTGCCATAAGCGAATTAAATTGGCAACTTTAAAGCATTTATTCAATTTTAATTGATCCCTATTGAATAAAATGATTCCAAGATCCTTTATTTGTGCAATGATTGACCGGACTTTGGCCCTACCATCAACCATTACATTTTCAATGTGAGTAAACTCTTTACTGATTACAACTCTTTGTAATTCTTGGTTGAATAATTAACCATCACATGTTTAATTATTACCAGCTTCAAGGTTCTAAACTCTTTAGGTAACCTTGTTGAGTATAACCAATCAAAAGTGTAAAATTTTTTTTACCTCCACTCCCCTAAGATATAATATGACACCCTGCTTTGGCATGACCTGCCATAAATACCGAAAGTTTCATCGGGTTTTTAATTGGAAAAGCAACCTCAATATTACTGGGACCTAGATTTATTATGTTGTGATTAAATAGTGAACTCTAGCGCATCATCACAAAACATCAATAAAATCTAACATGCATAAAATACTGAATGCATAAACAAGACATAGCATGACCCCTAATCCTAAGAAACTAATAAAGCAAAAAACTCCCACTTGAACCTTCATGGATCTCATCCACCTTGTTCCTTTGGGCCTTCACTTCATGGGCTTCTTGGATTAACTGCAACCTGTAATTTTACTCTATTCTATCTACTACTTAAATAAAATGAAATAAAATTACAAAAATTCTTTATCGGTACGTAGACCATACTAAGATTACAAAAATACATCACGATGCGCAGATCGTATTTAGTAATCTTCTGGGCCATACTAGTCATTATATAGCAATAAATAACATCATATATTATAAAATTGCCACATAATAAATCACTCATCATGCTTTCCTAAACTACAACATCGAATGTTCACAATTAAGGAAACATGACACCAAAATATCTCATATTTTTAATTAATGTAATTAGATAATATCATATATTATTCATGACCATAAATAAAATATCATATATTCTAAATTAGTCATGAGATAGAATCAAATCTTATTTTAATCTTGAAAGATAAATCATATTTATCCTCAAAAATTATCCTAACAATGTCAGGAAATTCTATCCTAATTACTAGCCAATCACAAAATTTTAAATCAATTATATCCAAAATTAATTATGGGATAATCACATTATTTAAATCAATTATTATCCTTTTGGAATATGCTCAGAATATCCTAACAAATCTTATCCAAAATTAACCACTTTAATTATGGATAATTACCAATTTAACAACTTTAAATATGGATAATATCAAATATAACAACTTTTGAATATTTGATTTTATCCTAAAATAAAAGATTTTATCCAAATAAAATTGATTTTATCTTTCAAAATAAAAGATCATATTTTCAAAATATTTTATCTCATCCAAAATAAATCATATTTATCTTGAAATATTTTTAAAATAAAATAATTTTTTTTTAAAACCGTGCACCAGCCACCGTGGTGTGGCCAGCCTAAGCCGGCTACGGTGGCCGTACATGTTGCGGTGTACGCTGCCGAAGCAGCGGTGCAGCAGCAGCGACAACAATGTCGTGCAACACTTTGCACGGTGCTGCTGTTGCTCTTTTGTTCTCGGACCCTGCTGCCCTCCCTCTTGGACCACCACTTGCGGCAGCCACCGTGGCTGCTGCCCAAAACTACTTTTTTTTTTTCAACTTAATTAAAATAACATTTATTAAAATTAAATCAAATCAGTCCAAAAATTAAAATTAAATCAACATTCAATCTTAAAATAGGGTTCATCATAAAATTAATCCCAATTTAATTTTAACTTTTAAAATTAAATCGATGATCATACACAAAATATTTTTTATGCATAAATCAATCCGATTAAAATTATGAAACATAAAACAAATCGAATTAAATCAAAATCAAGCACAAAAATCACATTTTAGGCTAGGAATTTTCGAAATAATTCGAAATTAGTTTAGGGTTTTTCGAAAATCCGAAACTAGGGTTCTAGGATTCGAAATTTTCGAATGGTCTAGGGCTTAATTCGGTCCTCTTCATGGCTATTTTGAGCATAATTAAATCACATTTAATTAATTCCAAAAGTTTAATCACATTAAATATAACAATTGAACCATAATTAAATTATTCTCCCTCCTAATTGAATTAAAATTGTGGACTATCAAAGAATTATAGTCAATATGCGTAAATGCAATAGGCTAACTGATACCACTGTAGGGAATTATAGGTACTACGCAGCGGAAAAACATGAATCATATTCATACGGTACCTAATCCCAAGAACTAATGCATAACACATAAAGAACATATAATCGTACCTTTGAAGCGTGATTCCACGTGCGATCGAGCAAGAACAATGGGAGATAAAGAACCTCAAGCGTGATTCCTCTACTTGGTCCACGGGCATAGATTAAGACCTCCACTAATGCTAGTTAGTTGCAATTGAACCCTTCAATTGACCTTCTATGGAGAAGAGCGAGCAACGAACCACCATGAACCACCACGAACCACCAGACGCGCCACCAAGGTGTCCGGCCGTACGGACGAGGGGAGGAGAGAGATAGCCGTGAGATAGAGAGAGGAATTAGGGTCTTTGGGATTGGTTGCCTTTATGTCAAAATACACTGTGTGTGAATTATCACTGCTTACTTGCAACCCTAGGCATGGATCTTATTTATAGATCTCATCTCTAAATAAGAGCCCATGTCAATAGCCCAAAACCTAATTCTAATCTAACTATGCTAGCCCAATCCATTTCATGATTAGTTAAATTCTCATGAGGCACATTAATGGGCCTCTAACTTGCTTAACCCAATACCCTTGTGTGTGACCTCATAGGATCCATTCTAGCGGGCTTTGAACTATTCGACTAGTCCAAAGATCATCTCTCATAGTCTAGCAACAGATGATGACGCCCCAAGAGAACGAACTTATTATCTCCATAATAGTGATCCTTGATATATCTAGTAATTGCACTTATCGAAGACACAACTCCTTCATTAATAACAATATTTGATAAATTAATAACAGTACCTTAATTTAAAATAACAATTTTTAATAATACACTGATATTTACTATAATTCGATCTGATAATTACTTAAATGACTTTTAACGGTACTAGTTATCATAACTCTACTTACTTATACATCAAAATAAATTATTTTAACAGTTTAAAAGCCCATCATGCTTCGTAATAATAGTTATCTAACTAGAAAGTTTTGACAAATACCTGAACTTAGTCGACAACGGAACCTCCGGCGTTCTGAGTTGCCGGCTTTACCAAGGTAGCTAACCCCAACCCTGTCTTCCTTAGACCAGGCTCAGCATAGATGTAATTCGTTTTCTACCTTAGACTGTAATCTCTAATTTAGACAATCCTTACTGTGTTTATGATGGAACTAAACAGTAAGATAACTCATTTGATATATAAGGTTCAAGGGGATAACGTTCCCTTCTTGAACGAAACTTTTATTTAATTTGAAAAGATTACAACACTCATATATTACAACAAACACACAAATTGAAAGCTTAAACAGACATAAGCTAAACTAGAGTTTTCTCTACTTTAAGAGAGATGGAGAACCAATCTGTCTCCTAAGGTGAGTATTTTTCTCTAGAGGACTCACTAATGTTTTTAGAGCAATTCTCTAGCTAACTCTTCCAACTCTGCCTTCACTTCTTTGCCTAATGCCCTTTATATAGGGGAAGGCTTACAAAAGTCACCGACACTTTCTATGGCTTACAGAAAACCATGACTCAGCAAGTGAATATCGTTCACTGCTTTTCTAAAGATTATTTAAAACAAATAAAACGTGCTACAACAGTAAAAGTAGAATACATAATTGCTGGTGTGGGCTCAGGACTCCATTATATCTTGTAGACTGCCTTTGTTGTCCTTACTCTCTTCATAAGGGACATACATTGGGTTGTCTTCTTCTATACCTAGATCCATCACACATTTAGCAGCATAGGATTCATCCCATGTGACAAATATCTCCAATAAGTGCTCTTTTCCATCTAAGGATAAATATCTCCCAGCTTCAACTTGTTCGAGATAATCATACACTGATTCACCATGTAATATTCCTTCTTCTAAATAATTTCTTAACCATTATGGTGCTACTATAGTAGTATTTCCCAAATGTATTATGACTGGTGGTTCTTCTTTTAAGGCTATGAACTGGTTAAGATACTGAGCAATATAGAAAAATTCATAAGCTCTTACTTCTGTAGGATCTTTTACTCATCTCTACTTGATACAGATTGGATCTTTGAGTTTGCGATGAATATCTTCAAACATGATCAGGAAATGTGCAGAGTTAATTTTTCCTTCAACCATTTCAATGTTTTCACTTTGCAATTGGACTTGTTCAACTCTTCCTTTATATCTTGTTGCTTCATGAATTATTCTAAAAACATACTTCTAGAATTTCGTGAGATTCTCAAGGAACGTAGTATTATTATCAGGAAATGCTATAATACTATGAACCACCCCATAATCCCAAGCTCTGTAGTGCTCTGCTACATAAGGTGCCCTCCATTCCAGTGAATGTGGATGAATTGACACAGTACCCACTTTGGAATTGGTGTTGAATATTATTCTACTTCCCCATAGATCATAGAAATCATACATCTTGTTTGACCTTGATACAACTAGATTATACCAGAACCTAAAATTATTATCTTTTATTTTATTTAGTATTATATCCTGAATATCAGGAATGAGAATGACCATCACTTTGTACATTAGGAACCTTCGAACTGCTACATGACAACTTTTAATTAAACCATCTCGAGATCTTCTTTTTTATGAAACAATCATGGCCTCCCATCAAGGCCCAAGTGGAGGGTGAAACTCGCTCCATTGCTTTATCAGTTTCTTCAATAAGAGTTTTTCTCTCTCCCTCCATCTTTTCTAGTTGATGGGCAGGAGGTTAATTTGATGTCTTTTGCTTCTTTGTCATTAGCCAATTCTCTGGTTAGACTATCGGCTAAATAGTTCTTTCCCTGTATATGTTCAACAATAAAAGAGAATTGGTTAAGCCATAATTGCCAACGCAGGAGTCTCCCTTGCGCTTGCATATTAGACATATTCTTTTAACAAAACCAAGTATGCCTTTGCAATCTGTTCTTATTAAGAACTGTTTAGGGGCTAAGAAGATTAAGAACTTCTCAATCCCTCTAATGACTGTAAGAATTTCCTTTTGCATTGTGGGGTAATTTAACTCAGCTTTATTAAAACTTCCACTGCTATATCTGCAAAGCCTTTCTCTTTCTTTGATTTTTAACACAACACTTCAGTGCTCATTACTAGCATCTGTTTCAAGGATTAAATCATCTTCACTAGTAGGTAGTGTTTAGGTTAATTTTACCTCGCCACGTGGTCCAATCAGAGGATGACATGTGTCAGCCTCAGGATGGCCCAAAGTGGACCAATCCCTACTTGACACGTGTCATTCCAGAAATTGAGGGGAAAATGGCGGCCTTCAGGCCCAAATCCCGAGAAAGCCGCAATGCGGCGCAGCCCACCAACGATTAGGGAACAATGACCTAATTATGGGCACAAATCCCGAGGACCCTATAAATAGGGACATTTCCCTCTTTTGGAGGGCACGTTTTGATCATTTATTACACACTGTCCCTGTGATAGAGACATCTGAGCTTGGAATCCGAGCAGATACCCACCTAAATTTCCGCACCTTTTTCTCTCCCTTCAAGTTACTAACTTTTTCGTCGGAGGCGGAGCACCGACCAACCGGTGTCTCCGTTTGTTTTGCAGGTACAACTCAAGCCGGATCAGTTTTCTTGTTGTAACTCTCCCGAGGGACAAAAACACCCGAAACATTTGGCGCCGTCTGTGGGGAGAGTACCTTGAAGATGGTTCAAGAGTCTGTACCACCCCCTAACCGTCTGGGCGATGTCCCAGAAGTCTTTACAGACCATGAGGATGAAGATCTTCAAGTCGAAACCTTTACAGCCGATGACGGCTCTCTCAGAACCAAGCGCATCCGACCCAGAGACACTCTGGAGCGGGGTGCCTCCCAGGCGGGTACAAGCCGACCCTTTGGGCAGCCGGAAGGGGAAACCTAAACGGCCGCTGGATCAGCCCCTGTCACCCGAGGCGAACTCATGAGATTCATGACAAGTTTCAAGGGTGAAATTAAAGAGTTGATCACCCAAAGCCGGGCTGGCCCAAGTAAAGGTTAGTCGGCCAAGAAGACTCCTCTAGAAAAGGGGAAGTCAGTCAGAGAACGGCAGCCCACTCCTCATCAAAAGGAGAAGGCAGCCGGGACCATTGATTGATAAAAAATTCTTCTTCTTAAGAGGAACACCAACAACACCCGCCGGACTCAGTAGTCGGTGGGAGGTAAAAAATCAACTCTTGATGCCCGGGAGATTATCAACCGGAAGAGAAACCAATCACTGTCTGAATCGGCTTCAACGTCGAACTTTCCAGACAGCTTCAACAACACTTCTGCAGGGAATGCGCTCTCCCTGCATGAGAGCCAGACAGGCGGTAATACCGTTCATTCTGGCCCTCAGATGATTGGAGTTGTACCGTACGTGCCTACTCAGGTTTACGGAAAGTATCCCCCTCACTTCATGCAGTCAACTCTCTTTGGAGGTCAGGCGGCATATCAAAATGTCCAGCCATTGGACTGGCAGCTCCGTCTGCTACGCCTGGGTGAACAACCTTCTGCGTTCACCTGGGAGATAACCGAAGCGGCACAGTCGGCCAAGGTTAAGAATGTGTTGGTGGGTACCTATGATGGTACTACTAACCCGAAAGATCACCTTATGGCATACACCAACCTCTTGTACTTACAAGGGTTGGATGATAAATACGGTCTTCATTAATCAAATTGGGAGAAATGTGGAGGCGTACATTGATGACATGATAGTCAAATCCAAGCTACAGATGGATCACCTTGCTGATCTCCGAGAAACATTCACCACCCTCAGGCGGCATAAGGTCATGTTAAATCCAAAGAAATGCGTCTTTAGTGTTGAGTCTGGGAAGTTTCTCGGATTCCTGATTGATCAAAGGGGGATAGAGGCTAACCCTGAAAAGATATAGGCGGTGATTGACATGAAGTCACCCCGTTCTGTCAAGGAAGTTCAGAGACTCACCGGTTGTCTGGCCGCCCTGGGGAGGTTCCTCAGCCGGTCAGGCGACAAATGCCTTTACTTCTTCCAAGCAATCAGGAAGAAGACCAGGTTTGAATGGGGGGATGATACTGAGGCGACATTCCAAAAGTTGAAAGAGCATTTGCAATCTCTACCTAGGTTGGTCAGTCCCTTGCATAGGGAGACGTTGTACATGTATTTAGCCGTCTCAGATCATGCTCTCAGTGCCGTTCTCCTTGCTGAGCGAGACGGCGTGCAGCTCCCGATTTACTTCATTAGCCATGTTCTCAAAAATGCTGAACTCTGGTACCCCATGGTGGAAAAATTTGGCCTTGCTTTGTATATGGCGTTCAAAAAGCTGAAGCCTTACTTTTTGGCACATACGGTGGTGATCTACACTGACCAGCCACTCAAGCGGCCAATGTCTACCTTGGAGTCATCCGGAAGAATGTTGAAATGGGCTATTGAGATGCAAAGTCTTGAAATCACTTACGAACCAAGAAAGGCAGTGAACGGTCAGGCGTTCGCCGACTTCATTGTTGAAATGACCCGTCCGGTGGCTCCGGATAATCTTGATCAGGTTTGGAAAGTGTATGTAGACGGGAGCTCTACAAAGAATGGTTGTGGTGCAGGTGTAATCTACGAGTCTCCTGAAGGGGACAGATATGAGTATGCACTACGCTTCAAGTTTCAGGCCTCAAACAATGAGGCGGAATAAGAAGCCCTGTTAGCCGGCATCCGTATGTGTAAGGCGGTAGGGGCCATTAAAATTGACGCCTACTCTGATTCATAATTGGTCGTTAGCCAGTATGAGGGGAGCTACGAGGCAACTCATCCGGCTATGGTCAAATATCTTCAGGCAGTCAAAGAAGAGGCTGGGGCACTTGAGGAATTCCGTCTGAATCAAGTGCCTAGGTCAGAAATCAACCAGGCGGATGCATTGTCAAAATTGGCATCTTCCGCCTGCCACGATACGCCTCGGTTAGTCTTTTGGGAAGTTCTTGAAAAAAGAAGCATCTATGAAGATCCCATTGGAATTCTGGACCGAAGCTCTACCTGGAAGGATGGAATCCGGGCTTATCTTTTAGACGGCACGCTTCCTGATTCGCCACAGGAGGCAGCCGTCCTAAAGAAGCGAGCTGCAAGCTTCGAGTTGAGAAACGGAGAACTCTTCAAGGCGGGGTTTCTTAAGCCCCTGTTGAAGTGTGTCACCCAAGAAAAGGGGAAGGAAGTTCTCGAAGACTTGCACTCGGGATTCTGCGCCTCCCACATAGGCGGCAGGTCCCTAGCCGTCAGAGCCAGACGACATTACTTTTGGCCCACTCTTGAGGCAGACGCCAAGGAGTTGGTGAAGAAATGTGACAATTGACAAAAAAATTGGCAAACTCATTCACCATCCGGCTACTGATCTGACGGCCATCCACAGCCCAATCCCGTTTGCAAAATGGGGCATGGACATTCTAGGTCCTTACACGCCTGCTCCAGGCGGAAAGCGCTACATCTTGGTGGTTGTGGATTATTTCACCAAGTGGGTGGAGGCTGAGGCGGTTAAGAACATCAAGACCTCAGACGTAATTTCCTTCATCTGGAAGAACATTATCACACGATATGGGGTACCTATGTCTATGGTGTTTGATAATGGTCCTCAGTTTGAGATGCCACAGCTAAAAACTTGGTTGGGAGATCAGGGGATCTCAAGCTGTTTTGCATCCGTCGGCCGGCCCCAAGCAAACGGCCAAGTTGAAGCCTTCAACAAACTCATCTCAGACGGCATTAAGAAGAAAATAGAAAGAGCCGGTGGCTTGTGGGCAGAAGAGTTAATCCATGTCCTATGGGCCATCCGGACAACAGCAAAGGGGGCAACCAGTGAAACCCCATTTCTCATGGTTTACGGTGCTGAAGCCGTCTTGCCCATCGAACATTACGAGCCGACTCTCAAAGTCATGCTATATGATGAAGAGGCAAATTGGGAAGCAATGCACCTGACATTGGATTCACTTCCAGAACGCAGGCGCAATGTCGCCTTGCGTCATGAGATTTACCGTCTGAGAATGACTAGAGCCTACAACAAGAAAGTACACAAGCGTCCCTTGAAAGTTGACGACTTAGTGTTATGAAAAATGGAGGCAACCGGTAGGGCCAATGAGCTGGGAAAGCTAACTCCAAATTGGGAAGGCCCCTACCGGATCTATGAAGAAGTAAGGGACGACACCTATCACCTGGAAACTCCAGACGGCAGGCGCCTGCCAAGAACTTGGAATGTAGACAATTTGAAAAAATACTACTTCTGAGGATGTAAGTTTTTTGTAAACAGTGAGTCAATTAATGAAAATTCAGACTTTGTTTGCAAATTTACTTTGTTTTTCCGCTTGGGTAATACTCAGACGGATTCTACATTTAACTAATAAAGTTTGACACTTAGTAAATGTTATAACTACTCAACCGTCTGGGTAATACTCAGATGGATTCTTTATTTTACTAAGTTTGACTTATTAATTGTCAGTTCGCCTGGGTAATGACCCAGACGGACTTTCTGTTTAACTAACTAAGTTCGATACTTAGGGCGATTAAAAACTAAGCACAAAAACGCTTAGTGGCTATACAACCGGTCTCAAACAAGACCAAAGGCTAAAATGGCCGGATGGTTGCTCATTTTATAAAATCGCCTGTCCTAACATGGACAAAGGCGTCCGGAGACACCCCTCCGGGTGCAATCGTCGGATAGAACATACTATTTGTTGGTTCTACATACCTATGCAGACGACAAAAATTGAACGACCGAATTGGTCAACTCATAGCCGTCTGACCAGAATGATCTGTGAAGAACGATCAAGTTACCGAATACCGGATGCCCTGGGGCATCAGTCGGTCACCAGCTGAAGTTCTCACTTAAGTTATTTATTCCAAAGTTGCACCTTCTATCCCAATTGGGGCAAAAGAATTGTGCAATGGCTATGAAATCTCTACCAAGACGGACAAACTCTATCTGGTTAATGACTGGAATGCCTGTTGATGTACGGCTGTGCACTTGGTTTGGGGCAATCACTACTGTGATTGATTGACTTACAAACATATCATTCTCTCTTAAGCATCAGACGTTTCCAAGTCAATCAACCAACTCCACTTGAAACTAATCACACAGCCGTCCAGGGGCAAGGACAGCCAGGCTTTTGATAAGTTAGGCAAAAACTCGCCGCATGCTTTTGATAAGTTAGGCAAAAATGCAAAATTGAAATTCACAAAAATTGAAATTCAAACGCAAACGCAAAATGATCAAAACCGACTCAGTCGGTGCATTCATTAAAAGTCCACCCAACCAAACGGTTGTAGTGGATCAAATGTTAACTGGACCCCGTCCGGGAAAAAAAGAGATTGTTAATTAACCCGGCTCCTTAGCCGGTAAATACAAATATACTCGGCACGCAGGCCGGAAAAACAAGTTTTAGCATACTGCCGCAGAATTAAAGAAAAGATAAAAAAAAAAAAAAAAAGATTGGCATATTGCCGCTGAGAGATCACTTCTGGCCTGCAGACGGTGCCTCCTGGTCCTTCTCCTCATCATCTGAGGGTATCTCTTGTGCTACACCCGGACCAGGTAGCTCAGGCGCGGGAGGCTCATTGTTGGAGTTGACCCAGGCATCAAAAGATTCAGGCTCTGGCTCACCTCTATCTCTTAAGTACACCACGTACTCGGCGTAACTATGAGCCAGTGCCCAGATGCTGTAGTCCGTGTCTGGGTACAGGGCAGCCCAGACGATATTCATGCGGGCGTCATTGTAAGCATCACTCTCAGCAACTAGGCGGTTTTGCTCCGCCTCCAGGGTTGCTGCAAAGTTTATCTGAGCCCGAGCAGCCTCCTTCTCCAGCCTCTCAACCTTGGTCTTCAGGTTGGTGTTCTCTTCAGAAACACCTTGAAGTGTGCCAAGGTTCGCCTGGGCCTTCTTGAGCGCCTCATCAGCTTTCTTGGCACTCTCATCCGCCTTCTTCTGGGCCTCCTCTGCCTTCTTCTGGGCCGCCTCAGCATCACTCGCTCGCTGGCTGGCCGTCTTCAGATCCGCCTCTAGCTGCTGGATTCTAGACGCCTGTGTCATTATGATTGCTTTAGTTTCAATTTCATTTACGATAGTCGAGTGTAAAGCAATATTATCAGCGTATGTGGCGGACTTCTTGGCCCGTTTTACCTATTCCCGTTTGCGGGAATAAGGACGCTTGAGCCCGTCTACCCGCAGCATAGCCTGCAAAAAAGCAAGTGGTATTAGTATTGCAGGCGGGGTAAAGCACTTGAAAAAATAAAATTACCAAGTCTCTTACCTCAGCCAGAAGGGATAGAATGCGTCCAGATTGAACGTCTCTATCCCCGAGATGTTGTCTTTATCCCTCTTGCGGACGACGTCAAGCATGGCCTTGGCATGCTTCTGGACGTCTGGCCAGCGGGGAGATTGATCTGCACCATAATTAATACGTGATGAGTGCGAAAATAAGGCAGCACCTATCTGTTGCCGACCGTCTGAGGATGACGTCTGTTGGGAGTGGGATTTCACTCGCAAAGGCCACCCCAGCTCGGGCGGGGATTCAAAAGGGTTCTTACCTTCAGAGTTGGCCAAGCGGGAACCGCTTGCAGGCGTAGTGAACCCCCCGGTTGCTGATAAGGGGTTGACGAGATCGAGGCAGAGGCTGCCGCCCATCCTCTCGTTTTGCCCCGCTATCCGTATTTGTTGATTCCCGGCTGAGGCGCCAGGAGTTGAAGCGAAGGTGGATTTTTTTGGTTTTGTTGAGAATGGAGGGGTTCTCCTCCCTAGCCCGTTTGAGATTTTTCTCAAACGTCTTTCCAACCTCTCCCCCCTGTGAAAATAACCAAGTTAAAGTTAGCATCCGGGAAAAATAATCTTTAAGACCAATCTAAGAAAGGGTCAGGCGTTTTTTACCTTGGCCTTGACCTCAGCCGCAGCTTTTTCCGCAAGCTGCTTGCGGATGAGTGCAGAGGACCGCTTGGGAGTCTTCTCCATTTGCAACATGTCTAAAGCTTCTTCTGCAAAAAAGAAAGAAATTGATTAGTATCATAAATCAACCCTGATACAAAAGCATTACAGGCGGATATAAACTCAGGCGCATACGTTTGGTAAACATGTGCCCTAGCCCGCAGGCGGCTAGGAAACACTCATCCCTGAACCAGGCGCTTTTGGGGATCCAGTTCTTGGGAACTTTTATTGTTTCCCCGGTTGACAAGGTCACGTCTGTGAGGCCGAAAAAGTCTGCCTCAATTATCTTGTCAAAATCCTCCTCAGGGATCCGGGGAAGAGCGCACTTCCGGCCCATCAGGTCGGGCTTCTTATTATACTGGCAGAATTCATAATTCTCCCGCTTGCTGGGAGCTGACATCAGGTAGAACCTGTGCTTCCAGGCGTCAAATTTGGAGACCTTGTCCAAGGTCATCATGTACTGGGGATGCGTGGTTAGAGTGTACCACGCCCTCCAGCCGCCTGGGCTTCGGCTGAGATAGTGCATGCTAGCAAAAGCCTCCCAGCCGGGGTTGAGCCCTTGGAATTCGCAGGCGGCAATGTACCCCAAAATATTTGTCCAAGAGTTGGGGGTAAGTTGCCAGACTCCGAGGCCGTAGCCTCTCAATATTGCCTTCACCGCCTGGTCAAGGGGAAAGCGAAGACCAGCCTTGACCGTCGCCTCATAACAGCCAAAGTAGCTGTTGGCGTTCTCTCGATCATCCTCCCAGGCGATGGTGCCATTCTCAGGAGGCACTCTTATTCTATACTCGTCTCCTAACGGGTGCATTTGCGTAAAGTTTTTTTAAGTTCTCCTCCATTTGAAGCCGGTCTTTGGCGGAGACGTGGATGTTGAAGGGGTCGTCCTTCTCGTTCCACTTCTTCCTCTCCTCCTCCTCGCTATCTTCAAGCGGGGGTAAATCGTCGCTGCTCTCAGAGGTGGAGGCGGAGCTGTCGCTCTCCGTCTCCTCCTCATTTTGGGTCAAAGGGGCTGAGACGGCCTCATCGCCGTCTTGGTCGCACTCTTCCAGAAAGGAATCTGCGGGAGTTGAAGGGGCGCGCGGAGGGGATCTCTCCAGAGCCGTCTGGTCTCCCTGACCAGACGTTTCTCCCTCAGGCGTTTGGCCGCCTGAGCCTTCGCTTCTATAGTTTGGATCGGTGGCCGTCTGCATAGTCCGAGCCATTGTGTCCAGCACAAACACATAAATGGTCGGAATCCAAGGCAAAGGGTGGTCCCAACACCCCGAGACGAGACTCCCAGTCCTAGACTCAACCGTCCCTGGTGACCGGCTGGACTCTAACCTAGGTTGTGCCGTGTGTGTTGGTGATGCATCCATTTATTGCAAGAAATATGTACAAGCGGTGAAACAAGAAAAAGAGCTGAGAGAGGCAGAGACGGTACCTTTGGATGTGATATCTGAAGATAGGCGGGTCCGGCTGGGTTGATGGAGAACAAGCTTTCTTGCTTGCGCCTGACTCAAACGGATGACTTCTGCTCTCTCAAATTTCTTTCTCTAGAAAATTTTTGTAAACGTACGAAATTATGAGGGTAAACGGCTATATATAGAGGGTAAATACGGGGGCATTCTCGTAATTTACTCGGAAGGTGAACGGTTACTCTTTAATGGTAAAATTACCACCAATCGGAGCGTGACACGTGTCACAGATGCCACGTGGCGTGCCATGTCACATCTGTGAGGGGCAAATGTTTAGGGTAATTTTACCCCGCCACGTGGTCCAATCAGAGGATGACACGTGTTAGCCTCAGGATGGCCCAAAGTGGACCAATCCCTACTTGACACGTGTCATTCCAGAAATTGAGGGGAAAATGGCGGCCTTCAGGCCCAAATCCCGAGAAAGCCGCAATGCGGCGCAGCCCACCAACGATTAGGGAAAAATGACCTAATCATGGGCACAAATCCCAAAGACCCTATAAATAGGGAGATTTCCCTCTTTTGGAGGGCACGTTTTGATCATTTATTACACACTGTCCCTGTGATAGAGACATCTGAGCTTGGAATCCGAGCAGATACCCACCTAAATTTCCGCACCTTTTTCTCTCCCTTCAAGTTACTAACTTGTTCGTTGGAGGCGGAGCACCGACCAACCGGTGTCTTCGTTTGTTTTGCAGGTACAGCTCAAGCCGGATCAGTCTTCGTGTTGTAACTCTCCCGAGGGACAAAAACACCCGAAACAGGTAGTGTTAGTACAGGAAGATCTATACACATAGCTTTTAAATTTAAGCAATTTCAGAATCACTTTCCTTCCAGTTCCAAGTTATTTCTTTCTTGAGTTTTTTCTGTAATGGTTTTCTTAATAGAGCAAGATTTTCTATGAAATCAGAAGCATAGGTTAAACATCCTAGAAATCTTTCTAGTTGTTTTCTATCTTCAATTTTATCTGGAAATTTTTCAATCTTTTCTAAAATATGTTTTTGCAGTATTATTTGTCCCACTTTAATTTCTAATCCAAGAAACACAATTTCTTGTTTAGCGTAAACACATTTATCTTTTCCAAGGATTATACCATGCTCTGCACATTTTTTAGTTACTGCTTTAAGATCATTCTTATGTTGTTCTAAATCTTTTGGAACATTAGGATATTATCTATATAGACCAAAAAACAATGATTAAGTTCCCTAAAAGTATTATCCATTCTTCTCTTGAATATTTGTGGAGCATTTTTTAATCCAAAAGGCATTACTAGCCATTCATAATGCCCTTGAGGGGCACTAAATGCAGTTAAAGGAATGCTTTCTTCTTCCATTTTAATTTGCCAGTAGCAACTCTTACAATCCGTTTTAGAAAACCATGTGGCTCCTTGTATTTTATTAAATAACACAGTTTTATTAGGAATGTAATAGCTATCAAAAACAGTATTGTCATTTAGCTGTTTATAATTAATGACCATTCTAGCTTTACCTCTTTTTTCTTCTGCATGATTTCTTACCATGAATGTTGGACTATTATGAGGACTTTTGCTATTCCTAATCAACTTTTTATTAAGCAATTCTTTTATTTGTTCATCAAACTCCTAAATATCTTGGTAGGTATAGACCATTTGTCTTACTCTAATAATCTTGTTCGGATTTGTTAGAGTTATCTTTGCAAATGCCTTATCTTTTTCCCAATGTTCTAAAGGATTTGTTGAATATAATTTTTCACATAACTTTTCTTGTTGCTTATTTATCTGATCTATTAATGATGAATCACACTCAAAAATTCTAAGTGAAACCTCTCGTTGTGTAGGAGTAACCCTATCACCACGCTGGCTGCGCGTAAATTCCATAGTCTGATGAGTAGAAGCCTTTGTTTTTTTGTATAGGAACAGAATGACCATTAATAGTAAAGATTATTTAATCAATAGTTTGAGTGCATGGAGGGTATAATCTTTGAAAATTATTTCATATTATCATATCATGACTAGGTTGATCAGTTGCCCATAAAATAGGAATAACACATTGAACTCCTCCAATTTCTATTGGTAATTCTTTAATTATTTCAGTATGCATCATGACACTATTATTAGCAATTCTAACTTGCATAGGATTTTTAGCCTTTTTCCACAAGAATTCTGGAAATAAAGTCTTTCCAAAACATGTAGAACAACCACTATCAATATATGCACATAATTTATATTTATTATAATCCTCAATGCATATATCAATTGGAATGTAAATGCTATTAGGATTAGTACTAGATATTTCATTATAAGCTTCCATTTGCATATTAACTTCATCTTCATATACTGGTTCACTCACGGTTTTGGTTTTATATCCAATTACTTTTCTAATAGGATTATTTGGATCTTCATTTAACTCTAAATTAGAACATGACCCCATATCAATGCTATGTCTTGCCGGTTGTTTTAAGGCTTTTTTACTTTCATATTTTTCATTTAGTTTCTTTAGTAGAACTAATATTTCTTCTTCATCTTCTTCTGCCTTTTCATCACCTTGTTTTTTCATTCTTATTATTTTTGAATTTTTTCTACTTAGACTTGGTGTTCTAAAACTCAGATTTCTCTGTATTTTAGGCTTTATATTCATTCTAATATGAAGTAATCCTGATTCATCAATTAACTCTTACTTGATCTATTACTAACGCAGGGTTCATAAAGAATTCCTCCCAAGTTTTTTCAATTTCAATTTCATTAGGATTTACTTTTATAGGTGTAATTTTCTTCTTAGGACCTCCTCCTTACTCATATTTCTGAGCATCGACTATTTGTTTCTTAAAAGATGAGTCTATAGTGTTTACCAACTTATAAACCACCTTCCATCTTAATTGTATGGGTCGTGTTCCTTTATGCATTTTCACTCCTTCTGGTAATAGCTTGATAGCTAAAAACTTTGACGCAAAGGAATCCTCTAAGCTCACATTATATCTAGGTTCACATATATAGCTTACCTTTCCTTGACTTAAACTACATGTGATACCACTGATTATTTGATCATAAAATTTTGTATGTCTAATATCACAGATAAAACTCAAGCATTTAACATCCTTGCCAAAATCTTGTAAAGGAGTTATGTATACTTGTACTGCACCAATACAAATATAGCTATAATTTCTTTTTTCTTTATGTTTTTTAATACTTTTCCAGTTTATGATATTAATTTCGACTGCTTTTTGTTCACAATCTTCGATTACAATGCTCCCTTCCATTTATTCACATACATATTTAATTCTAGTTTTAAAGAAAGAAGTTTTAAATATTTTATCCTTAGTAATCTGGGGAAAATTCCAACTTTCTTTGTTTATTTGATCTAGGTCATTATCTTGAAATGAATACTCAACTCTTTTTAGTTGACCTATCGTCATTTTGCTTTTATCTTCCTCATTGTCATCTGACTCTGAATTTTCTAATTTTTCTCCTTCCATCATATTATTTATTTCTTCATCATAATTTTCATCTTCAAACTCATCACTAACTTCATGTTCTTCATTATATTCATTTTCCTCTTCCATGATTTCTATTATTCCTTTAGTATTACTTAAAGCCAATTCTAAAGCCTCGTCTTCTGGTATTTCTATGTAATCCCAACTTCCTAAGGCTTCCATTAGTTTATGATTAGCTTTCTTACATTCATTAGCATAATGTCCTAATTCTCTACAAGACCAACATTTACATGTCCTCTTTTTCTCAGGACAATATGTTGCCTTTCTGAAAAACCTACTTGGTTTTCTATATTTATGTTTATAATACTTCTTCTTATAAGTTTCTCCTCTTGATCAGTCAACTTTATTTTTCTTATAATTCCTTCTTTTATTATAGTTTTTTCTTTCACATCCATAGTTGTTTGGAAAATCCCAACAAGTGAGAAATTGTCTCTTCATTTGTTGAGTTCCTGCAACCTCTCTACATTTCTTTTCAATCCATTTTCTTAGAAAAGAAATTCTATTACCTAGGGCATCCCTAGCTAAGAATTTCTCTCTCCATTCTTGATATTTTTCACTAATTTCTTTGTTAAGGAGACTGGGTAATTTGTCATAGAACATTCCTAGATTTGTTTCATTTTCACCTATTTTATAATAATATGTTTCAAATTACATAATGTAATTATCAACATATTTCATATTACAGATGGACAAATTACTTAACTTCCTTTGATATTCCATTCGTTTTTCATTAAGATCGGCTCTAGGACCAATGAATTCTAACTCAATGTATTGACATAACTGTCTAAACATTCTAGTAGGTGATTCACTAGCTCTTACGGCGTGTTTGGATTGAAGGAAATGGAGGGAAAGGAAGGGAAGAGAAATGGAGAGATGGAGTATCTTTCATTTGGATAGAAAATGGGGAAGGGAGGGAATTGGAGGGGAGGAAAATGGAAGGATTAAATTGTAGAAAATTGATCCCTCCAACAATTGAGAGATTTGGAAGGAAAACTCATCCTTTTCCCCTCCCCTCCTCTTCTCCTCCCTCCCCTTCTTTTCCTTCCCTTTTCTTTATCCAAACAATCTGTTAATGCAGTTTTGACTTCTTCCTCTATTCCATCGTACCAGTCTTCTACACAGCCATAAAGACTATGTTCAATATAGTTTAAGAAAATTTCTGAAGTCCAGTCAGTGTTTAAATTAAGTACACTACTTATACTCTTCTTCCACTGATCTAATTAAACATCTTGTCTATCTCTTACACCATTTAGCTTAAGTTTATAACCAGTTTGACTTATAGGTTCAAGAGTCACTTCTTCTTATTTAGGTATATGATTAGTCATAACCTTGACACTAAACCGGGTAGTCTTCCTTGGTATGTATCTTGGTCTTGTGCAACTTCCTTCTCCTTGATACCTAGGTCTTTGGATAACATTGTTTACGTTAATGTTTTCATTAATAATTTCCTCTCCAACATCATTATTATCCATTACTCTTTTTCCTAGTTTGTTTTCAATCTTTTATCGAACAACTTTTATGGGCAGAAAGTCTAGATCATTTAACTTCATTAATCCCATTTGTTGATATAAATCTTCCTCTAAAGTAACGTAATTAATTTCCTCTGTTTCATTATCAGAAGCAATCTCTTTTTTAGAAATTAAGTTCATGATTTCGTTAAGCTTATTAGGGTCTTCTTCTTTATCGAATAGGGCTTGTAATTCATGAAGTGTTTTCTCTTGAAGATAAGGGTTCATTTTTAGTGTCTTATTCTTTTCTTGGTTACTAATAGGTCTTTTAGGGAGTGATACAGTAAACTTTTTATTTTTATCTAGATTTTAAAAAGGATACTTATATTTATACGAAACAATTTTCTCTTTATTTGGTGATACTTCTTTTCCGAATTGATGTCTAACTTCGTTTGTTAAAGCAAGTTGAACTTGTTTAACCTGTTCTTTTACATCGCTTACTTTTTTATTAATATCGGTTGTGGTTATTGATATTTTATTCTCAATATTAATACAACGAGCATGTATACTATCAACTTCTGATCTTAATTCACCAAGTTGATCCACTATATAATTAAGGATTGGGCCAAAATTACTAGTATTTTCACGAATATGATAATAATGCTTAAAATCAGGTTTCTTACACTCAGTAGAAGGTCTAGTATTCTCCAGTTTTACTTAATTTAACTTTTAACCGTATGACTCTGATACCAAATCACGCAGCTTAATAGTTTCTAATTTATTATAACTGTATTGTCTTCCTTAATTACATATTTCACTTATATAATAACAGTATACAAATATAATACTTAATTTCTAACACAAATACTTATTCTTTTAATATATAAGTACTACTGAAAAGAGCAAAATAGCACCTCGAAAACAATATTGAAGAAACATATAACAACATTAAATTTTATTTTAACAGGCTTAAACTCAAAATAACAGTATTAAAATAGGAAATGATGTTTTTCCAACACTTAGCGAAAAAAAAAAATATTTCAACGGTGGTATGGACCTTCCTAGTCCCTACCTGGTAGTGGGCAATACTTTCTCTACAAATTAGGGGTGACATTGAAAAGTCTCTCACACACACACAAGGGTGGACTTTAGGGGTTTTGTTTATCTAAGGGGGAAGGAGGCAATTGATCGATTAAATAGTTGAATTGTTTACCAAAATGATTAAAAAGGTCTCAAACATTCATCGATCATTAGTCACTATTAATTGGAAGTACGTAGTATATATATTTACCAATTTAAATTTATGCAATTGTTAATATGTTTCTCAATCGTATTTACCTATTGATAGATAAGCAATCACTAAATGAGTAATATTTTTCATAGTTAAAAACACATATTGTTATAGTATATAGACATAACAAAATCGGATTGAGTACTAATAAAACAAGTAGGGACCCTCGGAAAGGGAGTCCTCCTCACGTTGAACATTGAGATGTGACTCTGAAACTCACTCAACTACATAGCATCAATTGCAGCAATATTTGATTGAAGACCACTCCATCTAGCACCCTAAGAGGGTAGCAAACATGGACCCCCTTGGTTACAACCTTCCACTACTACTCTAGTTTAAGACTTTGGAATGTGTGACAAAACCATTAATTAGCTCAAGCTAAACCAAAGCACATGAAGCTGTTACTCTTGGATAAGGCAATTTGAGTGCATATAGTTTTTAAGTGCTTCTGAATGAAGCCACTAAAAAGGGTTGGAATCCAAGAAAAACCTTTTGATTTTCAAGGGAAAGACAAGTGTTTGTTCTTAAGATTTTAGTTAAATGATTCTAATCCCTAAAAAGCATCCGGCATTATAATGACTTGCATTCAACCATAATCTAGGAACCCAAATTACTAAAAATAAAATAAAAGAAATAAAAAAAATAAAGTAAAAAGTGCAAGGTAAAAGTTTGTCATAGTGGAAAACGACCACAATAATCATCATACATTTTATTGGGACGTTGCATGAGAATGATGTCGAATGTTATATTTGAAACAAGTTAGCATACATTTTCTGTTAATATTCATATCTTGTGGGGTAGTATCTATAGAATGTCATTTCCTCAAAAAAAAAAAAAAAAAAAAAAAAAAAAAAAAAAAAAAAGTCGTAGTCCTTTCTTTCTTACATTGAAAATATTATGTTCTATTTTTTTTCTGTTCCTAATTTGATTGTTATGCAAATCTAATTCTACTTAAAGAATTGCTTCCTCAATTTCTAAATAAGTTTTAAATCCTATTCACTTCAACTTATTTTTGATGTACTTAAATTATTTTTATTGAAATGAAATTATTTTTGTTGAACTAAATTTTTTACTAAACTAAATTTTTTTACTAAACTAAAATTATTTTTACTATTGTCGATTATATTTTTTCTTTGAAATTACTAATTTTTATGAGCTGAATTTATTTTTACTTAACAGAATTTAATTTTACTAAATTGAAATCCGTTTACCTTTTGTACTTAAATTACTTGATTTTATAGAAAGAACAAATATTGCTATGTAAAATTTTACTAGTTCAATCACTCTACAAATTTCTGTATATAATAGTAATTAAATATTGTTGTATTATTGGTCAAAGTTTTTATTAGCATTTGTGTTAGTCAAAATAATGCATTTATTGATAAAGAGGGACTAAGAGAGAATAGACATTTTTGTTTTAGATTTTTTTTCTTTATTTAATAGATATATTGAAAACATTTTATGACAAAACAAATTCAAAAAGATCCATGACAGGCACAAAAGGTAAACTAATTTATATTACTCAATACATAAATGTTATTGCAATCAAAAATATTAAATTGGATAAGGGTAATAGAACTTAACATGTTTTCCATTCATATAATTTGATAAAGTGAGCGTAATTTTATATAACACTGGCCTTAGCTTTTGACTAAACATTTAACGAAACAAGTTTTCCATTTGTTTGTAAGTGTAAAGAAAAGGCATGATCACTTTTTAGCTTTACAATTCTAACAACCATTGGGTGATTGCATGTCTAGTAAAAAGTAATTAAATATCATACTTTCTATCATAAAAATGAGTTATTTCTTCATTCCTTGAATGATAGAGTAGGTTTGACTTACTTTAAATGTTGTCACAGTAGTTTAATTTTGACCAAATATTTTTTATATTTTTAATTCTTTTATTGAATTGTTAATACGTATGATGCGGAAAATTGTAGACAATAATTGTAAGAGCATAAAATAGATTCATGTATTATTGTCCCCAAAAAAAAAAAAAAAAAAAAAAAAAAAAAAAAAAAAAAAAACCCAAAGAGAGAGGATGTTGAGCTTAATTTTCAATACTGTATAATCTTTTAATTAAATATGGTATCACAATAATAAAATTAAGTAGATATATTTATAATATGGTATAATTTGCAAACCACAATAGTTGTATATAGCCTCATAAAAGTATAATCACAAGAAATGAAATACATCAGTGGAATAATGGATCACTCAGTTCTAATGTCCATTAACAAGTGTTAATACTTATTGTTTCTAAGTTGTTAGATAAAAATATAATATATTGAAAAAAATGAAGACAATAATCTTATGTCTCTTAGCTTCTATATTATGATTTATGACATGCATGAAAAGAAATAAGATAATTATGTATTGAGGAGCGATTTTTTTACTGTAATGTGTGATACTGTGATAGTCATTTTATGAAGAGAAAACAAAGAGGATGTCCCGGCCAGTTTCTCATGATTTTGTTTCTCACATGGCATTTTCGTAAATAAACTAACAACTTTATTCAACTTTATTCAATTGTGGAGCCTACAATAAAGAAAAGGTTGATGATTTATTCACAAAAATGTCATTATGAGAAAAAAAGTTATTTCTCACCATTAGAAACAGAGAATTTCCCGAAAAGAATTATGACATACATATCTAAAAGTCTAAAATTTTGTACTAGTAGTTGTTAAAGTGTTTCAACTATATAGGGACGTAGAAATTGTTCTGTAATCCAAAGATAATGTCCATTGCAACCTAAATTAGGCTGGTAGTACTCATCATGGACTACGGAACGAAATAGGCCTATCATCTGCATAAATTTAATGTGAGGGATGGGGGACATAGACCACAATGGGCAAATATAGGCTCCCTTACTTCCGGCTGTTGTTATGTTGGTGCTTCCATTGTCCTAAGTTTCATGGATTAATGAACGCATATTTATAATAATTCTTGGCTTCATAGTGAAGTGTGTTTCCACTTGGCCGAGGAGCATGCACGCCATGTTTAGGGTGGTGTGCTACGGCTGCCGCTAATGGCGTGTTATTACTATAGTTAAATCTGTTGTAGGAGGGCTTGTTGTGTCTTGTGTCCCTCTTAATATCTTGCTTTATTTTCAAGGTTATGTTATTGTGTGATTCGTGCAGGTTTTGCATTAATGAAGGTGTTCGCTTCTAATTCTTGTATGTGCTTTTTATTGTGTGCTCACTTATGATTTACACTCATGAATCGGGCGTAGTATGTTATAATATCAAGACTATTGGTTCCATAAAAAAAAAAATAATAATAATAAAAGACCATCGATTAAATCCTCGTCAAAATTTATCCCTATTGTACGTGTCCGAACAAAATTGACGGATTGATATTTAAAATTATACTACAAATCAACATGTCTAATATAATTAAACATAAGATGTAATATTACTCATTTTATAAGTCAAAGTTCAAGAATTTATATTATGAGCAACATTTATTTAACTCTACTATTGTCTCGAGCATTTTAATTCTTATTTGTTTAGATTTCTATTTCTTTCTTGATACTTGTACTTTTTTTTTTTTTTTTTATAAATAATATTACCATGAGAGCTTAAAATATTATAATTTATTAATACCGAGTAATATTGTAAATGATATATCCGAATTTCAGGACATAAGTTATAATTTAGTAACAAGTAAGTTTAGGGGAAAATTTTATATTGGTTGTAAGAAATATGACTACTAACATGTATTAATGATTAAGTAGTTCATAGATGACATATATTCTTTTTTTTTTTTGACGAATAAATGACATATATTATTCAAGTAATAAATTGTAATCGTAATACTTTATTTTTGGTATATAATAGTATTATCAACATTATTTTTTTTTATCAAATTTTTAATGTAATGTTATTTTATAACTTCTCAAAGTAGATTAAAATTTCCAAAAAATTATGGTTATAATAATGTCTCTCTAGAAATAAAGGGTTTATCTCCTTCGAAAGACAATGTTTTTCCAATCCCCTTCACAAGATAAGGTTTTTCGAGCTCATTCGAAAGACAAGGTTTTATTGCGTTTAATTTGGTCTCTAGTTGTGCAGGGCTATGATTGATTATGGTTCAGATCGGATTCGGGTTACGAAATTAGCAAAAGAATTTTATTTCACACAAAATTGCAAAGCAACGACAAAGTATTTTGGGACGACGAATCGAGAATGTGTCGAATTGTTTTATTTATGTATTTGGATCCTTAGTCCTTCCCCGATTAATTCTTGTTTTCATTATCGTCAATTGTCAGTTGTAGATGTCGTATGAGTTTTATTTATGAAATTTAGTCCCTTTAGAAATTCTTTCCAAAAAAAAAAATCAAAAATTATTTTACATTGTAGACATTAGAAGACTAACTATATCCATATTATAATGTGATAAAATGAACTGATCATTTTCTTTATCATTAAAATAATATATTAGTATTTCCTAAAAGAAGAATAAAATAAAATAAAATATAATAGGGAAATTATCAATGATACCCTCGTCGTTTTGACTTTTATCAATGATACCCTTCATTAAACTTTCATTATCAGAGGTACCCCTATAATTTTTCATTAATTGCTACAGTAACCATGCCGTTAAACAAACGTTTAGTATAATCATTTGACATGTTTAATGGGGTGGGAAATGTCAAAACCCAAAAGTTTTCTCTCCTCTTTTTTTTTCTTTAATTCCCTCTTTTCTGTATAACCTTTATCCCTTATTTTTGCTCCTCCTAAAATCATACATTAGATCATTAAATGAAGTTGAATTCATAGTAGTACCAACTAAAATCTCATACACAACAACATTTGGACATGTCCTAAAGAACCTCATTAAGTCAACATCATCTATTGGCCAGTGTTTATCTCATCTATAAGCATAAGCAAAAATAGGGTTCAGTATAACTACTCCCTTTTTTTGTAACTTATCTTCAAATTCTATGATTAAATCCATTAAGTTACATTAATCAGGGTCCACTTCAATATCAATTCTATGCACCTTATACTTAAATCGAAACACAACCTTCTCATTCTCATTCTCATTCATTCTGCAAAATCAGTATACAATCACTTTATTTAACCACACCAAAACATCACAATACAATTTCACACACAACACCAATTTTAATATCTGAAAAGATTAAAAATTTAGCAATTACTTTGCAAAATCAGAAATAACACTGTTACATGCAATCATAAACACAATTTCACACTCAAATGTATTTTAATATAAAATAAAAATAAAAAAAAATAGCAATCTAACATGATCATATGTAAATAACCATAATTCAAAGCTAAATTTAACGTTTGTTTAACGGCATGGTTACTGTAGCAATTAAGGTAAAATTATAGGGGTACCGCTGATAATGAAAGTTTAATGAAGGGTATCATTGATAAAAGTCAAAATGACAAGGGTATCATTGATAATTTCCCAATATAATATAATAGTCCCTTTAATTGACAAAAACATCTAAGTGTAGGAAATTAAATAAAGGAAATGCTTGTCAAAAAAAAAATGAATAAAGGAAATGAATAAGATATAAGAAGCCGTCATTGCTGACTGCGCTGCTATGTGTGTAGAGAAATCCTCCTCTTAAAGCTCTTACCACAATCCTCCGTAATATGCTTGTCTTAGTTGCCTAACACGTTGAAAGAGCTCGTAAAAAAGGGGAGACATTAGGTTAAATTTAAATCACTTTATTTCCATTTTTTGCATGAGAAACAATCAATGTTGTATTAATCACTAGGCATGACAAATCAAGGAAGCTAACTTAAGTTACTTCGTTCAAGTTACCACCCACCCCCGGTTTTTGATATTGGGTTGATGAGAAATAATAGAGGAATAATGTGGCAATTATCATTTATATCGTATAGGAATACTTTTTTTTTTTTTTTTGTTTTTTTTTTTTTTTTTTTTTTTTTTTTTGAGGAATCGTATTGGAAATACTATAATCATAGGATAACATAAATAAATTTCTAAAAATGGTCCAAAAAAGAGTGAGAGTTGACGTCTAATTAGCATCTTTCTTAGAGAGAAAAAAAAAAGCCATATCATAAATTAAAGGGTAATAATTTGGTCTAATAGTACACGTATCTTATAACTTTATTGTGGGATTATGATGCGGTTCCAAGGCATCAATATTGTTATTATAATTATTTTTATTGTTATTTTTAGTTTATTATTAGATGACCGAATTTATTAGGATATTTTTGTTAGTTTAATTCGGTTAGTATAAGATAAGCTTAACTTTAAAGATCATATTTGCAAAATATTATCTTTACAAGTTAGAGTTAGTTTCCTAGTTAGATTAGAATTTGTTTTACCGATTTTTAGGCTAATTATTTAGCTTATAAATACGTGATGGTGTTTAACGAAAAGCATGATTGATTGATTTGAAATTTATAAAGTTTTACGTAAGCTTGTGCTTGTGTATTCTTGGTCTAGTTTAGGTTTTAAGCTCGTGTTGCTTAGCGTTTCTTGACCGAGACTCAAGATTCCAAACCTTTCAACTGCGATTGAAGGTTATATCCATCAAAATTCATATCAAATTGGTGTGGCTGCTGTTTGACGAGGGACGAGTTTGACAATTTGTGTCAAAAAACTCAGTTTCGAATGTCATATTGATCGACTTGGTTCTCCTTCGTTTCTAAAGATTTTGAGGTGATTCTTTTTTTCAAATTGGTTAATTTTTTGTCTAGTTTTCACCTGCAAAATTTGAGAACTTTTCGAGAAGCATAGCTATTAAACTGGGTTCGTTCTTTACACCTGGTCAAAAATCAAATTAATCTGCCATTGTTGAGGAAAAAATAAACTGCAATCACTTGGCTAGAAATTTTTTGCTGAATTTTCGTTCGAGTATTTTAAACAGATAGGGCTAGCAGTATACAAAATTTCAGAATTTTTCGAGGTATTTTCATTGGGTTTTGGTCCTCGTACTTTCGATCAATTTCTGGACTGGTTTTGTGTGTTTTCTCATCCACATAAACATGGAAAATAAAAGTTGGTTTGAAGCATTTATGTTGGAAATCAAGAAAATGAATGAATGTTTGGATAGAATGCTCGTTTTCAAATTCGTGACGTGAGATGTGGTGTACAAGATATGTCTTATGAGAAAGAGAAACTAGAGCAACCAATTGTTGAGGCTATATACGAGGAAAAGATTGTATCTTTACCGAGTGATAATCTTACAAATCCAATTTTAGAGCAATCTCATGAACAACTAGTAGAAGAAAAAGAAATTATGGAGCACAAAAGTGTATATTTGTCTAGTTTTGTTGACGAGGAGGTTACATTTGAACTATCTAAGTTGGTAGCAAAAAGTCAAATTTCTACAACTTCCTTTTATGGTGATAATTGGGATACAAATATTTTCACGTATTATTTCCATTATATTGATTGCATTGACAAAGGTGTGTCATCAATTAAAATTTTGGAGCATTCAATTGAAGTTTGTGGTGCATTCATTGGTGTAAAATATAAGCATGACGTGGTTGGATGGAGACATATTCTTTTAGCTCATGTTCGATTAATTTGGATGATATTGGTTCCATGATTTGCTAAAACTTGGGACAAGTTTTTTTCAAGAGGGGGAGTATGATGCGGTTCCAAGGCATCAATATTGTTATTATAATTATTTTTATTGTTATTTTTAGTTTATTATTAGATGACCGAATTTATTAGGATATTTTTGTTAGTTTAATTCGGTTAGTATAAGATAAGCTTAACTTTAAAGATCATATTTGCAAAATATTATCTTTACAAGTTAGATTTAGTTTCCTAGTTAGATTAGAATTTGTTTTACCGATTTTTAGGCTAAATATTTAGCTTATAAATACGTGATGGTGTTTAACGAAAAGCATGATTGATTGATTTGAAATTTATAAAGTTTTACGTAAGCTTGTGCTTGTGTATTCTTGGCCTAGTTTAGGTTTTAAGCTCGTGTTGCTTAGCGTTTCTTGACCGAGACTCAAGATTCCAAACCTTTCAACTGCGATTGAAGGTTATATCCATAGTCCGCACATTGTCTCGTGTAAATAAATGCATGGTTTTATTTTTAACCCTTGTTTTGATTATTTTTTCTGTAAAAAATATAGAGAAGTGCGGTTAGTGGGTTTCGAACCCATACCTTTCCTCTAGAAGGTAATGCGCTAACCAGTAGTCCGCGCATTGTCATAGTTTAATATTTATCCCTTATTTTGATTATTTTTGAAAAAAAAAAGCCTACTAGTTTTCTTTCGGATCCAGCTGGAGCTGAACCCACTGAACCCATACTGGAATCGCCACTGGTGATCACCCAAAACAGAATAAAACATTCATTCGCCTTAAGTACATACACTTTAGTTTCTAGTTTTGATTGCTATATTGTATTATAATTATAATTATATTTTAAATCATAATATAGTAGTTGGTAACTTGGTACACTTAGTTCAAGATCTCTACGAAAGCGTAGAGGAGCAATAACAGGAAGCACGAGTCAAAGTTGAAGGTTTGAACTTTGAAGCATGTAATATTGATTGTAAATTACTCGTACCAACAATGAGTACCCATCCTCTTTTTAACTTTTTATTATTCGTATTTTTAATTCCATTTTTTTTTTTTGCTGACATCACCTATAAATAGCCACTTTAACATTTGATTGGGTATTCTTTAAAAATAAAAAATAAAACTCCATGCTGGACAATTGATAAGCATCGAAAATAAATGCCAAAGTTGTTGCCCTATCCATTTCAGCTTATTTATACTTATATCAATCAAGAAATGTATATTAATTAGTGATGTCAAATTTCAAACCGAAACCGTTTAACTGCCCGAAACCGACCGATCCAAATGAGAACCGAACCGATTAAAACCCGATTTTTTGAAACCGAAAACCGACCCGAACCGTATTTTAGTAAACCTGAAACCGAATTGACCCGAATAATGTTAAACCGTATAAGAACCGAACCCGTTAACAAACCGAACTGAAATAAAACCGAACCGAAAAAGAACCGAACCGTATCTAACCCGAAACCGGTTCCAACCCGAGACCGTTTAAACTGGCAAAAAAACCGCTTACACCGAACCGTTAGCAAACTGCTATCCGTTTGTACCGAACCATTTAAAAGCCGAACTGATTGTAAACCGAACTCGTTATAAACCGAACCGTTTATGAACCAAACCGCTTCTAAATCGAACCGTTTACAAACTTTTTTATATAATTAAATGAATTTTTTTTTTTTTTGACGGAGATATAATTAAATGGATTAAATATTAGAAATCTTAGAATATTTTTTTTAAAATAGCAAGGCAAATCATTCATTAAGGTCTTAAGGATAATCAGTGTTCACAAACAAGAGCAAAACAAGCAGGCTCAGGCCCTGCCTCAAACTATTAGCAACACTACTGCCTCTAGTCATGTATACATTTGAGGTGATGAAACCAAATGAACAAAAAGCTTGTAATATTAAGTACCAAGGCTTGGCTGAAGGCGTAATAAATAAAATTAATTCACAGAGACTATTAAGTATATGATTACATTGATTCTGTGAGTAATAATGAAATAAAGATGGGAGTGTGCTAGTGACATGAATATACTATTAGGCTATGTTTTAATTCAGATTCAACTATAATTTAGTAAACTTGAAATGGAACCGATATGAATAACGTTAAAGTGGTTAAACAATCGAAGAACCGAACTAGTATAAACTGAACCGAAAAAGAACCTAACCAGTTATTAAAAACTGAACCGAAAAAGAACCGAACCAGTTATAAACTGAACCAAAAAAGAACTGAATTGTTTCTAACCCGAAACCGTTTCCAACCCGAAACTGTTTAACCGAGATAAAACCGTTTACACCGCACCGTTAACAAACCGCAACCCGTCTGCACCGAACCGTTTACTACCCGGACTGTTTACAACCCGAACCGAATTAAAACTGCTTAAGAATAAACCGGAACCGAATCGAACCGATAACTATTTAAACCGAACCAAAACCGACCCGTGAGACAATTAAACCGATTCCAAACCGACCCGATTAAATACCGAACCGATTTCAAACCGAACCGAAACCGAACTGTCAAACCGTTTTGACAGTGCTAATATTAATAGTAAATATGGTCAAGAATTATAAATTCTATTTAGAATTAATAAGGTTTATCTATGTTTACTAAATCAACTTTAGATTATGAAGCTATATATTTTGATTAATGAGAACCAGGGGTGAACGCAGGCTCTTTGGGAAAAAGAATAACTACCTAACCAATATGACAAGCTTCATTTGTTGTATTATATGTGTCTTCATCACTATAAATAATAACTTTCAGGGGGGGTAAGAGATAATAATCAAGGGCCACAAATCTGGGCCGGGAAGGCCGGGCCTCCACCAGCCCCCCCGGTCCCTTCGCCCATGATGATAGCAATCATAAGGAACCAACAAGTGCTTAGAACAATGGTAAACGAATTATCCTAACTTAACCAACCAAATTTCAAGTTTGAGACTTAGGAGTACATTTCACTTATTGAGAGAGTTTGGCGTTTGACCTTTCTCAAATACGGAGTACTAATTTAGTCAAAATATAGCAGGCTTGGAATTACCATATATGTGTGCATTAAAAAAATAGAAAATAATAATCTAGGATGAAATATACCATTCTACTACCCCAAGTAAATTATTTTCCTCCAGCTATTATAATAAGGAAAATTTCCATCATCTTATTGAAAAAGCATATTAGAAAATGAATCTCTTAATTTCTAATTTAATTCATAAGCTGGAAAAAGTGGTCCTCATTCAAAGCCATTTAGAGTCAATCCCGTCTTACGCTATGACAACAATTCGATTACCTTAGAGTGTTACTTCTTCCTTAGATAAAATTAGTCGAATTTTTTTGGGATTAATCCCACTCTAAACAAGGGCAGCATATGGTTGCTTGGGATACCATTTGTCAACAAAAAAGCCAAGGCGGCCTTGGGTTACAAAAATCTGAAGCTGTAAATTCTTCCTGCTTAGCTAAGCTAGGTTGGATAATTCTTACAGAACTTACTAATTTATGGGCTATGTCCGTTACTGCAAAATATCTAAAGAATTTACATTTCTTATCCTACATCTCTTAGCCAAGAGATTCCAAGATTTGGAAAAAGCCTCTTTAGATTCGCCCTCTCATGATAAGGGGTATGCGATGGAAAGTTGGTAATGATTCCTCCATCTTATTTTAGGTGAATATTTGGTGTGAAAAACAAATCTAATTGCTCTTATGGATCTTGATCTATATAATGTTACTAATATTGATATCACTGTACTGTTGATTATTTTATTAATGAAGATAACTCCTGGAATATTCCTCTTCTACAGTTTATTCTCCCTTGGGATCTTCTTAGTTCCCAATCCGAGGTATCCCCCTCCCCTCTTCCGAACTCCCTGACGAGTCGTGCTGGTGTCTCTCGACGGATGGTCATTTTACTGCTAAATCAGCAACTTGGTTAAACCATTCTTTTCCTATAGTTTATGCGAAATGGGAGTTTCGCTGGATATGGAATATGGATATCCTCCCCCCCCCCACTCTCAAAATACATATATTCGTATGGCATATTCTCCTCGATAGCCTTCCGAAAAGACAAAACCTGGTAACTCTTAATATTATGCTCCATTCGGCCTATTCCATGTGTATGAATTGCCCTGAGACTCAAAATCATCTTTTTCTTCTATTTTTTTATATAATGTTTGGTCTGACCATGTTGTTTCCTAATGGCTAGGAAAATCAGTCACAACTACTTCTCGACGTACTATGCTATCTTAAATTGTCTTATCCTCGTTCTATTATATTCCTTTAATAGTTTGTTATAGAGTATTTAGAAGTGCCAGATAGCGATTGTATTTAAGTTGACTGCTTTTAATTTAAATAGTGTTTTCTCTCGTGCTTTTTCCTTTTTTTAGGAATGGCTGGCTAGATTGCTTGCTGATGACACCCCCCAATCGGCTATAATTTCTTCTTTGACTTCTCCTTCGCCGCCTGGAGTAGAATCTCTTCGGATTATTACTACGTCACTTGGTCTCCCCCACCGATGAGTTTTTGTAAACTTAATGTTGATGTTTCAGCCTTGTCTAAATCCGCTACTGCTGGGGTGGTCGTTCAATACCACTTAAACAATCATGTGGCTAATCAGACCTAAAAGGGTTGCTGCTCGGTCTTTTTAGCTGAAGCAGTTGCCCTACTAAATAGCCTGCTCTTGGCTAGAAATCATAACGTTACTCATATTTTAATTGAAGGTGATAATTTGACTGTAATTAATATTTTGCAAGAACAATACGAATTTCCTTGGAAGTTGAATCTGCTTATGGAGGACATTAGGAGGATTTTGGAATCGTTCTCATTGTTCAAATATCAGCATATCTACTGTGAAGGAAATGGAGCAGCAGATTATGTTGCGTCTCTTGGCTATTCTACTCCAACACATTAAAATATTGACCCTTTCTTTGATAGCAAGATTTCTTATTTTCTTTTACTAAACAAGGTTATGGTCTTGTGAAAAAACGTTTCTAATTTCTTAATGTTTTTTTTTTTTTTTTTTTTTTTTTTTTTAAGTAAATGATAATGCATTGAAGAGTCAATATAATAAATTATAAAACATGCGCTCGGTATTTTAGGTTTATGAAGCTATATATGTGTATTGATTAACGAGAACAACCATAGGGAACCAACAAGTGCATAGAGAACCAACAAGAGCAATTGGTATTTTAGCTAGTCTAACTTAACCCAATTCTTAAGCTTGAGACTTAGGAACACAGCAATTCACTTAGCTTGTTGAGAGATTTCAACCCCCAAATTGGAATTTGATCTATCTCAAATCCTAATAAGTCACAATATAGTAGCTTTTGAATTATCATATATGCCTGCATTTAAATAAATAAATCAAGAAGAAATATACCATTCTACAACCCCAAAAGTAAAAGATGAAGAGTCCTTACAATAAATTACAAATAAGCACTCGTTTCTTTTTGATAAATAATACGAAGTACTTTTTAAATAGAAGCAATTGCTTCTATATAGATTATATATAATTGTTTAATATATAATTTTAGAGTAATGCTATATGCAGCCCTTAGGCATTAGCCCATGACAATATGGATGTAACTGCCTCCGTTACAGGTTATGTGTAACGATTAGACATTTTCCTCTCTGCTTTATGTCAAATCGTTGCACATACCCTGTAACGGAGGTAGTATATTGTTTTTCCTTCGAGAAACATTCTTTGTATTAGTTTTGTAGTGAACGAGCTTATGGGCTATACTAGAGTATGGAGGAGAACAAATTTCAAAAATTAAGGGAAAAAAAAAAGAGAAATAAAGAGTAGTAGTGGGATTGATGAGATATAACTGCCAGTCTGACAATAAAGGCATGAATTGGAGCAACTGATTATGGGATGTTCTTAATTTGTTCCTAATGTGTGTTGGATTCAGGGAACATTTTCCTTTTGTTTTATTAGGTATTTACCATCTCATTAGCATGGCCTTCTCACTCCCCAATGTTTCATAATCTCTTCAGGCTAACTACGCATTAGTTTACTGAGCATCGTCCCTCTTCATATCCCTAATTATTTGCCCCATATTTCATTTGAGGTCGTTAATAAAAGGTTGTTCCATGTTCATTTCTTATCATCAAAAGGTCTCGTACTTATAAGGTTCTAGACAGATCAAAGTAGATTTCAGCAGAGCAAATTTTAGGGTCTATTATCTTAAGTTTAATTTCAGTCCAATTTCTAATTTTCTTCTCTTATAAAATATTCAAATCAATTCATTTTAGTTCAGTTCTAATCAAAGTAAAGCAGAACAGATGAGCAGCTTTAAAAAAACAAGGCATAAGCCTTTCTTCATATTTGCTAGCCTTTTGTTATTGATCAACTAGAAATGTGGCCTTTAGTGTCGGAAAGTAATATTGAGGACAGCTTTTTAGCTAGTATACTCAAATAAATGAATAATTACAGTCATTAGTCAAACAGAAACTTTTTTAATTTATTTATAAAATTAGTCAAAACGAAATTATACACCTTTCAAACAAAATTTAACTACGTACAAATATATAAGTAAAACATGTCCAAAACATAGATGTCCACCAAAACTTATCTTGTTGACTTTACGGGGTGTAACTTACAGTAGAATGTTTAAACAAGAACATAACTACATAAGTACATAACTAACGAACACTAACTACAAAATCTAGATTCCCAAATAGTCTAAAACTAATTATCACATTAACTTTGTATTAGACGTTGTAATAAAGGATTCAAAAGTTTGTTGACTATTCTGAAATTTTCTATAACATAAAGCTAATTCAGAAAGTTGGTGGCGAAATAGCAACTCCTATTACCGACAACTAAAGTTCAATGCTTCATATTCCTAATTATTGGATTAATCGTAGGTTCCGTAGCAATTACGTGTTACAAAAAAAGTAATCAAAACTTATATATATGGATGTGAAGAATTAGAAAGTTAATTGCTTGCCTTCTCATTAATTACGATCGGGAATATAATATGTAGAAGTTAAAAATCCTAGTCCTAGTATCAAAAGATATCTTGGATCTTCAGAAATTAACTAAAATACACAAGATAATATATGCTACTCCCTTTGTCCCCGATTGATAGTCACTTTTGAAGAAAAATTACGGGAATTAAGGAGAATTAAAAAAAGTACATTGAAAAAGTAAATTTACATTAGGTATGAAAAAAGTAGAGAGAGAAAGTAATTAAAGTACATGGGAAAGTAAAATTTACATGAAAAAATTAAATTTGCACAAATATTTTTGCAAATGTTAGAGAATTTTGGTAAAAAAATAATATTAATAATACTTGAAAAAAAGCAAATGTGACTAACATTTTGAGTCACCAAAAATGACAAAAGTGACTATCAATCGGGGACGGAGGGAGTAATATTCTATCATATCAAACAACATACGATAATATCTCAATATCCACCCTCAAGTTGGAGCATGTGGGACGAAAATGCCCAACTTGGATAGGAGATAATCAAATTGTGCTTTCCAAAGTGCCTTCGTAAAAATATCGGCAAGTTGTGAAGAAGTCGAAACATGAGATGGAGATATCAACCCCTCGTTAATTGCATCACGAACAAAGTGACAATCAATCTTAATGTGTTTTGTCCGTTCATGAAAAACAGGATTCTTTGTAATACGCAAAGCTAATTCACTATCACAAAACAACTTAATTGCTCTTGGGTGTTAAACTCCAAGACTAAATAACAAAGCCTTCACCCATTTTAGCTCCTTAGTGACGGAAGACATAGACCTATATTCGGCCTCCGAAGAAGAGATAGAGATTGTTGGTTATTTCTTGGTTTTCCACGAAATAGGTGATTTACCAAGAAAGACAAGCAAACCAGATAAAGATCGTCGAGTGAGGGGACAAGCAGCCCAATCCGAATCACACCAACCCTGCAGAGTTAAGTCCCAATCAGAGCTCAATAAAATACCTTGTCCCGGAGTCCCCTTTAAGTATCACATCACTCTTAATGCGACATCCCAGTGTTCACTTTGTGGTTGCTGCATAAACTGAGACAAAACGTGGACCGAGTAGGCCAAATTTGGGCGTGTGACTATAAGATAAATAAGACGACCAACAAGTCGTCTATACGACTCCAGATTAGAGAGAAGTGCGCCTGTGGCTGATCACGGGTTAGATAGGTCGTTAAGCTACTACCCTAACCAAATTAATCACTTATAATACCTAAATCTACACCAAACTAGTTAGTGGCAAGTAAAGGGTCGAACCACTAGGGAAGCACGCTAATTCAACATCAATAATCACTAATGCAAGAGTGAAAAGGGGATTGTTTTTGTTGGTTTTGTTGAGTAAGAACACTAAAACTACAAATAAGCACGAAAATGATGGTTAAAATCAAGGGAAAATGACGCTAGGGATACGGGGGTGTCCAATATGATTAGAAAGAGGGGAATATTGATAATTATCATGAAACACATGCCAAAGAACACAAGATTCTACCTAAACAATTCATTCTCATGCAATAGTCTAGGCAAATTAATGAAAGAGGTCTACACTAATAAGGATCATTCTCATGTATCCTATTAATTACAGACAAATCAAGAGAATAAAGAAGCACAATCCATAAAAACTCCACTTTAATAACTCATTCTCATGCAATCATTAAAATAGAGATGATCCTAATCTAGTTCAAATCACTTTCATGCATTTAAACTAGAAAACATCAAATAGAGTGCAACAATAATCTCAAGCTAATAAAAATCATGTCTTTCATCAATATATGGCATAAGTTCAATCCAACCATCCTCATTCATCCAATATCAAATCATATCTTCCACTAGCTAAAAGTTTAGCCTAGAGAAGGGAGATTAAACATAATATCAAAACTAGAAATAAACTCAAGAAACTCAAAACAAAACATGATTAAAATCAATGAAATCAATAACAACTAGATAGACTAACAAGATTGACAAGAATAAGTAACAATAAACAAATAAATAATACTAAAGGAAAGGAGAAGAGATTACTAAAGAAAGGATTAATGAAATATGAAAACTTGGATTCTTGCTTGATTGATTGAAAATTAAAACTTGAGCAAAGTTGAATACAATAAAGGATGCTTGAATAACAATCTATTTTCTCTCTCTAGATTAGGCTAATGTTCTATGGAATTAGTACTAAGTGTCCTCTATTACAAAGAGTCCCGTCTATATATATGTGGCTCCCCCAAAATAAAGAGACTTGGACAACAAGGCGCAAAGAAATCAGAAACCCAACCGTGAGCGCCCGTACACGACATATGCGCGCCCGCACAGTAGGTGTGTGCGCCCTCTCAGCATAGTGCGCGACCGCAACTTTATGGGTACGGGGAAATCAAGCGCGCTCGCACTGTAGACCTGCGCGCCCGCGCAGTAGGTCGCGCGTTCGCATAGAAGCCGCACAATAGGTAGCACAAACTCTCTGGTTAGGCTCTGTTTCTTCAGCCTGGCTGCGTGGGTTCTGACAGGGCTGCGCGCCCGCACAGCCAAGGGTGCGCGCCCGCACAGCAGCCGCACAACACCCCGCGCACAATAGTTTGCTTGGCTTCTTGATATCCTCTTTCTTTTGGCACATAATACCTACAAAACAAAAGCATGGAAATCAAAATAAAAACAAAGCGAGAAGACTAAGAAAAGGGAAGATAAAGGAGAAAAGAAAAGAGGGAGCAAAACTAAGTAAAAATGCTTAGAAAAGGGCCAAACAAGTGCAAATGAGGGGAGAATCCTTAGAGAAAAAGGATAAAAGAGTGGCATAAATGCGACTCATCAAAATCCCCCACACTTGCCTCTTGCTTGTCCTCGAGCAAGGAAAACTGGAACAAAAAAGACAAACACAACAAATATAACATGACAGGGTTTTAGCAAAACTAATCGAGCCTCAAGGTAATGAAATGCTTAATTTAGACTCATATGCAAATAAATGCACCAAAGAATACTTATATTTCTCAATTCAAAGAGGGAAAACACGTTCCAAGATGCTCAAGGTTGAAAAAGACAAACCTAAGCTAAGCGTAGAGAACTAATGATTTCATTCTCCGCCCTAGCCCCAACCAAGACGGTCCGCATTCTCTCCACTAGCTTCAATTCATCCCCTAGCTATCTCCTCATGGTTCCTCGAGGGAGCCGGAAAAGAAAATTTTTATGTGGAATCATAAGGTCATCCCGACATCTAAACTATGCATACTCTCTCCATAGGGTTGAAATCTATCCCCCTCCACCGTTCTTTGATCACGCCCCTCTAGAATCCAAGGGTATTAAGTAGGGTTGTAATGTCATGGCTAGGGGTTATGGTTGGGAAACAATTTGAAAATTTTGGTGGCAATTCCTAAGTGAAGAGTAAGAGTGGCCATCTATCAAGAACATCCTAAGAATTGAACCTATCCTCAAACTTACAACCTTTCAAAACAAACCACACCATATTACTTCAATCTTTTTTTTTTCTTTTTCTTTTTCTTTTTTTTTTTGCTTGGTTTTCATGAGTTTTAACTTTCTTGCCAAACCTTTTTGCGTACTCTTTTCATGAATAATCTTTCAAAACCTTATTTGAACCAAATTACACAACTTTCTTGCTCAATTTAAACATTATCAAACTCGAACCTCACAAGCCAATGCTTCACTAACTACAAGGGTTGGTAGAACATAGGCCGATAGGTTTGTAATATGGCTAAGTTAAGAAAGGGGAAATAAGGCTCAAATTAGTTAGCAAGTGGGTGAATGTAATAATGAAAACCAAATTTGTAACAAAACACAAAGAAAACAAAGAAAAATGAGAAGAAATGCCCTCTTCCTCCTCTAGAGTTATATGGTCACGATCTTGGGTGCTAGATGCCAACACAAAGATTAAGACATGCATAGTTAAGGATCCTAAATGCCGCTCACAAGAATGGTGAAGGCTAGAACAAATGACGCTCACACGGGATAAGAAATATAACAAATACTAACCAAGGGAATCCTTTCCACCATAGAGAGCAACACCATCTTACCACTTTCCCGTGAACTAGGGGTTCAAACGTCCTCAAAAGTTCTAAACCGGGCTACCTTAGCTTACAATGTGTCTAATTCAACCCAAAACATTCTCAAACTGTGTAAACCATCATCAACTAGGAAGATAAGCATTCAAAGACACATCGTCAAGAGAGGCAAACCAATCCAAAAGAGTGAGCAAATTACACATCAAAAATCATTTCAAATTGTCATAATTATGCTTGTAACACAAAAAGGGGAAAAAACAAAAGAAATAGGAAGAAATAAAAAAGGTTCACATACGAGGCATATAATCCAATTAAACCCAATCGTCATACGAGTGATCGTTCAATAACAACATCAACGATCCTAGGTTCCATAGAACCAAAAGAAAACATCCTCGAACCATTAAACTTCTTCCTAAGCTAAACCTAAGCTAAACACCCAAAGAAAAAGAAAATAAAAGAGAGGAAAGGTCTCACCAAATGCCGCTTGAAATGAAGACAAGATAAATTATGCAATCTCACCGAGGGGGCTTGATTTGCCCCTTAACTTCCTTTATCTCCATTTCCAAGCTTGAAAAGTGAGCCAAAATGAAAGAAACGACTAAGATGAAACAAAATTAAAATAAAAAAGTTAAAAATCAAAGAAAGAAACTAAGAATTTAAACAAAATGAAGAAATAGAAATAAGATAAAATAAACTAAAAAAAAAAAATTTGGATTAAGGGAAGTTTGGACTATCGGGAGTTTGGATTTTTCTTCATGGGAGCGCCATCACCTACACAAACACTTAAAAATTCATCAGCAAAAGCTAATCAAAATCACCTAGGGACGTCATCATCACAATCAAGAAGATAAATCAACATCAAAACATGATAAAGCCAACCGAACCATGAGAGCTCTACCACCTACAATGAAATCCCCCCACACTAGCATGATGACAATCCTTCCCCCACACTATAAAAAAAAAATCCATTTGCCTCTTACACACTCCCCACACTAAAACAATGCACTGTCCGCGGTGCGCCAAATTAAAACAATGGGAGGGGGCAAAGGGGAGAAATAAAGAACAAGGGGGGCTAGTGGCCACTAGGGCCGGCTTCTTCATCATCTCCATCATCCTCGGTGTCATAAGAGAAACCGTCCGGAGGGATGCCGTGTGGGTCCCAACCACCGGTGAAACTCAGAGGCCAACCATAGTGACCTCGGAAGAGGTCTTTTTGCCATTGAGGCAACGGGTCGAAAGGGGCGGGAAGCTGAAGAGGGGAAGGGTGGGTAGGGTCGACATATGGATAGTTGGGGTCACCCCTAAAATCGATCCCCCCGGGGGCACGATAATCGTACCCGGTTTCCGTCGGGTAATCTACCCGGGAAACACTGTGGGAGGAGGGCCCTTGCCAATAGGGCCAAGTAGGTTGTGATCCCTGCCACCCAGGGACCGGTCCTTGTTGGGGTGGCCAATAGGGGTAATTTACCGGGGGGGTGACCTCACCCCTATCCACGGCCGCACCATAAAGAGCTTGGGTTTGCATAAACATACCCTGTTGGTTCTCCATTAGGCTCTGCATGCCAAGTTGCATGCTCATCATTTGTTGTTCAAGGCTACTCATGCCTTGATGCTGTTGCTGTTGCTGATGATGTTGTGGTTGTTGTTTTTGTTGTTGTTGTTGTTGTTGTTGTTGTAGTAGTAGTTGTTGTTCGACTTCCATATTCCTTGCGCCACCCAGAGCAGTGGGTAGCACACCATTGTCTCGCGGAATTTTCCATACATTCCTAGCGTTCCGCTCCAAGGATGTACAGCTGGGGTAATCCAGGCATGAAAATTGTTGGCATCTGAAGTTCCTTGGAGGAACCCCGACCTTCTCATTTGTTGTATGTCAATGAATAGATCTTTGTCGGCCCCAATTTGAATGCATGAGGGGAAGAAGCGTTCATAGTTAAGATTCTTGGGTATCCTTGTAATCATCCCACTGAGGGCAATTTCTCCTGTCTTGTGACCCGACTTGATTGCCTCGCAGCACATGACGAACCAGTACCCCATATTGAGTCGCCCTTTCAATTCCTTCCTAGTGGCAACCCACAAAGTAAATAGCTCTTCATGCAAGATCTTACTCAAGTCTTGCTTGCTAAACACCGCAAACCCCAGAATGCGGTGTAGAATACGGAGCACAGGGTGGATAATATGGTTGGCCACCGAATACCCAGTGTTGAACTCTTCAAAATGGGTAATCGTTTGCCACCATCGAAATGCATCGTACTAAGGGAATAGGCTCAATGAAGGGGCAAGGAGGTCCGCCTCGGGGTTCAAATCCAACAATACATTAAGATCACTAAGAGTCATAGTGTGCTGGTTGTTGAACAGTTGGAAGGAAATTTGGAAGTCGTTCCTATAAGGCTCCTTTTCAAATGAGGCCAAGAATTCGAAGGTGGGCTCCTTATATGTTCGAAATTGATGCTTGATGAACTCACTCATCCCTAAGTTGTCAAGGAGCGACCTTATGTCATTGTCAATCCCCAAAGCTTTCATGGAGCGTTGATCATAGTGTCTGGAGGGATTTAACTTTCGTCCTTGAAGGTCATTAAAGAAAGTAGCATGGACCTTGTTCAAGAATCTCAATCTAGGGGGAACAGTTGGTCCTTGAGCTTGAGTTTGTTGAGTACTCGGTTCCTCAACCCTTAATCTGGGCTCCTTTCTGCTCTTCCTTTAGCTCATTGTGTTCTCAAGCAATACAAACAACCCAACCAAAAGAGAACTCCCTTCAAACTCAACCAATAATTGAAATACAACAAAAACATCCCAAGTCTTAAGAATCTACAAAAAGGTTAGTACTAACAACTAACCACACAAATATAGATCCCAAGACAACTAGAATCAACAACAAAGCACTCAATCACAATACATTATGATAGTAAGCAATTCTCATGAAAGTAGTTGCATTATCGTCAATACTAACACAAAATTGCTCAACTTAATTTCATGAAAATGGCTTCCAAATCAATAATGTTAACAACAATGTCCTAAAATCACTAAATATCACACTAATAACCAACAAATCCTTAACAAAGAAAATCAAAATCACATGAAATTCACTCAAGCTAATTCATGCTTAATAACTAAAAATTTTGCATAAACAAGTGAAACTAAGTAATAAAATAGCAAAATTTAGAGTTATACCACTTAGTAAAAGCTTGAACACCACTAAGAACCTCCAAGAACACCACCTTCAATTAAGCTTGCAAACCATGAAACATGAAAATGGAGGATTTTTGGGTATTTTGGAGAGAGAAAGTGGGTGAATTTGTGAGTAGAGTGAAAATTTTTGATGGATTTAAAGGAAAATCAATGGAATTTGTGAGAAATGGGTGAAATTGGAAGGTTAGGGTTTGAGTTTGTGAGGAGAGAGAAGAGAGCATGAAATAAGGGTTTCGAAATTATGAAGACGAAATGGGGAAGAAAGGGTTAAAACCCGATTTTCCCAACTCTGCGCGCCCGCACAGGCATGCTGCGCGCCCGCACAGAAGTCGCGCACTAGGTCGGTGTAGACACCCAAATGTGTCTCCCCAAAACCAAACCCAGTGATGAGTACCTTTCTTGTCGAATCATAATCGAATGAAGTGAAAGTGTGGAAAGTTTAGTGTTGCGGATAGTTTTAATTTATTTTCTGTTCTCTCTGTTTTTGAAAACCTATTTTAAGAAAACAACCAATCCAGTTTGGTTGGTCCATAATATGGGTCAAATATTAGTGTTGTTGGATGGGGCTTGAAAAGAGCATTCCAACGATATATTATAAGCTCAATTCCGATGAATATTGAGGAAGTTATGGCCAAATTACTGAACTAGGCCTAGTTTGAGCCTTATATGCGGCCCAATGATCTAGAGGAGGGCCTAATATGGATTTATCATTCCTAATGCAATTAGGAATGGTTTTAGTCTTCTAGATTCTTCTAGAAGGTTCTTTTATATCCTAATTTAATTAGCATTGATAAATTGACTTTTGTTGACTTTCTAGAGTTTTAATTAGAATAAAAGAACGTTTTTGAGGAAAATACGATTTTATCCTCCTGTACGGCAATTTCTATCTGATTTTAAGAAAACGGGTCAAAAACTTAGTCAGCGCCAAACGCCAGCAGTAGCGCCTGACGCTAAGCTTGGCGCCTGGCGCTAACGTCAGTGTTTGGCGCTAACTTGGTTTTGCGCGTCAGAACTCTGTTTTGGTTTTTCTATCTTTTTGGCTGATTTTCTCTATAAATAGCTTCCTCAAAACTCTGTTTTCATTCACCCAACTCTCATCAAGATTCTCTTGATTACTCTCTCTCTCTCTCTCTCTCTTTTCTAAACTAGCTTTCTCTCAAATATTAAAATTCCGCGTTCATTAGCACAAGAAACACCTAGCCATATTCGAAGTTGCCTTCGCCCTAGACGTGAAAGGTTTTAATTTCTGAGGGTTTGGTCCCAAATATCTCTTTCAATTATTTAATTTAATTGTTGTTTATTATTTTCCTTGAAGTTACTAACGTGTGTATTTTGTTATTAGAAAGAGGTACGAGGCATCCAAGTAAGTACTTTAATGGTTTTTATTGATGTTATTATGTAGAAATCATGCTTAGATTGTTATTTTGATTCCTAGTATCATGTCTAGGGTAATTTTAGTATCAAGTGTGATTAAAAGTATGATGCCTTTTATGCTCTTCCTAATATTTATGATTGTTAGTATCATGTTAGGGTTAAAGCTTTGATTTTTATTGCTTAGTGACATTCTAAGGTTTGTTATTAATCTTGTTAGCATCATGCCTAGGATCTTGTTATTATTATGCTTTATTTTTAACATGATTCATGATTATTTTTATAATTGTTATAATTATTGTTATTATTATTTATTATGTTGCTTGATATTTATTGTTATTTCTTGATCACGCCTTTTATGCATGTTTAAAGGGAATTTGTACTTGTAATCACGCTTAATAAGATAATTAATAATCTTGTTTAGGGTTAATTTGATTATAATTCAAGTGATCGCCAATAATAGTTTATTTGTGCATTAATATTCAACCAACATAGATAAATAGGTTTAGGTTAATCCTATTGATTGCATGTTAGTCAGAAAGCGCACATAAATACGATCAGAATAAAGTAGAGGCCTATTATTAGGGCAGGTTCAATCTCTTTTAGGTTGGATTTATACCTTCATCCCCAAACCCTATTTGGTTCAAGACCTTATGGAGTTGACGATCTCTAGGATCGTTAAGGGGTGTAACCTTCACCTCGTGAACGGTTTACAAGTTCCTAAAAAAACTTGTTGGCGACTCTTTTGCTCTATCTTTTTTCCCTTTGGACGTACTTTAGTGTATGATCACAGTGGGGTTCAAGCTAAGGGTTAACGCTTGAAATATTCCCTACAGTTTTTGGCGACTCCGCTGGGGAGGATTTCTATTTTAATTCCTGATATTTATTTCGGCAATGATTTAGAATGAGTGGATGAGACTCGAAAAGTTCTAAGTATTTCATGTGCGTAATTTTGATAAACATTATTGTCATATGCATAAAAGGATCTCATTGGAAAGACCATCCGTAATGAGTTAAAACATAGGATTTTACACGTCGGAAATTTGAGGAATATCTTTCACAACTAGGACCGAAATAGCACTGCGCGAAACTGGAAAATTTTATCGAGCACAGAAAGCTATTGAGGCATGTAGGAATTAGCGTCATCAAACATAAAATTAGCGCCAGAAAATTTTCTGTAGCGCAAGACGATAGTTCTGTCGCCAAGCGCTACAGCCAAAATCCGACGCCAATCTCTGTTTGCTGGCGCCAAATTCTTCCAATACCAAGCAAGAAATTTGCATTCTAATTTCGACCAGTTTTTCGCATTGTTTGCTCGATCCTACTTCCTGATTGAGTTTTTCTCACTTTTCTGAAACCCATATGTGTTCTACATATGGACATAACCCTCTGGGAATTCATGCTCCATCTACCTGATTGAACGCTCTGAGCAACAAAGGGTACATCCGAGATTGTTGAATTCACCAAACCATGGAAGCGAGTTTTTTTTCTAAAACTCGCAGTGTCCCATCCACTCGCGCCAACCCTTCACGGTTAGGCTTCCGCGCGGTGCATTCGAACAATTAACCATGGACCCTCTATTGACTAACCCATATCCCGAACTTTAGAGAACTAGAGCCATGGTTAGGTTGCAAACTCATTGCATCATATCGTGCCTACTTGACTAATTGTGCATTATTTGTTGTGCATATGGTATATGTTTTTCTTAACCGTTTATTTGACTTGTGCTGAGATTAAATAAATTAATGACTAAAAGAACTTTGCCTAATTAATTAATTAATTAATTTGAGTAAATAAAGCCTAATATTTTAACCAGAATTGACCTAGTACGAATTTAGGCATACCCCTGTTGATTAATAACACCGAAAACAGTTTCAGATTGAAGCTCCAGCAATGGCGCCAAAGTTTGAACTGTAGCGCCACTTTGTGGAGTGTGGCGCCTGGCGACAGTTCTGTCGTCTGGCGCTACACTGCAAGGAGAGGCGCCAGTCCTGTCGTCTTGACGACAGTTCGGATTATTGATCGAGTCATCACCTTATGTCTAATTAACCAGTTTGCTAAGTAATTCGGTTAAATTTTACTGTCAATAACACTTTGTTAAGTTATTAATTGAGTCTAGGCACTAAGTCCCATGGTCTTACACAAGAGTCCAAGCATGTCACTTACACTGAACGCACACACCAATATACACACTTTAACCATGTCTAAGAGAGTCTTGTATGCGCGTTTTTTCCGTAATTTTTTTAGGGGGGTAAGTCGGATATTAATCCTCCAATTTAAATACCATACTTGGTTCCTAAAATATATACATTATTTTTGCCAAAAATATGCACCTATTTTTCATTTTTCCTCTTTTAAAACCGTAAATTAAAGGTCAATTTGAGTCAAGTAATTAAAACGCAAAATGGTTTAAATTACAACGCGTGATCAAGAAAGGAAGGGTGGTTAATCAAAGACAACCTTTTCGTACAAGTCCAACTTTTCGACAAACCCATAACTCGTAAGAGGAAATCTAAGACAGTAATGGCAAAACAAGAAGAAGTCAATGAGCTCAGGAACCAACTGGTTACCGTGACTGAGGCACTAAAGCTCTAACCCTTAAGACCGATGATCCCGTGAAACAACAACAGATGGACCTCATGCAAGAGAGTCTAAGAAAGCTATCTAGCGACTACAAGTTTCAAGGGATTAGTTCACAAGGGGTCTCGGCGGGCAAAGATCTTCTTCCGCAGAAGTTCAATGCCAACGACATCCCGAAATTCAAAGCAACCGATAACCCTTATTTTCATTTAAGAGCCTTCGAAACAATAATGAGTATTAAGGGTATAGACAAGAAGGTGTTCCCCTCTCTGTTCTCACTATCTCTCGAGACCGTTTGCCAGCAATGGTTCTTTTCTCTCGAGAAAGAAAAGACCTCCACCTAGGAGTCCATAACAAATGCTTTCGTTGATAGATACAAATGCAACATTCAAGTCGAGACTGACCATAGGGAACTTGAAATCCTCAAGCAGAAGGAGAACGAAGGCTTCACCTCCTTCTTTAACAAATGGAGAGAAACCTCAGCTAAGATGATTGAGGTGCCGAGTGAAAAAGAGTCTGTAAGGTTATTCATCAAAAACCTTCAAGAAAAATACTCCAAGCATCTCAAGTATCAAAATAATCTCCATACCTTCAAGGCCGTCTACGACATTGGAATCAATATTGAAGACGACCTGACTAAGTTGAAAGCTGCCAACAATAAATCCAACAGTGGCTGGAAAGGAAAGAAGACCGACAATCCTTCTTCTTCCAAAACCACCCACTCAAACAACGTTAGCACTTTTAACCTAGGCGAAGTCCTTGCTATGAATAATCAAGGACAAAAGAAACCATTTAGGAGGAACTTTACTCCTATTGGCATGAGTTATGACACCGCTTTTGATCGATTAAATGCAAAAGGTCTTATAACTCCCATTGGACCATTTGGGGACCCACCAGTCAAAAAGAGGTCGGCTAACTGGAACCCCAATGCACACTGCAAGTATCACCAAGGTAGGGGCCATCTCACCGAGAACTGTTGGAAGCTTAAAGAAGCTATCCAAGACTTAATCGACAACAACAAGCTTCCATTGCCCCCCTGCCAGTAAGAAGCCAAGTATTGATAATGCGCCTCTCGCTCATTCCTTGGCTATCTCTGATGAGGAAAATGAGGTTGACCCCTCGTCTCTCATCAAACCTATTAAAGAAATCCATACCGTCGAAGAAGAGGAGGAGATCTTTTTCGACGCCATGGATAACCTTCCAGAACCAGCAAGTAAAGAGGACATACAACCGCTCACACTGTCTATGATGGAAGGATCGCATTTGCTACGTGAAACTCTTAAGGCTATAAAGGAACTTTAGAAGAAATACGACGAGGTTCCACTCCCGAAAGATGAACCTAAGAGAGAATTCACACCCATGGGAACGACTTATGAGGCAAAGCGTTTTCCATTACAAGTCACCGAAAAACCCAAGAAGAGTAATAGACTCTACACTCCAATTGGGATCCCATATATACAAATGTTCGAAATGCTCTTCGAGAGTGGCAAGATCAAACCTCTCGAACCGAGACCATTCGAATCATTGAAAAGGACAGATAGATATTACTGTCAGTATCATCAATCAGGGGGTCACACTATCGAAAACTGTTTTAAATTTAAGGATTTAATTCAGAAAATGATTGATGAAAAGAAACTAGTCCAAGTTCCACAAGAAGAGGATGCAAGTATTAATGGAGTTTGGGACAGTGACGAAGAAGACGTCTACTTAAAAGACATGGTAGGACCTCCACCTTCGGTGTCATACGTCATGTATGACTTTTGGGTTGAAGAAGATTCATCAATAGACGTCCTCACAAGATCCGGGAGAATGCAACCTCCCGTTTCAACACAACCCATGCCAACCACACAGCAAGTTCCCATACCTATCATTGAAGATAATGATATCGTCAAGCAGTTCAAGAAGACAAAAGTTGAAATGAACGTGTGGAAACTTTTGTCGACATCCCGAGAACATAGGTTGGCTGTAATGAATGCCTTGGACAAAATAGGGATAGATTCTGACACCACTCCTGAGGGGTTGGCTAACTTCCTCACGAGTGATATACCTAGTCCCATCAATTTGATCACCTTTTCTGACAAGGATTTACCTCTAGAAGGTGACAAACACTATAAGGCATTAAACCTCACATTAGTTTGCAAGAGAATGAACGTCCCTATGACTCTTGTAGACAATGGATCAGCCATTAACGTCTGTCCACTTAGAACTGCGAGGATGTTAGATATAAGGGATGAAGATTTAACCCCGTCAACACAAGGAATAAGGGCCTACGACAAAACTCGTCGTCAAGCTCTTGGTAAAATTACCATGAATGTAACGGCGGGAGCGATAGAACATGCTACTACTTTCCAAGTAGTAGATATCAAAGCTTCATTCAATTTGCTGTTGGGATGCCCTTGGCTTCATGACCTAAAGGTCGTCCCCTCATCTCTCCACCAACAAGTAAAAGCCATAGTTGGGGGAATTCCTATCACCATCGATGCTTCACCTATGAGAATCAAGTCTATAGAAAATCCAATAATTAATGTGGAGCACGATGAGGATGATGAAGATTTATGGGGATTTAACGAAGAGGTCTCCTTAATCCAGGAGGATGAAAGGACCCCTCTTTGCCATGACCCCCATTCTAACATGATCGTAAATGCTATTTTGAAGAAACAAGGACATTTTCCTGGGATGACCCTAGGAAAGAAGAAAGGAATAGCAAAACCGCTGGAGTCACCTGGCCTCCCTAAATTAGATACTTTCGAACTTGGTTTCGAACCGACTCAGAAAGATCTTAAGCGAGCCTAGGAAAAATCGAAGGCATGTGGGGACGCTCGCATTCAAAAGAAAGCAATCCTAATGGATCAGTACCCTCTTACCCTTAATGGTCAATTCATAAAAGAAGGAGAGGACTATCCATGCCATGAATTTCCCGAGCCATTTGTCGTAAACGGCATAAGGCAACCGGGATTTGAGATTTTCTTGGATTTCTATTTCACGGATGAAATCCCAACTCCTGTCCATAAGGAGAAAGCACCCCCATGCTTTGACTTTAACGTCATGGGATTATTATTTGGGCGAGAAAAGGATGATCCAACTTACAAAGAGGATAACTCCTCTCTCATTCAAACAGGCCTACAAAGCGAAAGCTTCGATCCCTCGAGGCTAATTACTCTAGAGGAAGGATCACTACAAGGGTGGCACAAGACCGTCAATGTGACTACTCCAAGTGGAAGGAAGATATCCATCACGACAGGGCAAGGATCGATGTTTGAAGAGTCTTTTGAGTCAAAGTCTGAGTCAGAGTCTCTCCCTATAGAGTTGTCTAGGTCTTTAGTAGTAGCACCTTTCCCCTTATATCTCTTCTCCTAAAATAGTTAGTGATCAAGTCCCTGAGGACATATCACTCTTTGATGTAATGATCTCAGAGTACAATAATATATCTTTTTCTCCTTACTTCTTGTGTTCTTCTCTAACCCAAGATGACGAGCATTGCTTAACTAACAATTAAAAAGATAAAAAACTTATTAAAGCAATGGAAACTCTCGAAAAGAAAACACTGGTAATTGAAGAAACTGAGACGGTTGACATCTCAAATGATTCAACCAATAAAAGAGAAGTTAAAATCGGACTAACACTTAATGAACAAGAAAGAACCGATTTAATTAACTTACTTAAAGAATTTATCGATGTATTTGCTTGGTCATATGAAGATATGCCAGACATTAATAGAGAAATAGCTCAACACACTATACCACTAATTCCGGGAATGAAACCTGTAAAACAAAAGTTACGTCGAATGAAACCCGACGTAGCTCTTAAAATAAAAGAAGAGGTCCAAAAACAAATAACTGCAGGTTTCATCAAGGTATCTAAATACCCCGAATGGGTCGCCAACGTCGTCCCAGTTCCGAAAAAAGACGAAAGGGTAAGAATGTGTGTCGACTATCGAGATCTAAATAAGGAAAGTCCAAAGGACGACTTCCCTTTACCACACATCGATATTCTAGTAGATAACACGGCAAATCATGCATTGCTCTCGTTCATGGATGGATATGCAGGTTATAATCAGATTCTCATGGCAGAAGAAAATATGGAGAAAACAACCTTCATAACACCATGGGACACTTACTGCTACACGGTAATGCCATTCGAGTTGAAAAACGCGGGTGCTACTTACCATCGTGCAGCAACTGCCTTACTCCATGACATGATGCATAAAGAAGTCAAAGTATATGTTGACGACATGATTGTAAAATCAAAAGGCCGCTCAGGCCATCAAGTAGCCTTAAGGAAATTTTTCAAAAGGCTAAGAAAATACAATATGAGGTTAAACCCATCTAAGTGTGCTTTTGGAGTCACCTCAGGCAAGCTTTTGGGTTATGTCATAAGCTCTAGAGGAATAGAGATAGACCCAACCAAGATCAAAGAAATCATGTCAATGCCCCCGCCCAAAACCGAGAAGAAAATTCGAGGATTTATTGGTCGGTTGCAATACATAAGTAGGTTCATATCAAAATTGACGATGATATGTAAACCAATCTTTAAAAAGCTTAAGAAGAATGTACCAGTAATATGGGACGACGAGTGTAAAAAAGCCTTTGAAAAGATCAAAGCCTATCTCGCAAATCCTCCCGTATTAGCACCAGCAGTTCCCGGAATACCTCTTAGGTTGTACTTAACAGTTACCAAAGAGACAATGGGAGCTATGCTAGCCCAAGAAGTAGAAGGCAAAGAAAATGCAATCTACTATCTAAGCAAGAAAGTGCTCAAATATGAAGCACATTACACACCACTTGAGAAATTGTGCCTCGCCTTGGTGTGGGCCACAACCAAGTTAAGACATTACATGCTAGTGCATACCGTCTTTGTAGTCTCCCGATTAGATCCACTCAAGTATCTATTCGAGAAATCTACACTCAATGGACGCATATCCAGAAGGATAGTCAATTTAGCCCAGTTTGATGTAAGGTTTATGCCGCAAAAAGCTATCAAAGGATCTGTGGTGACGGACTTTCTAGCGGACTTTCCAATAGAAGACTCGAGGCCGATACAAGACAATGAATTTCCAGATGAAGACTTAATGGTCACTGAAGATGATACTTGGACCTTATACTTCGACGGAGCCTCAAACCAAAAGGGATATGGCGTTGGAGTATTACTATTATCACCTAAAGAAGAGCATGTCCCAATCTCCATAAAGCTTGACTTCGACGTTACCAACAACGCTGCTAAATACGAAGCATGCGTGGTAGGCCTTGAAACAGCTTTGGCATTGGGAGTAAAAATGTTACGGATATTCGGAGACTCTTCATTAATCATCAATCAAATATCCAAAAGGTGGAAAGTAAGGAGTGAAAGTCTAGCCCCTTACCAAGCTTATATGGAAACACTTACTGATCAGTTAGAGAAGGTAGAATACACATATCTACCTAGAGAAGAAAATCAATTTGCTGATGCCTTGGCAAAACTAGCCTCGATGGTTAGGATTCCCACGGAAATCGAGCAAATGCCTCTAACTATAGAAAAAAGGCACAAACCAGCATACATTCAGGATATTGGAGATAATGAGGTAGTCCAAGACGAAGAAGAAAAAGAAGAAGAACCGTGGTACACGGATATACTCAATTATGTCACCAAAGGAGAATACCCTCCCCATGCTGACAAAAGAGCAAAACGAGCTTTAAGACTCTTGGCTTCCCAATATGTACTCATAGACAACGAGCTACATAAAAGGGTACCTAAGGATCGATCTCTCTTATGTGTAGGAAAAAAGGATGCCCAAAGAGCAATGAGGATAGTCCACGAAGGAATTTGTGGCACTCACATAAATGGCAAAATGTTAGTCCAAAAGATAATGCGAGAAGGACATTATTGGACTACAATGAATAGGGATTGCCATCAATAGGTAAAAAGATGCCCTAAGTGCCAAATCTATGCCAATTTATAACATATTCCTCCATCCTTGCTCTACACCTATACGTCACCATGGCCGTTCTCTACATGGGGAATTGACATCACCGGCAAAATCACTCCCCCAGGAACAGGAGGCCACGAATATATTCTAGTGGCAATTAATCACTTCACAAAGTGGGTTGAAGCGCAATCATACGCTAAACTCATTGCAAAACATGTAGCACTCTTTATCGAGAGAAATATTATTTGTCGATACGGAGTCCCACATGAAATGGTAAGTGACAATGGAACTTACTTTCAAGCCGAATGTGAAGAATTGCTACAAAAATATGGCATTCAACATCATCATTCTTCCCCTTATAGGCCTCAAGCAAATGGAGCAGTCGAGGCAGCTAATAAAAATCTAAAGACTATCATCAAGAAAATGACGGAAAATTATAAGGATTGGCCTGACAAACTTCACTTCGCATTGTGGGGTTATCGCACATCAATTCGCACATCAACATGGAATACGCCATTTTCCTTGGTTTATGGAATGGATGCCGTACAACCTGTCGAACTAGAGATTCCATCTCTACACATCGCGTTAGAGAGAAAACTTGATGAAGTTGAATGGACTAGGGCAAGATATGAAGAGTTAATTCTACTCGATGAAAACGACTAGAAGCTCTACATCACACTCAGTGTTATCAAACTCGTATGGCTAGGATTTTAATAAGAAGGTCAAGACAAGAAACATCAAAGTAGGAGACTTGGTGTTAAAAGCATTAAGGAAAAATGTTTTAGATCCAAGGGAAAAATTAAGACCTAATTGGTCTGGACCCAACATTGTCAAAACAATCCTGTCAGGAGGTGCAGCAAAATTAACTGATATGGATGGCAATGAGTTCTCGAACATGACAAATCTTGACCAACTTATACTACCCATAATTACTTGAGTAGGATACTCAAGACAGCTACGTTTGGCTTGATTCCTTATGAAAGGATACGTAGGCAACCCTTTACGGGTGCGGCCACTTTATTTTTTAAAAAATCTCGCATCCCAGAATTAATGAAAAATTCGACAGAAGATCGACGAAACATCGGCGTCACAGAAAAAATTCTAGCGCCAGACGACAACGTCCGTTGCCTGACGCCGACGTCCATCGCTTGACGCCAGACTGCCGCAACCGGTGCCAGTAGCAGATCGGCGGCGCCAATTTACAGTTAACAGTCTGGGAATATTTCGGTGTTTATCGGAAAATTTTTGACTTTCGTACTTGAAGAAATTTCTGGAAAATTAATTTTTTGGTTTTCATTGCTTTAATAAAATAAATTTAAAGTAAGTAATTTAATTAAAAAGTTGGAATTTCATTAATAAAATAAATGACATTATTGATGGAATTTAAATAAAGCTTAAATAAATTAACTTTAAATAAATAAATAAATAAACTAAATCTAATAATTTGAAATTAAGCAATGCTCTTAATCTTCTTTCCCTTTCTTAGCCCTTTTTCAATTTTTGTCTGCTTCTTCCTCCTCATCCATAACTTTAGCTAGTAGGCATCCTTTAGAGGATCTACATTCAATCTTGGAGTAAATAGTTTCCCCCTCAGCTAGGACTCCATGCTTTTTTTCTACCCAAGCTTTCTTTTCTGTGGTGTCAGCTTTCCTTTTTCCCTTATCTTTTGCAGTACCCTTCTTCCTAGGCATTATAGGTGTTTTGAACTCAATTCTTTCACCTAAGCGTTCCTTAACAGGAATCACCTTGTCACCTAGACGACTCTTCACATCAGGTTTACTCTAATTTTTCTTCATGTCCTTCGTGGGTTCTTTAGAAGCCACTTTTTCACATCATTGGGCAAGGAAGGAGGAACCTTTTGGGTAATTACCTCCCATAAAGGTCTAGCGCTCCAATAAGCATCAAACTTGTCTACTTCCTGGGAGACAGGGAACTCGTAGGGACGACAAAGATCTCCGGAAGGAATAGTTTGAAGTAGGCCGTATTGTCTTTTTACCCTGCAGGGATAATAAAAAGTCATACGGGACAAGCTTGGAAGATGGCAGAATGGTTGCTTGTTGATACCAACCATCTTTTCTATTTTCCACCAAGGGATGACCCACTTGATGGAAAAATTGCAAGATTCAAAGACCTTCTTCCATTCATGGCGCCCCATCTTAGAGAAGTGTTCTTCCTCCTCACGAAGCAATTTGGAGTATACTTCTCAATGTTGTCTGGAGAGCTAATTAACTCCAGTCTTTCCATTAGCCATATTTGTAGAAATTGCAATGCAAATAAATTATTATTACTATACAAAAATATTTTTTTGATTTATGTAATTAAAAATATTATTTTTCTACCTATAATAAAATTGAAGAGCCCCGAAAAGGTGCTTTTGGATTCCTCTTTAATTCATCAAGACTAAGCATAGTCTCTCCAACTATTAAAGGCATTGGATTTCTCCATGATTCAATTTGTTCTAATAAAGTGGATATAATTGATTGACCTTCATTATTTTTACCACTAGTAAGAAAAAGTTGATTAAGCATACAAAACAAGAAAGCCCTTCTTCTATAAACATGGAAAGATTCAGAATAAGGTCTATCAATATAATGGCGAGCAAATTCTTTCAAATTAACTATATTACCATATACTATTTTTGATAGATCTCTGTCTTTTAAATTGAAGAAGCGTTCAAAATCCTTATAATAATATTCATTTATTCTAGGGATTACTACAAGATCTATTGCAGGGAAACCTAAAATAGCACCAAATTCTTCCGGCAAAGGGCTAATTTCATCATAACCTATTCTAAAGCAATGAGTATCTACATCCCAATATTCTAGAGCAATATGAATAAAATCTGAATCAAGATCTACCCCTTTGATACCATAAATACCCCCCAAGTGAAACACATCTAATTCTCTTCTTTCTTTGGCATTAAGAGACCGACACCATTCATGGGTGTAGTTGGTGAAACTCTTGGTGACTAGAGACATGATGTTATTTTTTTCTAAAAGCTAAGAAATATTTAATTTGCTGAAATTATGAAGAGAATCGGCTGGGCAGGGGGCTATTTATGCACAAAATCGGAGCAGTTTTAATCTGGGAAGAATTCTGAGTCAGCGCTCTTTAGCGCCAGACGCCAACTATTGGCGCTTGACGCCAGAACCTGGAGCCAAACGCTAAGTGTAGCGCCTGGCGCTACACCAAAACGCGTGGCGCCAGCTGGCGCCAATATGCCTCATCATACGCACTTTCTGCAAAACCGCGTTTTCGACTTAATTCGAGTCTGCTAATGACTTTACAGTTTCCTTATTTTTTTTTATTCAATTAATATAGCTATTTTATTAATTATATTATTTTTTAGATTTTATTTCGATTAATTTCCAAGTATTTATAAATCCAATATTTTATTTGACTTTCCCTTTTTTTTCATTTTTTCTTTTTGGGGGAGAAAGTCGGATAACCTCCATTAATAATAAAAATGACGGAATTTTTACGCAAAATTATTTGTCACATTTCCTTGCATACACAAACATGCACATAATAATAATAATAATAATAATAATAATAATAATAATAATAATAATAATAATAATAATAATAATAATAATAATAAATGAAAAAAACATGATAAATAAGGAATAAACTCATAAAAGTATGTATATATAAATATGTCTAAAAAATGAGTCTAAGGCAAAGTTATATACAAAGTTAAGATAAATAATAAAAAGCACAGGAATAAGCTACGGCGCTAGGGGACGTATACCCATCATCTTGTAAAACTCCGCCGTACGAGGAGTAACCTCTCCACCTGCTCCAGAACCAGCTCCAGTCTCCGCGCGAGGAGGAAAGCTCAACGCAGGACCCGTCCACCCAAGATCAACCTGAGGCCGAGGCTGCGGAGGCTGCTGCGATGACGAGCCGACCTCGTACATTCCACCACCTCTAAGAGCCGAGGTAGCCTCTCCTAGGCCTACCGACGCAGCATGTGAACCCTTAGAGGAAGAACTTGAGCCCTCTATCGCCTCGGTACGAGCAGCCTCAGAACGACCACCCAGACCTCCCGAAGTAGTGCAACGACGTCTCGAGCTAGACCTCGCCGGATCCCTCCGCACCTCAGGTCTCGTGCGGGTACGAGAAGGAATAGGCTGACCCTGCAAAAGAAATTAAAATCAGAAACAGGCAAATTAGAAGTGGTAATACAAAAACATATGAAGGGAAGCTACCTCATGAACGGCGCCGTCTCAACGGCAGGTAGCCACGTTCCTCATCCGGACAAGCTGGCTCCGGAAGGCATCTATGCATCGTGCCATCGCCGAAACCACCTCGCGTGAGAACTGTTAAAGAATAAGTCAGTAAACATGCATAACATGTATGGACAAAATTTGTTAATAAACAAGCTTACCCGAGTCTGGTGGCAAGGAATCGACCGCTCCACGAAGCGCTCGTCCTCAGGAGCCGGAGGAATCATCTCCTCAATCAGCCCATATGTCCCCTGATAATGGATAGACATACGGGGTGGCACAAACTCAATAGTATCATCCTGACAAGGCAAAACAAAATCAGTAAAGCATTACTTGGGGGCTACTTAACGAAAGCTAAAAGCTGAAAAATCGTACCGCCACATCCTCAGCAGGTACAGGAACTGGAGCTAACAACGGCAGTAGCTCCTCCCCATAGCATCGCCCAGGGATCGTGTAAGATCGCCAAGGGGTACCAGCTCCCTCTGACATGCTCACCAACCTCGTGGCGTTAAACATGTGACGTGGTGGAGGAGCAGGAATGACAAAGGTATCGGAGGAATGCTGAATAGCAACCCTCCCTCCAAGATATGCAGCCGCTCCATAGATCCCTAAGAAATAGCGACGCTCAGCAGAATACTGCGCGGCTAACCCAGGGACTGCCAGGTCAACCCACGGTCGGTACAACACCTCAGGCTCCTGCAAAGAGCGTCAGTTAGACAAGAATCTATCTAAGGCATTATAAAATGTCAAATAAGAAAAGAATCATGCCGAGATGATCCAATCTCGGACCTATGCAGTGGACATCCCCACACGGCGGCTGCCCCATGAAGCGCTAACTGGAAGCCTACGCGGCGACGGACTCGTCGGCGCAGCTAAGGGGAAATACTCGTAGAACCAGATCTACAAGAAGCTAAAGTTATCAGCACGTGCTAACAAAAATGTAGAGCTTAACTTTATAGGGAATAAGGTTTACCTCTACGACCCTCCAAAAGCCGGACAAAGTAACATTCGACCCAAAGAACCGATGTCGACACGAGTCTCGCAACACTCGAATGAAGTCAGCGTAGGCCAAGCTGGCCCAGTCATAAGTCCCGATCCGGAGTAGATCGCGGACGGCAGGAAGGTAGTAAAGCAGCGCCCTACTACCCTTGTCAGGGGAGAACGTCCCTGACAGCAAGATAAGTGCAAAGATGCGCACCCGCTGCTCTCGGGTAGTTGCACCATCGTCGAAAGCCGCTACTAGAGTCGAGCGGCGAATCCCCCTAGCACTGAACTGAGTCGACTCTACCTCAGCTTGAGCCCGAATAGCAATTGGACCTAAGAGCTCCTCGACCTCAGGAGAAAAGACGTCGATCCCGCTGTCGAACGGCAGTGGCATGGAGCTAACCTCTAGTCCTGTGATGAGACTAAAGTCGGTAGGAGTGACCATCATCTCACCCCAGGAAAGTGGAAAGTGTTGGTGGTGTCCCAAAAGAACTCCACCAGAGCACGAACTACATGATGACCCCCGCTAGAGGCAACCATTGCCTCGGAGGTCTCGAACAGCGCCGTAAGACCGCAAGACTCCCATAGAAGTCTCGTCTGATCGTCTCTGGCGATGTACATCTTGTACAGATCGCCCAAGCCGTCACAACCGGAACCATAACAGCATGTCCTCCTAACAGTGATGCCCCATCTCACCCTCTCAGAAATGTGATGGATGGGGAAAAAGTACAAGGTCCGCTCATCCCACTCGGGGAGTCGGCTGAGCGAAGTGGACGGTTTGGCATCGTCCTCCACGGGCTCATGCTCCCGTCGAACTTCTCGGGACCGTGAACCGGAACCTCGCTGTCTAGCCATGCTACATTGTGCAGATTTCTCATAAATTAAGGTTCTATAGTATCTAAGGTTCGCCTAGCCGCATGATACTATGTTCGCAAAAAACAGAGTACGTAGTACTAAAATAGAGCACAAATTCAAATTGAGCATAACGGCATTTTTCAAGCAATCAAACAATTTCTTTGCAATACTATAGTACTTATTGTGACAAATTGGACCAGAATTGCTAGCAAAAACATCAAGAACAAGCCACATTGTATTCCCGATCTTAAGAGGTTCAACAATGGTGATTTGTTCATTTCTTCACCAAATCGAGTCAAACAAGTCTCAAACTACTCCCAAGGAAATATATAAACATAATCAAGCAATTTTGATCGAGGTTAGATAGTGTCGTTAGTCTACTAACCCTAATCAAATTAACAATTTATAATACCTAAACTACCCTAATACGAGTATAGGGGTAAGTAAAGGGTCGAACCCAAAAGGACTAAGTGTATCAATCTATGCTAATTAGACTACTAGGAAAGCTTGTGAGGTAAGAGAGGTTCAATTAAACACTACTAAGAGCAAATAACTAAAACTAGGGAAAGTGGAATCCAATTACATCAATGCATTCAACAACATCAAACAATTAGATGAAAATGACCTCAATTAGGACGATTTACACATTTAACTCACTCTCGCGCAATTAAACATGTTAATAATCCTACTAGACTAATTCACTCTCGTGCAACTAGCCTAGCAAAGATATGGAGGAATTTAGGGTTCTCAAACAACTCACTTTCGCACAATTGATTGAAAACACAATTAAAAGCATAGAATCAATTAGCTAGAAAGATTCTAATCCATAAAAGCATCATCCATACACAATAATCAAGAAACAATTTCATACTAACCACAATCAATCATTAAATTAATTAACATAACCTTCATCCATTTCCCTAGAACAAAACCTAAACTAACATAATGAACAAAAATATGGAAAACAAGGTAAAATAATAATAAAAGCAAGAATCAACAACTAAACTAATTAATCTACTCAAATAAACAAATAAATAAGCAAAAACAATAATAAATGAAAGCAATAAAGGTGAGAGAAAGTTAGGAAGACTCATTGAATTTATGAGAGGGAAAATCCACAAATTTGCTTCTTCAAAATCCCAAAAACTCCATGAAAAATCCAAGCTTTCTCTCTCTAAACTACTCCTAAACTAGAGAGAGAAACTCCTAATCTAACCCTAAGAGAGAGAAGCTCTCCTCAACTAACTAAGAAAATAGCATAATAGATCCCCCCTTTTTTTCAAAGAGTCCCGTCTATATATATGTGGCTCCACACAAAAGAAAGAGACTTGGACAACAAGGCGCAAATAAATCGTAAACCCAGTCGTGCGCGCCCGCACATGAGTCCTGTGCGCCCGCACACAATGTGTGTGCGCCCTCTCATCGTAGTGTGCGGCCGCAACTTTGTGGGTACGGGGAAAATAAGCGCGCCCGCACATGAGTCATGCGCGCCCGCGCAAAGGTGTGTGCGCCCGCACAGAGGTCGCGCATAGGGTCGCGCAAACTCTCTGGTTTTGCTCTGTTTCTTCAGTCTGGTTGTGCGGGTTCTGACAGGGCTGCGCGCCCGCACAGCCTCACATGTGCGCCCGCGCATAAGCCGCACAGCACCCCGCGCACAACAGATAACTTGGCTTCTTGATATCCTCTTTCTTTCGGCGCATAATTCCTACAAAACCAAAGCATGGAGATCAAAATAAAAACAAAGAAGATAAATTAAATAAATTAAGAAAATAAGCTAAAAACTATTAAAAACCACTTAAATACTCGAAATCAAGATAAAAGACAAGAATAAGTAAATAAAGAAATAAAGGACAAAAAGGGTTAAATTATTGGAAAAATAAGCCGAAAAACGACTCAATAAACACCCTAAAAAGTGGCATAAAAGTCACTTATCAAATTTCATGGCATAAAATTTGACAAACAAAGAGAATTAAGCATTCTAAATTTCGAATTTTCAAGAAATTCGGGAATAAACACATGCAAAATTCATTAAAACCAGTGTGAGTTTGAAGAAAACTTACATAGATCGGGAAAATGGATGGAATAAGCTTTGATTTGCAACAAATTTGAGCGAATTTAGTTGAGAAACGAGCAAGAACGGATCAAATGAAGTTCTGAGAATTCTCGAGCAAGAAATGCGAAGAGCAGTAGCGAAAATGAAGAAGAGAATGGTATTTAAGGAAAACCCGACTCTAGCGCCAAGCGTCAGACCTTGGCGTCAGTCAAAGGCTTTAGCGTCTGGCGCTAGCTCTAGCGTCTGGCGCTACAGCCAAATAAGTGGCGCTGACGATATTTCAGTGGCGCCAGAACATTTAGCCACTCAGTACGGTTGTTCTAACCTTTTGCAATATATTTTGGGTTCCTTGGTATGCCAGTTAGCCCCTCTAAGCAATTTGACACGATCGGCTTGATTACACAAAGTGATCGACCTGATGAAAGATCGTCTCACTTAGCTTAAAGCGCCTAAGTATTGGCTAATAGCAAAAGGAACTGATATACTGGTTCATTCGGAAAGGCACTGACATATTGGTTCATTCATTCAGCAAAGGGCACCGACGTACAGGTTCAAAAGCAGTAGAAGCGCCGACGTACAAGCATAGCGGAAACAAAGTTCAAGCGAGCTTTTAAAGATCGACAAGCGGAGATCTTCGGTAATTTCCTTTGGAAAATTATCTCAACAAATAAGGATAGCTTCAAGCGAGGATATCTTCGGCAACGTTCCCTAGATTGTGGAGAGTTGTCACAAACAACTGAAGGTGATTTCAAGCGAAGTTGTCTTCGATCGTGTTCCCTAAGATGTGGAATATGGTCACAAAGTGGAAGAGGATTGTTTCAAGTGAAGCAATCTTCGATAGTGTTCCCTGGTTTGTGGAATATTATCAAGGCGGAAATTGGAGGCAGTTACAAGCGTAGCGGTTTTCAAGCGGGATGGCATTCTCTAGCTTGCAGGAGGTCATCAAAACAGTAAAGCGGCAACAAATCGATTACTTTCAGAGACGTGTGCTCGACGGTGCAAGATACGCGTTTCTTAACTCTTTTATCTATTTAATTAACGCTAGTTTGCAGGTATCGGAGTTACAAGAATGATTTAGGATCGCAGAACGTTCTGAATCATTCTCTGTCCCTATTGATAATTTGACTTTCGTTTTTGAAACTTGTGTTTCTCCAAACTCAGTTAAAGTTGGGGCTTCTGTAGACACCCAAATATGTCTCCCCAAAACCAAACCCAGTGATGAGTATCTTTCACGTTAAATCATAATCGAATGAAGTGAAAGTGTGGAAAGTTTAGTGTTGCGGATAGTTTTAATTTCTTTTCTCTTTTCTCTGTTTTTGAAAACCTATTTTAAGAAAACAGCCAATCCAGTTTGGTTGTTCCATGATATGGGTCCAATAGTAGTGTAGTTGGATGGGTCTTGAAAAGAGCTTTCCAACGATATATTATAAACCCGATTCCGATGAATATTGAGGAAGTTATGGCCAAATTACTGAACTGGGCCCGGTTTGAGCCTTATATGCGGCCCAATGATCTAGAGGAGGGCCTAATATTGATTTATCATTCCTAATGCAATTAGGAATGGTTTTAGTCTTCTAGATTCTTCTAGAAGGTTCTTTTCATTCCTAATTTAATTAGCATTGATAAATTGACTTTTGTTGACTTTTTAGAGTTTTAATCAAAATAAAAGAACGTTTTTGAGGAAAATACAATTTTATCCTCCTGTACGGCAATTTCTATCTGATTTTAAGAAAATGCGTCAAAAACTTAGTCAGCGCCAAACGCCAGCAGTAGCGTCTGACGCTACGCTTGGCACCTAGCGCTAGCCGTAGCGCCTGGCGCTGACATCAGCGTTTGGCGCTAACCTGGTTTTGCGCTTCAGAACTCTGTTTTGGTTTTTCTATATTTTTGGCTGATTTTCTCTATAAATAGATTCCTAAAAACTCCGTTTTCATTCACCCAACTCTCATCAAGATTCTCTTGATTACTCTCTCTATCTCTCTTTTCTAAACTAGCTTTCTCTCAAATATAAAAATTCCGCATTCATTAGCACTAGAAACACCTAGCCATATTCGAAGTTGCCTTCGCCCTAAACGTGAAAGGTTTTAATTTCTGAGGGTTTGGTCCCAATCTCTCTTTCAATTATTTAATTTAATTGTTATTTATTATTTTCCTTGAAGTTACTAACGTGTGTATTTTATTATTAGAAAGAGGTACGAGGCATCCAAGTAAGTACTTTAATGGTTTTTATTGATGTTATTATGTAGAAATCATGCTTAGATTGTTATTTTGATTCCTAGTATCATGTCTAGGGTAATTTTAAAATCAAGTGTGATTAAAAGTATGATGCCTTTTATGCTCTTCCTAATATTTATGATTGTTAGTATCATGTTAGGGTTAAAGCTTTGATTTTTATTGCTTAATGACATGCTAGGGTTTGTTATTAATCTTGTTAGTATCATGCCTAGGATCTTGCTATTATTATGATTTATTTTTAACATGATTCATGATTTTTTTTATAATTGTTATAATTATTGTTATTATTATTTATTATGTTGCTTGATATTTATTGTTATTGCTTGATCACGCCTTTTATGCATGTTTAAAGGGAATTTGTACTTGTAATCACGCTTAATAAGATAATTAATAATCTTATTTAGGGTTAATTTGATTATAATTCAAGTGATCGCCAATAATAGTTTATTTGTGCATTAATATTCCATCAACATTGATAAACAGGTTTAGGTTAATCCTATTGATTGCATGTTAGTCAGAAAGTGCACATGAATACGATCAGAATAAAGTAGAGGCCTATTATTAAGGCAGGTTCAGCCTCTTTTAGGTTGGATTTGTTTCTTCATCCCCAAACCCTATTTGGTTTAAGACCTTATGGAGTTGACGATCTCTTGGATCGTTAAGGGGTGTAACCTTCTCCTCGTGAACGGTTTACAAGTTCCTAAATAAACTTGTTGGTGACTCTTTTTCTCTATATTCTTTCCCTTTGGACGCCACCGTACTTTAGTGTATGATCATAGTGGGGTTCAAGCTTAGGGTTAATGCTTGAAATATTCCCTACAGTCGCGCAGACTCTCTGTCTCGAATCTCCAATTTTTAATTAAGCTGTGCGGGTTCTGACAGTAGATGCGCGCCCGCACAGAGGTCGCGCACTAGGTCACGCAAACCTTCTGTCTCGAACTCCAATTTGCGAATAAAGGTGTGCGGGTTCTGACAGTGCCTGCGCGCCCGCACACTTTACACTGCGCGCCCGCACAGATGTCGCGCACAGGGTCGCGTAGAGTGACATTTAATTTATTTCTCCTCACATCTTCGATATAGAAAATCCTTGCTCCTTCATCATCCAAACACCTATCAACCAAAATGGGGAAAAAATCAAATTAAAATTCAAAAAAAAAAAAAAAGTGAAATCGGAATATTTTAATAAAAATATAGAAAGGAGTTAGAAACTCGGGTTGCCTCCTGAGAAGCGCTTCTTTATGAGGTCACTAGCTTGACCATGAGAAAAATTCTTCAAAAGGGAGGCTTGGGATCCAAAGGATCAAGCATTATACATTCGATGATACCAACTTCTTCCTTGCAAAAGTAATGCTTTAAACGATGACCATTAACCATAAGCTTGTTACCATCGGCATCTAACTCAAAGGAGCCATAAGAAGTAGTCTTTGATATCAAAAAAGGACCCAACCACTTTGATTTGAGTTTACCCGGAAACAAACAAAGCCTTGAGTTGAAAAGCAAAACCTTGTCTCCAACCTTAAAGTTCTTGTTTCGAATATGTTGGTCATGCAACTTTTTGGTCTTCTCCTTATATAACCTTGAGCTCTCATAATCATCATCTCTAAGCTCTTCAAGTTCATTAAGCTTAAGCAATCTCTTCTCACCGGCCAACGATAAATTTATATTGAGCTCTTTGATGGCCCACCAAGCCTTGTATTCTAACTCAACCGGCAAGTGATAAGCCTTTCCATAGACCAACCTATAGAGGGTCGTGCCGATTGGAGTCTTGTACACCGTCCTAAGAGCCCATAGTGTGTCATCAAGTTTGAGAGACCAATATTTCCTTGATTTGTTCACCATCCTTTCAAGAAGATTTTTGATTTCACGATTCGAGACCTCCACTTGTCCTTGAGATTGAGGGTGGTAAGGTAATCCAACCCTGTGATGAACGCCATACCTCTTGAGAAGAGCTTCAAATTGCTTTTTGGCAAAATGGGAGCCTCCATCACTAATTAGCACCCTTGGAACTCCAAACCTAGGAAAAATGATCTTCTTTAGAAGCTTAAGCACAACCTTGTGATCATTGGTAGGTGAGGGTATGGCTTCAATCCATTTCGTCACATAATCGACCGCTACCAAGATATATAGATTTCCACAAGAAGAAACGAAAGGCCCCATAAAATCCACCCCCCAAACATCGAAGGGTTCAACTTTTAAAACACTTTGTTGGGGAATTTCATCCCTCTTGGTAATGCCTCCGCTCCTTTGACATCTATCACATTGCGCAACGAATTGGTGGGCGTCTCTATGCATTGTCGGCCACCACAATAAAGATTGAGAGATTTTTGCCACTGTTTTGTCAACACCACCATGTCCTCCACATGGTAGTGAGTGACAATGCTCAAGAACTCCTTGAATTTCATGATCTGGAATACACTTCCGATAAAGGCCATCTCCGCATTGCTTGAATAGGTATGGGTCATTCCAAAAGTACCTTCTCACTTCCTTGAAAAACTTCTTCTTTTGTTGAGAAGAATACTCCGGGGGAACAACTCCACACGCAAGATAGTTGGCTATATCCGCGTACCAAGGGGTAGAGGTTGACACCAAAGCCATGAGAGCCTCGAATCCTATCTCATCATTAATCAGTACATCCTCCTTGTTCTCAAAAGGTAGCCTAGACAAATGATCCGCTACATAGTTCTCCGCTCCCTTTTTGTCCCTTATTTCCATGTGAATGTCTTGGAGAGATAGAAACGGATCAAGCGAGGCTTTGCTTCTTTCTTGGTCATGAAATACCGCACCGCAATGTGATCCGTGTACACAATAACTTTTGAGCATATAAGATAGGACAGAAACTTATCGAATGCAAACACTACCGCTAACATCTCTTTCTCCGTTGTTGTGTAATTCTTTTGAGCCTCATCTAGAGTCCTACTTGCATAGTATATGACACATGATTTTCCTTGTTTCTTTTGACCAAGAACGACACCTACTGCAAAGTCACTAGCATCGCTCATTAGCTCAAAAGGCAAGCTCCAATCCCAAGTAGAGAGAGCATTGCATAGTCTGAATGGCATTCTTCGGTATGCAAATGTCCCATATGGACATGTCAAAGTACTTTTCTCTTGATCACTTGGATGGATAGGGATTTGGAAAAATCCAGAATACCCATCCAATAAACAAAAGAAAGCATGGTTAGAAAGCCTTTCAAGCATTTGGTCCATGAAAGGGAGAGGAAAATGATCTTTCTTGGTGTTTTTGTTCAATCTCCTATAATCAATGCACATTCTCCACCCGGTCACCGTCCGGGTGGAGATTTCCTCTCCCTTTTCATCCTTGATTATGGTCATTCCACCCTCTTTGGAACTACATGAACCGGGCTAACCCATTTGCTATCGGAGATAGCATAGATGATGCCCGCCTCACGTAGTTTCAAAATTTCTTTCTTCACAACCTCTTGAAGGTTGGGGTCAACCTTATTTGAGGTTCAATGGAGGTGGAAAGATCATCTTCAAGATGAATACGATGCATGCATAAAGAAAGGCTAATACCTTTAATATCATCAATTCTATACCCTATCACATCCCTAAATTTTCTTAAAACATCAAGAAGTTTTTCCAAATTAAGACCATCTGGGGTAGCATTGGCAATAATAGGGTATGTTCCCTCCTTATCAAGAAAAGCATATTTCAAAGAAGGGGGAAGGGGATTGAGTTCTACCTTGGGAGGAGGCTTAGAACTCTCTTCCAATTTCTCCTCCTTGGACTCAAGCTCGATCTCAACTTGTTGTTCAACTTCCTCCTTTGAGGATTCCTCCATTGCCATGACAAACTCTTTAGCCTCTTGAGAGTGGAACTCTTCTTTGCATGTAAGAGCTTCTATCATTGGATCTTGAGGCCTCATCACGACCCTCCCCAAGCGATCTAGCTCTTCATTCACAACATCAAATCTATAGCATTTTTTAACCATGGGGGTCTTGAGCAACTTAGAAAACTCAAAGACAATTTTTTCATCGGCCACTTCACATGTGATGGTGTTGTTCTTTCAATTGATGACCGCCCCCAAAGTTTTAAGAGCTTCACGTCCCAAAATCAAAGGAGTGTTAACATCTTCCTCCATATCCATCACTACAAAGTCACAAGGCACGTAGATGTGTTCCACTTGAATTGGAACATCCTCAAGCTCTCCACAAGGTAATTTCACCGACCGATCGACCAATTGAATTGTCTTCCTTGTAGGGATCATCTCTATATTGAGTTTTTGAGCAATGGATAGAGGTATTAACTTAACACTTGCTCCAAGATCAGCTAAGGCGCCCCTAGCTTCCATGTTCCCAATTTTCACCGGCAAAGTGAAACTTTGGCAAGGGGGAAAATGTATGTCGTTATCTACCCTTCCCCCAAGTCAAACAAAATTTGTAAACACCTAACCAACCTTATATGAATATAGGGCAAGTTAAGGGTCGATCCCTAGGGAATGCAATGATTAAAACTAGAGTCTAAGTCAAGCTACCTCGAAGATGGAGTTGATATTATGGTTGGCACTATGGTAAAATAAAGCAAGTCTAATCAAGTAAAACAAAGGTCTAAACACTAGGGATATGGGTTCCACATGCAAGTTCAATGATAATGCTAGTTTAGAGCTCAATCAATTAATTAAAGTATTGCAATGGACAAACAATAGTAGCAATCAAGAGAGTTCAAATGTTATCTCCTATAGGCCAATCTAGGTGTCACTATGAAAGGCAAATCAAGAAGAATCACAAGCAAACCCAATCAATTAGAGCAACTTTCAATTCAATGGTTCATGTCATTAAGAGTTGCAATGCAATCTAGGATAATCTTATAGGTTGATCACTCCTAGTCTAATCAATCACATGCAAAACTATGTCAACCAATTTAATTGCAAGAAATCAATCAATCAAAGAGCATCAACTAGCAATTTCATTAATCAAACATGCTTCCCCCTTTCCCTAGCAACTAATCTACTCACTAATCATGGTGAAATTCAAGAACAAATAACTAGAAAGTGCTTTAATCTTCAATTCTATATCAAAATCTAAGAGAAATAAAAAATAATCAACAATATCAAATTCAAATCCAAAGAAGAACAAGTAACAAGCAAAAATCAAATAGCAAGTAAGTAAAAGATGAAAGAAGGAAGAGATTCTCACTAATATTGATGATTGAAAATGAAGAAATCCAAACTTGATTGATCAAATGTTGAGTTACAAATCCAAAACCAAGAACTTCTCTCTAACTTCTCTCTAGATTCTCTCTCTAAAACTAAGCTAATGAAAATTATCAAAAAGTTCCTTTCAAAAAGGAAATACAATTCTATTTATAAGCAAAGAAGAAATCGGCAGCTCCCGCGCCCTCTCTCGATAGACCCGCGCCCGCGGAGAAATGGGTACGGAACCCTCCGCGGGCTATCTGGGCAGACCCCGCGCCCGCGGCAACAGAGACCCGCGCCCGCGGCAGTGAAACACGCGCCCGCGGCTAATCCCCTGCTCCCAAAGCCTGATCAGGGGGCCGCGGTCTCTCTGAATGGAGCGGCCTCTCCATTTTACCCGCACCCGCGGAGAGCTCGCGGTGAAACCGCGGCAAGTTCCTGCCAAGTTTTGGTAATTTTGAGTAACATAGGCCCGCGCCCGCGGCCTGCTGGATTTGCCTTGGAAACCTCTCCGAGGCCTCTCCAAGGCCTCTCTAAGCCCTCTCTAGCCAAATGCTTCTTCCTTGGTTGATCATTAAGGTCCCAAATTGAATCCTTTGCCAAAGTGATTCTCACAATACCTACACAAGTAAACAAAGAAAGGAAATAAAAGGGAAAAATAAGCCAAATAAAGGAAAACACGATAAAAACACGAGAATCATAAAGAAAAGAGGAAAAAGAGAAACTAAAGGAAAAAGGACAAAAAATAAGAGAAGAAAGCATGAAAAGGGGAAAGAAATAACCCTAAAAGACTACCCTATGAGTGCCATAAATGACACTCATCAAACTTCCCGGGTCTTTTTCCTTCTTGGGCATCTTATGTTGGACAAGAGCACTCACTTGATGTGGAAGGGTGATAAGCTCATCATTGAGCTTCCTCTTGTTGGTGAGAATATCTTTGAGGAACTTGGAGTAAGATGGCATTTGTGTCACAACTTCAAGAAAAGGGAGGTTGATATGCAAATTCTTCATGACACTAAGAAATTTTGTAAACTTGTCATTCAACTTCCTCTCCGCAAGCCGACCGGGAAAAGGAATCGGTCCATCAAGATTCCTAGCCTCACTAAGAATTGAAGTTGTCTTCTCATTGTCAAGCTTCTTCTTCTCCGAACCTCCTTCTATCTCATCACCCTTTTCTTTCTCACCTCCCTTGTTTTCATTCACACTCTCCTCTCCTCCCTTATTTTCCTCACTATCCCCTTCATTTGGCCCTTCACAGGAAGTTCCCGACCTCAATGTGATCGCCTTGCATATATCGGGTTTTGGATTGTGAGATGGGTTAGGTTGTGGTTGTCCGGGTAGAGTGGATGGTGAATTGAAAGGAGTTCTCTCGGTCAATTGAGCTAGTTGTGAATCAACCAAATTGTTGTGAGCTCTTATCTCTTGCATTTGTTTCCCAAAAGATTGCATTTGCGCATGCATGGCTTGGAGGAGTTGAGTTTGAGTTAGCTCCGCTTAAGGTGCTTGTTCTTGATGATTTCTTTGAGGTGCTTGGGTTTGATTATTGTATTGGTTGTTCCTTGGATAGCTTCCTCTTGGGTTTTGGGGTTGAGATGGAGGTGGATTTTGATATTGAGGGTTGGAGTTATAGGAAGGTTGAGCTTGTTGGTTCCATTGTTGAGGTTGAGGTACAAACCCGGGTGGTTGTTGTCTCCAAGCTACTCCACCGCCGCTTCCTCTAAATCCCTCTTGCCTTGTGTTGTATGCCGCTACATGTTCGGGGCTTAAACCTCCACAATAAGATGTATCATGGTTCGTTCCTCCACAATTTTGACAAGAGAAAGAGTTAACTTGAGAAGAGCTTGCTCTACCACTTGAAATTGCATTCACACTCGTGTTTAACTTGGAAAGCCCTTTTGTTAGTTAATCAATTTGATGTTGTAATTGATCAACTTTCTCCAATTCGTAAATACCACCTCTCTTTGGAGCGTTTCTCCTTCTATTGTGGCGTCAACTTGATTTTGAGGGATCTTGATTAATTGACCACCCGCCCCCGTATCCAAATTGGCTCTTGACATGGGCTCCAATCCGTCGTAGAAAAACCGCATGAGCAACCCTTAATTGTACTCATGGTGGGAACATGCTTGTACCAACTCTTTGAATCTCTCCCATGCTTCACCAAGACTTTCATCGGCATCTTGCTCAAATGATGCAATTTTCCTTCTCATTTCAGTGATCTTCTCCTTGGAGATAAAGCGCTTCAAGAACGCCTTTACCACCTCCCTCCATGTTGTGAGAGTGTTAGGCTTTACTTGCTTTAGCCATTTCTTTGCTCGTCCGGTGAGTGATTGCCGGAAAAGGTGCATACGAATGTAGTCTTGAATCACTTCATTGGTTTGCATCATTGCGCACAATTCAAGGAATCGGTCCAAATGTTCAATAGGGTCCTCACTTGCACTTCTGGAAAATTGCTCCGATTGGACCATTCGAGTATATTGTGGATGGATTGAGAAGTTGGTTTCCGCGACGGGTAGCAGAATCCCCCCTGTGAGCTCATAATCCTCCGGATTTCCAAACTCGCAGAACAAAACATCATTCTCTTGTCCCGCCATTGATCCGCTTGGTGAACTTGAAGAGTAAGTATCACTCTCATTATCAACTATATCACCAAAACCTCTTCCCTCGTCTTGATAAAGCCTACGGACTTGTCTCAAGGTTCGGTTGATTTCGTGGTCAATTTGATGTGAGGGTGCTCCTTGAGACCTCATAAGCATTCACCAAAGCTAAGAAAACTATTAGCAATTACAAGGATGATAAGACAAAAAAAAACAAAAAGAAAAGAAAGTAAAATGACTCTAACAAAAGCAATAATATACGCTAAACAAGCCGCTTTCCCGGCAACGGTGCCAAAATTTGATCATGGGTTAGATAGGTCGTTAAGCTACTACCCTAACCAAATTAATCACTTATAATACCTAAACCTACACCAAACTAGTTAGTGGCAAGTAAAGGGTCGAACCACTAGGGAAGCACGCTAATTCAACATCAATAATCACTAATGCAAGAGTGAAAAGGGGATTGTTTTTGTTGGTTTTGTTGAGTAAGAACACTAAAACTACAAATAAGCACGAAAATTATGGTTAAAATCAAGGGAAATTGACGCTAGGGATATGGGGGTGTCCAATATGATTAGAAAAAGGGGAATAATGATGATTATCATGAAACACATGCCAAAGAACACAAGATTCTACCTAAACAATTCATTCTCATGAAATAGTCTAGGCAAATCAATGAAAGAGGTCTACACTAATAAGGATCATTCTCATGCATCCTATTAGTTACAAACAAATCAAGAGAATAAAGAAGCACAATCCATAAAAACTCCACTTTAATAAATCATTCTCATGAAATCATTAAAATAGAGATGATCCTAATCTAGTTCAAATCACTTTCATGCATTTAAACTAGAAAACATCAAATAGAGTGCAACAATAATCTCGAGCTAATAAAAATCATGTCTTTCATCAATATATGGCATAAGTTCAATCCAACCATCATCATTCATCCAATATCAAATCATATCTTCCACCCCCTTCCCCTAGCTAAAAGTTTAGCCTAGAGAAGGGAGATTAAACATAATATCAAAACTAGAAATAAAGTCAAGAAACTCAAAACAAAACATGATTAAAATCAATAACAACTAGATAGACTAATAAGATTGACAAGTATAAGTAACAATAACAAATAAATAATACTAAAGGAAAGGAGAAGAGATTACTAAAGAAAGGATTAATGAAAGATGAAAACTTGGATTCTTGCTTGATTGATTGAAGATTAAAACTTGAGCAAAGTTGAATACAATAAAGGATGCTTGAATAACAATCTATTTTCTCTCTCTATATTAGGCTAATGTTCTATGGAATTAGTACTAAGTGTCCTCTATTACAAAGAGTCCCGTCTATATATATGTGGCTCCTCCAAAAGAAAGAGACTTGGACAACAAGGCGCAAAGAAATCAGAAACCCAGCCGTGCGCGCCAGCACACGACATATGCGTGCCCGCACAGTAGGTGTGTGCGCCCTCTCAGCATAGTGCGTGGCCGCAACTTTATGGGTAGGGGGAAATCAAGCGCGCCCGCGCTACAGGTCGCGCACCCGCACAGAAGCCGCACAATAGGTCTTGCAAACTCTCCGGTTAGGCTCTGTTTCTTCAGCCTGGCTGCACGGGTTCTAACAGAGCTGCGCGCCCGCACAGCCAAGGGTGCGCGCCCGCACAACAGCCGCACAACACCCCGCGAACTACAGTTTGCTTGGATTCTTGATATCCTCTTTCTTTCGGCACATAATACCTACAAAATAAAAGCATGGAAATCAAAATAAAAACAAAGAGAGAAGACTAAGAAAAGGGAAGATAAAGGAGAAAAGAAAAGAGGGAGCAAAACTAAGTAAAAATGCTTAGAAAAAGGGCCAAAAAAATGCAAATGAGGGGAGAATCCTTAGAGAAAAAGGATAAAAGAGTGGCATAAATGCCATTCATTAGTGGCTGGACCCAATTTGTGGTTTTTCTCTATGGGAAAACCACTAGGTTTAGCGCCTAATAAACCTGCTTCAAAAATAATATCAAGAGTTTATTTCCGTTGACACAAGAACAAACCTGTAAAGCTACGAGACACCTCAATCCCCAAAAAAAATTTCAAAGGACCTAAATCCTTCATCTTGAAACAGTCACACAGATAAGCCTTAAAAATAGTCAATGCAGCGGAATCATTCCCAGAAATAATCAAATCATCAACATACACTAAGATAGTAATTTGAGTAGTGCTTGTATTATATGTGAATAAGGAGTAGTTAGAATAGGATTGTAAGAAACTAGAATAGGATTGTAAGAAGCCATACTGTTTTAACATTGTAGTGAGTTTAGCGAACAAACAACGAGGAGCCTGCTTCAAACCATAAAGTGACTTCCGCAATCTACAAACAAAGGAATGATTTGAGCTTTCAAACCCTAGCGGCAGTTTCATGTAGACCTCTTCATCTAAATCATCATGGAGAAATGCATTGTGTACATCTATTTGGTGTAGCTCCCAATTCTTTGCAGCGGCAATATCAAGTATAGTTTGCACCATTATCATCTTAGCAATCGGAGCAAAAGTCTCATCATAATCCACACATTCTTTCTGATGATTCCCATAGACCACCAAACGAGACTTGAGATGCTCTACTCCTCCATTCGAATGAAACTTGGTCTTATTATAGACCAGTTGACTCACTAGATCAGAGCCTTTTTACCTTGGGGAAAAGGTTCCAAAGTCCAAGTGTTGTCATCCTCTAAAGCCCGAATTTCTTCATTCATTGACTTATGCCACCCTTCATATTTCACTACTAGAATCCGGGCATATAACGACAGTTTTTTCTGCGATAGCTAGTAAAGCTGTTGTAATATTTTAATTCTACGATGATTTTTGTAGCTGTCGTAATATTACAACGATTTTTTTAAACCGTCGTTAAGTTATGACAGTTTTTAGCCAATAAATTGTCGCAAAAGACACTAAAAATAATTATTAAATTTTTTTAATATTTACGGAAGCTATAAACTGTCACAAATTACGACAGTTTTCGAACTGCGACAGCTTATGGCTGTCGTAAAGTTTTAAATTAATGGTATTTAAATACCAATTCATAAGCCTACACCAAACCCTAAATTGCCATCCGCCGTTTGTCCTCTCTATTTTCCCTCTCAGCTTCTCTCTCCTCTCCTCCCCACTCTTTTTCTTTGTTTTGCTCTCCTCTTCCCAACCTTTTTTTTATTTTGAGAAAAGGCAAAATTTTATCAAACACAAAAAGAAATACACTGAGGTTACTAAACCTCTAGGCATAAGCCCCTGAGCCAATTAAGCTCACTAACCTTTATCTTCCTAGAACATATACTGATAATTCTATGGTAAACATCAAAACAGATCCTATTTACAACAATACTATGCCTATTAATTCTAGCATCCCAAATATCTCTATTTCTTTGCTACCAAATATTATATACAATTGCAGCACAGGTACTCTGATAAACTTGTTTCTGGAACCTGTTTCTAGCTTTCAAGCGTCAATCATTACACTCTGCTACATTCTTGAAATTCAACTGCTTCCTGTATCTGTCCTGCAGAATACTCAGAACTCTCTGACTGTAATCACATTCAAAGAACAGGTGAGAATTTGATTCAGAGCAGTTTCCACAAAGAGGACAACTATAATCATCCAGCATCCCAAAACTCTTCAATTTCTCTCTAGTCTTTAATCTCCCCCAAACTGCAATCCACAAAATGAATGTGTTTAGGTACATTATACCTATTTCACACCCAATTACACCAAGGAACATCAGATCTGTCATCATGTAACCATCTATAAGCTGAAGCAACAGTATAGTCAGCTGCATTATGCATCCAAGAATTCCCTAAGAAGCCTTTTTTTATCCTTTCCTTCACTTTTCAAATCTGCTTCCACAACCAACTTGCCTGAGAAGGGAATCTCATTCTTTTCCAATTCTTGCATTTCACATAGTGATGATTAACCCATCTCAGCCAGAGACTGTCATTTTTATTGGCTATATCCCAAATATTTTTCCCCATAACAACCACATTCCACGTAACACAGTCTTGGATTCCAAGGACTCCTTGCTTTTTAGTTCTGCAAATAATGTCCCATGAAATAGGAGGGGATCTGCTAAAGATAGCTTTCCCATCCCAAATAAAATTCCTGCAAATATTCATAAAACCACCCAATACTTGCTTGGGAAGAATAAACAAAGATGCCTAATAAGTGTGTAAAGACATAAGGACAGCATTAACTAGAGTAACTCTAGCTGTATAGGACATGGTCCTTCCACCCCAAGCTCTCACCCTAGCCACTATCTAATCCACAAGCACACTGCAGTCATCTTTAGACAATTTTTTGCATTCACTTTAACCCCTAAATATCTAAATGGTAAACTCCCATCCCGGAAACCAAACACTTATTATTTTCCTTGATCTTATGCTCCACATTGCAGAAATAAACATTCGATTTACCCCCATTTGCAACCAGACCTGAGGTAGCAGCAAAGGTGGCTAAACCTCTCATTAAAAGCTTTGCAAACTTGCAATTACCTCTAGACATGACTATTAAATCATTTACAAAGACCAGATGATTTAGCTTCACACTTCTACATCTTGGATGAAAACTGAACTCACTGTGATCACTAATCTTCTGAAACAATCTTGTTATATACTCCATGCAAATGTCAAATAAGAGAGGAGATAAGGGATCACCCTATCTCAAACCCTTTTTGCCAGGAAAAAACCCATAGACCTCTCCATTTATCACTAGAGAAAAGCTGGGAGTAGTAACACGATCCATAAAAAGCTGAATAAACTGCTCAGGAAATTTAAGAGCACACATCATGCCCCTAAGAAAGCCCCAATTGACATAATCATAAGTCTTTTTTGTATCCACCTTGAACATACACCCAGAAGGAACATTCTTCCTTTGATATCTTCTAATCAAATCTTGCACTATGCAAATATTGTGATAGATTCTCCTTCATTGGACAAACCCAGATTGATTTGGGGAAATAATTTGAGGAAGAATTTTCTTCAATCTGCTACAAACTAGTTTAGTAATCACCTTATAGATCACATTGCAACAAGCAATTGTAAAATCTGTAACTGAGCTAGGTTGATCAAATTTTGGAATAAGCACCATATTAGTGCAACTTATCACCTTTCGAATCTTTCCAGACTCAAAAACATTGTAGAACATCTTCACAAATGTTATCTCCAATAAGATCCCAACTCATCTTGTAAAAACTACTATTAAAGCCATCAAGACCTGGGGCTTTGATCCCAGGAATAATAAACATAGCTTTCATAATCTCTTCCTTAGTGAAAGGAGCAGTCAAAAACATCCCATGCTCAGTAGTAACTAAGGGACCTTGGTTCACAACACTATGATCCACTCTAAAATCACACTGATATTCTGTTCCCAGCAGGCAAGTATAATAATCAACAAAAGCCTTAGCCACATCCTTCTCCTCCTCAAATCAAATACCATTCATATCATGAATAGCCACCACTCTCTTCTTATAATCTTTAGTTTTGATATGCTTATGAAAAAAGGCAGTATTCTCATCTCCTAGCTTCAACCAGTCTAACTTAGCTTTATGCTGCAAGAAACTGTAATAATGCTTGTTAACATCAGCAAACTTGTCTAACAAACCTTTCTCCAGCTCAATTAACTCAGCATTATTATATTCCTGTTGAATCTTCTCTTGAACATCTGCCAACTGCTTCTTAATTTTTGAAAATCTACACTCAATACCAGAGTACTCATTTTTGTTAAGATTCTTAAGAGCTTTCTTAACTTCCTTAAGCTTCTTTGCAACTTTGAACATTTTCCTTCCTGTAACTTCCACACCCCAAGCATTCTTCACCAAATCTGCAAACTGACTATGAGAGCCCCACATATCAAAGAACTTGAAAGGTCTGGGCCAGACATCACCTTCCTATCAAAATGCACAATATCAGTTCAATGATCATACCATAGTTCTAAACAATAATGCACATAAGAACCAGGAAAAGAATCAACCCAATAAGAATTAATTAAAGTGCTATCTGTAAATTCTAGCATCCCCCAACTGCTTATTTGCCCAATTATACCTAGCACCCATATGACTCATATCCTGTAAATCACAGTGATCCACATACACCCTAAAAGGAGCCATCTCACCACTAGTAATCACACTTCCAATTCTATCATCACTATTCAAAGGACAATTAAAATCCCTTGAGATCACCCAAGGACCAGAAACATTTCCAACAATATCCTTAAGAGAATCCCACAAGGAGCTTCTTTGACCAGCACCATTAAACCCATAGTTAAAAGAACATTCAAAAGACTTTAGAAGAGTCTTATTAACAATCCTAGTATGGATAAGTTGAGGTTGAGAAACCAAAATATCAACCTAGAACATATCACTTAATCAAGCCACCAAGATCCTCCCCCCTTTAATCTAAGACAAATTAGAAGTGACACACCAACCAGCAAAACATTCTTTAGTAAATATTAGAAAAATTAACCACCTTCACCTTAGTCTCAATCAAGCAGCAAAGACCTATATTATGCAGTCTCAAAAAGTTCCTAATCTCCAGCTGCTTATCTGTTTAAGCCCTTAATGTTCCAAATCACAGCTTTATCCATGTTCCTTTACAGGAACAGATTGTTTGTCAACATCATCACTTACAAAACCAAAGAAAACTTTATTCTCTGTCTCCCTCTCATCTTGTCTTTCTCCTTGAGGTAATTCATCATTCAAAGAAGCAAAAGAATTATGAGTACTCAGATCCTGCCTTTGAGTTGTAGCCCCAATAGGAGTCACCTTCTCCCTTCTCACAGGAATGAAAACATGAACAGAATTTGACAACTCTTGCTCTGGATCCTTTGCATTCTCCTGACTTTCCTTCTACATAGCTTTTGGTTTCCAGATCAGTCTAGTTTTCTGCTTCTGTTTCTGCCATATCCCATCAGCATGCCCCAACTCACCACATATAGAACACCAATGAGGCTTCCATTCCCAGACCACTTTTTGTTCAAACACAATCCCTTTCTCATCTAGAAAAGAGATTGTCTCAGAAAAAGGTAGGTTAACATCCATCTCCACAAGGTACCTGACATAAGCAGCCCTGTCCCTAGCTTGAGTTGCTGAATCAGGTCTAATATGAACTCCAATCAGCCCAACTATCTTCTCCAAACACTTTTTACCCCAATACTTCAATGGTAAGCTAGGAAGTTGAACCCATATAGGAATTTTAGCATCATTCACACTCAAATCCATCCCATCCTCCCATTGTTTAAGGCAAACAAGTTTCCTATCAATCATTACATGCAAATTAGCAAGAGCTTTGTCCCTGGTTTTAACATTCAAGAACCTAATAAGGAACACCTCCTTCTTTAATGGAATGACCTTTTCAATGTTTGATTTCCCCCAAATTCTGATGCAAAAACCCTCAAAAGTTTTCACATGCGGGTTAGCAAAAATCGTAAAAGCAACTACCCCTAATTTCTAATAATTCAATTACTCAGCTATATCATCAATAGTCAATCGCAAAGCAATAGGATTCGATTGGACAACATCATCATTAGGATTCATATCAATTTCAGGAGGTTTTGGAGTTACCTGAATCGAGTTCAAAGATGCTCTGTTTTTCGAACCCAGAATCCCAATTTCCTTCTGCTGGAAAATTGTCCTCCATTCAGATAACTTCGATTTCTCACGCGATCTAGTTCAGTTCATACAAATATTGTTGTGGAGTAAGCAATCGATGCTCCATCTCTTGATCAAGGTCCAGCTTTAATGGCGGAATTTGACCCACATCCCCCTTCGACCTAGTTTTCTGACCACCAACAATTGGGCTACCCGAATCTCCAGCAAACTTACAAGTCTCCATTGCCGATTCCCCCTTCTTTGAGCCCTGGTTCCCCTTCTTTTTATTCGTCATAGTAGAAGAAACGTAGAGAGAAAGAGAGGGTCTAGAGAGAGAAATTTTCCATTTACTGAGTTTAACTGCAGGTATCGTCCCTCTTCCCAACCTTATTTCAGTTTGTTTCTCATCTCATATCCTCTCCATTTTCCTTTTTCCTCTTTGTTTCCAATTTGAAAAGAAACAAAATTCATGGTCAAATTTCTTTGGGTTTATCAAATTTCATGTTTTGTGGTCCAATTTCGTGATGTTGAAGTTCATTTGGTCGAATTCGACCATAAAAATTCCAAATCTGTAGTTTTTATGGTTTTTGTGGTCGAATTTGACCATGAAAATCTAAAGAAGAAATTTTTGAAGGTATGCTCATTTTTTTTTTTTGTATTTTTTCGTTGTTATTATTGTGGTTTTTATTTGTTTTCTGCTTTTTTTTCGCCCAAATTTATAATTTTGTGCTTAAATTTCTATTTTTGTTTCGTTAATTTTCGTTTTATTTTGATCATTTGTGTCTATTTTCAATTATTTGAAGTTAACTTTGATTTTTGGGGGTGAATTTCCATTATTTAAAGGTTATTATTGTTTATGTGTTTAATTTCATTTACTTATGTTCAATTTGGTGGATGTTTTATTGGTTTTTTTTTTTTTCCGAATTTTGTAGTGTTTTAGATAATTTCTGTAGTTCATTCATTTTTTGTTTGTTTTTTTGTGGGGGTTTTTTTTATATACTTTTTGATATATATTTGTATTTTTTTTTTGATGTGTTGTTATTTTTAGGCATTTGTTAGATCTTGTTAGGTTTCATTTTAATTTTGATTCTTGTTAGGTTTGATTTAATTCTGATTTTTCTTGGTTTTAATGTCGTACCTTATGTTTTTTTAGGGTTTAAAATTCCAGATCTAAAGTTCGCTTGTGGGTATTATTTATGTGTTTATTTTTTTTTTCTTTGTTGGTTTTGGGTGGCGTTAGGTGGATTGTGGGGGCGGTGGGTGGTGGTTTGTAAGGTTGAGGATGGTGGTTAATGTTTATAGTGGGTGAAGAGGGCTGGGTTGGTGGGGGTTTTCCTGTTTTTTTTAAAATTTTTTTTATTTATTTTGCGATGGCTTTTGACCGTCGCAAAGTCTCTAAAACATATTTATTGGACAGTTATATGCTGTCGTAAGTTAATTTATGGGACAAAATTTAAAACTGTCGCTGAAATTAAAAAAGTCGCCGTAATTTTTTTAACGATAGTCAAACTGTCGTAAAAATGAAATTTTGTGACTCATCAAATTGCGACAAACTCATTACGGCAGTTGGCTGTTGTAACTACTTTTAGCGATTGTTTTAATCATTTTTGCTACATAATTTGGCTGTCACAAAATTTCTAATTTCTTGTAGTAAACATGTTTAGGGTTAATATATTGATTGTATGTTAGTCAGATAGCGCACATGAATATGAGAAGAACAAATAAAGTAGAGGCTTATTATTAGGGCAGGTTCAATCTCTTTTAGGTTGGATTTGTACCTTCATCCCCGAATATCCAGTCATGGTTCAGGTTCACTATGGAGTTAGCGGTCTAATGGATCGTGAAGGGGTGTAACCTTCACCCTGTGAACGGTTTACAAGTTCCTAAAACTTTTTGGCGACTCTTTTGCTCTAGCTTCCTTCCCTTTGGACGCCACCATACTTAAGTGTATGATCACAGTGGGGCTCAAGTGTGGAATGCTTGAAATATTCCCTACAGTGCCATTTTATGTTTTTCTAGTAGTGTTAGTTTTAAGATCATATAACTGCCGACCCTTCTTCCCAAAAGGATACCCATTAATCACGATCGGGAATATATAGAAGTTACAAATTCTAGTCCTAGTATCAAAAGATATCTTAAAATCTTCGAAAATTAACTAAAATACTCAAAATAACATATGCTAATATTCTATCATATCAAACAATATACGATAATATCTCAATGGGATGTGACATAGATGGATGAAATCACACTACAAGAAAAAGGTCACTTTCTGACGGAAATTTTCCCTTGCAAAAAGGCCAATTTCCGTCGCAAACAGCATTTACGACGCAATTCTGTCGCAACATTCTGTCGGAACCTTTCGTAGGAAAAAAAGGAATTTCCGAGGAAAATTCTGTCGGAAAGAAGTTTTACAACGGAATTACCGACGGAAATCTTCCGTCGAACAAAAATCTAACTTTCAAGCATAATCCGTCGCAGTTTTACGACGGAAAAATCCGTCGCTGAAGAATTAACAATGACGGAAAATTCTGTCGCAAAAATAGAGAATTTACGACAGAATTAAATTCCGTCGTTGTTTTGCGACAGATAAATCCCTCGCAATATACCGACGGAATTAAATTCCGTCGCAAATTCTCTATATTTGCGACGAAAGTTTCCGTCGTTATTGAGTCTTCTAGAGACGGTTTGTTCTTCCATTTTTTCGTCGCAAATCACTTCCGACAAACTTAATATTAATTTTTTTCATCGCAAAATATAATTCACAAAGCCAAAATTCTAGTTGTTTTTGTAAGAAAAAAACAGCATTAATAACCTAATTCCTGCACCTAATACTTGTGAAAATTAAAATCATAATCCAATTTCGGAAATATAAATATATATTTTTCACAAAAGCTATGTTTAAACTAAACATATCCAAAGGCTACATAATATATAGTTATTCTACAAAAGCGGCAACATAATCAAACGCTACATAAATTCTAATTTACTACATGTCTGTACTACATAAACCAAAGCTAAGCTACACAAATGCCGGGGTACCCTGGCTTGCTCCTCCACTACCCGGGTCATCCTTGGGGTCTCAACGCTGAGGCTGAAAAGTGGAACATGAGTCGTTGTTTGCGAATCGACTCATGAAATCATTCCACCTCGCCTCGGCTCTCCTCTCCATTTCGGCCACCTCAGCTTGAATTCGGGTTTGCATCTCAACATCCATTTCACTCCGAATTTTACTCCAGATTTCACTACGAAGAGCCTCCACCCTATGGTTCATCTGATTCTGTATCTAAAGAACAACGGACGGTGTGTAATGTTGTGAAGACCTAGAACCTCGACCCGTCCGGTTGCCATAATACAGCTCATTATACTTGTAATTTTTATAATGTTAATAATATCATGGCATGTTACTAACATCTTTTTCAAGTGGTAATGGTGGGAGGAAAAAAAGGAGAAACGTCGAAGAAAAATAAGGGAAAGGAGAAAAGGCAAGTTCTCATTTATGATGACGACGAGGAAATGGTGGACGTCGTAATAATTCCGTCGTTGAATTTAAATTTTGCGACGGAAAATAAGGTCCGTCGTAATAATTCCATTTTAAATTGGCCGTTTTCTAGTAGTGTCAAGAATTTTCATGACATAGACATGAGCCACTAATGTGAAAGATGATTTTAAGCTCGTTTAATGCTGTAAAAAGTAAACGACCCCCTCCAAGATTAGCACGAATTGTATAACAAACAATTGACGGAGGAATTCATAATTATTGCCTAGAACCATAGATTGTTTTCAAGAGAATAGGGTAGGTGTATCCAATAATAAAAAAGAAGAATAACAATTGTGTAATGGCCTTGGGTTTTGATTTGTAACAACTAGGTAATGTTGCTAGTAACAACTAATCAAAACAAATTTTAGTTAACGATATACCAAAAAAGAAAGGCTAGGTCCTAATAAACACATACATACCTATAGCCCACACGCACATCACAAGCCTCGTCAACGTGATCTCGTACATGTGTTCCACATAGCCTCTTGATCATTTTTAAACATTACCTAAAGACATACTTCCGACTATTAACAAGGTATAACTATAGGTGTTGATTCGGATAACCAGATAGAGTTTGGTTGATCCATGCTAGGTCGGGGTCTATTTGGGTCGGGTGTATTTGGTTCAAAATTACCCTATTTTCCCACCTCGGGTCGGATCAGGTCATTTTTGAGCCTGGATTTGTCAAGTCTATATTGGGTCAATTTCAGACCGATTCATATTCGATTCGAATAAATTCGCATTTTGGGTTTAAAAGGGGGTTTAACGGGGTTAATTTAGGGTAAGATGACTTTGGATCGGGTTAGTTTCGGTTCACTTGATCTTGGTTATGTTAAGTTTGGTTTGGTTACTAAGGTTTATTCAATGTATTAGGTCAATTTTGATTCATATACTTTTCTCGTTTCGTTGAATTTTGGTTGAATTGACCAAATTTAATATTCAAATAAGTTCATTTTAAAAATGGAGTAATTATTGAGTTTATTTTATCTTGTTATTGGGTTGGTATCAAGTTATTCATGTGTCATCTTTTCATATCTTGTCATTAATATATGTTTAAATAAAATAAAAGGTAAATAATAGGTTGGGTTTAAAATAAAGGCAGGTTTGAAATCATGTCATGTCAAAATTAGGTTAGATGAAAATCGGGTCAGCCTAATATATATCAGTTCGGATAAAAAATAATCGGATTGAATTGGGTTTTTTAAAGGTCAATTTCGGTCGGATTGAGTTTAAGTTGGGTCAAATTGGTTAGGTTTGAGTACAAGTTGGGTCAAATCAATTTCAGATTAAATTCATTTCGGGTCAAATCACTGCTGGGTTAAGTTCAAATCGGGTTAAATTCAGATTCGGGTTGAGTGTAGTTCAATTACAAATCAGGTTTGGGTCTTGAATTTCTTAGACCAAATCGAATTGGGTATAATTCAAAATGCACATTTTTTTTCAGGTTTGGTTCGGTTTTGACACCTCTAAGTATAACTAATGTGTATTTGATATATATGGGACAATGGTTTTCACTCGATCTTTTCCTTCCAACTCTTAAATGAGTTTTTCTTTGGAGCTCTCCAACTATCTTACAATAATCCCCCCACAAGTTCAAGGGAAAAAACTTGTGTGGACCTGGTTCACAATAATGTGCATGGTACACTCGGATAAAACATTAGGTATATTCAAAAGATTATGGGTGAAAAAAAGAACATTACAGACATTTAAAACAGCTTATGTGGACCTGTAGGCGTCGTTCGAAGTGCGCCTACATAAAAGCATGTTGTGAATATGCTTGGAACTCATAGGAAGTGGGAATTGACATATACAATTAGGGACAAAGAAAGTAGGGAGCCGCCAACAAGTTTTTAAGGAACTTGTAAACCGTTCACGGATCATTTAAGGCAACCACGATTAAGGGACAATGATAGGCAATAACGAGTGACCCGTGAAAGTTACACCCCATTCATAATCCATGAGATTACTAACTCCATATGGTTCGAAACCACGAAAAGAGGATCGAGGATGATGCTACGAAGTGAGTCATGGAGTCACATTCGCCCGTATTGGCCTCTACTCGATTCTTATATTGAAAAGTTATTCCTGCGATCTAAAAGGCATACAAACAAAATATCCAATTTGCTCCAAAATATTATTAGGCTAAATTGGTTGAATATTAATGCAACATATAATTCTAAAATATTAGTGATCACTTGATTTAATAACAAGATTAAAAAGGAACCTAAACCGGTCGTCCAAATTATCTTATTAGGCATGATTTTCAATTACATATTCCCTTTAAACATGCATGCAATATGGTGATCATAAATAATAATAGAATAAATTAATATTGGAAGCAAATTAACAATAATAGCGTTAGTCAAATAAAATATAAATAAACATAATCTTGATACTAGAAATATTAAAATAAAAAGAGTAATTAAATTAATTAATTACTCACATTCCGCGCATTCCTTAAAATTGCTACATCATGAATAAATTGTTAGTAATTTCAATAAAAAAATATAAAACAAATGAAAATTAAATTAAATAAATGTGTATTTGATTTGGTCCAAACCCTCAGTTATTGGTACCTTTCACGCCATGGTTTAAGGACGGAACCTCGGGTATTGTATGTACTACTTGGAGTGCTTAAGGGAAGAATTGTGTAATTAAGAATATAGGTTTAAGGCTTAGAATATGAGAGAGAGAGAAGAGAATGATGTTTGGTTTAAAAGAGAGAAAGAGAGAAGGATTTGATGCCCCGAGCTGTAGAAAGGAGGGGGGTTTTTATAGAGAAAATGAGTAGGGGGAACACACAAAAACCTAAAAAGGATAAAAACCCTAAAAAGAGTACCGCGACACGACAAATAATGCCGCGACACGGCACAAATTCCCATGACACGGGAGAATTTTATGTGACATGGGTGGTAAAACGCGTGAAGAATTACGCGGAGAAGGCACGGAGCTGCCCCGTGTCACGGGAAGGGTGCCATGACACAGGAAATTATACCGTGACACGGCATTAATTCCCGTGTCGCGACAAAGTTTCCCATGACGCGGGGAATTTTCACGTGGAAAGAATGCGGAAAAAAATCATGAGAATTCCCGTGTCATGGCACGAGGCACCGTGACATGTTGAGAATTCTCGTGTCATGGTATCAGGCCCCGTGTCACGTCACCATCTCCCATGACGCAGCAATTTAACTGTGGATGCGGTAATTTCATTTTTTTTTTACGCGTTTTTAAAATTACGGTAACTTTTGATCCGTAACTTGGAACAAGGAATATAATATATCATTGGAAAGATTATCAAGTCTTCTTTCCAACCCAATTAGAATCAGGTTAAAATCATTTTTATATTTAAGATATGACCGTTTTAGTATAAGGGTGTCGGTTTTGGGCCGAGTTTAGTGTTTGGCTCATATCGTTTTCGTTTTAAATTGGAATTGGGCTTATGATATATTGTTGGAAAGCTTATTTCAAGGTATATCCAACCAAATAATATTGGATCAAAATTATTATGCCACAAAATCAGTTTCTCTCGGTTTTGTGATGTGGACACGAAAAGAGGAAAACAAGTTATGGTTTAGGGAAATGAGCTAGAAAATGGATTAGTTTATGAAATGTATTGAATGAAAACATGGATTTAAGCACTCCAAAGGTTAAATACTCAACCTGACCAATAATGGCGGTGAAAGTTTGTTCATCATCGGGTTTGGTTTTGGGAGACATTTTTAGGTGTCTACATGACCTGGTTCACAATAATGTGCATGGTACACTCAGATAAAACATTAGGTATATTTAAAAGAGCATGAGAAAAAAAATATAACATTATAGACATTTATAACAAACACGAGCATAATATGTTCTTTGAGTTTGATTATTATGTTCTTTGATTTTGAAATATATGTTCTTTACATTATACAATATGTTCTTTAATGTATGTACATTAAAAAAAATGTTAGATTAAACCACTTGAATAATCATGAAAAAGAAAATATTCTTTAATGTATAATCATATTCTTTTTGTAAGGACTTTAAAGTCCGATCATACTTAGCCCGGCTCGATTTTTGACGAGTTTAGGGTAGATTTTTTCGACCTGGAATCGAGTCGGGCTCGACCTAGCCCGAAATTTTATTTTTTTTGGATTGTTTTATTTATTTTTAGTTGTTTTTTTTCTCAACTTGAAAATGGCCCGAAAAGCTCACACGGTCTCTCCATTTTGGGTGGGTTTTTGGCACAAAAAATCAAGCACGAATCTTGGCTTGATCCGGCCCGGATCGAGAAGTGAAATCTTTTCTCTCAGTTGCCCGGGCCGCCCAATGATCACCTCTAAGACTTTATGTTTAAGTACATGTTCTGTTGTCAAACATAGGGTTCTTTTTCAAGCACATTTAACCACCCGGGTAAACCATGAAAAAGAACATGTTCTTTTTGTAAAGACTTTATGTTCTTTGTAATGCCATGTTCTTTGTCAAACACAAACATGCTCTTTTATCAAACACTAATATGTTATTTTTCAACACTAGTTTGTTCTTTTTTTACCCATGTTCTTTAAAATATGCCTAATATTTTTTTTCGGGTGCACCATTCTCATGGTGCATCAGAGTGCGAGTGCATTATACTATTTTCAGGTTCACAATAATATTACTACTAACCTGAGATTTATATGCACGCAACTGGAATTATATGGAACATAATGACTCTAATTTTAACATATATAGTAACCTTATTTTTAGTATAGTAATCTTTGTTAAAACCTGTGTGACCTTTAATATTATTGTGATGAACCTAAACTATGATGTAATGGTATTATTCATATTGACAAGTATATAAAATTTTTTGTTCTAGTCTTTATAATGCCACAAAGATTTTTATATTAGCATAATAACCTTTATTTTAATGTAATGATTTTTTTTATTTATAAAACAAACATATATAGTGTCACTAATATTAGTGGTTTATGATAAATTAGTGTGAATTAGATCCATTAAAGAGTTTGTACAAGTTCATGCAAAGACAAAGCAATTGTAGTAAATATTGATGTCGGGAATTTATTTAACACTTTTTTATTTTTGAGCTACAATCTCTCTCTCTCTCTCTCTCTCTCTCTCTCTCTCTCTCCCAGTTTTGGGTACGATCTCTATCCTATTAAGTTATATTCTTGAACATAAAAGGTAGTAAGACATTTATCACTCAAAAACACGCAATCTTATTCATGTACATATCACTAGTAAAAAAATAAAAAAAGAGCATCCGTTCAAAACCGGCTTTTCGCACCGATTTTGATCCGGTTGAGATTTGAGGGGTACGAATAATTGAAATTATTCGCACTGGTTCAAAATCGATGGTGATATTATATAATATCATTGGTTAAGCGGTGCACATTTGTTGTTATTTGCACCGGTGCCCATCATGACATAAACTTTTTTAATTGCAATTTTTTTATTGCATTTTTTTCACTTAAAAATTAGCAGACAATTATATATAATCATAATAAACATTAATCCCATATATATTCATCAACAAATTGTTATTTACGATTAAAAAAAACCTACAACATCGAATTAATACACCAAAATCAATATTCTAAAATTAACATCTTGAATCCTTCTTATATGTGGAGTCTTAAACTACTATCTACATCAATTAAAACACCAAAATTAATAAAACCCACAATAAACTAGTATTCCAAAAAAAATAAAAAAATTGTAATGCTTTGAATCAAATCTAGTAGAAAATCTTGTAATATTATATTGAACATAGAAAAACATTATAAAACCAAAACAAAAGTTAAATTACGCTTTAATAATCCTAATATTGTGCAACTTACTTTAAATAATCCTAACTTTCAAATATTATACAATAATTCCAACTTTCACCTACATTTTTTTTCTTTAATCCCAAACCGGTCAACAAAAGTCTGGCTAAGTATATGAATGTGCATAAAGAAAGGACGGGACATCTCTCTCCTTTTTCCTTTTTTTTTGTTTTTAAGGGGAAGAGAGAGAAAAGAAGCTACAGCAGCACCTCACGAACTTCTTACTAGGGAAGCACCACCCTTTGGGAATTTGCAAGTGTTTGGATGCTTTTCTTTTGTTCACATTTTTTCTCAATTAAGAGAGAAATTGTCCTCAAGGCAAGCACTTGAGTCTTTTTTTGATATGCTCAGTTCGAATATAGATAGATGCTATGATGTGAAATCCAAGAGACTCGATGTATCCTTGAATGCTCTCTTTAATGAGGTCACCTCATATTTTCCTTTTCTTAATTAAGAAGCCTTGGAGGAGAATGGTGATGGAGATGTATTATGGCCTGCTCTTGTTCATCAACTTGAACATCATTCTTCTGCAATTTATGTCTTTACTATAAGTTACCTAACACGTTTCAACACAAAAAAAAAAAGGATTTTTTTAAACTCCAAACAACCAGCCCCTCTTCCCCAACCAAATCTCAAACCACCCCCTTCTAGCCCCCCGCCACTTGATTTTGCCATCGAACAAGCCCTAACCTCGAAAATCGCCCCCCCAAACCCAACCCACTTCCAAAACCGCCAACTTTGAAATATCTCCGCTTGCACAAGTTGTCACTGCCCTTGACATTCTTGCCATGAAACCATTCCCCTCCCCAACCAAGCCTTCTAAATTGGACCCCATGCAAAAGCTAACATCCCTTTGCATCCTAGAAAACCAAAATCGGTTCTTCCTCTCTTCCTACAGCCCAGAAATCGATTTTCAACCCCTATTTCTCGATTTCCTTCCTCTCTTCAAAATCGATCCCAACAACTACGATTTAAGGACTAGGTTGGGGTGGGGGGAAGGGTCGGAAATGGGTGGTGGGCGCAGGAAATCAAGAGTTTTTGTTGGAAATTGGGCTGGGCTGGACTGGGGTGGCCATGGCCACTGGTAGTGGTCATGGCTCATGGTAGGCTTGGTTTTGTTTTATTGTTGTTGCTGTTTTTTTATTATTATTTATTTATTAATCTTCTCTGTTTTTTAAAAAAAGTTATCAATTTTTTTTAGAATCAATAAATAAACGACAGGTGGCATTTTTTTTTTTTTTGCAAAAATAATTAACCCTTTCTCCAGGTTACTAGTAATTGGGATTGAAGAAAGAAAATACAGATGAAAAGTTGGGATTATTTTTGAATAATTGAAAGTTTGGATTATTTTAAGTAAATTGAAAGTTGAAATTATTAAAGCGTATTTTGCCAAAATGAAATTATTAATCCTCAAAACTTGGAACATAGAAAAATAAATCTAAATTAGATTTGCATGACCAGCAACAATTTAGAAATTGTAGATCTAATTTGGAACAACCTACCACCACCAGCACCATCCAAAACGCATTAATGTTCAAGACCAGCAAGGATTTCGATCAATGCTGCATCAATTAAACCCAAAAAAAATCAAGACATTTAATAAGAATAATTAGACCAAAATGCGAAGCTAAAGAACCTAGGAAACCTAACCTCGAATTTTATATTTTTGAATAAAAAATTTATTCAAGCTCGTTGTTGTTGTTGTTTTTGTTGTTTATTTGGTTCAAATAGACGGTGGCAGCGATAATTGTGCTTGGTTCTAATGACGCCAATTTTCGACGGAGGGCAAGCAGTGACTGAGACTTGCATGGTTTGAATTGGCTGCGGCGAGAGTGGTTGCACTTGGTTCTATAAGAGGAAGAAGAATAACGGTGGTTAGTTATTGAGAAGCAGGTCGTGTATTTGGTGATTATGCGACAACAGTTGTTAAGAAGAGGAAGAAGAACAACGAGAGATGAGAGAGAGAGAGAAGAACAACAACGAGAGATGAGAGAGAAAGAGAGAACAAGAGATGAGATAGAAATAGAAAGAACAAGAACAAGAGAGGTGGATGAGAGAGAGAAAGGTGGTTTATAAAAATTAAACTTATAAGGGGCATTGTTTAACCATTGCCTTTTGTCTTAGAAAATCTAAGGAAAAAAATGCACTGGTTAACCGGTGCCATTTGTAATTTTGGGCACCGGTTTTTAATAATCGGGATCATTCTTTGGTACGCATTTTTGTTTTTTACTAGTGTATATTATGATACTTCTTAATTTTGTATGTAATGTCTTATACTAGCCATACATTATCAAGTCATGGATGCTCAAAGGTGCTATATAAAATTAATTAGCCCATATAATTTTTGTAGGAATAACCAAATTTCCACACTTAAGTAGGTGAACCTCATCAAATTAATTGTGAGCTACATCACTCTACAATATGAATACGTCAAATGTTAATAAAGGTTTGGGTGTAGGAGTATCAAACACTTCTTGATGTGAGGTATCCTGATTCATACTACAAACCAAACATGCCTTACTACAAGTGTACTATTTGTCATTTCTTTACATAAGTTCTTGAAGAAAATATTACTGCGAGGAATGTTGAGGGGGACATTGATGGTGGTTTATTTGATGGTATATGGAAAGAAGTTGATGAAATTGGCAATTGGGATGGTTTTAATTTTGTTTGTAAGTGTTTTGTTAAAGTGAATTAATTAATATGTAAACCCTAGTTTGATAAAATTCCATATAGTATGAAAGTCCTAGTAAGATCTATTTGAAAGTACTTGTTAGTCCTAATTCGATATAAGGGCAAGTAGTATATATGCCTTAAGCTCAATTATACACTGAATTTCTTTGCTATCTAATATTTAAATTTTCCCTAAGCTACTTTTGTTTAAGTAAGTGTTGCGTGCTTTATAAAGCTGGAGTAGTAATTAAACATTAAAATTGCATTACATATTAGTACAGATCGTTCAAATGATACTTAAACTTAACAAAAGTGCAAAATGACTACATGTTCATTATCAAAATGTTTCCTCCAAAAACATAAGTTCTAAAAGATTACATGTTCAATTAAATGTTCCTTAAAAGAACATCCTATATATTTACATCAATTATTGTACACTTGTACTACCAATTACATATATTACATTATAAAATGGAAAAATTGTGTAGAACTACCTTATAGATAGGGTCATTTGTGAAAAAAATACCTTTTTGTTGTTGTTGTTAGAACTACCCGCAAGTTATGAAACGTTTGGGTAGCACTACCCATTACCGTTTTTTGTCGAATTAAGACATTATTAGGAAATTAAGTAATGTTACACACTTTTCTTTTAATTCATTGTTTGTTGTAATTGTTTAAAAGTTTTAATTGAATGCAATTAACATATACAGTTAACATAATTAGTGTTTAAATTAGTGATTTAGATTAGAGTTTATGGGTTCAAATGAATTTGGGGGTTTTGATTTCTAGGGTTTGGGGGTTCAATTGAGTTCTAGGTAGTTGGAGGGGAGTTTATTAAGTGGGCAAAGTGAAAAAAGGCCCCAATAACGCCTTAATTGGATAGAAATGTTATTGGAATGTGCTACCCAAACATTTACGGGTAGTTCTAAACAAATAATAACAAAAACACGAGTAGTTATTAACAAATGATCCTATCTTTAGGGTAATTATAGACAAAATTTCCATACCAAATAAATCAAGTGAAATTGTTACTAATATTGCTAATTACAACCATCATAAATATCCATTTATACTAAGGTGAGGTTGTCATGAAAACCTATTTATAGGAGCTTTCCTTTGCTTTTTAGCAGGTTGTGATGGAAATATTATAAGCTGCTTCCCTTTTCTTTTAGCGGAAGTAGCTACAGTAACTTGTTTTTCAGTTGCCCCCCCCCCCCCAAAATAAACGCATATGTTTGAATTATTAGTCTTGATTCTCTTCACTTTTCTTTCTTCATCCTCATCTTTCCTTCTTTCTCTAGAAAGCCTGCCAACTCCTCTTTTCACAGCTAGAGGTTGAAGTGTAGACATTTCACATTCTGTCCATTGCTCATAGTCAAGGATATTTATTCCACCTGTATGGCTTATATAGGAAGCTTTTATTCTAACAAAACACCGTTCATGCACAAACTTTGTTGAGTCAAGCCTTGTAGGCAAGATAACTATCATGGCATACTTATAAGGTATAACATACAAGTTCTAATACTTGACAAATCATTGTATCTAAGGAAATCGATTAGTAACAAATAAACATACATACATAATTATATAATCTAAAAAGAGTATGTTATCTTCCAACATGTTATGTCAAGACCAAGTGTAGCATAAAAGCTTTAAACAAAATTACTATTGTTGACATCACACTTTATAGCCTCAATGAACTTGTGCTTAGTTTGTATAGATTGTTCCTCAACCTAAAATAGCCAAATAAATGCAATTGGATTGCTCTTCTGCCATTGTTCCATAACTTTGTAAATGTCAATTCAGAATAAGCATCGCAAGTCTTCTAGAATAAGCTGGACATTAAAGCAGGGCAAAACAACGGTTTTTCTTGTTCTTCACCAGATGCTTGCAATAGTATTTCCTTCCAACATTTGGCCATAAATCGGTTATGGCAACACCGGTACCCTACAAATCAAAGGCGTATCTATTTTAGTCTAACATAAGATTAGGGTAAAGAACTAACTACAAAGAAAATATTTTTACCTTCTACTCGTCAGAAATAATACACCACTCATTACCGCCTCTTCCACTGTCCTTCAAAAGATTCTTCTAGTGCCATACAAAAAACATCCATATGTTTGTGTCCTTACCAGAAACAATTGCCCATGCAAAGGGAAATAAATTATTGTAGCATCAAGTGATACTGCATAGAGTACAAGAGTACACCACCATAAATCCTTTTCAAATGAGCATCATCTAAACCTATGAAGCTCCTACATCCAACAAGAAGTCCATCTACACAACCTTTAAAAGATATGAAGATACTTAGAAACTACATTGGCTTATTAATGAGATCAGGTGCAGTCCAAGCAGAAAAGGCATGTGAGCCTGGATTTGTAGCTCTCAGCAGGCCATCTTATTGTGTAGGAGTTTGTAGGAGATGTCATGACCCCCGTTTATCTCTTTAATGGTCTTTTATAACATCATCCTGTATAAAAGACTTAGCTTCCATTTGAACACGATATCTTTGCCAAAGAAGCTCATTTAAAGATCAATTAAGTTGAAATAATATCATTGTTAGCTCTCATATCCTCTAGCAACACTCTTGCAACCTACTTAGTTGTAACCGTAAGTAGGGGTGTGCAAAAAAACTGTAACAGTTAACCGGTGTAACCGGCTCATTTAAACGATTAATTAAACAAACCGTTTAAATTAAACGGTTACGATTAACCGTACCGCTAAATATAGCGGTAAACGGTTACGGTTACAAGTTTTAGTAAATAGTTTGGTTAACCGTTAGAATAATTAAATATGTATATTTTTTAATTTTTATAGGGAGAATATATAATGGTAACCCAAAAAAAGCTCTTATTTACCAATTCACTTCTTCAGCCTCCACCCCTCACTCCCCTCAGTTCCTCTCTTCACCTCACTTACTAAGTTCAGACTTCACTGGAGCCTTCACTGACGCACCGGACCCTTCACCGACGCACCAGATCCTTCACTGACTTATTGGAACATCAGATCTATCAGGTATTCATTCTCTCTTTTTGATTTTTGCATATTTTTTTGAATTAGTGTACAAATCAATTTGGGGAAATTGGGTACTTGACTATTAGGTAGGATTAGATGGTTAATTATGCTTATTTTTTTGAATTAGTGTTTTGAATATGTTAATTGTAGTATTATTTGTTAATTTGTTTATGAATTTCGGTAGATTTTGTTTGATTCTACTAGTTATCCTTGATTTGTAGTGTTTATACAAGTATTCTAAGTTTTTAATTGCTATAATTATAAAATGATAAATGCTTTTCTTGCATGTGACAAGTATTCTAGTTAAGCTTCATATTGAACATTCATACGACCATTCTAATTAAATTTGTTTCCAATTAATGATTATTTTTTCAGATTATGGAAAGTGTTGTTAATGATAACTCAATGCATGAGAGTGAAGATTCAAAAGATCAAACTTTTGAACTAGATTGTCAAGGAGAGACTGTTGTGGAAGGTTCCAGAAAAAAAAGGATAAAGTCAGCAGGAACTTCTTTAAGTATTGATAGAAAAAAGACATCTGCAGTTTGGCATCATTTTGATAAATCTAGTGACACTAAGGTGACTTACAAATATTGTAAGAAGTTAATTGCTTATAAGTCATCAAATGGGACTAGTGGCATGTTAAATTATATTAATAGATGCAAATTATATCCTGCCAACTTGAATAGAAAACAAAAGCTGATTGGTTTTGAAACAAAAACATTTGTAGCTGAAGATGGAACCCCACAAATTGTTAGAGTCCCTAAGCTTTGGAAATTTGATCCAGATAGTTGTAGGAAGGCACTTGATAGAATGCTTATTGTAGATGAGTTACCTTTTATTTTTGTGGAGCATGATGGACTTCGATATTTCAGAAAACAATTGTGTCCTGAATTTATTCCTCCTTCGCATACAACAATAACAAGAGATTGTTATAGTCTTTACATAGAAGAAAGGAGTAAGTTAAAGGACTTTTTTAGTAAGATATCTTCTAGGGTGTGTCTAACTACTGACACTTGGACCTCTGGCCAGAACCTAAGTTATATGTTCCTGACAACAAACTTTATTGATGATGATTGAACTTTGCACAAAAAGATAACCAATTTTTGTCCTGTCTCGGGTTATTCAGGTGAACTAATTGGAAAGTCAATTGAAAAATGCTTGTTAGAGTGAATATTAAAAGAGTTTTAATTGTTATCGTAGACAATGCTAGCTCAAATAATGTGTCCATCCAATACCTCAAAAGAAGAATTACTCATTGGGGGGGTATTATGTTTGACGGTAAGTATTTGCATATGAGATGTGCCGCACATATATTGAACTTGGTTGTAAGAGATGGGTTAAGGGATCTTGATTTGTCAACTCCTCGAATTCGAGGTGCTGTGAGGTCTTCACCAGCTAGACTTCAAAAATTTAAGGCTTGCATTGAAGAAGAAAACATTGAAAGCAAGAGTTTGGTTTGCTTGGATGTTGAGACAAGGTGGAACTCCACCTTCTTAATGCGTGAAGCTGCTGTCAAGTTCAAAAATGCTTTTGATAATTTGTTCACCAAGGGTGCTGCATATACTAAAGAATTGAGAAGGAATGCTGGTATTCATGATGACAATGACTGAAACCGAGTTAACGCTTTCTTACCTTTCCTCCACATATTTTATGATGCTACATTAAAGATGTCAACAAGTCTTCATGTGACAGGTAACTATTATTTATCTCAGATTTATGGTGCTCAAATTGATATGTAGCTAATGCCTACTACTTTATCATGATTTTTTTTTTAATTTTTGTTAAAATTTTCAGGTAACTCTTATGTGCCTCAGATCTATGGTGTTGGAGACTTGATCTCTAGTTATTGTGATCATGATAATGAAAGCATTAGACAAATGGCTCAACAAATGAAACTCAAACATGATAAGTATTGGGCTAATGTAGAAAACATCAACATTTTGTTATTTATAGCTTTGTTACTTGATTTAAGGCATAAATGGAATTTTGTTGAGTGGGTTGTGTGTGATACTTATGATGTTGAAAATGCTAATGTGTTGTGCTCCACCATTAAAGTCACCATCAAAACATTATATGAGTTTTATGAAAATTCAATGCCTTCATCAAATAAGAAGAAGTCTAATGATAATTGTACCACTCCTTCTTCGAGTAAATATGCACTTGATGACATGAGAAGCGAGGACAGAAATCTAAATATGCAAGATTATTACTATAACATGTATAGAATGGAAAAGGGGACACTAGGAACTTCAGAGAAAAAAAAAACTGAGTTGGATAGTGTAGACACCTAAAAATGTCTCCCCAAAACCAAACTCGATGATGAACAACCTTTCACCGCCATTATTGGCTGGGTTGAGTATTTAATCTTGGAGTGCTTAAATCAATATTTCCATTTCTTAAACAAACCCAATTCCTATCCCATTTCCCCAAATCATAACTTATTTTCCTCTTTTTGCGCCTTTAAACCTAAAATAATTCATTTCGTGTCTTTTAAAATCATTCATTTCGTGTCCTTTTTATAAAAAAATTTAGTCCAGTTTATTTTGGTCCATAATCTGGGTCCAATTATGAAATAGTTGGATGGGGCTTGAAAAGAGCATTCCAACGATATATTATAAGCCCAAATCTGAGTTATAACGAACGAATTATGACCAAAATACTAAACTGAGCCCAAACCAAACCTAAGCCCACCTTACCTACGACCCAATGATCATGTGGAGGGTCCAAATGATTTAATACCATTCCTAAACCAATCTAGTATATATATATATATATAAAGGGGAGTTTTTTCCAGAGTTTTTAGAGAGCCACGTAGGATTTAATTTTTTCAGCGCACCATGTAAGATGATACATTTTAGTGGTAGCCAATTAAATACGAGATAATTAATTTCTTTTAGAATTAAATAATTTCAATGACACGTAACAAAAATTGGCGAATGAGATTTCTCATTTTATATAAATTAAATATAAAATATTATCTTTTGATATCAGGAGTTTTATCAAAACATATAACATATTTTAGCACATAAATATATAATTCAAACAAACCCCGCATCGCACGGGCTAACTCTAGTTAGGATTAATTGGAAGCTTCTATAAGTTTCTAAAAGATCTTAATTATCCCTTTTTGAAAAGATAAGATTAAAGAGTTTGAAATTGAATAAAACTTCTATTTTTGAAAGACCAAATTCTATTCGAATTGAAAGAAGTTCAAAGATAGTAAGATATTATTTTTGTGCCTAATATTTTTTTATCCAAATCTTAGATGGTTGTATAACTCTTGAAATTATCTTTCCAATGATATATTATAATATCAATTCCGAGCTATAACGGAAATGATATGAATGAAATATCAAACTCTATCCAAAACTGATACAGTCTCACTATTTTGGCCATATCTTTTATTATACAAAATATTTTAATCTAATTATATTGGGGTTAGAAAGTAGACTTCAACGGATTTCCAACGATATATTATTTATCTTATTCCGATTTCTAAATCAAAAGATATGATTAAAAACAAAAACCTCAAAAACTGATATCTATCGCAAGAGTATTATTCCAATTCGAATTCTTATGTTTTCTTGCTTCTTCGACCCTCTTTTTTCCGTTTAAATAGAGGTCATATCACCCCTTTTTCAATCATAAACAACCTTGATCATCAAATCATTCTCTCTTCCTCTCTTTTATACCAAAAATCATTCTCTTCCCTCTCTCTCATATTCTAAGCCTTAAACCTATATTTCTAATTACATCATTCCTTCCTTAAGCACTCCAAGGAGTCCATACTTAAACCGAGGTTCCGTCCTTAAACCAAGGCATGAAAGGTATAATTAACTGAGGGTTTGGACCAAATCAACTCTACTTTTTATTTAATTTAATTGTATCAATTTCATTTCTATTTTTATTGAAGTTATTAACAATTTATTCATGATGTAGCAATTTAAAGGAGCACGTGAAATGTGAGTAATTAATTAATTTAATTACTTATTTTATTTTAATATTGCTAGTATCATGATTAGGGTTATTATTATTATTTGGTTTGACTAACGCTATTATTGTTGAATTGCTTCCAAGATTAATGTTCATTCGTTTTTTATGATCGCCATATTGCATGTTTAAAGGGAATATGTAATTGAAAATCACGCCTAATAAGATATAATTTAGACAATCGGTTTAGGATCCTTTTTAATCTTGTTGTTAATTGAAGTGATCACAATATTTTTGAATTATATGTTGCATTAATATTCAACCAATTTAGTCTAATAATAATTTGGAGCAAATTGAATATTTTGTTTGCATGCCTTTGAGATCGCAGGAATTACTCTTCACTATAAGAATCGAGTAGAGGCTAATACGGGAGAATGTGACTCCATAACTCATTTCGTACCATCATCCCCGATCCTCCTTTCATGGTTCCAAACCATATGGAGTTACTAATTTCATGGATTATGAATGGGGTGTAACCTTCACGGGTCAATCAATGTTGCCTTTCGTTGTCCCTTATTCGTGGTTTCCTTTTATGATCTGTGAATGGTTTACAAGTTCCTTAAAAACTTGTTGGCGGCTCCCTACTTTCCTTGTCCCCAATCGTATACGTCAATTCCCACTTCCTTTGAGTGCCAAACATATTCACACATGCTTTGACGTAGGCACACTTCAAACGACGCCTACAAATAAATATTTGAGTGATGATGTTGAGCCAAATGATCCTAATTTTGATATTTATTTTGGAGGAGTGAGTAAAAAAAAAAAAAGTATCCTATTTTGCTCGAATTGCTCGAGATGTGCTAGCTATTCCTGTTTCCGCTGTTGCTTCTGAGTCAGCATTTAGCACCGGAGGTTGAGTTCTTGATTCTTTTTGAACTTCATTGACTACAAAAATGTTAGAAGGACTTATTTTCTCACAAGATTGGCTACGTCAGTCTCGATCTCCTATAATAATAGAGGAGAGTCTTCTTAAGTTGGAAGAATTAGAGGAAGGTCAGTCTTCTATTATCTAACCCTTTTTTTTCAAATTATTTATTTATTTGTATAGTTGTATTATTTAATAAATTTGATGTTAACTTCTAAGCCTATTTCATTCTTTAATATAATTTTATAGGGATAAAGGATTTAACTACCCAGCAACCAACAATTGTGATAGATGAATCCAATTCCATTTTGGATGATTGATGATACAATGTGATCTTCAAGCTTGCTGCCAGCTGCTGCCATGGTCTTATTTTGAAGAGGATCACTTAATATTTAAGTTATTATGCTATTACAAAAACTTAGTACTAATTAAAACTTTGTAATGTATTTGGTTTGTGGGTTTGTAATCTTAATTAGAACATGAATTTTATTAATTATTACCTTATTTTTAAATTTTTGTATTAGAGTTGGACGTTTGGAACTATTGGAAGTAATGCAAGGTTTAAAATTTATTTAACGGTTAATGGTTAACCTGTAGCTGTACTGTTAAGGAACGATTAACTGTTAGCGGTTCACCGTTCCTTAATGGTACGGTTACGGTTCGCAATTTTAAGTTACCGACATAACGGATAACCGTATCGTTAAGGCTAAACGGTACGGTTAACCTATTGTGCACATCCCTAACTATATGCCTTCACCTCCCCTTTTTGTCTCTTTGATGCTTGTTTGTGAAGATTTAACATAGTTAGATGATAATTTTACCAAATATCTCATAATTATACATCCCATAATTAATATACAATCTGCAAAGTACTCATCATCCTCATCATCAATTTCTCACTCTTGCCCTTCCGATGGATCAAAATTACCATGCATTACTCCAAGGTTTATGTTATCCTCATTGTAGTCATTATCTTCCACTGTAGTTTCACGCCCTCATCATTACTATCATAAAAATTACCATTCACTAATCCAATGTTTATGTAAGTGTCATTGTTGTCATTATCTTCCACCTTAGTTTAAGCCCTCATCATCACCATTATCCTCGCCATCAATTTCAGCCTCATCTTCATCTACTTCTTCATTTCCCACATTCAAAGTACTATCATCCTCACTTAAGTTGATAGTGAGATATTTAGAAGCTAAGGCTCAGCCTTTTCATAAGAGCTTGACCTGACTACAAATTTCTTCCTCTTTGATGTAGTTATAGGAATTATTTTATCAAACAAAGTAAAGGCATTAGAAGGATTAAAAGGATCCCCCTTCCTCTCATTAATTTTCTCCTGTAATAAATAGTACCTCAATAATAGGTGGAGCAAAGACATTGATGTTATCAACCTTCACCTATGTGGAAGCCTCAAGTTCGGGTTAATACCTTTTTCTAAGGTTTCTTCTTATCACATGAATAAGTTGTATATGTGGCTCCTTTGTTTCACCTCTTCTTAGGGCTTCTTCTCTGTTCTCATTCTTCTCCCTAGCCTTCCTTTCCACCCATGCCTCTCCCCCTACCTTTCCCTCTACCTTTCCCCCTTTGCCTCATTTCCCCTTGCCTATTCCCCTACCTTTTGCTAGTTCATCCATTCGCTCCTCCTTTTACCTATACCTTAGAATGTTATCAAAGGTCTCCTTGTCAGCTACATTATATGGTTTCTCTTCTGGAATTTAGTTCCTAGAGGTATTATCATAGTCATCAATCTGTAGCACAATCACTGAGGCGTTTCTATTGGATTCTAGTGTAGGCATCATAGGAAGTGCACCTACCTTAGCACTTATGAATGTGCTTGACATTTGTAGGAATATAAGGAATTTAGTATGAATCAAAAAAGACAAGAGACAAGTAGGGAGCCGCTAACCAATTTTAAGGAACTTGTAAACTAATCAAAGATTTAACGAAAGGGACAATGGCAGGCATGATTTTTAATTCATGAATATTACACCACATTAAAAATCCATGGTATTACTGCTAGCTCCGTAATGGTCATGAAGGACGATTGGATATTCGAGGATGAAGATATAAAATTGAGTTAAGAAATCAATTTTGTCTATATTGGCCTCCGTTTGGTTCTTATAAAGATATGTATTTTCTGCAAATCAAAAGACAGTACATACAAATGATTATTCTACTGGAAAAATTGAAATGAATAATCCCACCTTTGGCTCATATTCTATAAATAATTCCACATTTGCGTATTCCAGAAATAATCCCATCTTAACCTCATATTCTCAAAATGAACCTTTTTATCTTCAACCTGTTTTACATGTTATTTTTTTTTAATCTTTCTTCTTCAACTTGACCCCTTTCATCCATGTCAACCACCATGACTATCCTTGCCGTCTGAGCAACCCCAACCTCGCCCTTACCGCTTGAGCCACCTCACCCAATTTCAAAACCCTCCTTAGCAGCCACTATCCCACCCCTTACCTGATATATCCTATCTCAAAACCCCCTTAACCCAATCCTTCACCAAACACCATAGCCACCCACCCCTCCCACCTGATTTTGCTTCCCCTCAAGAAATTACACTTCATTAATGTATTTCAATTGATGAACCACCTGATTCGAACACATTAAGGGTTATCGACGAAGAGAACGAAGCGATGGAGACAGAGCAAAAAGAAAACGATGATCGGAGAGCGAAAACGGGGCTGCGAAGGTGCGTAAGGGAGGTGTTGGCTTATTTGTGGGCTAAGCATTAGGGTGGTTGATTTCCGATAGTGAGTGAGGGAAGTGTTGTGGTCGTGGCTTAGTAGTCGAATGGTGTCCGGGATGGTGGAGTTTAGTTTCTGGTGGTAGCTGGGTTTTAGGTCTGGTGGTAGTTGGGTACCATGGCTGCCTCCTGCCAGCAACCTGGAGGTGGTTGTTTTCGTTTTTTTCCCTTGGTGTAAGGGTGGTTGGATGTGGTGGTGGTGAATTAGGTAACCTATGAGGGAATTAAGTAGGGTGGTTGGTCTGGTTTGTTTGGCGGACGGTTGGGATGTGCTGTCGGCGCAAATAATCCGGCCAGGGAGGGCGGCTTTGGCAAAGGAAGGAAGAAAGAAGATGGGTTGTTGGTTTTTTTTTTTTCTATTTTTTTAAAAAAAATTCCTTTAACTTATAAAAATAAAAAATAAAAATAACCAATTAGAAGATAACATGTGGCAAAATACCTTCTAAACAGGTTACAAATGTCACTAACAGGTAAAAGGCTCGTTTTGAGAATATAGGGTATAAAGATTGGATTATTTCTGGAATACGCAAAGGTGAGATTGTTTTGAGAAGATGAGCCAAAGGTGGGATTATTTGTTTCAATTTTTCCTATTCTATTTGCTCCAAACTAAATTATGCTTAGTTGATTGAATTGAGGATTTAATGCACATGAAATTTCCAATATTGTGACCGCTTAATTAACCAGCATAATTAATGGGATCCTAATTATGTAGTTGTCCGTAATTATTTTCATAGGCGTAATACTATCTCCGGTCCAAATTACTCGCAACTTTAGGGTATTATTTGTGAGATATAAAATATTCCAAAGTTGCGCGTAATTTGGACCGGAGGTAGTATTAAATTATCGTCATGGTTAACATCTAATATTATGATTAAGCAAATAAAGCCATAAAAATCATATGTAGCACAAAGACCATGTGTAAAACAAATATTGAAAGCAACCTAACATGATACTAGCAATATAATCAAAATAATCCAAAACTGATACTAATTATCAAAGCATAAAAAATAATTAGAGTAAATAAAACGAGATAATGCTCACTTTGAATCGCAATTAATTTTGAATACTATATCATGAATAAATCATTAGTAACTTTAGTAAAAATAACAAATCTAAAGAATATATAAAATTCAAGAGTTACAAAAATTGATGTTGTTGTTGGGATTTTATCTTCGCACCTTAGAAAAAAAATATATAAAACCTTTGGATATTGTTTTGGAGTTTAAAATTTTTGAATAATATTAGAAATAAATCTAAGAACAATAAAAATTGTACGTTGAAGCTTTATGTCTAAGCCTTTAGAGTCGTATAAGTTTGAAAGTTGGTCCTCACGGTGTCAAATTTGTGTTCAAATTATTGGAAAATAGGTCAGTATTTATAGAATATAAATTGGGAACAGATAAAATTCAGAAGAAGAAAAAATTTTGAAAGCGCGTTGCGTAGGTTAGCAGTTTTGCGGTTTTTGTTTTTATCATAACTTTTGATCCCAGATAGGAATAAGGAAATTATATATTGTTGGAATGTAATAGAAGTCTACATTTCAAAATAATGATTACAGATTTATATCTTCTATAAAACTTTAGATTTGGACAAAATAGTGCAGGGGTGTCAGTTTTAGACTGAGTTTTGTATTTAGCTAATAACTTGTTTGTTTTAAATCAGACTGTGACTTATGAAATATCCTTGGAATTTTTTTTTCAAGGGATATCCAACTGTAAATGATTTATGTAATAATTATGTATCACAAAAGTTAGATTAACTCGATTTTGGGGCCACTTTTTTGAAAAGGGAAAATTGGGTGGTGGTTTGTGGATTTTGGGCTTGTTTTGTCATCCGGCATTATTTGGGGAGAAATTTTTAGGTGTCTACAATTGGTTTTTTTAGGCCTTTTTTATTTTACTAATGGTTGACTTGAACTATATTCCCGCTTCCTTAGACTTCTCTTGGGACCTCCCTTACCAGTGTCACAATATGTCTGGCACAAATGTCCCACACTTTATTTCAAGTTTGTAGTTATCCTAAATGATCACATCTCATAGAAATCATCACTAGATTTAATAAATCTACCTCACCTCATGCATAGATAAGAGCTTTTCAAGGTTAGTGATATAAGTGATACTTGATTCAATATGTTTTTGGTGGGAAATTCTGTTAAGTTGGTTTTTAGTCCTTTTTAAGTTTGTTATTTTGGTTGTTATAGGGAATATTTTCTATTTTGATTTTGTAATTGTAATAACACTTGTTAAATGCTTAATAAGGAACAAGTGAGCTGTAATTGAGATTATAAAAAATCAATTACAATTTCTCTCTATGTCTCTCTTATTCTTTCTCTTTCTCTCTCTATTCTGTTACTCTCTTTCCCCTGCACTCTTCTTCTTCCTTTTTCTAGTTTCTTCTTCCTTACTCTTTTTGGAAATTAATCTCGATAAGGTTTCACCCTTATCAGTAGGATCAGAGCCGCACTGGGCTCTACTCAGACCATTATAACACCTACTCTAACTACTCAGGTAACCCGGATGGAAGCTTAGTTAGCTACATTGGACAAGAGGTTTTAAACTTAGACCTTAGCTCCTGCTCAGCAGTTTGAGGAGATGGTGAAAATGATGCAGAAGCTAAAGGAAATCCTGGCAGTAAATTAGGAAAATAGGACACCTGCATCAGATGAGCAAACCAGGACATCAAAACTTAGGTATATACCTAAACTTGATTTCGCTAAGTTTGATGGTAGCAATACTAGGATCTAGATTAAGAAATGATGCAAATACTTTGTGTTGTGCAAAATACTCAATGATCAGAAGGTAGATTTGGCTTCACTTAATATGATAGATAAAGTTGAGAGTTGGATGTCTAGCTACTTAGCCAATAGAGCTGCTATGGATTAGAATGATTTTGTGATTGATGTGACTAGTAGGTTTAAGGATGAAAGGGTCTGAATGTGGTGGAAGAATTTAATAAATTACAACAAACCGATAGCATTGAATCTTATATTGATGAGTTTGAAAATCTAAGATCCGTTATTATGCAAAATAGCTATGTGTTGCCTAAAAAGTATATATTTACTGGAGAGTTTTTTTGGTGGTTTGAAACCCAGACTTAGACCTTTTATAAGAGCATTCAAATCTCAGACTATTGATTCTGCAGTAGAGTATGCCCGATTGCATGATGAATTTGTCATCATAAACACTCAAAAATACCCTAAAACACCTATGATGCCTAAAACAAACTCAACCCCTTCGCTTACCTAGAATTGCCACCCTTGCCACCTACCCCTTCTTTAAAAACTTCACAGCATCCAAAACTAGTTACCAAACCCTATAAATACAACAAATATGTTCTTGCAGATGTCAGAGCTGAGAAAATAGCAAAAGGATTATGTTACTTCTATGATGCACCTTATAATAAAAATCATAAGTGCTAGTTCAAGGAACTACAATTGTTCCTAGTTGAAATTCTAAGACTGGATGAGTTTGATGCAACTATAGTGGAATTGGAGGATTAGAATGAGGATCAAGTCTTGGATCCTTACATTCCTTGAGTTCTCTCTCTAGTAACTAAAACTATCATGCCATAAGAGTCAAGGCAGTAGTAGAAAATGTCATTCTACATACTTTGGTTGATTCTGCAGCACCCATAATTTCTTTGATGTGCATTTGGCTCAGAAATTAGATTGCAAGGTGGAGAGTATTGAAGGGTAGTTAATCCTAGTAGCTGATGGTAACCACTTGGTATGCAAATCAGTTTGTAATAATTTTACGCGAAAAGATAGGGAAGCATGAGTTCTTGTCTGATGTCATGCTTATTCCTTTTGGGTTCAATTTCATGGAACTTTAATTAGCTGACCATGACAATTACAACTGGCCAAAGGTGAGGTGGAACTTAAGGAAATGCCTTCCCAAAAACTTGAGGTGGTTAAGGAGAGACCTACTGTGAAGATGATGACTAAAGAAACTCAAATATGCATGTGAAGGGTAACTAAGATTAGCCATAGTACTAGTCCTTCTTGTTTGATTCACTTGACAGAAGAAGATAAGGATTATGATGAATTGAAGGTTCTTAAGGAGCAATTTGCTGTAATTTTTGAAGAACCTAATGAACTCTCTCATAGTAGGGGCATCTTTGACAATAGGACCACCTTAGAAGCTGGTAGTACAACAACGAACAACAGGCTTTATAGATTTCCACTCAAGTAGAAGGATGTAATTGAGTAATTGGTGTAGGAAATTTTAGATAGAGGAATAATCCAAAATAGCTCCAGTCCTTTTGCTTCTCCAGTTGTATTAGTTGGAAAGAAAGATGGAACTTGGAGGATATGTGTCGATTATAGGGAGTTTAATAAGAAAATTGTGAGGAATGAATTTCATATTCCTGCATTAGAAGAGCTTATAGACGAGTTAGCTTGTGTAGTAATGTTCAGCAAGCTTGATCTGAGGGCTAAGTGTCTTCATCTCATAATTGATCCCAATAATGTGTTTAAAATTGCGTTCAAAACTCATCAAGGGCGTTCTGAATTCTTGCTCATGCGTTTTGGCTTAACAAATTCACCTTCCTCTTTTCAAACTTGGATGAAATGATGTATTCCAACCTCTCTTAAGGAACCGTGTCTTGGTATTTTTTGATGATATATTGATTTTTAGAAAATCATTGACTGATCATTCGCAGCATCTTACTATAGTTTTCACCATTATGGCTAAACACTCTCTATATGCTAAACTGAGTAAATGTTCATTTTTTACAAGAAGGCCAGGGTGGAGTAATAGAGCATTTATATCTGGAAAAGAGGTGAAAATTATTATGACAAGATCATTGCAATTAGGTCATGGACTAGCCCCACTTCTGTCAAGGATCTCAGAAGTTTTCTTAGGTTAGTAGAGCTTTGGGTCTAAGTGGCAAAAACTCTTAATTTATGAGAAAGAATTGCTAGCCATGGTATTTGATGTTCAAAAATGGGAACAATATCTGATAGGTGCTCATTTTGTAGCCAAGACTAATTAGAAGAGCTTGAAAGGGCTATTACAGCAGAAAATTACAGCTTCCTTAATTATAGCAGTTTTGGCTTTCTAAGTTGATGGGCTTTAATTATGAGATACAATATAATCCAGGGAACAAAAATACAGTAGCTAATGCTTTATCAAGAGTTAATGGTTCTAAGATCTTGCTTATGACATCAACTTTTATTAAATCTAACTTAGCTCAATGGATTAGTTCTAGCTATGCACTTGATGAGAATACTGATGCTTTAGTTCAGAATTTGGGTAAAGGTGAGGTAGTACAGGGCTTAGAATTGCAAGATGGGATATTATGGAGGCATGGTAGAGTTATGGTTTGTCTAGATGATAACTTAAGGAAGAAATTGCTCAATTGGCAGCATGCTTCTCTAGAAGCTGGACACTCAGGAAGGGATTAGACAGGGTAGAGAATGCAAGGCATATTGTACTAAGGAGAATGATGACAGATGTGAGCTAGTTTGTGAGGAAATGTGTTGTTTGTCAAGCATCTAAGTATGATAGATCAGCTAAACCTGAAGCTTTACACCATTTATCCATACCTAAGAATGTATGGACTGACATTTCCATGGATTTCATCTCAGGTTTACCTATGTCTTTTGGTAAAAATGTCATTTTTGTGGTGGTCTCCTGGATAGACTTAGAAATTTTTCTCATTTCATGGCTTTAAAGCATCTATGCACTGCTGTAGAGGTTGCTCAAATTTACGTAGATTATGTCTTTAAGCTGCATGGTTGGCCCAGGAGTATTGTGAGTGACAGAGACCCTATACTCCGTAGTTAATTTTGGAAAGGATTATTCACTTTACATGGGTTAGAATTTCTTATGTCTTCTACTTATCATCCTCTGAATGATGGTCAGATAGAAGTGGTCAACCGGTGCTTGGAAGCTTACTTAAGGTGTGTCACTAGTGACAAACCCAAGGATTGGTGTAAGTATTTGCCTATGGCAGAGTGGTGGTACAACACTCATTTTCACAGTGCTGCTCAAATGACATCTTATGAGGTGGTTTACAACCAAGCACCTCCGACTCATCTCCCATACTTACTAGGAGAATCAAGTAATGCAGTTGTGGATGAAGTATGTAGAAAAGGGAAGAGATGTTGGCTATCTTGAAAGCATACTTGACTAAGGCTCAGCAAAGAATGAAAGCACAAGCTGATAAGAAAAGATCTTAAAGGGTGTCTGCTATAGGTGATTGGGTCTGGTTGAAATTACAGCATTACAAGCAAAACTCAATTCACTACAAATCCAATAGCAAACTTGATGCTCGTTATTTTGGATTTTTGGGCCTTTTAAGGTCACTACCACTATTAGGAAGGCATCATATAAACTACAACTGCCTAGTTTAACTAAAATCTATTATACCTTTCATGTCTCATAGCTCAAGGCTTTTACTAGCAGCTTACCACCTATGGCTATCATTCCTCCCTTGGATGATGCCCAAGATAGGCAACACCTTTTTCCATTGGAAACGGTTGAACATCGTTTGGTTCAGGTAGAGATGTAGTACTTAGTCCAATGGTAGGACAAACTAATTCATGAGGCCTCTTGGATGGATGTCTGCTTATGAATTTGCTGCTCAATTTCCTGCTTTTTCCTTGCATGAAACTTGAAGACTAGTCAAGTTTTTAAAGGGGAGGGGTATGATATAGGTGATACATGATTCAGTATGGTTTTTGGCGAGAAATTCAGCTAAGTTGTTTTTTGTCCTTTTTCAGTTTGTTATTTTGGTTGTTATCGGGTATCTTTTCTGTTTTGGTTTTATGGTTGTAATGAACTTGCTAAATTCTTATTAAGGCACAAGTGAGCTATAAGTAAGATTATGAAAAATTTATTACAATTTCTCTCTATATCTCTCCTATTCTTTCTCTTTCTTTCTCTATCCTGTTACTCTCTTTCCCTTGCACTCTTCTTCTTCTTCTTTTGTTTTCTAGTTCTTCTTCCTTATTCTTTTTGGATATTAAGCTTGATAAAAGTTTCACCCTTATCAATAAGTTACTAAACATTACCATCAAGTCCTTATCAGTGTTCAAATTCAAATGTTTCATCTCGTGCACATATTCAAAAGTAGGATCTTTAGGCACTGGTTTCTTATTTTTAATAGATTATTATCGTAGTACTAAATCACTAAGTCAACAAGATTTACTTTGTTAGTATCCTCAAACACCACATCAGCATTCACTCCCCTAAACTAAAACTTTAACACCACATCATCACTCATTCTGTAACTCCACCATATTATAAGCACAAACACAAACAAACATGTTCATAACACAATGCAATATAGTAGTCATTATGTCATTTAAAATAATACTCAAATATGAATTCTAACTTACAAATAATGCATAACAAAGTAAATTACAAGCAAAAATCAAAATTTAAATCAAAATAGCGATTATCACCAACAATATCAATACCTTAAGTGCCTTTTCCCCAAGGATGCAATTTTTTTCCCCTCTCTTAAGCAATCTATTTTCTAGGAACTCAAACATTAATGAATTAAACTGTCAATTTTGGAATGTTTTATATAGAATGCATTCAATGTTCTGCCTTTTTTGTGTCTCAAGGACATTAAAGCTTGATGGGACTCACATTGAAAGATGATCGAGGGAAGAAGATGAAGAGTGATGAAGAGTGAATTAAAATCGAGTTGTTAAGGGAAATAAAAAAGGGGCATTTATGTCTTTATATTATTTTTACTAACCATGGTTCAAATTTTAACCAAACTAATCTAATTAATGTCATAATTGGTATAAAATTTCAATTAAGGTAATTTTGTACAAAAAAAAAAAAAAAAGGAAAGCTACCATTTCAATGTCTCAAAAATAGGTGGTTAATTACGATTAAAAATTTCCTTATTATGTAATACTTACTCAGTTTTTTTTTATTGACCAGTTTCATTTATCACGCTTGTCAATGCATAATTTTAACCATTAATAACCTTAATTCTGTATAGTAAACATTATGAAAGTCATATATTATGATAGTACTTATTGAGACGATTCTAACAAGACCTCACATAAATATATGTTTTTCCTTAAAAATAATTCATAAGAGACGGTCAAATGATGGGCGGTGAATAGGTTAAAGTCAAAGCGGGTCATGCAAAAAAAAAAATGAAGGAAGTAAATAGTATATCATTAAATTAGTGGTAATATCTATTTTCATAATTTACTTTTCTTTTTTCAATTTACTGATAGACAACTAAAGACATTAAAAGTCAAAGTTATTTTATATGTTTTAGCAAACACAGTCCAATGTTTCGTCAGTCGAGAAGTAGTATCATCATCATCTTCTTGCGAAGATGAAGAACAAGTGTCCACCAGATAAGAAGTTGGTGGTGGTTACGGCAAAGGAGAGGAGCGAGTTCATCCATGGCGGAAGAGAGAGAAAGTTTAATTGCCAGAGATTCTCGAATTTTTCGAAAAATGCCCAAAAAATCGAATTGGGGCTTTCTTATGTGATGTATGATTGTTGAAATTGATTGTCCTATATAATTGTATGTTGAATTGTGTCCATTTTGATAACATATGCATATATTTGGTTGAGAAATGAGCAAGTTATGTTATTAGGGGTGTAAATGAGCTGAGCTGAGTCGAGCACTACCTTGTTCATGTTCAAGTTCATTTAACTTGGGCGAGTCTAAGCACGATCCTGAGTTTTCAAGCGAGCTCAAAAATCTGTTCAAGCTTGGCTCATTTAGTACATTATATGTTCGTGAACTGTTCGTGAACGTCTCATTTATTAAACGAGTTTATAAAAGAGTATTTCATGAATGAGTTTAGTAATAAACAAGCTTCACTAATTAATGAACTTTGTATTTTGACATTTGAAAATCTAAAAAAAATAGCATACAATTAAATTCTAATTATAAACCTAAGAATTAAATCTTAATTATCTAAAAACTTAAGAATTAATTTAACAATTGTAAATAAATCAATAATTCAGGAATATAAACACTACTAAAATTCGATCAAATTACGACCGTTTTTTTACGACCGTCATTAAAACGGTCTCAAAATATAATATTTACGACCGTTTTTAACGCGGTCAAAGATGTGCGACCGTTTTTAAGGCGGTCGCAGATTTGCGACCGTTTTTAGTGTATTAAACAGCCGCAAAGTTATTTAAAAATTTCTTAAAAATAATATATATGTTAAACATAATTCTAAATAAAAACAATTCTATTGCGACCATTTGCGACCGCCAAAAACGGTCGCAAATTGCGACCATTACGACCGTTATAGAAACGGTCGCCATTTGCGACCGTTAAGAGCGGTCGTAATAAAGTTATGATTTTTTAATAAAATGGAGTGTAAAAGGATACCCCGTTCACCTAAACCCTAACCCTCTCTTCACTCACGCCGTTCTTCTACTCTTTCTTTCATTCTCTTCTCTGTCCTTTCTCTCTCCTCTTTCCTTATCTTTCTCTTTTGTTTTTCCTTTTCTCACGCTCCTCCACCTCTCTTATCATTTATTAGTGTAGACATCTACTTTTGGCCTCTTGTCCCGACAGAAAATGCAATGACGATAAATAAAACCATATTCGTGTTGGATCAACATGAAGAATGCTTATGGATAACTGGTTAAGCCACAAAACACAAAAGACTAGCCCAAACCAAGAAACAAAGTTCAATTAACTAAATCCGATCATAATTAGGCTTAAGCCCGTGCTTAAAACCCAATAATGACAGATTTAGCAGCGCCTAGGTTAAAATAAGTGTTGCCGCAGAAAATAACGTGCGCGGCTCAAGGAGTCTCGCTGGACTGGCACGCGCAACTAATTCAGTTGCGCGTGACACTCAGCGCAACTTCCAGAGTTGCGCTCGTGAAAGATTCAGAATTTCAAAAAATTGGAAAATTCAATCATGCCATAAAGCCGCGTGCAAGACAATTAGTTGCGCTGCCTATAGCAGCGCATTTTAATCACTTGTGCTAGGTTGCCGCGCGCAACTCATCTAGTTGCGCGCGACACCTGCTGCGGAAGAATGTTCAAAACCCTAATCCTACCCATTCCCTATAAATAAAGGCTTAATCTGAGGCTTAAACGCACAGAAATTAACCTTAAACTCTGGCTGAAAACTTGCGAACTTGTGCTACCTAACCCCTCTTGTCCTAAACACTCACCCCTTTGATATTTTGTTACTACGGTGGAAGTTCCCGAATAAGAAGGAGTCCATAAGTGTTTAAAACGGAGATCTAGCAAAGAGAAGTGGTAAATTCCCGAGCAATTAGATAAAGGAAAAATACACTTTAATAATCCCAACTATGGGCGATTTACCTACAACAATCCCAACTAACGTTTATTCTACAATAATCCCAACTATTGGGTCAGTTTTCCTCCAGCAGTCCCAAACCGGTCAACAAAAGTCAACAACCTATTATTATAGGTTGTTTGACACGTGTCAGCGTGTAAGTGGTTCCCAAAAAAAATAAAAAATATAGAAAAAAAAAAGAAAACCAAAAAAAAAAAAAATCTAGCAGCCAACCCTAACCACCACCTCCTCCTGCCGCCCAACCAGGCCACCACCTCCAGCCCTAACCACGACCAACCGCACCCCCGGAACACTACGACCAGTCGCACCCCCGAAACACCACGACCAGCCGCACCCCCGAAACACTACAACCAGCCGCACCCCCAAAACACCACGACTAGCCGCACCCCCGAAACACCACCTAAATCGCACCAGCGGCACTCACAACCAGCCGCCCTTGCCCGTGAAACCACCAGCAGTCCAGCAGCCCTAAATCGCACCAAATCGCCCCGAAACCCTAACCCGTGAACTGATTGGAGCTTGAATCCGCGACGCCTCGCCGGAAACCACTCGAATTTGGGAGTGAAGGGGTGGTTGGTGGGGCGGGTTTGCGATTTTGGGTGACTGGTGGTTTTTTAGGTTGGAGGAGGAAGAACGAAGGGGAGCGGTAGAGGCATGGAGCGGCAGTGTGAGGCTACGATTGGTCGGAAGGGGTAGACAACGGTGGGCGGCGGCGGAGCTGCGGTGTTGGGAGAATAATTAGGGTGGAGCTTCCATGTTTCGTGGTGGGTGTAAGGTGGTTGAAGGGAGGAGGGGTGGCTGGGATTATTTTTGCTATTTTTTTCTTTTTTTTAAAATTTTTTTTAAATTAAGCCAATCATGTGCTGACATGTGACATTTAAAAAACTAAAAAAAAAAAAGCTTACCATTTCAGCAGGTAACCGGTTTTTGGAACTGCTGGAGGAAAACTGACCCAATAGTTGGGATTATTGTAGAATAAACATTAGTTGGGATTATTGTAGGTAAATCGTCCATAGTTGGGATTATTAAAGTGTATTTTTCCTTAGATAAATCACTTTTATTTTCTTATTTAAAAGAACTTTATTTAATTAATTAAGTGTTGCTTGATCAATTTAAAAGGTTTAATTAATCAATTCCACATAGTATCTTGCGTAAATAAGATTAGAATTGAATAATTAATTGTTGGTTGATCACTTAAGCCAAGGCGAATATTGTTTATTTCTTGTCCTATTCACGAATTCGATTAAATAAAAAATAACGACGTTGCAATGTAATTCCTACGTTGAATAATTAAGGGTTCGTTTGGCATTGATGTGGTTTTCTGCTTTTTGGTTTTTTGTTTTCTAAAAGTATATGATATGTGTCCTATAATGAATCAAAAATTATATAACTTATTAAATTTATGATAATTTTGAAAACTGACAACAGAAAAGAAGAAACACCTTTTTTTTGTTTCATGTTTTTGGTTTACAAAAAAATAGGAAACTGGAAACCAAAACTGATGCCAAACAAGCCCTTAGTTTAAGGTATCGTGTGCATATATTGTTTGGTGATGAAATTGTGAAAAATAAAGAGCTAGTAGAGGTCGCACTAGGGTTAAGATAGTTATTTCCTCCTAATGGGAACGTTATTTTGGTACCCTCGCTCCCGAACTCATTTCTGGTTTATGTAGACCAATTTGGGCACGGGTAAACTTACGATTCGTGCTAATTATTCCATGAAATCTACATGGAAGAAAGGCATGAACGAGGTTTATTTTTCCTAAAACTCATTGGCGACTCCTACTTGTTTCTAATAAAAAAGCTTAATAATAGAATCAATTCTAATTCAAGGTCCCCCAAAAAGTCAGGAATTCAAATTCTACTACACCTTAACAAGTGTAAAGTCCTAGGCTTTTAAAGGGCCAATGGGCATCTAAGGAAGGATCCCCGTACGATGGGAACACCCTCCTTACAGTGGCGACTCCATTGGGGACTTAGAGGTTACAAGATTAGTTCTTAGTTATGGTCCAAGGTTCCAACACTAGGTTGCCTATGGGTTGTAACGGGAATTAACTTGGATAATCTCTAGTTAGAGTGCGAGACTTGAACGCATAATATCTTCCTTTTGCACAAAAGTAAAAACCAAACAAGAAACATTGCATCATGCATATTCATAACACACTTTAACCTTTGGGGATTGGCTCAGGCTTCTATCCCGAAATCAATAAAAATCATCCCACCCATATCGTTAACAAAATGTTGAGAGAGCAATGTCATGAGTCAACATGTTGAGTGATTGATTTTTGCATCGTTTCTTAAGATATGGTACCCTTGGACACCCAAGCCTAGACCTTAGAATGGCATTGTATGCTTTGACGGTTCCTTTTATGTGCTTATGTGACTACATGAATATGTGCTTCATATCTAATCTAACTAATTCCAACTTGTTACCTATAGATATAATAAAAAAAATCGCAAAAATTATGGTTCGAAAAAAAAATGTCGAACCTACCAGGTGGCACATGCAATTGTCAAAGTTGCGCGCGCCCTCCAAGCGCAAGTTCAGAAGTGGCGCTCGGCACCCCCGCAAAACTTTGTGTCATGCGCGCGCCCACTGTTCAACATTGACTTTGACTCGTTACGAGCAATATCATACAGAGAAAACGATATTACTGCTTCAAGGTTAATCGTTAAGTAGGTGCTAAAAGTATCTCTTTAGCTAATAACGTTGTCTAACTTAGTTACTTTTACTTTGATCGTCGTTTTCCTTTTGCGTTTTTGCCAAAAAAAAAAAAAAAAAAAAAAAAAAAAAAAAAAAAAAAAAAAACCTGTGGTAGATGCTACTCTTGAAGATGCACTTTCCAACTTAGCGCAAGACGGAAAATTGCGCGTGATACTATTTTTGATTATGATGATTCGTTGACGTACTTCATAATCAAACTAATGGCATTACTTCTTATGGGGTTCGTCATTAGAAGTTTGCATCCCTTAATAGAACGTCATCAATATGTTTATTCTTAAACGTGTCTATTATCGTGTTCATCATGTTTTAATTGTTATTGATCAACCTTGATTTAAGAGTATAATTTATTTACCTCTTCTATGGTTTAAAAAGAAAATCCCGAGAACCTTACTTGGGATGTTTGCCTCACACAAACAAAAAAAAAAAAAAAAAAAAAGAGAGCGCGAGAGAAATAGAACGAAAAAAATTGTTCTTTAAAAAAAAGAAAGAAAAAGAAAAAAAAAAAGAGTATGATACAAAAATGTATTATAATTCTTAAAAAACAAGAGAAGATATTGAATGATAAAACCGAGAAAATGATTTAATTATTTCTTGGATTTTACATTCAGATGCCATCATTCTTTTTAAGCAAATAGTAAAATATTATCCTTTAAATATGAGCAATATGAGAATCATAATTGAAAAAAAATGATATAGATCTCTATTGCAATCTAAGTGATCAACAAATACCATAGTATATTTGATCATTATAAGGAGTATGTTCAGGTTAATTAATATTCCTAAAATTTGATGAGCATTTTCAATCCAACTTTCTTGTCTTTCTTTTCTACCTTTTTTGAAAACAATTTATTTAAAGTAAAATCCTTAGATGATTACCTTGTTGAAGTCAACACAAATCATGACATTCCATTAATGATTGTTCGTGAATTTTTTGACATTCTTCATCAACAAACTTGCTTAAAGTGAATTCGTATTACAAGGATTAAAACAAAAGGAAATAAAGCAATCATTTTGACTTTGGTTCATTGTTTGAATGCTTGGCAGAAAAGGTTTAAGTGAACGCGCTCAATTTCTCGTGATACACATTACTAGATCATCTTCCACATTCGCATACTAGTCCAATCATGGGTGACAAAGCAGCATTGGAGAAACTTAGAGAGGAATTCCAAAACCTAAAGGCCCTACGAGAAGAAGAAGCCCAAATGAAGGCTCATAAAAAAGCAAAAAAGGCTAAAATAAAACAGAAAAAGAAAAAGAAAACATTCTACAAGAAAAAGCAAGAGCCAAAAGAGTAGAGGCCTTGGAGAAACTTGTCCTTCGAGCTAACTTAGGGAATAAGTACTTCATTATGAGCTTGCACCAAAACCTAGTGTCAAGACTCTCCCAGAAAAGTTCTTGACTACGGATTTTCCAACCTTTAAGGTTACAGACAATCCTAGGACTCACTTAATGTGCTTTATTGGAATTATGGCATTAAAAGGGGTTGATACAAGCCTATATGCATGTACTTTTCCTCCTTCATTGGACCCGAATGCTAGATCATGGTTTTATAACCTCAATGCAAAACAAACTTCCACTTGGAGTGACGTTGTAAAAGCGTTTTTAACCTAATATGGAGATAACATCGAGCTCACAACTACCTCACGCGATCTCGAATTGCTTAAGCAAGGGGAAGAAGAAGGCTTCATTGACTTCTTTTCCAGGGGGCGATCAAAGGTTGCTCTTATTCCACAAAGACCTTCTGATCATGAACTTGTCCCAAATTTCATAGAAGATACGTCTCTACCATACAAGTGTCATTTACAATACCTTGGTTTAGACACTTTTCAAAAAGTCTATACTGTGGGAACACTAATTGAAAGGGACTTGATAAATGAAACCATGAATCATATAGATGGACTTGATTTTTAGAGAGGATTTCACTTACGTCGGAAACGGACAAAGCTCGAAGACGCAATCTCAATAAGTTGTCAACAGTTCAAAATGTAGCACCTAGGTCTTGTTTTGTTTCTTTCCTTTGTTTTTTTTTTTCATGATAGACTAAGAGATTCATGCTGTCGAATCTACTTATTTTGTACTCTCATTAATTAATGAATCAAAAATATATTTTCAAGTACGTCTATCTTGTTCTCTTTTCAATCTCTTTATTGTTATTAACTTGAAATAAATAAAACGTATACATACAAACAGGTAATATCAAAAGGCATACATACTCAACACTTTAAGAATCTTGATGAGCTTTGGCTTACAAGAAGTATTGAATGAAAAGAGGCCCATCTTAGGCCCACAAAGAAAGGATATGATGATTTCACTAACACAGGAGGAAACTTAAAATCCACAAATATAATCCCATGTTCTTAACCTTAGAGAAAATCCATGTTTTTGGCAGCCCTTTTGAGCCTGGTCATTTGAGCCTTAGTTATTCAACCTACATTATTCCATACCTTGGGATGGAAATGGTGCAATGATACAAATAGGAAATTGGGGGAACGAAGCATAAGGGGGGGGGGGGGAACAAAGTTAGTATAAACCCAAAAGGAAAGATCAAATGAAAAAGAAAAAAATATTGTTCCAAACCCAAAACAAAGCTTGTCAAAAAAAAGAGAAAAAAAAAACAAAAGAGAGATGACAAAGAAAAGGCACCTAATGTAAAAAGTTGCCACACAAAGCAGAAAGGTTTAAATTTGAGAAGCACCAAAAGTAAGGGATTTTAGGAGTATACTTGAGCCTGACCATTGTTCATAACCCTAAGACTAGCCATGTTACAACCTTGGAAAGACTCTCCTTGAGGTAGACTATAATCATATACCAAAATCATCATTCCATGAAAATATGGCCAATCTTAGGCCTTTGCACATATGGACATACTTTTGAGTAGACATGCCCATATATAAAATGCATGAAGTGTTGAGTTATGATTACAAGATCATATAAAAAAAAAAGTTAAAATAATTTGGATGATTTGATAGCCATTGGCTTGATTACATCATGTTAGTAAAGCAATCGAATCCAAATAAATTCGATGATTTCCATATCTTTTGCCAAAGAAAAATGAGATGATTATCACTTTATAAAAAAAAAAAAACAATCATCTTATTTTCTTTTAATAATAGGGCTATTTATTACCAAGGTAATTCAGATTCTATATACATTGCCTAGAAAGAAAAAGATTTTAAAAAAATAAATTGATTTGATATATCGACATCCTTAACATCAACTTTAGATGTCTTTTACAACTCTTAAGCATTGGTCTTCTCACTTATCATGAGAAACTAAAATGTCCGCCTGCGTGGGATATATCCATGTTCTCTAAGCGAGGAACATTGATTTAACATGATCACTACATGAAAAAAATGATCGTTGTCGCTATCACACGTATACCTCACTACCAAGTCATCGCGATGATTCAAATATTAAGTTAATAATCCTTGCTTTTCAAACACATGTCTAATTTTCTTTCTTTATTCTTCTATGGGAAAGTTGGATTCCCCTTCCTTTTTATACAAATCCGTCTTTTTTGTTCATTTATTTTTTAGGGGGTAAGTCGGAATGATCCCTCCCAATTGGCAACTAAAATACACGAAAATAGTATAATTTTTTCGCTCTTTAACTCAAATTGGGGAGGTGATAAGTGACTTTTATGTCACTTTTAGGGTGTTTATTGAGTCGTTTTCCGGCTTATTTTCTAATAATTTAACCCTTTTTTTATCCTTTATTTCTATTATTTGCTTATTCTCGCCTTTTATCTTTATTTTGAGTATTTTTGTAATTTTTAATAGTTTTTAGTTTATTTTCGTGTTTTATTTTATTTTTCTTACTTTTAATGTTTGTAGTTTAAGTTCTTAGTTTTTATTTTTAATAATTTCTCTTTTTATCTCGTTTTCTTATTTATTTTAGTTTTGTATTTTATTTTATTTTACTTCGTTTTATTTTATTATTTTAGTTTTTGTCCCTATTTCTCTTGGTTTTTTTGGTTGTGTAGGTATGTTTTCGGGTTGAAGCACGGATTTCAAAGTCAAATGGTTTGCATTGGATGTTCGGGACCCGAGTCAATCAAGTTCAACAAAATTCTTACAAGCTGCTGCCCCTAACCTCTTGCTGCTGCCAGCTTATCGTACACTACACCATTCCTTAACCTCCACCACACAGCTTCTCCCCTGCTATTCCCCTGCACCCACGCAACTCCCTTACCACCACACACCACCAGCCACAACAACAACAACAATAACAGTAATGGCAGCAACATCTCTTCGCAACCCACAGCACCAGCCACCGCCAAAACCGCCATCAATCACCACCAATCCGCAGCTCACAAACCGTCAACAACCACCATTAGCCTTCGTATCCACCACCAATCCGCAACCAACAACCACTATCAGCCCACCACAACCGCACCAGCACCTCAACTCCATTTCACAACAGCAGCCGCATCACCAATTTATAGCAACAAATCGGCCACCAATTGCAACCCCAAATCGCCCAAGCAACATCCCTAATTTAGAGCAAATGGCAATTAATCAAGTTCGAGCAAACCAAAGGAGTTCGGTCGAAGTTCGAGTCAGAAACTTTTGAGGTTTTGTAATTTAAAGAGGTTTGGTCGAACACACCCATGGTTCCACCAACCCCGTAGTTCGGTCGCACCAACCCATGGTTCGACCAAACCATTTCACGAGCTTCGCGCGTGACTTTTAATGAAAATCGAACAGCTGCAATGTGATGATGCTTGATGATGATTTCCGATGAATGGTGAAGATGATGCGTGATGGTGATAAAAGTTCAGAGCAGCCACGAAGAGAAGGGGATTTGGGGTCTGTTGGTTTTCGTGGGTTTAGGTGGGAATTTTGGGGGTTTTTGAGTTTATTTTTCCATTTCATTTTCTTTTCTTTTCTTTCATTTTTAGTTTTGTTTTTTTTTGGTTTTTAGTTTAGTTATTTTAATTGTTTTAGTGTAGTTTTATTTCTTTTTAATTTCTTTTATATTATTTTAACTTGTATTAAAAATACCCTCTTTAGGGTTATTTTCTCATAACTTTTAATCAACATTTTTATTGGAGATAGATTAGAGTAGTTTAGTCTCTTTTATTTTCTCTCTTAGGTTAGATTAGGATTTTCTCTCTCTAGTTTAGGAGTAGTGTAGAGAGAGAAAGCTTGGATTTCCATGGAGTTTTTGAGAGGTTGAAGAAGCAACTTTGTGGAACTTCTTCTCATCTATTCAATGAGCATTTTCTAACTTTCTCTCATCTTTATTTCTTTGCTTAATTCTTAGTTTTTGCTTTTTGTTTGTTGATTTGAGTAGATTAATTAGTTTGTTTCTTTAATCTTGTTTTTTTTTTTACCTTGTTTTCTATGTCTTTCTTCATTATGTTAGCTTAGGTCTTGTTCTAGGGAATTGGATGAAGGTTATACTAATGAATTGCATGATTGATTGTGATTAGTATGGAATTGTTTCTTGATTATTGTGTATGGGTGATGCTTTTATGGATTATAATCTTTCTAGCTAATCGATTATATCCTCTTAATTGTGCTTTCAATCAATTGTGCGAGAGTGAGTTGGTTTAGAGCTCTAAATTCTTCCATACCTTTGCTAGGCTAGTTGCACGAGAGTGAATTAGTTTAGTAGGATAATTAACATGATTAATTGTGCGAGAGTGAGTTAAATGTGTTGATGTTCCTAATCGAGGTCATTTTTATCTATTTGTATGATGTTGTTTAATACATTGATGTGATTGGATTACACTTTCCCTAGTTTTAGTTAATTGCTCTTAGTAGTGTTTGGTTTAATCTCTCTCTATCTCACAACCTTTCCTACTAGTCTAATTTGCACAAATTAATACACTTAGTCCTTTTGGGTTCGACCCTTTACTTGCCACTAACTAGTTTAGTGTAGGTTTAGGTTTTATAAATTTCTAATTTGGTTAGGGTTAGTAGTCTCAACGACCTACTTCCACCCGCGATCAAATTTTGGCGCCGTTGCCGGGGAGCTAAGGCGTTCATTAGTTTGTGTTGATTAGATTAGCTAGGTTCTTGTATATTATTTGATTTTTATTTGCTTTTCTTTGTTCTTTGTATTAAAATGGCATGCTTATCTTTTCCTCAATTTGATGGTGAACCCTTCTATGCTTACTTTGATTGACTAGATGGTTTTCTTAGTTACCTTGGGTGTTCTCTTAGTGATGCTTGTGGTATAGCTTATTGGGGCATGAATGAGTATACTAGGGGAATGTTTGAGGACATGAATAATGGTAGATTTTGTCATTTGTCTATGCATGATGCTTGGGATTTCTTCACATGGCTTGTTAGAGACTCTTTAGATAGAGAATCGCATGTTTCTTGCTTTGATTCTCAATGCCAAGATTCTTTTAATTTTTTCATGAATTCTCTTGATACTTCTTATGTGCCTATGATAATCCAAGTATGCAAATTGACACCTTTCCCCCTTATGCTCATTTTGATGAGGTTTGTGCTAATTTTGATGATGTGCAATTTGACTTTTATCATGAACCTCAACCCAATAACATTGATGCCCAAATTCTTTCTCAAATGCAATATCTCACCCAACAACTCCAAGAGCTTCAAGAGGAACAAAAATTGAGAGAAGTGAGGCTTGCCCAAGTGATGAGTGCTTTGGTTGATGTAAATGGATGTGAGGCACCTCATTTAGAGTGTGAGAGTGTTTTTGAGAACGATGTGGGCCAAGGGTGTGAAGGTGACGGGAGATTTTCTTGTGATAAGAGGATTTTTGAGGATTTTGATCCTTTTCATTCCCCATTTGAGCTTGAATGCCATCCTTCCCCTTATTCACCTCCTTTGAGAGCTTCCCTTGGTGAGGATGTGAGTGAGCCATCTTCATGTTAGAATGAGGGAGTTCATGAGGATGATGATGGTGAGTTTGAGCAATCAAGAGAGACTAAGAGTCCATTGAGTGGTGGTGGAGGAGTTGTGAATGAAGAAAATGTCGATTTTGAGGATTCCAACCCCTTCCCCATCTTGATGAGTCTACCTTGCATGTTTGTGACCCTTCTATCCATGAGTCTTTGGACTCATTTGAGGTTATGGATAGTATGTTCATTGAAGGTGTAACAAAACATTATAGCCTTTTGAGAGAGTTCATTAGCAATGATTCATGGGAAAGGGATGAGTTTGAGAGAAACCTTTATCCGTTCATACATGGTTTAGAGACTCTAGACTTTGAGGATCTTGAGGGAGTTGTTGTTCATCGTTGTGATAGAGAGGAGGATGAGGTTATTTCTATTGGAAAGTTTTTGTTTGAGGGAGATTTGAGTCATGAGTGTTCTTTTGAAGATCCTATGATTGATTTTCATGCCCTCATTGGTGATGTGAGGCCATGTGAGACCTTTGTTTCTCCTCCCCTTCCCCATGTCCCTTTCTCAAGGAAATTTGACCACATCTCCTACTATCCCATATTCCTCACTTCTTTTGTCAAAGAGCCTATTGAGGACCTTCTCTTGTTTGATGAGACTTTTCCTTTTCATCCTCCTATTATTGAGGAAATGGGTGATTGTTCCACCCAAAAATATTTTGAGGAGAGTTTGCCTTATTTTTCTTCTTCTTTCTTTTCTTATTTTCTTGATTTTTCTTTTGATTTTTCTTCTTTCTTTTGGCATCTTCCTCCTCACTTACGTGCAATTATCTTGTTGCACGTCCTCCTTCCTTCATTTTCCTACTTGTCATCCTATGAAATGTGTAGTAGTGCATTTGATAAGCTCTTGGGTTCGTTGCAATATTATTTACTAGAGCGGTCTCGCTTGGACGTTAAACAAGCCTTTCTCGGGAAGTAACCCAAGGTTTTTATTGCTTTCATTTTCTCTTCTTTTTAGATTAGATTTTCTCTCATGGAAATGTTTGTGTGCCTTTTGCTAGGTACATGACTTGATATACTCTTATGCATTGGTTTGGATCAAGAAACAAGGAATTTTGACTCCTATTTTTGCTAGCATATGGAAATCAAGATTCAATTCAAGAGGAAATCGGCTTTGAAAGGTTAAATTGGGTCATTTGCGGGTATTTACACCCACCTATATCCGGTAATATCTTTCTTAGCTCTTTCTCTAATGGTCGGTGACTCGTTGGACGTGTGTTGGTTTGTTGGATTGATTTCTTTCTTTTCCCCTCCCATGGATTATTTGATTTATGTTTGAGTATATTGTCTCATTCAAACTTGGGGGAGGGTATTCTATCATGCTTTGGAGGGATGTTGATTCATTTATGCCATGCACTTGAGTATATGCATTTCCATGTCTTTTCTTATATTTTGAAAAGTCCAAAAAGATTTTTGTTTACTTTCAAGGTAATTTTGGCAAAATGTGTTTTGTTTGTTCTTATTTTTGACATTTTATTTTGGGAATTGAATTCTTGAATGTTTTTCTTCCTAAGTGGTAAATGTGTGCACGGTTTGAGAGTGTCATTGGTTGACTCTAGGATACTATATGCTAAGGTAGTCGGGTTAAGAACTTTTAGGGGTCCATGAAGCCTTAGTTCACGGGAATGTGGTAAGATGGAGTTGCTCTCTATAGTGGATTTGAAACCCTTGGTTGGTATTTGTTTGGTTATAATCCCTTGTGAGCTTCATTTGTTCTAGCCTTCATCACCTTGTTGAGCGGCTATTTAGGATCCTTGACTATGCATGTCTTAATCCTTGTTTTGACCTCTAGCTCCCAAGATCGTGACCGAGCCACTCTAGAGGAGGAAAAGGGCACCTTTTCTCATTTTTCTTTATCTTCTTTTTGTTTTGTTACAAATTTGGTTTTCTATTTTGCATCGACCTACTTATTAACCAATTTGAGCCTAATGTTTCCCGCTCTTGTTTAAACCGCGTTACAAACCTAATGGCCTATGTTTACTAACCCTTTTAGTTAGTGAAGCATTGGCATGTGAGGTTTGAGTTTTGAGAGTGTTGATCATGAGAAAAAAAACTTTGTGAATTGGTTTAAGTACGGTATTGAAAGTTGAGCTTGAAAAGAAAATGCAAAAAAAAAAGTTTGAGAAGAAAGATGCAATTCAAGAAAATCAAATGAAGTTTCAAGAAAAAGTCGTCCATAGTTAAAAAAAAAAAAAAGGATAAATAAGAGCTAAAAAAAATAAAAAATAAAATTGTTGAAAAAGAAACAAAAAACATAAAAATATTTTAGCTTGGATTCGGTTTCTTCCCTAGTTTAAGCATTGAGGACAATGCTTCGTTCAAGCTTGGGGGGGGGGGGGGGAGCGTTTCTTCTTTTTTTTTGTATTTATTATGTGTTAGTGTTGAGTAAGCTTGGGGGAGATGGCATTATTGGTATTTTTCTTTGATATTTTGTGACTTCTTGAGTTTGTTTTTGAGAGTAGGCCACTCTTTTGCTTCACTTAGGAAATATCACCAAAATTTTCAAATTTTTACCTCTCCTTAACCCTTAGCCTTACGTTACAACCAATAAAAGACCCTTAGACTTTAGTGGGGTTAGGTCAAAGAACGGTGAAGGGAGATAGACTTCAAACCTATGGAGAGAGTATGCATAGTTGAGATGTCGGGATTACCTTCTCAAAGTTTTTCATTTCTTTATCTTTTTCCGTTTCCTTCGTGGAATCATGAGAAGCTAGCTTAAGGGTTGATTTGAAGCTAGTGGAGAGAACGCGGCCCGATTGCTTGGGGCTAGGGTGGATTGAGTCCTCTTTAGTTCTCTATGCTTAGCATATGTTTTCAATCAACCATTGACATCTTGGAACGTGCATACATTTGTCTACTTAGAAAGATTTGCATTCATTGGTGTTTGTTCCTATCTCTTGTCCAAATATGAATTTGTGTTTTCTTTCTCTTTTTATGTTTCTTTTTCTTTTCTTTTTATTGCCTTGCCTTGGTTTTTATTTAGAGTTGTGGGTTAAACTCTTAGGACACCCTCACGAGAGCACACTCGTCCTCTAGGGCGATCTAGGGGTTTAAAGGGCTTGTCTTTAGTTGCTAAAATTGACCGTGATTCCTACGAAAGTGAGTTAGTGTACATTCTTGTCTCCTTTAGTGTCTTAGTTTTGCTTGAATAATTCACTCTCCTTCTCTCGTGTTTCATGTTAATTTGCTCGAGGACGAGCAAAAGGTAAGATTGGGGGAGTTTGATAAGTGACTTTTATGTCACTTTTAGGGTGTTTATTGAGTTGTTTTCCGGCTTATTTTCCAATAATTTAACCCCTTTTTTATCCTTTATTTCTATTATTTGCTTATTCTCGCCTTTTATCTTTACTTTGAGTATTTTTGTAATTTTTAATAGTTTTTAGTTTATTTTCGTGTTTTATTTTATTTTTCTTACTTTTAATGTTTGTAGTTTAAGTTTTTAGTTTTTATTTTTAATAATTTCTCTTTTTATCTCTTTTTCTTATTTATTTTAGTTTTGTATTTTATTTTATTTTACTTCGTTTTATTTTATTATTTTAGTTTTTGTCCCTATTTCTCTTGGTTTTTTTTGGTTGTGTAGGTATGTTTTCGAGTTGAAGCACGGATTTCAATGTCAAATGGTTTGCATTGGAAGTTCGGGACCCGAGTCAATCAAGTTCAACAAAATTCTTACAAGCTGCTGCCCCTAACCTCTTGCTGCTGCCAGCCTATCATACACCACACCATTCCTTAACCTCCACCACACAGCTTCTCCTCTGCTGTTCCCCTGCACCCACGCAACTCCCTTACCACCACACACCACCATCCACAACAACAACAACAATAACAGCAATGGCAACAACATCTCTTCGCAACCCACAGCACCAGCCACCGCCAAAACCGCCATCAATCATCACCCAAACCACCGTCCACCAAAAACCGTATCAACCAACACCAACACCACCAATCCACCAGCACCTCACCTCCAATACACCAACACCCAGCAACCCGCAGCTCACAAACCGCCAACAACCACCATAAACCTCCGTATCCACCACCAATCCGCAACTAACAACCACTATCAGCCCACCACAACCGCACCAGCACCTCAACTCCATTTCACAATAGCAGCCGCATCACCAATTTATAGCAACAAATCGGCCACCAATTGCAACCCCAAATCGCCCAAGCAACATCCCTAATTCAGAGCAAATGGCAATTAATCAAGTTCGAGCAAACCAAAGGAGTTCGGTCGAAGTTCGAGTCAGAAACTTTTTAGGTTTTGTAATTTGAAGAGGTGTGGTCGAACACACCCATGGTTCGACCGAACCAACCCCGTAGTTCGGCCGCACCAACCCATGGTTCGACCGAGCCATTTCACGAGCTTCGCGCGTGACTTTTAATGAAAATCGAACGGCTGCGATGTGATGATGCTTGATGATGATTTTTGATGAAGGGTGAAGATGATGCGTGATGGTGATAAAAGTTCAGAGCAGCCACGAAGAGAAGGGGATTTGGGGTCTGTTGGTTTTCGTGGGTTTGGGTGGGAATTTTGGGGGTTTTTGAGTTTATTTTTCCATTTCATTTTCTTTTCTTTTCTTTCATTTTTAGTTTTGTTTTTTTTTTTGGTTTTTAGTTTGGTTAATTTAATTGTTTTAGTGTAGTTTTATTTCTTTTTAATTTCTTTTATATTATTTTAACTTGTATTATAAATACCCTCTTTAGGGTTATTTTCTCATAAATTTTAATCAACATTTTTATTGGAGATAGATTAGAGTAGTTTAGTCTCATTTATTTTCTCTCTTAGGTTAGATTAGGATTTTCTCTCTCTAGTTTAGGAGTAGAGTAGAGAGAGAAAGCTTGGATTTCCATGGAGTTTTTGAGAGGTTGAAGAAGCAACTTTGTGGAACATCTTCTCATCTATTCAATGAGCATTTTCTAACTTTCTCTCATCTTTATTTCTTTTCTTAATTCTTAGTTTTTTCTTTTTGTTTGTTTATTTGAGTAGATTAATTAGTTTGTTTATTTAATCTTGTTTTTATTCTTAGTTTACCTTGTTTTCTATGTCTTTCTTCATTATGTTAGCTTAGGTCTTGTTCTAGGGAATTGGATGAAGGTTATATTAATGAATTGAATGATTGATTGTGATTAGTATGGAATTGTTTCTTGATTATTGTGTATGGGTGATGCTTTTATGGATTATAATATTTTTAGCTAATCGATTCTATGCTCTTAATTGTGCTTTCAATCAATTGTGAGAGAGTGAGTTGGTTGAGAGCCCTAAATTCTTACATACCTTTGCTAGGCTAGTTGTACGAGAGTGAATTAGTTTAGTAGGATAATTAACATGCTTAATTGTGCGAGAGTGAGTTAAATGTGTTGATGTTCCTAATCGAGGTCATTTTCATCTATTTGTATGATGTTGTTTAATACATTGATGTTATTGGATTCCTGATCGGGATAAGATAGGTCGTTAAGCTACTACGCTAACCAAATTAATCATTTATAATACCTAAACCTACACTAAACTAGTTAGTGGCAAGTAAAGGGTCGAACCACTAGGGAAGCACGCTAATTCAACATCAAGTATCACTAATGCAAGAGTGAAAAGGGGATTGTTTTTGTTGAGTAAGAACACTAAAACTACAAATAAGCGAGAAAATGATGATTAAAATCAATATAAAATGACGCTAGGGATACGGGGGTGTCCAATATGATTAGAAAGAGGAGAATAATGGTGATTATCATGAAACATATGCCAAAGAACACAAGATTCTATCTAAATAATTCATTCTCATGCAATAGTCTAGGCAAATCAATGAAAGAGGTCTACACTAATAAGGATCATTCTCGTGCATCCTATTAGTTACAATCAAATCATGAGAATAAAGAAGCACAATCCATAAAAACTCCACTTTAATAACTCATTCTCATGCATTCATTAAAATAGAGGTGATCCTAATCTAGTTCAAATCACTTTCATGCATTTAAACTAGAAAACATCAAATAGAGTGCAACAATAATCCCAAGCTAATAAAAATCATGTCTTTCATCAATATATGGCATAAGTTCAATCCAACCATCATCATTCATCCAATATCAAATCATATCTTCCACCCCTTTCCCCTAGCCAAAATTTTAGCCTAGAGAAGGGAGATTAAACACAATATCAAAACTAGAAATAAACTCAAGAAACTCAAAACAAAATATAATTAAAATCAATGAAATCAATAACAACTAGATGAACTAATAAGATTAACAAGAACAAACAACAATAAAACAAATAAATAAAACTAAAGGAAAGGAGAAGAGATTACTAAAGAAAGGATTAATGAAAGATGAAAACTTGAATTCTTGCTTGATTGAAACTTAAACTTGAGCAAAATTGAATCTTGGAAGAAAATTGAGCCATAATCTATTTTCTCTCACTAAAAATTATCTAATCTAACCCTAAGAGGGAGAAGCTCTCCTAAACTAATTAAGAAAATGGAAATAATGGATTCCCCTTAATTACCCCCCAAAAATGGGTATTTATACTAAGCTATAAAAAGAAACTAAATAAGTAAAGAGAAATAAAATAGAAAATAGAAAATAGAAAATAAGAAAGGAAATATAAAAGAGATAAAGTAAAAGGAAAAGAAAATAAAAAAAAAAAAAAAAAAATCAGTCCACCAAAACCAAAGTCAGACCCCATCTCATTCCCCTTCTTCTTCGAATTGAAGCTGCTCTAAAAATGGGGAAAATTGATCCCAAGCTTCACATCCCATCAAACAATATCAGCAACAATTACCCTTCAGTCAACACCGCTCATTATCATCAAAAATCGGCATCAATAAATCAACACCATTTGATCTTCATAAGTAATCACGTGAGAAGCTCGTTATTGAACCCACATTTGCGCGCCCGCAAAGACGTCGCGTAGAGGTCGCACAAATGCTACTGTATCATTCTGTTTTTGGACTCCAATTGTGTGCGCCTTCTGACGAGGCTATGCGCCCGCGTTTGAGGCTTGATTGTTTCTAAAATGGTGAAGAGCGGGGGTTGGGATTTAGTTTGAATTGTGGTGGCTGCAGCGGCGGAATTAAGGTTCGAAAGTGGTTGCTCAGAGCTGCTACTGTTTCGGTGATAAAGAACGGTGGCGCGGCTGGTGGTTTTGGATGGTTGGTGGATGCGGTGAATTGGTGGTTTAATGGGTGAGTGGTTTGGGTGTTGGGCGAAGTGGCTGGCTGCAATTGTTGTTTTGGTGGCTGACGGTGGTTGATTGTGACGGTGGCTGTGGCGCTGTGGGAGCAGGAGAATTGATGAGTTGTTGTTGCGGGGTTGATGTGCGGTGGAGCAGGTGGTTGAGGGGGGTGTTTAGGTGTGCAGATTTGGGGTTATTGGTGGGCTGAATTGGGGTTATTGGTGGCAGCGGTGGTGTGCTGTGAGGATGCGGTGGCTGGTGGTGTCGGATTGCTGGGTGGTTGTTGATGGTGAGTGTGAATTGGAGCAGGGGAGCAGTAACGTAGAGGGAGCAGGGGATTTTGGTGTTTTGGTGCGGTGGAAGTTAAGGCGATGTGTGGTGAAGGGTAAGAGGGCAACTTAAAGGGGCAACAGGTTGTTTGTGCAAGGAGTATTATGCAATTGCCTCAAATTTCGGACCCCGAACACGAATATGACTTTGAAACCCGGAACACCTACAACCAAAAACAACACGAGGGTATTACCACGAGATAAAATAGAATAAGATAAAGATAAAATAAAATAAAATAACTTAAAAATAAAATCAAAAGAAATTAAATAAAATAAAATAAAGAAATTAAATATGAAAATAAAATAAAATAAGAAAATGAGATAAACTAGGAATTATTAACTAAAAATACAAAAATAAACTAAAAACTATTAAAAACTACTAAAATACTCAAAATAAAGATAAAAGACGAGAATAAGCAAATAAAAGAAATAAAGAACAAAATGGGCTAAACTATTGTAAATAAGCCGGAAAGCGACTCAATAAACACCCTAAAAGTGACATAAAAGTCACTTATCAATTCCACTTTCCCTAGTTTTAGGTAATTGCTCTTAGTAGTGTTTGGTTTAATCTCTCTCTATCTCACAACCTTTCCTACTAGTCTAATTTGCACAAATTAATACACTTAGTCCTTTTGGGTTCGACCCTTTACTTGCCACTAACTAGTTTAGTGTAGGTTTAGGTATTATAAATTTCTAATTTGGTTAGGGTTAGTAGTCTCAACGACCTACTTCCACCCGCGATCAGGGGGCTTAAAAAAGCCAGGACATCCCCACTTCTCTCTATTTACAGATTTAAACACGCTATTTATGCTGCAAAATCAATGTCATGCAAAGCTTATTACGAACCACTTAATAACGTTAAATGACAAAGAGAAGAATACAACTTCCTATTATTTGACCAAGATATTTAATTATGTTACTTGATCAAACAATTTGTGATAAAAATATGCAATATTCCACAAAAAACAAGTCTTGGGGCTTTAAATAAACATGAGAAACATCCCCTAGCATATGTATACATGAATTCCAAAAGCCACCTAAGTCTACACTTGGGGGCTTCAAATTAAAAATATAGGTCTCACCTTAACTTTCATTTTAAAATGAGACCATATTTTAGAAAGTGATTCGAATGATTTTATAAATTATTCTAACACTTCACCAAACCTAGGTTTGATAAACATTCATTTTCAAACTACGGTGCTTATTTAATTGAAAGAAATTCACATTCAATTAGCAAAATATGACAATGATGACAAATAGAAAAACACAAACAAAATCAGATATAAGAAAGTTTGCTCACATTTTCATATCTTTGTTGAAATAAGTTGCAAATTACAACTTATCTTTATCAATCTTGGACAAAAAAGTCACACTCAATTACGAGCTAGACTTTTCTTTCCATTTTGGGTCCAGTTTTGAAAATAACATAATTATTGGACCCCTTTTCAAATTTTGAATTCTAGTTCGAAATAATATGTTTCTAGCAAAAAAATAGTATTCAAAATTTCCTTTTTGAATTTTTGTTTTCTCAAATAATTAAATTTTCAGATTCTCTATAACGGGTTGGATAATACATGTATATACATAAATATTTCTAAAAGGAATGAATTAAGATTCGACTTCTTCTTGACTCGAACTTGTTCTCGCTTAGTTCTCCTGCGAATATTGGCTAAGGGATGGTAAACAAACCACCTACTAGACCAAAATCAAAGATTGATAAGAACAAAGAACATATTTGATGTTCTAAATCAACTTTGAGAATAAAATCACCGCAATGATCTTTACAACCGTTTAGACATTAGGTAAGATTACTAAACTTTAAACACAATTGTTTTGGTTTATAAACAAACTAACTTATTTTTTTGAACATAACTTTAACTAAAATGTGAAAGCCATGTCATTGTCCTAAATATCTCTAAACAAAATAGGACATATACATAGGTCCATCTCAGTATCATATGAACGGCCTAAACGATAGCAAGTCATTAGAACTACCCCAAATTGGGGGCCCCAAGACTTGTGTAATAGCAAGAATGCGCATAACCCAACACATGGGGGCTCCAATATCCACAAGTAAAAAAAACTAAATGAGATATTCATTTCATTCGAGCTACTTTTGGGAATCGCCTAAGCTACAAATGGTTTACGTAGATGCCTTACAATTTTCAAATGCATCACAATGATTTAATGATCATTTTGTTCCTTTGAAAACTAAGTTTGCAACTGAACTTGGCCATTAAACAGGTTACATACTCGAGCCATTTTCGAGTTCAACTTGAAATACTAATCTTAGTGCATAATTGTTGTTTCAATACTTCAATTTACTCTAGAGATTAGAGAGTATGACTATTATAGAGCAAAAGAAACAAAATCATGATACATACTTGCTCATATGAAAGTTTAGTACTCAATCATTCATCATGAAAATTGTATCAAGACACTTTATTAACATAAGACAAACAATTTCATGATTTAGAATGTAAAAAAAAAAAAAGACTCCTAAATTCTAAATTAAGGAGTCTTCATTTAAAATTATTCTCCATTGTTCCACACAATGAAATTTTTCAAGGAGGATAACATCTACTTTCTCGAGCTTCAAGAGAGTGACAAAATTTGAACTCAAAAAATAAGAATTCAAAAGTAGCAAGAATAGACGAAAAATTTGAACAACATTTCTTTTTTTCCTCTCACTTGTTCTAATGAATGACCAATATCACTAGGCTTAGCAAATTTCCTTTGTTAAAACTATGAATGGTCAAAAACGATTTAAACACACTAGTTTAATCGTTTTCAAGATCCTAGTTGTTATCATAATAAGAAGAAACACAGAATTTTTAGACCCATTTCAAGCAACATGAAAGGGTATAATTATTGGCAACAAGCAAATCATCGAAGTCACCCAACACTGGGGGCTACAGCATTCGAAAATGTAAAATGGGGGCTTACGAACCCGAAATATAACCAAGCTACACCAGTTCGATGATCTCTTCAAGAATTTCTTAAACTAACTAGTTTTGTGCAAATCTTGAAATCACAGTTTATAAGTGAATAATAATAACCATCAGTTATTTTTATCATTGATAGAGCCAACTTTGCAACTTACGCATGAAAAAAATATATGAGTTGTAAGAACAAATTCATGTTATTATAAAAGTTCAAAATTTTATTTATAATTTTAATGCATAATTTTTGTTCTAAACACTTCAATTTACATTAAAATTAACAAGTATAGTCTTTGTGAGCAAAAAAAGAGAAATAAAGATCAAGCACAAAGTAAAAATTAGAATCAACAAAAACACATATATGCTTGACAAGCTCATACAAGATCAATACCTTATCATTATACATGAAATTTGTTGCAATATATTGCTTAAACATGTCACAACAATAAACAAACAAATTCATGACAACAAATCGAATCGAAAACCCCAACTTTTGTTAGGATTCTTCATTCGATTTCTCCATTTTATTGACCAATATCAAAGTCTGGTAGAATAAAAGGAGAAAGATTTACTTTCCTTAGCTTCAAACGACAACTAAAAATGGAAAGAGATCAAAATTGGAGAAAGAGGAGAAGAAGAAAGTGAGTTGCAGATCGCGCTTCTCCAAATCTTGTACTAATTCAAATGTTGCACGCAACTCATTAAGTTGCGCATGGCATCCTAGCGCAACCCAGTTTCTTGCGCGCGCTTGGCCAGCGCGACCTACTGAGTTACGCACGGACACTGGTCACTTAAAAGACCAGTACTAAGATTTCAATCCGTTTTGAATTTTTTTCAATGTTTTTGTACGTTGTTAGAGGTAATAACGCGCGAATTATCAAAATCTTTTAAAATCGCTTTGCATCCAGTAGTTTCTTTTCTTCTTTGATAGTTTTTTGCATCATTTTACATGCACACCGTGCTTTGTGCCATCCCTAAGAATACATTTTGAACTTTTTCGTAAAAGTATCTTAAGACGTTCCGTAGTGGTGTTTTACGTAAAAGCTCCCATAGACAGGTTTTTCATTTTACTATATTGACGTTATAAATATCCGGCTTTTCTTCTTTTTTATCGTCTAAAGCAAAAAAAGGAAGGTGACATCATGCAGCGTAAAAATGCAAGGTGTATCGTACAGCGTAAATCGTATGTCGTAGGTGTTGCGTAAAATTTCACTTCAGCCCAAGCTTTGCGAGATCTACCTCTCGGAACTAAAAGGTAGAGGATTACTTTAGGCGTTAGCTCACGAGTCGACAGGCGCGCCGAAACTTCAGGAACAAACACTTCTTGATTGGAAGCAAATACGGTAGTTAGTGAGCTTACTAGCTTAACGGACAGTTAGGGTGTCCGTCCACCCCCTGTATAAAGAGCGACGAGATGATGTCGCACCTATGTAGTCACGTGCCCCCAATCCCGAGACAAGTGTACTAATCTTGTGGACAAAAATACTAAGAGAGTTGCTGACTTTTTTCTCTCTCACTGGATTTGGATATGTGCCTCCAGTCATGAGACATGTATTTCTATCTTATGGACATCCGGCTCGAATGCCGAAACATTTAGGCTCGAATGCCAAAATGTTTAGGCTCGAATGCCGAAAACACCTTTTTTCATCTTTTTACTTTGTTAAATCAGGCTAAAGTTTCAATGACATATCGAGGAACATTATACCAACGATGACATGATTGAGAGGAAATCATCCCCTTTACTCCTTTTTTAAACCGATCTCTTCTCATGATTTGACATCACCTAGAACACCTTTACTTGTAAAAGCGTTCTACAAAAGCAAAGGATCAATATAGATTCTTTAGCGAGTTAAGACTAGAAATAAATTTTCCTGTCCTTAATAGCTACTTGTTTCATACATTTAGCGAATCGAGGATCGTTTCTACATCCTTAACATTTCTGAAGGATTCTCTACTCTTTGAGAACTTTGCAGAATGAGTCTCGGATTTATTTCCTTGACTACTTTGATCCTCGTCTATCCTAGACTCGATCAAAGTGGGAGCTAACTGTATACATTTACTTTTGGCCTCTTGTCCCGACAAAAAATGCAATGACGATAAATAAAACCATATTCGTGTTGGATCGAAGTGAAGAATGCTTATGGATAACTGGTTAAACCACAAAACACAAATGACTAGCCCAAACCAAGAAACAAAGCCAAACAAAGTCCAATTAACTAAATCCGATCATAATTAGGCTGAAGCCCGTGCTTAAAACCCAATAATGACGGATTTAGGAGCGCCTAGGTTAAAATCAGCGTTGCCGTAGAAAATAACGCGCGCATCTTAATGAGTCGCGCTGGGCTGGCGCGTGAAACTAATTTAGTTGCTCGTGACACTCAGCGCAACTACCAGAGTTGCGCTCGTGAAAGATTCAGAATTTTAAAAAACTTGGAAAATCGAATCTTGCCATAAAGCCGCGCGCAAGACAATTAGTTGCGCTGCCTATAGCAGCGCACCTTAATCACTTGCGCTGGGTTGCCGTGCGCAACTCATCTAGTTGCGCGCGACACCTACTGCGGCAAAATGTTCAAAACCCTAATCCTACCCATTCTCTATAAATAGAGGCTTAATCCGAGACTTAAACACACAGAAATTAACCTTAAACTATGGCAAAAAACTTGTGAACTTATGCTACCTAACCTCTCTTGTCCTAAACTCTCACCCCTTTGATATTTGTTACTACGGTGGAGGTTCCCGGACAAGAAGGAGTCCATAAGTGTTCTAAACGGAGATCTAGCAAAGAGAAGTGGTAAATTCCCGAGCACTTAGATAAATAAATTTTATTTTCTTGTTTCAAAGAACTTTAATTAATGAATTAAGTGTTGCTTGATCACTTTAAAAGGTTTAATTAATTAATTCCACATAGTATCTTGCGTTAATTAAGATTAGAATTGAATAATTAATTGTTGGTTGATCACTTAAGCCAAGGCGAATATTGTTTATTTCTTGTCCTATTCACGAATTCGATTAAATAAAGAATAACGACGTTGCAATGTAATTCCTACGCGAATTGATGTGGGTAAATAAAATCAACTAACTTAGTTTTAGGTATCGCGTTGCATATATTGTTTGGTAATGAAATTGTGAAAAAGAAAGAGCTAGTAGAGGTCACACTAGGGCTAAGATAGCGATTTCCCCCTAAAGGGAACGTTATTTTGGTACCCTCGCTCCCTAACTCATTTCTGGTTTATGTAGACTAATTTGGGCATGGGTAAACTTACTATTCGTGCTAATTATTCCATGAACTCTACATGGAAGAAAGGCATGAACGAGGTTTAAGAGTTTTCCTAAAACTCATTGGCGACTCCTACTTGTTTCTTATAAAAAAGCGTAATGATAGAATCAATTCTAATTCAAGGTCCCCCAAACAGTCAGAAATTCAAATCCTATTACACCTTAACAAGAGTAAAGTCCAAGGCTTTTAAAGGGCCAATGAGCATCTAAGGAGGGATCCCCTTACGATGGGAACACCCTCCTTACACTTAGCTTTCTCTTTCCTTTCTTCTTCTTACGTCTCTATGCCTCCATTAAGCGTCGCTCGCACCACTATTTCCTCCATTTTCGGTCTCTTTTTCTACTTCAGTTTTTCTTTTTCTTCGAATTTTCGTCAACAAAGTATTTCGCGTGTTCGGATTCTCGTCAACAAACGAACAAGTATGGTGTTTATGGTCAAATTAGACCATAAAAATTCCAGATCTGTAGTTTTTATGGTCCAATTTGACCATATAAACCCAAAAAGGAAGAAATATGAGGAAAGGTTTGTGGTTTACTTCGTTTTTTATTCGATTTTCCATGTTTATTTTTATACAAATTTTGTTTGATTTTATTTTCGATTTTTGTTTTGAGTTTTTGTTCGAATTTTGTTGATTTTGGGTTTAATTTTTAGTTTCGTTGATTTTGTTTGATTTTGCGAACTTTTTTCATATTTGGTTCGAATTTTGTTAACTTTGTGATTGATTTCGAATTTTTCTTGATTTTGTTAATTTGTTGATTTGTTCATATTTTCGTTGATTTTGTTCGTGTTTTGTTGATTTGTTCATATTTTCGTTGATTTTGTTCGTGTTTTGTTGATTTGTTCATATTTTCGTTGATTTTTTTCGTGTTTTGTTGATTTTGTTCATATTTTTGTTAATTTTGTTCATGTTTTGTTAATTTTTTTCATATTTTTGTAAATTTTAGTTTCATTTTCGTTAAATTTTGATAATTTTGTGGGGGTTTTTTTAGGGTATTTTTTTTTTAATAAAATCAAATGTTTTGGGGTGGCGGCGATGCTTGGTAAAGGTTGTTTAGGAAGGGCGGTGGTGGTGGGTTGGGTGGAAAGTGGCGGTGGGGCTGGCTTCGAAATATAGTTAGTGAGTGGTTTTTATTTCTTATTTTTTAATTAATCAAAACAATTTGCGACCGCTAGAAGCAGTCGCTATTTTCCAGAATTGTGATCGCCTAAACAAACGGTCGTAATTACATTAATTTGCGACCGCTAGAACCAGCCGCTATTTCCCAGAATTGCGACCGCCTGAACGGTCCACTACTAGAAAATGGCTTAATACCGACGGAATTTTCCCACGGACCTATTTTTCCGTCGCAACCTTTAATTTCAGCGACGGAATTAAGTTTGTTGCTAAAATGCGTCGGAAATTGTGAATTGCGACGGAATTTATTTCTGTCGGAAAATTAATTTTGCGACGGAAAATTCCGTAGCAAAATTTATTGCGACGGAATTTTCCGTCGGAAAATATTTACCGACAGAAATAAATTCCGTTGCAAATATTTGAACTAGAAATTAGGTTGTAAACCAGAACGAACCAAGGAAAAAAACACGGGGGAAGAGAGAGAAAGAAAGAAAGAAAGAAAGAAAGGGAGAAAGAGAGAGAGAAAGAGAAAGAGGAGAGGACGCGCCGCCGCCGCCGCCTGAGCGCGCCTCCGCCTGAGCGACCACCGGATCCCGCTGCCGCTGTTCTCCCCGACGGTAAGTCGCTGTTAGGTTTTTGTATTTTTTTTTTTTACATTCGCAAAAGGCCGCACTAACCACCGGGACTTGTGAACAGCTAGCCACCACCGGCTTGTAGCAGCCGCCATCACACCTACCCGGCCGGCGGCATTCCAAGAATTCCGGCTGCAGCGCCGGTGAGGTATTTTTATATATATTTTTTTTAATGTTTTAATTTTTATTTTTTTGATTTAACCCTAACACCCTTTTTGTTTCAGGTTCCTCCACCGTTCCGCCTCCTACCAGAACCACCACCACCTTCATCCTCCCGCTGGTAAATTATTGAACATAATTTGACCTTTTTTTTTTTCTTTTTTTTTAAATAAAAATTGACATTTTACACCTTAAATAATGTTTAATTGTTATTATTTGTAGGATTTGTATCTTTGCCTTGCTTTGAATCTCAATTAAAAGTGCAGATCTATAGGTTCGTGACAATCTAATTTCTAAAATTGTTATTTTAGTTTATACTTGGCATGTTAGTGACTTAGATAAATGTTAGTTTGGTTTGCTTTGGTTTTATTATAATAAATAATAATGGTTGATATGTTAGTTAAGTTTAATTTGGTTTGGCATTTTTATAATAATATAAGACATGACATGTAAATTTTGTTTGGTTTAGTATAATAATGTATGACATGATATGTTAGTTTAGGTTGATATTTTATTATAAAAATGTACCGCATGATATGTTAGTTTACATTGATTTAGTTTATTATAATAATGTATGTTAGTTTAGTTTAATTTATTATTATTTAATAATGTATGTTAGTTTTGTTTAGTTTAATATAATGTATGTTAGTTTAATTTAATGCATGTTAGTTAATTTAGTAAAAAATATTTGTTTTATATAATTTTAAATGTAATGATTACTATATAATTGTTTATATCAATATAATTACGAATATTAGTTGTTTATATATGATTGTTTATATCAATTTAATTATGATTATGATATATTTGGTTTACTTATAATGATTGTGTTATGTAATTTGCTTGGCATATTTTTAAATGAGCGTGTTATATTTACTTGATATATTTATGAATGAATCATTTGCATCATCATTTGCCTAGATACCCGTTCAAGGCATACTCATTAGGAGTATGTCTTGGATAGTCCCCGGTTGGGACTCTCCTTGGACGTTTATTCTCACTTAGGTGGTGAATGTATGCCTTGTTATTGATTCTAGGGAATATCCTGGCTTATCATTTCTCTACAATGTTCTCTGGGTACATATTACGGGTTATCTAATAGCCTACATCGTGTACTTGGAGAACATAAGGGAAATGCTGCCGGATTTTCCATAGAATTGATAACCTGGCATACATTCGCTAGTGAGATTAAATGTCAAAGGATGAGTTAGGTTGGAGTGATAAGGACCTTTGGACATCATGTACAATCTTATTATCATATTTTTAACATTTAGATGGTTAATGAATATTCAATACGCGTTGTGACTAATGTGATTATACATATTCATGAGTTTGTGTAGAAGTTGTAATCATGAAACGAACATAACGTAGCTGGATGTATGAAAGGAAGGTTGGGCATTCTATTAATCTGGAATTTGTGAAAGGGGTAGATGAATTCCTTAAATATATGGAAGACCATTTCGAGAGTAGCAACCCGAATGAAGTTAGGTGTCCATGTTTTAAATGTCAGAACAAACGACTTTGGGATGCGGAAACTGTTAAAATTCATTTGTACCGCAAGGGTTTCATACCTAATTACTATGAGTGGATGTGTCATGGGGAAGGCTTTCCGGGAGCTCCTGAAGGACCGTCAAATGAATACCGTGAAATGGTTTTCGATGCTTTTGGTCATAATAAAGATCAAGGGCATTCAGAAGAGGCAGAGGAGGAGCCTAATGCACAAGCTAGTAGGCGCAAATACTTATGACATTTCGAGGAAACAAAATTTCAATCTTCGAGCAGCCATCCTTTGGACTGTTAGTGACTTCCCAGCTTACGGTATGTTGTCTGGTTGGACCACGGCGGGTAAGAAGGCTTGTCCTTATTGTATGGATAAAAGAAAAACATTCTGGCTTGAACACGGTGGCAAAGTTTCTTGGTTTGATTGCCATCGCCAATTCCTTCCAATAGATCACCCTTTTCGAAATAGTAAAACTGCATTTTGTAAAAACAAAGTCGAAAAAGGTTCACCGCCACACATCATGTCAGGTGAGGAATTGTGGGAATGTGTGAGACACCTTCCAAAGGTAACTGATGGGCTGGAGGCATTGAAACATCTCAAAAGAGCAAAAAAAGGGTGGTTCAAGCAATCCTCGTTGTGGGAGCTTCCTTATTGGAAGCATCTGCTCATCCGTCACAACTTGGATGTCATGCACATTGAAAAGAACTTTTTTGATCAGTTAATCCACACCATTATGGATGTGAAAAAACAGACATGTGACACGCCATCGGCTCGAAATGACATAGCTAAATATTGTAAAAGGCCACAACTTCATCTGCAGGAGGACGGTAGGGGAAAATAGTACATACCAAAAGCCCCATTTGCTCTTGATAAGCCTCAAAGAAAAGTGTTGTGTGACTGGGTTAAACAATTGCGTTTTCCAGATGGATATGCCTCTAATTTGAGCAGATGCGTAGATTTACAAGGTTGTAAGCTTCATGGTATGAAAAGCCACGACTGCCATGTGTTCATGGAGAGGTTATTGCCTACTGCTTTGAGGGAATTGCTCCCTACCCATATTTGGAATGCGGTTACAGAGATCAGTCAATTCTTCCGTGATTTGTGTTGTTACACAATCACCGTTAGTGACATGGAGCGATTAGAGAAAAACATAGCTGAAATCCTTTGCAAGCTTGAGAAGGTGTTCCCTCCGGCATTCTTCAACTCCATGGAGCATTTACCTATTCATTTGCCATATGAGGGAAAGTTATGTGGTCCTGTTCAATATAGATGGATGTATCCCTTTAAAAGGTAAATCAAAGTCCCCTTCACTTCCTCTTTCATACAAAACCTTCATAGTCATGACCTATTTACACAATTATTTATACTAATTTAATTGCAGGTTCCTTAATCACTTGAAACGTAAAATTGGGAACCTTCATAGTCCTGTTCCACCATTTAGCCTCAGCGACGAGACCCTAGGGATGACCCGGGTAGTGGAGGAGCAAGCTAGGGTACCCCTGCAGTTTTTTAGCCTAGCTTAGGTTTATGTAGTACGAACAAGTAGTTAATTAGAATTTATGTAGCATTTGATGATTTTCCCGCTTTTGTAGAATTACTATATATTATGTAGGTTTTGGATATGTTTAACTTCAGAACAGCTTTTGTGGAAATATATATATTTATATTTCCGAAATTGGTTTATGAATTTAATTTTCACAGGTATTAGGTGCAGGAACATAGGTTATTAATGCTGGACAACTAGAATTTTGGCTTTGTGAATTATATTATGCGACGGAAATAATTAATATTTAGTTTGTCGGAATTGATTTGCGACGGAAAAATGAAGAACATTTCGTCGCTGACACAATCCTTAACGACGGAAACTTCCCTCGCAAAAGTTGAAAGTTTGCGAGGGATTTAATTCCGTCGCAATTAATATTTTAGCGAGGGAGTTTTCCGTCGCAACTAATATTTTAGCAAGGGAATTTTCCGTCGCAATTAATATTTTAGCAAGGGATTTTTCCGTTGCAAATAATATTTCAGCAAGGGATTTCTCTGTCGCAAATAATATTTTAGCAAGGGAATTTTCCGTCGCAAAATTCCGACGAAATACAATTCCGTCACAAATATTGAACTTTTGCGAGGGATTTTTCCGTCGTAAGTTATTATTCAACGACGGAATTTTCCGTCGTAAATCTGCGACGGATAACACTTGAAAGTCATATTTTCTTGCGACGGATGCTATTCAGTCGGTATTTCCGTCGCAAATAGCATTTCCGACGGAATTTCCCTCGGAAATTCTTTTTTTTCCTACGAAAGGTTTTGCGACGGATCGTTACGACGGAATTCCGTCGGAAATGCTATTTGCGACGGAAATTGGCTTTTTTGCATGGGAAAATTTACGTCGGTATTTAACCTTTTTCTTGTAGTGGTCGTAATTATATTAATTTGCGACCGTTCCTCACACGGTCGTTGAAAATACTGAAAACGGTTGTGACCGTCAACCAGTCGTAATTTTTTTGTTTTGTGACCAAAGGAATAACGGCCACCACATTTTAGCTACGTTTTTGCTATTTTCTATGACCGTAAGAGGCGGTCGCAATTCGCTTAATTTTAGTAGTGAAATAAACGAGTAGTTCGCAAACATGAATAAACGAGATGTTCATGAATTCATCTTAATAAGCATATCTGTGTTCGTGTTCAAGCTCATTTATTAAACGAGGTTCAAAATTGTTCAAGCTCGGTTCATTTATCAAATAAACGAACATGAATGAGCTTCAACCGAGCTTGAACCCGAGTAGTTTATTGATCGGCTTTTTTTTTTCACTTACACCCCTATATGTTATACCATGATCTTGAGTACGAGATCTTCAATGGAGGTTCTGCCATTGTTATACATATCATCAAACAAATTATGCATATTCTCAAACAAGTTATACATTTCCTCTATTGGCTTGATGATATCTTCTATTGACTATATGATATCATGTTTGAATGATATCCTCGATTTATTGGCTATATGGCTATATGATATCATTTATGATTGTGTATATGATATCCTTTATTGGCTATATGATATGTAGACACCTAAAAATGTCTCCCCAAAACCAAACCCGATGATAAATAACCTTTCACCGCCACTATTGGTCGGGTTTAGTATTTAATCCCGAGAGTGCTTAAAAAATCGTATTTTATTAAATTCATATTTTTGAATGGTCCATGGATTAGTCTTGTTGTTTGGTAAAAGCATAGTTTTAATTTCAGCCCAACTTATTTTAAGTCCAAACCTTTTTATTTTATTGTTTTATTATTTATTTTTGGCCCAAACCTTTTATTTATTTTTATTTAATTATTTTCTTATTTTAGCCCGAATAATAAAAGTCAGAAAAAGCCCGAAATTATCAATCGGCACTTAAAAAGCCGAAAGAAATTAGGGTTAAAAATGAATTTAGACGGAAAATGGACTGAAAAATTCCCGCGCCACGGCAGATTGCCACCATGTCACGGGAATGCTTCCCGTCTGACGGTGGGACTTCCCGTGACACGGGAGGTCTGCCGTGACACGGGACGTTCCGTGTCCTTTCCGCGTAAACCCTTAACACGTTTTTCATCCCGTTTTCTGAAAATTTCCCGCGTCACTCCAAAACTGTACCGTGTCACGGGAAAGTGTATCGTCTGACCGTGTCACGGTACAGTCTGACCGTGTCACGGGATACTTTTTTAGGGTTTTTATCATTTTAGGGTTCCGTGTGCTCCCTCAGCACATTTTCCCTATAAATACCCCCTCATTTCTGATGAACGGGGCACCGAGAATTTTATGATTTTTATTTTCTCTCTTCTATGCTATTAACCTAAACACTAGCCTACCCTTTTTACTTCAAAATTCCTTCTTCAAGCACTCAAAGGAGTCCATATTTTACTCGAGGTTCTGTCCTTAAGCCAAGGCGTGAAAGGTAGAACTGTTTGAGGGTTTGGCCCCAAAATCAACTTTATTTCATTTAATTTAATTTAGTTATTATTTTATTATTTTCTTGAAGTTACTAACTCGTTTATTATTTTGTAGTTGCAAACAAACAGAATCAAAGTAAGGATCATGCTCTTTTATTATTATTATTTTTCTAACGATTTTATGTTGTTGGAATTGTGATTAAATTGGTTTTAATATTAATGTTTATTCTATTATATTTTTTATTGATCACCATATTGCATGTTTAAAGGGAATATGTAATTGAAAATCACGCCTAATAAGATAATTTGGACAACCGGTTTAGGATCCTTTTAATCTTGTTATTAATTGAAGTGATCACCAAATTTTTAGAATTATGTGTGCATTAAAATTAAACCAATTTAGTTAAATAATAGTTTGGAGCGAATTGAATTATTGTTTGTATGCCTTTGAGATCGCAGGAATACTTTTCAATATAAGAATTGAGTAGAGGCCAATACGGGCGAATGTGACTCCATGACTCACTTCGTACCATCATCCCCGATCCTCCTTTCGTGGTTCCGAACCATATGGAGTTAGTAATCTCATGGATTATGAATGGGGTGTAACCTTCACGGGTCAATCGTTGTTGCCTATCGTTGTCCCTTATCGTGGTTGCCTTTTTAGGATCCGTGAACGGTTTACAAGTTCCTTAAAAACATGTTGGCGGCTCCCTACTTTATTTGTCCCTAATCGTAATGTCAATTCCCACTTCCTATGAGTGCCAAGCATATTCAAACATGCTTTTAACGTAGGCGCACTTCAAACGACGCCTACAATTTGGCGACTCCACTGGGGAGGATTCTTAATTATTTAACGATTTGAGTGATCGGTATTTAATTTGGATGAGTGGATGAGACTTGAAAGATTCTTGAAAAAATATTCCTGTGATTAATTTGGCATTTTTGCATGTGCATAGACGTTTTAACGTCGCGTTCAGGTCTTTCCCGTAGGAAAAATTGGATAACTTGGTTGCGCGCGAAGGAAAACAGGGCACCAGTCAGATTTTCTGACTGCCGTGCCACGGCAGAATCTGCCGTGTCACGGTACAGTGCACCGTCTAACGGTGCAGTATCGTGACACGGGAATTTATGCCGTGTCACGGCAGTCCTAAAATCAGCCCGGTGGCTTATTTTCTTTCCTCACAGTCGACTTCCTTCGATTTTTCTGAAAAAAACGTATGTGTTCTACATGCGTCTTAGCCCCGGGGGATTTAAGCTCTATCGACCCAAAAACGCTCATGGCAATAAGGGTTCATCCGAGTTATTAAATCCACCCAAACCATGGAGTCGAGTTCGATTTCATCACGAACTCGCGGAGCCGCCCGTTGGCATACACCCTCAAGGGAGGTTGCCTTGCTAACGCGTCCAAACTCTTAACCATGGTACCCTTTTGACACCCAAAGCTTGACCAATAGTTGAACATAGATCTCGACTCTAGGTTGCGAACTTTTTTTTTTACATCATCGTGCCTAAATGCTATGTGGTTTTTTGGTGCTAACCCTCATGTGTTTGCTCTTTTGTTTAACCCATGACCGAGGGTTTTTATTCTCACATAGTAATTAGTACGGACCTAAAATCGATTAAAATCTGAAAAAATCACAAAACTGACCTGGAACTGCGCACCGTGTCACGGCATGTTCTACCGCGCCACGGTGAACAGTGCCGTGACACGGGGAAGTCTACCGTCTGACGGTAGACTACACCGTGTCACGACATTCTGCACCGTGACACGGTGCCCAGGAAAGTGTCCTGACAGTCTTTTTCTCGATTTTTACGCGAATGCTGTGTCCAGTTTTGTGTCGTGTCTATCTATACGGTCAAAACACGCGTCTATAACCTCACCTAATCACTCACATATCGTGTTCACACACTTTTTTTTAGTCATGCACCACTTTTTGACCGTATTTTAGGGAAGTCTGGTTTTTGTGTCGTTTTTTTTCGGAGTAAGTTGGATGGTATCCTCCCATTTTTTTTTTTTAAAAAAAACTAATAAGTAGAGTTTCAAAATTATAGATTTTTAATAAAAAAAATTTCTTTTTAATCCGGATAGGTTAAGGTTAAGTTTGGTCATTAAAGGTGTGTTTGTTTCGGTGTCACAGCATTTGGACAAGAAGCAGGGGTAGATTGTTACGGTTCGAGTCCATACCTCAACAACCTCTTATACCAAAGAGGCGTACAAGGAAACCACCTCAATCATCTCCACAAGATCCATCTCCAGTCTACTTTCAACCAATGGCCACTAAGGAAGACATTGAGAACCTCAACAGGACAATCGAAAGATTGTCTGACATGATGTAGACACTCACCACTAGAGTCAGCACTGTAGAGCAAGACAATCAAAACAATGTCACTACTGCTGCAATGGACAAGATGAAGGAACATATGAGCAAGATTTCTGAAGAGTTCACTTATGTGGAACAGCCTGTCACCTCTTCGTCCATAAGAGAGAAGCTTCCTGAGAAGTTTTCCACTGCTGACATTCCCAAATTCATTACTGATAATCCGCTTTTCCATTTGAAGGCTTTTTCCGCAACTATGGCTCTTAAGGGAGTAGATGTGACACTCTTCCCTACGGTGTTTCCTCTTTCCTTAGAGCATGCCTGTCAACAGTGGTTCTATTCTTTGGAGTCCAAGCATGTCGCGACCTGGGAGGATGTTGCTGAAAGCTTTATGAATGAACGTGAACTCTCCATTCTCAAACAGAAAGAGAATGAAGGCTTCACCACTTACTTAAGCAGGTAGAGAGAAACAGCTGCGCTCTTGGTCGATCCTCCCAAGGAGAAGGAAATGGTTCGCTTGTTCATTGCCAATCTGACTCATAAGTACAAGCAACACTTAAAGTTTCTGCCTCTAAGTACCTTTGAAGCTGTATACGATATTGGAATCAATATCGAAGATGAACTGATGAAGTCTGTTGGTAGTAACAATAACAACAACACTTGGAAAAACAAGAAGAACGGCACTCCTTCTTCTTCGTCTTCTAAGCCCAATAATGCTACCAACAATATCAACATCAATGATGTGTTGGCCCTTAATGCTCCTCCACAAAGATTCCAAAGGCAAAGGAGGGTTTATACGCCTTTGGGAATGACTTATGATGTTGCTTATGACCGTTTGCATGGTCAGGGACTGATTATGCCAATCGGACCATTTCCAGAACCTCGACCTGAGAATAGGACCGCTAGCTATGACCCCAATACATATTGCAAGTATCATCAAGGCAAGGGTCATAACACTGAGAAGTGTTGGAGGCTGAAAGATGCAATCCAAGACCTGATTGATGCTAACCAACTTCCTGTCCCTCCAGGGGGCAAGAAGCCTAACATTCAAACAGGTCCTCTTTCTGATGCTTTGGCTATCATGGGAGATGAAGTCTCCTTTGATCGGTCAATACTCATTCAACCTGTGAATGAACCTCTGCCGGAAGTTGTATTTATCTCAAGTATTGAAGAAGTGAATGGGATTTGGGATAGTGATGATGAAGACGTTTATCTCAAAGACATAGCCTGTTCATCTATCGGCACCAGTGAAGATGTTTGGGGGGACTTTGACGTCAAGGTTCTCACCAGAAGTGGACGGTTGCAACAACCTAACCCACCTCCACCTCCACCACAATCACATCCGATAGTTGATCCCATTGACCCTGTGAATAGCGATGTGGTCAAACAACTGCAAAAGACCAAGGTGGAGATGAATGTATGGAAGCTTTTGGCCACTTCCCACGAGCATCGAAAGGCTGTGATGAATGCTCTGGTGAAAATAGGAGTCGATGATGACATGACTCCTCAAGGATTGGTCAACTTTCTCACTACTGAGCTGCCGAGTACTAGCAATCTGATTTCCTTTTCTGATAAGGATCTCCCCCCCGGAAGGGGACCAACATAATAAGGCCTTACACCTCACTGTAGTGTGTAGGCAGATGAATGTTCCTATGAGCCTGGTTGATAATGGCTCTGCAATTAATGTGTGCCCACTCCGTACTGCAAAGAAGTTGGGTATAAAGAATGAAGAATTGACTCCCTCCACTCAAGGGATTCGAGCTTACGATAATACTCGCCATCAAGCCGTGGGTACTATCATATTGAATATAACTACTGGGGCCATTGAACGTTGCACCAAATTTCAGGTGGTGGACATTAAGGCCTCTTTCAATCTGTTGTTAGGACGCCCTTGGCTTCATGAGCTAAAGGCGATTCCGTCATCGCTTCACCAGAATGTGAAAGCCATAGTTGGAGGGGTTCCGATTACTATCGATGCTTCTCCTATGCGCATTCAAGTTGTTGATACTCCTATCGTCCATGTTGAACATGACGAAGAAGATGAAGATCTTTGGGGGTTTTCACTAGATGATGTTCTTGTGATCGAAGAAGAGGAAAAGTGCCATCTCGACTTCGATCCCTATTCAAACACCAGTATAAACACCATTCTGAAGAAGCAAGGTCACTTCCCTGGAATGACCCTTGGGCTCAAGAAGAAATTGGCTAAATCTTGGGGCCATCCTGGTGCGCTCAAGAAGGATACTTTCGGCTTGGGATTCGAGCCAACAAAGGAAGATCTGAAACAAGCTGCATTGAAAATGAAGGCTTGCAACAACGCTCGAATCACGAAGACGGAAATGGCCATGGATCCATATCTGTTCACTCTCAATGGCCAGTACATCAAAGAAGGGGAAGACTTCCCATGCTATGAATTCCCTGAACCATTTGTCCATAATGGGATCTGTGAACCGGGATTCGAGGTATTCCTCGATTGTGACTTCATCGATGAAGAGCTCTCCATAGCCGAGAAGCCAGCTAGCATGAACTCTGATGATCTGGGAATCAACCTTCTTTTTGGAATGGAGAAAAATGAATCCAAGCCGGTCTGCAATGATAACTCCGAGCTCGTTCAAGCCGTCATAGCGAACAAGGATTTTGACCCCTCCGAGTTAAATGCCAAGCTGACAACATTTCAAGGGGATGGCGCAAGACATTGAGGATCACTACGCCGAGTGGAGAGAAGTTGGAAATAACCGCTGGCGAGGGTCCTATGTTTGATGAGTCTGAGTCGTCTGGGTCTGAATCCGAGTCTGAGTCTAAGTATGTAGACGAGTCCTTAAAGTCTGAGGCCGACCCTCTTTCTGATATAGAGTTCAACCCTGAGTCTCTTGTTGAGTCCTCTCTTTCTAGTCCTAATAATTCTGGTGAGGTCGCAGCCGACCTTGCCTCTCTTGATGTATTAGCCAATGAATTCAATGAAATGAGTACTTTTTCTTACGATGCGTGCCATTCCCCTAGCCTTGATCAATATTGCTTTGCTAATTATAAAAATGACAAAGAAATAATAAAAGCAATGGAAGAACACGAGAATAAAACAGCAGTTATTGAAGATATAGAAACAATTAACATTTCCAATGATACGACTGTTAAAGAAGTAAAAATTGGATTAACACTAAGTCAAGATGAACGCAAAGAGCTAATTAACTTGCTTAGTGAATTTGTTGATGTATTTTCTTGGTCATACCAAGATATGCCAGGAATTGACAGGGATATAGCTCAGCATACGATACCACTCATTCCAGGTATGAAGCCTGTCAAACAAAAACTGCGCCGAATGAAACCAGATATGGCTCTCAAAATCAAGGAAGAAATCAGGAAGCAATTGGCCGCAGGTTTCATCAGAGTATCCAAGTATCCGGAATGGATAGCAAATGTGGTTCCAGTTCCAAAGAAGGATGGAAGGGTCAGAATGTGTGTTGATTACAGGGATCTCAATAAAGTAAGCCCAAAAGATGGGTTCCCTCTACCTCACATTGACATTCTAGTCGATAATACAGCAAACCATGCACTACTGTCATTCATGGATGGTTACGCCGGATATAATCAGGTATTGATGGCCAAAGAAGACATGGAGAAAACCACATTCATCACGCAATGGGGTACATATTGCTATACGGTAATGCCATTCGGGTTGAAAAACGCGGGTGCCACCTACCAAAGAGCAGCTACAACATTGTTACATGACATGATGCACAAAGAGGTGGAGGTCTATGTCGATGATATGATTGTCAAGTCTAAAGATCGCCCAGGCCATATTGTTGCACTTCGCAAGTTTTTTGAAAGACTCCGTAAGTACAACATGAGATTAAATCCAGCAAAATGTGCATTCGGAGTCACGTCAGGCAAATTACTTGGATATTTGATCAGTTCTCGAGGGATTGAAATAGATCCTTCAAAAGTAAAAACGATCATGGCCATGCCACCACCCAAAAATGAGAAGGAGATTCGAGGCTTCATTGGAAGATTGCAGTATATAAGTAGGTTCATATCAAAGCTCACAGCAATATGTGAACCTATATTCAATAAGCTTAAGAAGAATGTCCCAGTCACATGGGATGATGATTGCCAAAAGGCTTTCGACAAAATCAAAGAGTATTTGGCAAACCCACCCGTGCTAGCGCCAACAATACCTGACTTTCCTCTTCGACTCTACCTTACGGTCACAAGAGAAACGATGGGGGCAATGCTAGCACAAGAAATCGAAAGCAAGGAGAATGCAATCTATTACTTGAGCAAGAAACTTCAAGGATATGAGATGCGATACACACCACTTGAGAAGTTGTGTCTCGCGCTTGTATGGGCCGCACAGAAACTAAGACATTACATGCTCACTCATACAGTGCATGTCGTGTCCAAGATGGACCCTCTCAAATACTTGTTCGAGAAAGCAACGCTCAACGGCAGATTATCAAGGTGGATAGTCAATCAGGCCCAATTTAACTTGAGATTTGTGCCACAAAAAGCCATCAAAGGTTCTGCAGTTTCTGACTTCTTAGCAGACTTTCCGCTAGAAGAAGCTGAAAAAGAAGAAGATGAGTATGATTTCCCTGACGAAGACTTACTCATGACCGAAGATGATAGCTGGACGCTCTATTTCGATGGAGCTTCAAACCAAAAGGGATGTGGTGTAGGAGTCTTTCTCGTATCACCCAATGAAGAGCACATCCCAATTTCCATGAAGCTCGACTTTGATGTCACTAACAATGCCGCAGAATATGAAGCATGCATTTTGGGGTTAGAAACAGCTGTCGCCTTGGGAATTAAGAAACTCAGAATCTACGGTGATTCTTCACTAATCATTAACCAAATCTCCAAGAGATGGAAAGTGAGAAGTGAAAGTCTCGCTACGTATCAAGCTCATTTAGAAACTCTCACGGAGCAACTAGATGAAGTGGAATATACGTATTTGCCAAGAGACGAAAACCAGTTCGCCGACGCACTAGCTAAATTAGCATCAATGGTGTGAATTCCAGCCGACACAATCAGAATGCCACTGACCATAGAGAGAAGATATGAACCAGCTTATGTTCATGCACTTGGCGATGAACAAGAACCACAGCAAGAAGACGAAGAGCCATGGTATACGGACATCCTTAATTATGTGACAAGAGGAGAATACCCTCCTAATACTGATAAAAGGGCACGCCGTGCTTTGAGGCTCCTGGCCTCACAGTATGTGCTCATCAGGGGAGAACTCCACAAGAGAACTGCAATGGGAAGAAATCTCTTATGTATAGCTAAGAAAGAAGCACATAAAACCATGGAAAACCTTCATGCTAGTATATGTGGAACACACATGAATGCAAAGATGTTAGTCCAGAAAATTCAACGACAAGGTTACTATTGGACTACTATGGAGAGAGATTGTCACGAATACGTCAAGAAATGTATGAAGTGTCAAATCTACGCAAACTTACAGCATGTTCCACCTTCGCTTCTCTACATGTATACTTCTCCATGGCCTTTCTCCACTTGGGGCATTGACATCATTGGAAAAATAACACCACCAGGACAAGGGGGGCATGAATTTATTCTCGTAGCAATCGACTACTTCACCAAATGGGTCGAGGCTGCCTCATATGCCAAGCTGGCAGCAAAACACGTAGCTCAATTCATTGAGAAAAATATCATATGCCGCTATAGGGTACCACATGAGATGATCAGTGATAATGGAACACATTTCCAAGCCGAATGCGTGGAATTATTACAGAAATATCATATCAAACATCACCGATCATCACCTTACAGACCATAAACAAACGGAGTAGTCGAATCGGCCAGCAAAAATGTGAAAACTATCATCGAAAAGATGATAGAAAATTATAAAGATTGGCCAAGTAAGCTACATTTCGCCCTTTGGGGTTATCGAACCTCTGTTCGTACAACCAATCGAGCTCGAAATCCCTTCTCTTCGAATCGCATTGGAAAGCCAACTAGATGAAGTCGACTGGATTAGAGCGAGATACGACAAACTGGTCTTGCTTGATGAAAAACGCTTGGCAGCTTTGCATCATGTCCAAACCTACCAACAGCGTATGGCACGATATTTTAATAAAAAAGTCAAGACCAGAAATATCAAAGAGGGTGACCTAGTGCTTAAGGCACTTCGTAAAAATGTGTTAGATCCAAGAGGCAAATTCAGACCGAACTGGTCAGGCCCGTACATTGTTAAAGCCATCCTGTCTGGCGGAGCGGCACAATTGGTAGACATGGACGGTAACGGCTTCCATAATTTAACCAACTTGGATCAACTCAAGAAATTCTATGCCTAGTCGCATGGGTTCATGACCCAATAGAGCTACGTTTGGCCTGATTCCTTTTTAGGATACGTAGGCAACCCCTCAAGGGGGCCCGACCACTTTAAAATAAAAAATCCGCCCTCTGTTGATCAAATACGCGCATCGGTTCAACACTGCGTCACGCACAAAAATAAAAAATAAAAAATAAAAAAAAGGGGGATTGCCGCGACACGGGACATTCTACCGTGTCACGGTACTGTTCACCGTGACACGGTAGGCCTGAACGAAAACAAAGGAAAGAGGAACTCCCGTGACACGGGAAATTATCCCGTCAGACAGGAGAAGTTCCCGTGCCACGTCACCCTCTGTCAGCAAAAAAAAAATAAAAAAAAAATTGTCGTGACGCGGGAATTTGTACCGTGTCACGGGACCCTTTCACCGTGACACGGTGGAATTTCAGTTTTTCCGTTTTATTTTTGGAATATTGGCGCATTCGTTGCGAATTAATTGTTCGAGTTTTTATTTTCGTTCTTCCATTGCGTCCGACTCCTTGACTCGGATAAATAAATAATAAATAAAAGTCATTGTAATTTTTAAGGCTGAAATAAAGGTGCTATTATTAAAATAATTGCGACTACAAGTATTGGCATCATATGCCTTATTTTAAATAATAATTATAAATCATAAAATGCAAAGCACTATTGATCTAATCTCTCTTCTCTTTAGGAACATCCTTCTCTTGCTCAATTAGGTCGGCCTTCACCATTAATGTGTCTTTTGTAGCCCGAACCGTCACACCCCTAGTCGAACTTTCACCCCTTTCACCTCTCTTGAACTTTTTTGGTTGTTTCTCCCTATACACCATTTTTTCTTTACCCTTCCCTTTCACATAGTTCTTCTTTCTTGGCATCATAGGAGTCTTAAACTCAATTCCTTGTGTTCTCGGACCTAGACGATCTTTAGGAGGAGCTTTCTTATTTCCAAGACGACTCTTCACATCAGACTTGCGTGATCCGAATCGTTCCCTCCTATTTCTAGGGTTCAACCATGCCTTGTATGCACTAGATAAAGGAGGAGGAGCTTGGTCACTTGCAGAAACGGTCCACAAAGGTCTTCTAATCCAATAAGCCTCGTACTTGTGCACGTTACTCTCATGCAACGATACTTCACGAGGACTATCGTTGTAGCGTGGGATTATTTGTTCAAGTCCATACTGCCGCATCAGTCGAGAAGGACAGTAAAAGGTCAGTTTGGAGATACTTGGAACACGGCAATATGGAGTTTCATTCGTGCCAACCATCCTAGTAAGCCTCCACCAAGGCACCACCCAACGAATGGAAAATTCCCTCTTTGCAAAGAAATTTTTCAAATCTTCATACGACATGTTCGCAGAGTAATTCTTTTTCCTACGGACTAGGTCGTTAGGGCCATATTTTTCAATATCGTCGGGGGCTTCAAATAATTCCAAACGATCCATCAACCAAATCTGCAAAATAAGAATTAGTCAAAAAAAAAATAAAAAATAAAAAATTTGCAGATTCCCGTGACACGGCAGACACCCACCGTGACACGGTGCCTGTTTTGTGTCACGGGGGCTATTTGGAGCGTGTTTTTACCTGCAGTAGTACCAGAGAGCCCTTCCTGATGGCTTTCCGGTCAGCTTTTGCCTCGTCAAGACCACGAAATGTTTCTCCAAGGCACGTCGGCATAGGAGATCTTCCGGATTCAACATGCTCAAGCACAGACGCTAGACAAGCATGTCCTACCCTACCGTTTGCAAATAGTAGCTTGCTAAACATGCAAAAAATATATGCCCTTCTACGATATACATGATAAGACTCAGAGATAGGGCGATTAAAATATAAATTAGCAAGTTTTTCTAAGTCTACTTCATTACCACAAACAATTCTATTTAAATCTGGATATGTTAGATTCAGATGGCGTTTAAAATCTTGGTAATAATATTCACGTAGGGTAGGCATGGCAATAAGATTTCTAGCAGGAAATCCAAAGATTGCACCAAATTCCTCCGGCAGAGGACATATTTCATCATAATCAATTTTGAAACAGTGTGTTTCTGGACTCCAATAATCTAACGCTGCCCTAAGAAAATCATGTTCAATAGCTACGTGTCGCAGGGCTAGCAAACCCCTGACATGAAATAATTCTAACTCTCTTTTTTCAGCATTGGTCAAAGAATAAGACCAGTCGCGCAATGTATTATCAAAATTCTGAGACATGGTTATTGAAATATGAAATTCTAAATTATTTTGTGTTTCGTAATTATGCATATCATGAATAATCTGGTCTAATTTTATAGCAAAAGCGCTCAAAACTACCCAGAATTTATCTTTTCATACGCGTAAAACACACCGCTGAATAATACGCGTCCCGTGACACGGGAAGTTCCACCGTGTCACGGGAACCTTTGCCGTGACACGGTACACAGTGCCGTGTCACGGCACTTCACGCGTCTTCTTTTTTTTCTCTTTTCCCGTATTTATCCGGATTTTTTATAGTATTTTATCTTCACCGTTTATTTTCCAGTTTTTTGAGAGTTTTGTTGCTAATAAACTTCTCACCTTTTTTTATCTATATTATTATTATTATCTTTATTTTATTTTATTTTATTTATTCGTCACTTCATTTTTTATAATTTCTTTTTTTACTATTTCTTTTTTCTTTTGGGGGGAAGATAATTTCATTTATTTATTTATTCATCACTTTATTATTTCTTTTTTCTTTTGGGGGAAGATAATTTCACTTATTTTATTCCTTTTCTTTTCGCTTGCCTTTTTATTTCCTTTTCTTGTGGGGAAGGTGCTTTTATCTTTATTTCTTTGTTTTTATAGTAATTTTATTTTTGTTTTTCTTTTTCTTTTGGGGAAGGTCGGTACCCTCCATTACTCCACTTATGTTTTTTTTTCGTCGTGTCATTAATAAATACACAATCACACACAAGGAGTCTCAAACACACACTAACACACAATAATAAACATATAAACCGTAAATAATGTACAAAGAGTCGTAATACATAAATATGTCAAGTGTCATCATAGTATGTACAAACAAAAACCCTCGGTCAAAAATCCCTAGAGCCAGAATCGGTCTCATCTCCACCCTGTGCATGTGGTCCACCCTGTGCATATGGGAACGGCGAACCGAAGAGTCCCTCGACCATCCGAGTACGGGGAGTAGCGTCCCTACTAGTCCCCGTAGCCCCAGCAGTAGCCAAGCTCAAGGCAGGACCCGTCCAACCGGAAAACGGAGTAGACTGGCCCAGAGACACTGGAATCGTCGGTGAAGGCATCATCCCATACATCGGAACCGAGAACAAGCTCGACAGCGGTGGAGGAATCCCGGATAACGGAGCTGAAAATGAACCAGGATCCAAAGGAGTCAGGACATACCCAAACTCAGGCTGTGGAGGCTGTGAAAACGACTGTCGCTGCCCCTAACTCTGGCCCGGAAAGCGCTGGGAAGACTGACCCTGCTGCCACTGAGCCTCCTGAAATGGCTGAGTAGTCTGAGGCTCTCGCTGAAAATGAGAACGCCGGTGAGCCTCAGGAGATCGTCTACCACGACCAAGCTCCTCTTCGTCCGAGCCTCTGGGCCTCGAGCGCGAGCGGGACCTCCGTCGCTCCTGAAAGATACAAAATCAAAAGGTGTCAACAATGCAAAATAAAACAAATGGTAGAAATAAAAAAATAAGTGATACCTCAAGAACGTCGCTAGAGCTCCGACAACTCGCACCACGCCGAAGCTTGATGATGCAATACTTCAGCGCATCCACCAGCTTCATGAATCCCATCATCTCCAGGCGGTTAGGCTGAGGATAAAGCAAAGAAAAGCCAGTAACGAGCAGTATTAAAAGGATAGATAAAGCGTCGAAGAAAACTCACCGGCTCAAAGACCTCGGGCAGAGACTCCTGCGCCTGTCTATAACCCTCTGGCGCGTCAGCAATATGGTCCTCCGTGATACCAATCGGCACTGGATAGTGGACAGACTGAGGAGGAATCTCGATCCTCCCCACAGGACGGATGGTCGTCTGAAAATATGATCGAATAATCAAGTTATTCGACTATTTAAAACAGAGACTAGTAAAGAAGATCCTCAAAAGAAATCAAACCTCAGGAAGACGGGGCGGAGGAGCCAGAGAGGGAAGCAAGTCCCGCGCGTAGTCACTCTCCATGTGAACAAGCTCCTGCCATGGAAGAGTATAGCGCTCCCCCCTGTTGATCAACTCTCTGATCAAGCGGGAGTCCAGCATCGACTCTGGTGGAGATGAGGGCACCACAAAGCGATCGCCGCTATGCTGACGGACGACTCGCTCCCCCAAATACCAGACAAAGCGTCCGGTACCAACCAAAATGGTACGGTACGCTGAAAGACGCAGGGCCTCAGGTAGATCAGTCATCCAGGCCCAAGGACGATACTGGACATCGATGGGAACCTGGAAACCATAAAAAAGTTAGGCGTGAAACAACGGAAACAACATCAGAAGGAAAGAACGCAACAAAACTAATCCTTACGCCAACGGAAGAGGTGCCTCGGCGTAGTAGCCCACGAAGTGCCGGAACAGACTCCACCCGCGACTCTCCTCGGTCACGCCAGCTGGCCCCGACAGGAAAATCATGGACCGCCCCGCGACGCCGGCGAGGAGCCAAGCCTGCGAAGTACTCGTAGAACCATAGCTGCGATAAAAGTAATCTTTAGCACATGAGTCAAACAAGCTAAAGTGAAACAAAAAGGAAAAAGATCATCACCTCTACGACTCTCCATAAGCCATAAACGGTGATAGGGGACTCGTCATTCAGCTGCCGGCAGCCATGACGTAGAGACAAAAGAAGATCCGCGTACCCAAGACTGGCCCAGCTATAGGATCCTATCTCGGGGATCCTGGCCAAAGAGGGGAGGTAGCAAAGGAGCACGCGTGAACTCCTGTCGGGAGAGAGGGTCATAGAGATCAGGATCAAGATGAAGATCCGCACCCGCTGCTCAGCCGTCGTATCCTCCATCTCGAAGCCGTGAGCTAGAACTAAAGCCAGCTCCGATCGTCCACTCCTAGGACCACCTCGAGACACTGGTCGGGTCCTGATGTGCTGAACAATCGGACCCAACAAATCAGCTACCTCAGCCGATCCCCAAGATAGATCGGACATCTGACCTACAGCCCGGTCGGTGAAGCGCAGCCCGCTGATCATGCTGAAGTCTAGAGGGGTCACCGTCATCTCCCCCCAAGAAAAATGAAATGTGTTGGTAGTATCCCAGAAATACTCCAACAATGCGCGAACGACTGTCGCGCCGCAACCCCGGGGGCTGCGAAACCCTACAACCGCCGCGTAGAAATCTACCAAGCCAGCCGATACCATAAGGCGCTCGTAGCAGGATCCCTCGTAATGACCTGGTGAAGTCGAGGGATCAAATCGCCGGCTCCCGAACCATGTTGGCGAAGCGTGCCATCGACTATGCCGGAGAGTGCGCGATAAGAGACGTGGTTTTCACGGCAGAAAACCAACTGGTCCGGAGTCCACGGAGGTGGAACCCACCTACCCCTACTCGTAGAAGTCCGAGGCTCGGACTCTAAGACGTCGTCGTCCATGCCCTCAGGGACAGTGGGAGTGTCCTCCCGAAAAGCCCGACGCCGGCTGTGGGTAGAAAGATCGCAATTTCGTCGTCTAGGCATGCTATTATCAAAATCTAAATGTTTAGCATCATTTCCTAAACATTTAATTCAAGTTGCAAAAATAAAAATACTTAGCATCATTTCCTAAGTTATTTAATTTTTTTTTTTGAAATTATATGCTAAATTTTTACCTCAAGGCTAAAAATTGGCAAAATCATGGTATTTAGTTCTCCTAGCCGCATGATACTATGTTCTCCATGACAATATAGTACATATGCAAAATATGAATCAACACATCATTTCACAAGATTCATCACCATTTTTTCACCATTTCAAGAGCAAAACATGAACATTATTTCACAAAGTAGCACCCAAAAATGGTGATTTGCTCAATTCTCCATCAAATCATGCAATTTTTGTCTCAAATTTCTCACAAACACACATACATACATATACAAGTAAAATCATGGCAAGAATTTCAACATAAAACTTTAAAATCAAAAACCCCCAAATTGATTTTTAAGGGTTTGTCATGAGATTATTTACGTGAAGCAAATTCAAGACAAAAATCAAGGGAAACTTACACGAATGCTTTTAGAGGGTCGAAAATGAGGAAAATAGCAAGAAATTACAGCAAATCGGTGAAAATTCGAACTCCAAAAGCTCGAAAAACTTCTGGCCACCAGCAGGACCGCCGCGACACGGTCAACAAAATCCGTGACACGGCAAAGCTCTCCCATGTCACGGTGAGCTTCACAAGAGACGGAGCTCCGGCGACTCAGACGACAGCTCCGGTGACTTCGAACAACAGCAACAGCAGTAGGCAGCACGAAATGACAGCAGCAGCGGGTCGCAGAAAAATAAAAATAAAAAGGAAGGAGAAGAGGAAAACCGCTGTGACACGGTGGTAAACTCCGGTGAACAGGAAACAAAACCGGTCCCCGGTGAGCACTTGACGAGGCACGGCAACCGAAGAAATTTTTGAGGTTTTCGGAGTGAAAATCAGATGAACAATGAAATGGAAATGGTGAAGCAAAATGTGAATTTAAAGAAAAAAATAACCGTTGCAACGGACCCCGTTAACCGTGCCACGGTTACCGTTATTGTGTAACGGCACAATTTGACGTGGCGCGTTGACCAATTCAAACAACAAAATAAAAATTAAAAAAAAAAGGGGGGGGGGGGAAAGTTCCCGTGACACGGGAATCTGTCCCGTCTGACGGGAGTTATTCCCGTGTCACGGCAAGCCTGTGACGTGGCGCGGCAATTCTGAGCACTGTCAGCGAATATTCCTGGCGTTTTTGACTAGTTTGACGCCGGACGTCCGCCGGATTCTCTTAACCGTGGCGCGGCGATTTGTGTGAGCAAGGAAGTAAAAATGGAGAAGATAGAGAGAGGAGATGAGCAATGAAATGGCGATGGTGAAGCAAAAACGTGAATTTAAAGCAAAAAAAGGTAACCGTTGCGCACCCCGTTCACCGTGCCACGGTTACCGTTATTGTGTAACGGTACAATTTGACGTAGCGCGCTGATTCACGTTGACCAATTCAAACAACAAAATAAAAAAAATAAAAAAAAGGGAAAAAAAATTCCCGTGACACGGGATTTTTTCCCGTCTGACGGGAGGAGTTCCCGTGTCATGGCAAAGAGGTGACGTGGCACGGCAGACTCTGTGCATTGTCAACGAATATTCCTGACATTTTTGACCAGTTTGAATGATTTTTCGAGCTTATTGGGCGATTATTTTTCGCTAGAATTACGCGGAAAATTCTAACTGATATTTAAAGGGGACTAAAATTACTATTTTACCCCTGGCAAGCGTCAAAGTCTATTTTTCGGCATTTTAAGCATTTAATATGGTCGGATAATCGGCTTAAAATTGTGAATCATCTGCGGCCCACGTTCGGGGATAATCGAACCATCATACACTTACCAATTTCAGCAATCGTCGGCTTTCCTCAGGCTTGGAAAGCGTTATCGGTGGATTTTTCTTCAAGTATAGAAAACCGCCAACTCGGCTTTCCTCAGGCTTCGAAAGCGTTATCGGTGGATTTTTCTTCAAGTATAGAAAACTGCCAAGTTGGCTTTCCTCAGGCTTGGAAAGCGTTATCGGTGGATTTTTTCTTCAAGTATAGAAAACCGCCGAGTCGGCTTTCCTCAGGCATGGAAAGCGTTATCGGTGGATTTTCTTCAAGTATAGAAAACCACAAAATTCCTTTGTCGGCTTTCCTCAAGCATGGAAGGCATTATCGGTGGATTTCTTCAGGCATAGAAAGACACCAAATTCGTTTGTCGACTTTCCTCAGGCATGGAAAGTATTATCCGGTAGCTTTCTTCAGGCTTAGAAAACTACCAAACTCTTCAGTCGGCTTTCCTCAAGCATGGAAAACGTTTCAACAAATGTCACTCAGTGGATTCCTTCAAGCTTAGGAAGCTGCCAAATTCGTTTGTCACCGATACACTGGTGCCAGATATGTATTCTATCCCTTTACTCTTTTATCTGTGGAATTAACATTTTTCTGCAGGTATCGGCGTATACAGAATGATTTGGGATCACAGAACGTCTCAAATCATTTTCCGTCCCTATCGGCTACTTTGACTATCGTTTTCGAAACTGACGTTTCTACAAACTCAGTCAAAGTGGGGGCTTCTGTAGACACCTAAAAATATCTCCCCAAAACCAAACCCGATGATAAATAACCTTTCACCGCCACTATTGGTCGGGTTTAGTATTTAATCCCGAGAGTGCTTAAAAAATCGTATTTTATTAAATTCATATTTTTGAATGGTCCATGGATTAGTCTTGTTGTTTGGTAAAAGCATAGTTTTAATTTCAGCCCAACTTATTTTAAGTCCAAACCTTTTTATTTTATTGTTTTATTATTTATTTTTGGCCCAAACCTTTTATTTATTTTTATTTAATTATTTTCTTATTTTAGCCCAAATAATAAAAGTCAGAAAAAGCCCGAAATTATCAATCGGCACTTAAAAAGCCGAAAGAAATTAGGGTTAAAAATGAATTTAGACGGAAAATGGACTGAAAAATTCCCGCGCCACGGCAGACTGCAACCGTGTCACGGGAATGCTTCCCGTATGACGGTGGGACTTCCCGTGACACGGGAGGTCTGCCGTGACACGGGACGTTCCGTGTCCTTTCCGCGTAAACCCTTAACGCATTTTTCATCCCGTTTTCTGAAAATTTCCCGCGTCACTCCAAAACTGTACCGTGTCACGGGAAAGTGTACTGTCTGACCGTGTCACGGGATACTTTTGTAGGGTTTTTATCATTTTAGGGTTCCGTGTGCTCCCTCAGCACATTTTCCCTATAAATACCCCCTCATTTCTGATGAACGGGGCACCGAGAATTTTATGATTTTTATTTTCTCTCTTCTATGCTATTAACCTAAACACTAGCCTACCCTTTTTACTTCAAAATTCCTTCTTCAAGCACTCAAAGGAGTCCATATTTTACTCGAGGTTCTGTCCTTAAGCCAAGGCGTGAAAGGTAGAACTGTTTGAGGGTTTGGCCCCAAAATCAACTTTATTTCATTTAATTTAATTTAGTTATTATTTTATTATTTTCTTGAAGTTACTAACTCGTTTATTATTTTGTAGTTGCAAACAAACAGAATCAAAGTAAGGATCATGCTCTTTTATTATTATTATTTTTCTAACGATTTTATGTTGTTGGAATTGTGATTAAATTGGTTTTAATATTAATGTTTATTCTATTATATTTTTTATTGATCACCATATTGCATGTTTAAAGGGAATATGTAATTGAAAATCACGCCTAATAAGATAATTTGGACAACCGGTTTAGGATCCTTTTAATCTTGTTATTAATTGAAGTGATCACCAAATTTTTAGAATTATGTGTGCATTAATATTAAACCAATTTAGTTAAATAATAGTTTGGAGCGAATTGAATTATTGTTTGTATGCCTTTGAGATCGCAGGAATACTTTTCAATATAAGAATTGAGTAGAGGCCAATACGGGCGAATGTGACTCCATGACTCACTTCGTACCATCATCCCCGATCCTCCTTTCGTGGTTCCGAACCATATGGAGTTAGTAATCTCATGGATTATGAATGGGGTGTAACCTTCACGGGTCAATCGTTGTTGCCTATCGTTGTCCCTTATCGTGGTTGCCTTTTTATGATCCGTGAACGGTTTACAAGTTCCTTAAAAACTTGTTGGCGGCTCCCTACTTTATTTGTCCCTAATCGTAATGTCAATTCCCACTTCCTATGAGTGCCAAGCATATTCACACATGCTTTTAACGTAGGCGCACTTTAAACGACGCTTACAGATATCATCCAACCATGATGCCATATATGCAATAAATGATATTATCCAGCCAATAGAGGATATCATCCAGCTAGTGGAAATATCATTCAGCCAAAAAATGATATCATCCAGCCAGTAGACGATATCATCCAACCAGTAGATGATAGAGGATATCATCTAGTCAATAGAGGATAACATCTAGCCAATATATTTATCATCCCGCCAATAAAGGATATCATCCATCCAATAGAGGATATCATGCAGAAAATATTAAAAATCCAATTTTTGTCAGTTTGAACTAATACAATACCTTCTCTTAGCAAATATGTCAGTAAAAAATGATCAACATTTTAAAAATCGGATAGTCTCCATAAATTTCTAAAAACATGTAGCACTTGCCTCTTTAGGCTGTATTATTGCATGGAACCGTCATATTCCATTGTTTATCTTTCCTTCCCTTCAACCCCCTTTGCTTTAATCTTATTTGTTTTTCTTTCCTTCTAATCCCATAGGAAAATATGAACTTAAGACTATATTACGGAGTATAAGACAAAAAGAATTTTTTTTAGGGGGAAGGACCTTTTGCACTAAAATCTCTCACAAGTACACCCAACCCGGGTTAGCAAATTAGGCATTTTGAAAGTGAGAGAGAAGGGTAAAGGAATTCACACCCTAAGGTATATCTATAGGTTTGATTTTACAATTAGTTACTTGTAAAATGCAAACTTTTCCCCTAGACCAAGCAAAATAGTTGATGAATATATGCGTTTTCACATCGTGGCAAATATATACAATTTCTCTAATAAATGAAATAAAATGATTATAGTTCCCCTTCCCCAAGATATCGGAATAAAAGTTAGTATATTCTTGAATCTTGGCATCATATGAAATAATATACTCCATAATCAATTTACATATAAAAATTTATTAATTGACAATAATCGAGTATAGGCGTGCAAAATATACAAGTATAATGTGGGGAGTAGTAGCAAGTACTCGTAGTATGAGCGTGTGAGAGGTTGAAAACTTAAGCGTGCCAAAAGGCGTATGGTTAGTCACGTGCATCCACCACTTATATAAACGCATGGAGAGCATACCACCTCACTCCCCCAACACAAACACCAAACTCTATTTTCTTGTAATTTTAGGTAACTACCAAAAACTACATAAAATTTTTATTTATTACATGAAAAAAATTTAGCAAAAAAGTTGTGTGACACACATATAAGGGAGACTCAAGAGTATAGTGACAATAAAGTGGGACAGTTTTTGCTAGAACAAGAGAGAGAAAAAAAGAGAATCTTTTGTGATTTTGTCAATTTTTTTTTTTTTTGCTAATTAAAAAAATAATTAAAAGCGAAAAAAGAAATGGAGGGAAAAATTGAGATTCAGCAATCTAAGTTTAGGAGAATTTGTGTGTTTTGTGGTAGTAGTCAAGGCAAGAAGACCAGCTATCAAGAAGCTGCCATTGAGCTTGGCAAAGAATTGGTAATTTTGGTTTTTCTAACTTTTTTTTTTTTTTTTACTATGTTTTTGTACTATAATTTGATAAAATGATTATTTCTTCCTTGAAAGGGGTTATAATCACATTATAATATTTGTGCGTTTAGCTTCAAAACAGAAAAAAAATAAAAAAAAAAAAAAAAAAATTCCCACAAACATTAACCATTTTTGATGTTCTAAGTTAAAATTATCCATTATGTATTATGTTACTTGGTAAATGAAAGAATTATCGCATGTTACGTACACATTATGCTTACCGGGGTTCATGTCGTCGAGTTTCTATGGTACGAACAAAAAAAAAAAATGGAAGCATTACTTTTATACAATAGTACTCGTACTAGTAATTTAGGGGAAAAAAATAAACTGAAAATGAAGAAGTTGCTCTATAATCATGATGAACAAGTTAAAAATCCCGGTATCGAACTCGGGTTAATGAGCAGATTTGGTGTTGATCAATGTAGGTATCCAGGAACATAGACTTGGTATATGGAGGAGGAAGCATAGGTTTAATGGGACTTGTTTCTCAAGCTGTTCATAGTGGAGGTCGGCATGTTATAGGGTAAGTCTCACTAATTAAGTGGGTCGGTTTTCACTAATCATTGTATTTTATCGTTGGATTTTTTTGTTTTTATTTTTCTATATTTTCCAATTGTTTTTTGGTTTACAGAACAAAACAGTGAGATTAAATTAAAGAAAAACACAATGAGTAGAAAAAAAAAAAAGCATGCTGTGTTTGTTTTTTTTTTTTTTTTTTTTTTTTTTTTTGTTGGTTGATCAAATCAATTAACATTTTCTAAATTTGTCATGTTTCTGTCTATTTTATTTATTTACAGAGTTATTCCCAAGACGCTCATGCCTCGAGAGGTATGTTTGCCTCTGCTTCTACCTGTTCTACCAACAAAAAGTCTACAACCTTTTTTACTTCTTCGCTTACTTGTATTTCTATGATAACACTGCTAAATTCAGCCTTTTCGACTATATTTAATACTTGTTACTTTTTTAATTAGACTCGTCTTAGTAGTTAATTAATCCTTTGCTGTTCTTCTACGTTACTACTTTGTTTAACAATCGTGTCGTTTGAGGCTGGTATCCAAGTACGTCGTGTTTTTTGTTTCAATTGTTTTGTTCCGAAGCAACGATGTATGTATGTATATGTCTGTCCACGGATTAGATTAGATTAGATTATTGTGCGTGTATAATTTGTGCATACTACATTTCGTAGTAAACTTGGTAGCCTTATCCGTTGTTTACCCACTTGTTTGGTGCAATACTATCACATTGGTGTTTTCTTGTATCTTTTTTTTTTTTTTTTTTTTTATCATCATGTGATCAGTGGAGTTTATTGTACTGTTATCTTTCTGCCTTTTCTTCCTTGGCTTCTTCTGAAATCGGAACTTTTTGTTTACATTCAATTGGTAATGGAATCAATTAGTGGTCAGGGAATAGCTGAAATTAAGATGTCTTTCTAACAATATACTACATCCGTTTTATATTATTTGCAACGATTTGACATAAAATAGAAAGAAAAAATATCTAGTCGTTGCACATAATATGAAACGCAGGTGGTATTTTAAAAACATATGTATGTCTGTTATGTTACTCCGTATCTTTTAGTTGTAACAAAACAATATCATAATCTAGATCTTGTTGAGTTTGTCTCATTTTATACTTTTACAATATCATACAAGTAGTATTTTTTAATTGTTGTAATTTGATATGTAAAGCACCGAAATTATACATTGATAAGTTTAAAAGTCAGAACAAGAAAATATAATATAAATGAAGAAAAAAAATAAATAAACTGGGTCATGTCTACCCTTGGTTGCAGGCCTCATCATTGCCTTTTCTGTTTAGGACTCCAATATCCATCACTCAAAAAGTCATGTTGTTTGTTTATTGAAAATTTTTCTGTGTTTAAAAAGTTTATTTGTTTGTTTCTTTTGGTTTTGCAGATAACTGGTGAAACTGTAGGAGAAGTGAAGGCTGTGGCAGATATGCATCAAAGAAAAGCAGAGATGGCTCGCCATTCTGACGCCTTCATTGCACTACCAGGTTTCCATTTTTAACCAATCACTCACCTAACAATCGTCGTTGATTAAGACTTTGTATGCTCTAACCCGTGTTGTGATTGATCTCTATGAATCAATAAGAGGACGTTCAGTCGTTCAGTATACAAAAATATATAATTAAAGATATTAATAGTCAATTTTTTTTAGAAACATTTTAGAATAGAGGGTGGGACGTATAGATGGATCATATCATTAAATTTTGGAAAAAGTTATTTCCATCTAACGTAATGCATGGGTTGCACTCTTAGGTAGCCTAGTCAGCCATTATAATTTTAGAGACTAGCACAAATTAGAGGTGTTATTAGATGACAAGCACACCTCTGTTTCTTTTAGTCCTATTTGTTGTTGTTGTGTTTTTATTTGCCTTTTACACTTGTTTAATGATTCCAAACCTATTTTTTGAGGATTTGGGCTTATCTTTGAGATAGTGTTGCCATTTCAGGAACTACCACCTTTTTCCCTTAGCTAGTTGGCTACAATGTTTACCTATAACGAAGATGCCTAGTCTCACATTAATAATTTCAATCATGCTATCTAATTACACATGGTTCAAGCAATATAACTACTAGGACTCTTTGTTACTCGGATTGAAAAACTCAAAATATGTGTTAGATATGAATACAAGTCTACATATGAGTTTTGGTTCAGATAACTATTCATATAATCGTCATTGTCAATAATCCGACATGGGTACACAATAGATCGAGTTATCATAAAAAATTACAGGTATCTTTTTAAGCCAGATAAAGAATCTGTAAATTACAAAAAATAAAAAAAAAAATAAAAAACCAAGAAATGTTTAGAGAGAAAATTAAAACATGAATGTATCTATTAAAATAGAGGTGTAAAAACTTTGCCCAACCTGAAAAATATCAGATTCGGGTTTCGACTTACATGAACACAATAATTCAGCACGGCTCAAGTCTAAAAATAGATCCAACTCGACCCGATCTCACCGAACCTGTCCTAAATTCCCGAGTTGACACCCTTGTATTGAAGGTGAGGTTCACACAGCCCAAGAACCATAAATAATAGAGAGCAAACAGTTAAAACTAAAAACCCATGTCTTTGACCCATCAACATCTCACACTGAATAATATAATAGTCATCTTCCTCTTTTAGTCAATGTATACTCTTGAACCATGTTACTGTGACAAAGTTTGCCTCACCCTTAAATGGTAGCAAACATTAGGTTATGTGTAGCTATTTTTATAATACAAGTATATGGTTTTCATTTGCATCTATACCCTGACATGCACGCAATTATGCTCCCACTTTTCCAAAACTTATCCCAGTTGGAGTTTTGTAAAACTGTTGATTGCAGGACTTTCTGGGGACCAGTCAGTCTTTTTTTACTGTACTCTTCTTTCTTACTACTATCTCCTCGTCTAAACTCTTCCTAGGAGTACAATTGTTAGAGAATCTGTGTTGAATCACTGTACTTGACATAAATCATTTACTTAATTCAAGAATAAATTGAAAATCGAGCTAACAAGTCAGCCGACTAACACAGTTTGAACAAATACACATGCCCTTAATAAGCCGGACTTGGGTTACCTCAATATACCTTTAGCTTTGTAATTGTTAGTAATAGGCCTTATGGTTAGTGTACTAAAAATTGTTTCAACGATTGCATCATTTACAGGTGGTTATGGAACACTAGAAGAGTTACTAGAGGTGATAACTTGGGCTCAACTCGGCATTCATGACAAACCGGTAATATTACTAGAAAAATTGTGAAGATAATGCTGCATTTCTAGTCACTTGCAGCCGTGGCTAGGCCTCATTCTGTTACTGACTATTCGCGAAATTTTCTGAATGTCTGCAGGTTGGATTACTTAATGTGGATGGATACTATAATTCACTTCTAACTTTTATTGATCAAGCTGTGGAAGAAGGGTTCATTAGCCCAAGTGCGCGTCATATAATAGTATCTGCTCCAACAGCTGAAGAATTAGTCAAGAAATTGGAGGTAACAGCCTAATTTGTGCTGGAACTAAAACGATCTTCACAATTTTACAGGGTTAATTTCTTCAGTTAAAACAGGATCAGTACTCTGAAATCAAGTATGTTTTATCTGATTGTTGTAATTTAACTTTCTGTTATAGGATTATATTCCGAGCCACGAAGGAGTCGCATCGAAAATGTGCTGGGAGGTGGAGCAGCTAGAATACAGCCAACAATGTGATCTAGCAAGATGATACTAGTATTGAACTTTCGAGCATAGGGTCTAGACAAGACTGATGGATAGTGTATTGGCCTGGTGGATCGAGGGGAGGACGATGACGAGGACTAATTTCCATAGACTAAAGAATCTCGTGCAGGAGATCATTTTTTGTAAATTATCACTGCAGACAATTTCAAATCTAAGTATCATCTTCCAATTTTGGATTTATCTTGAAAATTGTAACTATATAAATTTAGTCAGAAAAATCCCCCCTCTAATTTTGATGCTACTTGTACAATTCTTCAATTTCTGTTAAATTAATTATAAGATGCATATTCAATGACGAATGTTGGACCAAAAATACATTAATACATAACCGATATGCTACCAGCCTACCACACTTTATACGTGCATTATATATGGTACTCTGTATATTCTTTATAATAGCTCAAAAAAAGAAAATTTAGGGATGGTTGGGTCCTTAAAAGAGCCTCAATTGAGATCCTCCCAGTCGATATTGACTGGACTCATTTGGCACAATATTCTTGCCTTTTGTGAAACAAATTTGTAGTAGGAGGTTATAATTTCTTTTTTTTTTTTTTTTGCATGCTTTAAATGATGATATCGAGTATGCACCCACTTTTGCCTTTGTTTGTTGTCGATCAACTTGTGGAGAAACGGTGAGGTATAACCTCTATCAACAAACACCACCACCAACTACTTTTTAGGGCCGCAGAGTATGAGCACTAACTTTATTGCTCTTATGTGGTAATTTTAGCCCAATATTATTGGCCATAGATTGAAAGGAAAATTAATTTAATTCTTACGTAGGTCAATTTATTTTACTAAAATTAATCATTAAACAAAGAAAAAAATATGAACTATACTACTACTACCTCCCTATAAAAACTAAATTAATTAATAGAAGTATTACTTTAGCGCACATATCTAACTAAACAAGACTGTGTGGACAATGAACCATGTGAAAACAAATCTAGATAAAAAAAAAATGTATTGTAAAATTGTAAGGATATTTGAAGTGAATTGCTATTTGCCACAATGAAATTACTCAAGTTTGTCTTTGCTCCACCTTCACCATTAGCTCCACCACCCATACCATCACTCACCTTGACTGGTCCACCACCACGACTCTACCTTGACTGGTCCACCACCACGACTCCACCTTGACCATCATTGTAGACACCTAAAAATGTCTCCCCAAAACCAAACCCGATGATGAACAACCTTTCACCGCCACTATTGGTCGGGTTTAGTATTTAATCCCGAGAGTGCTTAAAAAATCGTATTTTATTAAATTCATATTTTTGAACAATCCATGGATTAGTCTTGATGTTTGGTAAAAGCATAGTTTTAATTTCAGCCCAAACTTATTAATTAATTCTAGCCCAAACCTTTTTTATTTTATTATTTATTTTTGGCCCAAACCCTTTATTTATTTTTATTTAATTATTTTCTTATTTTAGCCCGAATAATAAAAAGTCAGAAATGGCCCGAAATTGTCAATCGACACTTAAAATGCTGAAGGAAATTAGGGTTAAAAATGTATTTAGACGGAAAAACAGGTAGGAATTTCCCGCGCCACGGCAGGTACCTACCGTGTCACGGGAATCCTTCCCGTCTGACGGTGGGATTTCCCGTGACACGAGAGGTCTGCCGTGACACGGGACATTCCGTGTCTTTTCCGCGTAAACCCTTGACGCGTTTTCTATCCCGTTTTCTGAAAATTTCCCGCGTCACGCCAAAAGTGTACCGTGTCACGGGAAAGTGTACCGTCTGACGGTGGGGCTTCCCGTGTCACGGTACAGTTTGACCGTGTCACGGGATACTTTTTTAGGGTTTTTATCATTTTAGGGTTCCGTGTGCTCCCTCAGCACATTTTCCCTATAAATACCCCCCTCATTTCTGATGAACGGGGCACCGAGTAATTCTCTGAGTTAATTTTCTCTCTTCTATGCTTTAGCCTAAACACTAGCCTACCCTTTTCACTTCAAAATTCCTTCTTCAAGTACTCAAACGAGTCCATACTTTACTCGTGGTTCTATCCTTAAGCCAAGGCGTGAAAGGTAGAATTGTTTGAGGGTTTGGCCCCAAAATCAACTTTACTTTATTTAATTTAATTTAATCGTCGTTTTATTATTTCCTTGAAGTTACTAACTCGTTTATTATTTTGTAGTTGCAAACAAACAGAATCAAAGTAAGGATCATGCTCCTTTTATTTTTATTATTTTTCTAACGATTTTATGTTGTTGGAATTGTGATTAAATTGGTTTTAATATTAATGTTGTTTTATTATGTTTATGATCACCATATTGCATGTTTAAAGGGAATATGTAATTGAAAATCACGACTAATAAGATAATTTGGACAACCGGTTTAGGATCCTTTTTAATCTTGTTATTAATTGAAGTGATCACCAAAATTTTAGAATTATGTGTGCATTAATCTTAAACCAATTTAGTTAAATAATAGTTTGGAGCGAATTGAATTATTGTTTGTATGCCTTTGAGATCGCAGGAATCATTTTTCACTATAAGAATCGAGTAGAGGCCAATACGGGAGAATGTGACTCCATGACTCACTTCGTACCATCATCCCCGATCCTCCTTTCGTGGTTCCGAACCATATGGAGTTAGTAATCTCATGGATTATGAATGGGGTGTAACCTTCACGGGTCAATCGTTGTTGCCTATCGTTGTCCCTTATCGTGGTTGCCTTTTATGATCCGTGAACGGTTTACAAGTTCCTTAAAAACTTGTTGGCGGTTCCCTACTTTATTTGTCCCTAATCATTGTCCCTAATCGTAATGTCAATTCCCACTTCCTATGAGTGCCAAGCATATTCACCACATGCTTTAACGTAGGCGCACTTCGAGCGACGCCTACAATTTGGCGACTCCACTGGGGAGGATTCTTAATTATTTATCGATTTGAGTGATCGGTATTTAATTAAGATGAGTGGATGAGACTTGAAAGATTCTTGAAAAAATATTCCTGTCATTAATTTGGCATTTTTGCATCTGCATAGACGTTTTAACGTCGCGTTCAGGTCTGTCCCGTAGGAAAAATTGGATAAGTTGGTTGCGCGCGAAGGAAAACAGGGCACCAGTCAGATTTTCTAACTGCCGTGCCACGGCAGAATCTGCCGTGTCATGGTACAGTGCACCGTCTGACGGTGGACAGTACCGTGACACGGGAATTTCTGCCGTGTCACGGCAGTCCTAAAATCAGTCCGGTGGTTTATTTTCTTTCCTCACAGTCGACTTCCTTCGATTTTTCTGAAAAAACGTATGTGTTCTACATGCGTCTTAGCCCCGGGGGATTTAAGCTCTATCAACCCAAAAACGCTCATGGCAATAAGGGTTCATCCGAGTTATTAAATCCACCCAAACCATGGAGTCGAGTTCGATTTCATCACGAACTCGCGGAGCCGCCCGTTGGCATACACCCTCAAGGGAGGTTGCCTTGCTAACGCGTCTAAACTCTTAACCATGGTACCCTTTTGACACCCAAAGCTTGACCAATAGTTGAACATAGATCTCGACTCTAGGTTGCGAACTTTTTTTTTTACATCATCGTGCCTAAATGCTATGTGGTTTTTTGGTGCTAACCCTCATGTGTTTGCTCTTTTGTTTAACCCATGACCGAGGGTTTTTATTCTCACATAGTAATTAGTACGGACCTAAAATCGATTAAAATCTGAAAAAATCACAAAACTGACCTGGAACTGCGCACCGTGTCACGGCATGTTCTACCGCGCCACGGTGAACAGTGTCGTGACACGGGGAAGTCTACCGTCTGACGGTAGACTGCACCGTGTCACGACATTCTGCACCGTGACACGGTGCCCAGGAAAGTGTCCTGACAGTCTTTTTCTCGATTTTTGTGCGAATGCTGTGTCCAGTTTTGTGTCGTGTCTATCTATACGGTCAAAACACGCGTCTATAACCTCACCTAATCACTCACATATCGTGTTCACACACTTTTTTTTAGTCATGCACCACTTTTTGACCGTATTTTAGGGAAGTCTGGTTTTTGTGTCGTTTTTTTTCGGAGTAAGTCGGATGGTATCCTCCCATGTTTTTTTTTAAAAAAAAAAATAATAAGTAGAGTTTCAAAATTATAGATTTTTAATAAAAAAAAATTTCTTTTTAATCCGGATAGGTTAAGGTTAAGTTTGGTCATTAAAGGTGTGTTTGTTTCGGTGTCACAGCACTTGGACAAGAAGCAGGGGTAGATTTTTACGGTTCGAGTCCATACCTCAACAACCTCTTATACCAAAGAGGCGTACAAGGAAACCACCTCAATCATCTCCACAAGATCCATCTCCAGTCTACTTTCAACCAATGGCCACTAAGGAAGACATTGAGAACCTCAACAGGACAATCGAAAGATTGTCTGACATGATGCAGACACTCACTACTAGAGTCAGCACTGTAGAGCAATACAATCAAAACAATGTCACTAATGCTGCAATGGACAAGATTAAGGAACAGATGAGCAAGATTTCCGAAGAGTTCACTTATGTGGAACAGCCTGTCACCTCTTCGTCCATAAGAGAGAAGCATCCTGAGAAGTTTTCCACTGCTGACATTCCCAAATTCAAGCCTACTGATAATCTGCTTTTCCATTTGAAGGCTTTTTCTGCAACTATGGCTCTTAAGGGAGTAGATGTGACACTCTTCCCTACGGTGTTTCCTCTTTCCTTAGAGCATGCCTGTCAACAGTGGTTCTATTCTTTGGAATCCAAGCATGTCGCGACCTGGGAGGATGTTGCTGAAAGCTTTATGAATCGGTACAAGTGTAACATCCAGGCCAAGACTTCTGAACGTGAACTCTCCATTCTCAAACAGAAAGAGAATGAAGGCTTCACCACTTACTTAAGCAGGTGGAGAGAAATAGCTGCGCTCCTGGTGGATCCTCCCAAGGAGAAGGAAATGGTTCGCTTGTTCATTGCCAATCTGACTCATAAGTACAAGCAACACTTGAAGTTTCTGCCTCTAAGTACCTTTGAAGCTGTATACGATATTGGAATCAATATCGAAGATGAACTGATGAAGTCTGTTGGTAGCAACAATAACAACAACACTTGGAAAAACAAGAAGGACGACACTCCTTCTTCTTCGTCTTCTAAGCCCAATAATGCTACCAACAATATCAACATCAATGATGTGCTGACCCTTAATGCTCCTCCTCAAAGATTCCAAAGGCAAAGGAGGGTTTATACGCCTTTGGGAATGACTTATGACGCTGCTTATGACCGTTTGCATGGTCAGGGACTGATTATGCCAATCGGACCATTTCCAGAACCTCGACCTGAGAATAGGACCGCTAGCTATGACCCCAATTCTTATTGCAAGTTTCATCAAGGCAAGGGTCATAACACTGAGAAGTGTTGGAGGCTGAAAGATGCAATCCAAGACCTGATTGATGCTAACCAAATTCCTGTCCCTCCAGGGGGCAAGAAGCCTAACATTCAAACAGGTCCTCTTTCTGATGCTTTGGCTATCATGGGAGATGAAGTCTCCTTTGATCCGTCAATACTCATTCAACCTATGAATGAACCTCTGCCGGAAGTTGTATTTATCTCAAGTACTGAAGAAGTGAATGGGATCTGGGATAGTGATGATGAAGACGTCTATCTCAAAGACATAGCATGTTCATATCTTGGCACCAGTGAAGATGTTTGGGGGGACTTTGAGGTCAAGGTTCTCACCAGAAGTGGACGGTTGCAACAACCTAACCCACTTTCACCTCCACCTCCACCACAATCACATCCGATAGTTGATCCCATCGACCCTATGAACAACGATGTGGTCAAACAACTGCAAAAGACCAAGGTGGAGATGAATGTATGGAAGCTTTTGGCCACTTCCCACGAGCATCGAAAGGTTGTGATGAATGCTTTGGTGAAAATAGGAGTCGATGATGACATGACTCCTCAAGGATTAGTCAACTTTCTTACTACTGAGCTGCCAAGTACTAGCAATCTGATTTCCTTTTCTGATAAGGATCTACCCCCGGAAGGGGACCAACATAATAAGGCCTTACACCTCACTGTAGTGTGTAGGCAGATGAATGTTCCCATGAGCCTGGTTGATAATGGCTCTGCAATCAATGTGTGCCCACTCCGTACTGCAAAGAAGTTGGGTATAAAGAATGAAGAATTGACTCCCTCCACTCAAGGGATTCGAGCTTATGATAATACTCGCCGTCAAGCCGTGGGTACTATCATACTGAATATAACTACCGGGGCCATTGAACGTCGCACCAAATTTCAGGTGGTGGACATTAAGGCCTCTTTCAATCTGTTGTTAGGACACCCTTGGCTTCATGAGCTAAAGGCGATTCCGTCATCGCTTCACCAGAAAGTGAAAGCCATAGTTGGAGGGGTTCCGATTACTATCGATGCTTCTCCTATGCGCATTCAAGTTATTGATACTCCTATCGTCCATGTTGAACATGACGAAGAAGATGAAGATCTTTGGGGGTTTTCACTAGATGATGTTCTCGTGATCGAAGAGGAGGAAAAGTGCCATCTCGACTTCGATCCCTATTAAAACACCAGTATTAATGCCATTATGAAGAAGCAAGGTCATTTCCCTTGAATGACCCTTGGATTCAAGAAGAAAATGGCTGAATCTTGGGGCCATCCTGGTGCGCTCAAGAAGGATACTTTCGGCTTGGGATTCAAGCCAACAAAAGAAGATCTGAAACGAGCTGCATTGAAGATGAAGGCTCGCAATAACGCTCGAATCACGAAGACAGAAATGGCCATGGATCCGTATCCGTTCACCCTCAATGGCCAGTACATCAAAGAAGGGGAAGTCTTCCCATGCTATGAATTCCCTGAGCCATTTGTCCATGATGGGATCCGTGAACCAGGATTTGAGGCGTTCCTCGATTGTGACTTCGTTGGCGAAGACGAAGAGCTCTTCACAACCGAGAAGTCAGCTAGCCTGAAATCTGATGATCTAGGAATCAACCTTCTTTTTGGAATGGAGAAAAATAAGTCCAAGACGGTCCGCAATGATAACTCCGAGCTCGTTCAAGCTGTCATAGCGAACAAGGATTTTGACCCCTCCGAGTTAATCGTCCAAGCTGACAACATTTCAAGAGGATGGCGCAAGACATTGAGGATCACTACGCCGAGTGGAGAGAAGTTGGAAATAACCGCTGGCGAGGGTCCTATGTTTGATGAGTCTGAGTCGTCTGGGTCCGAGTCCGAGTCTGAGTCTAAGTCTGTAGAGTCTGAGGCCGACCCTCTTTCTGCTATAGAGTTCAACCCTAAGTCTCTTGTTGAGTCCTCTCTTTCTAGTCCTAATAATTCTGGTGAGGTCGCAGCCGACCTTGCCTCTCTTGATGTATTAGCCAGTGAATTCAATAAAATGAGTACCTTTGCTTACGATGTGTACCATTCCCCTAACCCTGATCAATATTGCTTTGCGAATGATAAAAATGACAAAGAAATAATAAAAGCAATGGAAGAACACGAAAATAAAACAGCAGTTATTGAAGATACAGAAACAGTTAACATTTCCAATGATACGACTGTTAAAGAAGTAAAAATTGGATTAACACTAAGTCAAGATGAACGCAAAGAGCTAATTAACTTGCTTAGTGAATTTGTTGATGTATTTGCTTGGTCATACCAAGATATGCCAGGAATTGACAGGGATATAGCTCAGCATACGATACCACTCATTCCAGGTATGAAGCCTGTCAAACAAAAGCTGCGCCGAATGAAACCAGATGTGGCTCTCAAAATCAAGGAAGAAATCAGGAAGCAATTGGCTGCAGGTTTCATCAAAGTATCCAAGTATCCGGAATGGATAGCAAATGGGGTTCCAGTTCCAAAGAAGGATGGAAGGGTCAGAATGTGTGTTGATTACAGGGATCTCAATAAAGCAAGCCCAAAAGATGGGTTCCCTCTACCTCACATTGACATTCTGGTCGATAATACAGCAAACCATGCACTCCTGTCATTCATGGATGGTTACGCCGGATATAATCAGGTATTGATGGCCGAAGAAGACATGGAGAAAACCACATTCATCACGCAATGGGGTACATATTGCTATACGGTAATGCCATTCGGGTTGAAAAACGCGGGTGCCACCTACCAAAGAGCAGCTACAGCATTGTTACATGACATGATGCACAAAGAGGTGGAGGTCTATGTCGATGATATGATCGTTAAGTCTAAAGATCGCCCAGGCCATATTATTGCCCTTCGCAAGTTTTTTGAAAGACTCCGCAAGTACAACATGAGATTAAATCCAGCAAAATGTGCATTCGGAGTCACGTCAGGCAAATTACTTGGATACGTGATCAGTTCTTGAAGGATTGAAATAGATCCTACAAAAGTAAAAGCGATCATGGCCATGCCACCACCTAAAAATGAGAAGGAGATTCGAGGCTTCATTGGAAGGTTGCAGTATATAAGTAGGTTCATATCAAAGCTCACAGCGATATGTGAACCTATATTCAAGAAGCTTAAGAAGAATGTCCCAGTCACATGGGATGATGACTGCCAAAAGGATTTCGACAAGATAAAAAAGTATTTAGCAAACCCACCCGTGCTAGCGCCAGCAATACCTGACTTTCCTCTTCGACTCTACCTTACAGTCACAAGAGAAACGATGGGGGCAATGCTAGCACAAGAAATCGAAAGCAAGGAGAATGCAATCTATTACTTGAGCAAGAAACTTTAAGGATATGAGACGCGATACACACCACTTGAGAAGTTGTGTCTCGCACTTGTATGGGCCGCACAGAAACTAAGACATTACATGCTCACTCATACAGTGCATGTCGTGTCCAAGATGGATCCTCTCAAATAATTGTTCGAGAAAGCAACACTCAACGACAGATTATCAAGGTGGATAGTCAATCTGGCTCAATTTGACTTGAGATTCGTGCCACAAAAAGCCATCAAAGGTTCTGCAGTTTCTGACTTCTTAGCAGACTTTCCGCTAGAAGAAGCTGAAAAACAAGAAGATGAGTACGATTTCCCTGACGAAGATTTACTCATGACCGAAGATGATAGCTGGACGCTCTATTTCGATGGAGCTTCAAACCAAAAGGGATGTGGTGTAGGAGTCTTGCTCGTATCACCCAATGAAGAGCACATCCCAATTTCCATGAAGCTCGACTTTGATGTCACCAACAATGCCGCAGAATATGAAGCATGCATTTTGGGGTTAGAAACAGCTGTCGCCTTGGGAATTAAGAAACTCAGAATCTACGGTGATTCTTCACTAATCATTAACCAAATCTCCAAGAGATGGAAAGTGAGAAGTGAAAGTCTCGCTACGTATCAAGCTCATTTAGAAACTTTCACGGAGCAACTAGATGAAGTGGAGTATACGTATTTGCCAAGAGAAAAAAACCAATTCGCCGACGCACTAGCTAAATTAGCATCAATGGTGCGAATTCCAACTGATACAATCAGAATGCCACTGACCATAGAAAGAAGATATGAGCCGGCTTATGTTCATGCACTTGACGATGAACAAGAACCACAAGAAGAAGATGAAGAGCCATGGTATACGGACATCCTTAATTATGTGACAAGAGGAGAATACCCTCCTAATACTGATAAAAGGGCACGCCGTGCTTTGAGGCTCCTGGCCTCACAGTATGTGCTCATCAGGGGAGAACTCCACAAGAGAACTGCAATGGGAAGAAATCTCTTATGCATAGCCAAGAAAGAAGCACATAAAACCATGGAAAACCTTCATGCTGGTATATGTGGAACACACATGAATGCAAAGATGTTAGTCCAAAAGATTCAACGACAAGGTTACTATTGGACTACTATGGAGAGAGATTGTCACGAATACGTCAAGAAATGTATGAAGTGTCAAGTCTACGCAAACTTACAGCATGTTCCACCTTCGCTTCTCTACACGTATACTTCTCCATGGCCTTTTTCCACTTGGGGCATTGACATCATTGGAAAAATAACACCACCAGGACAAGGGGGGCATGAATTCATTCTTGTAGCAATCGACTACTTCACCAAATGGGTCGAAGCTGCCTCATATGCCAAGCTGACGGCAAAACACGTAGCTCAATTCATTGATAAAAATATCAAATGCCGCTGTGGGGTACCACATGAGATGATTAGTGATAATGGAACACATTTCCAAGCCAAATGCGCGGAATTATTACAGAAATATCATATCAAGCATCACCGATCATCACCCTACAGACCACAAACAAACGGAGCAGTCGAATCGGCCAACAAAAATGTGAAAACTATCATCGAAAAGATGACAGAAAATTACAAGGATTGGCCAAGTAAGCTACATTTCGCCCTTTGGGGTTATCGAACCTCCGTTCGTACATCAACAGGGGCTACCCCTTTCTCTTTGGTCTATGGAGTTGAAGCTGTACAACCAATCGAGCTCGAAATCCCTTCTCTTCGAATCGCATTGGAAAGCCAACTAGATGAAGTCGACTGGATTAGAGCAAGATACGACGAACTGGTCTTGCTTGATGAAAAACGCTTGGCAGCTTTGCATCATGTCCAAACCTACCAACAGCATATGGCACGACATTTTAATAAAAAAGTCAAGACCAGAAATATCAAAGAGGGTGACCTAGTGGTTAAGGCACTTCGTAAAAATGTGTTAGATCCAAGAGGAAAATTCAGACCGAACTGGTCAGGCCCGTACATTGTTAAAGCCATCCTGTCTGGCGGAGCGGCACAATTGGTAGACATGGACGGTAACGGCTTCCATAATTTAACCAACTTGGATCAACTCAAGAAATTCTATGCCTAGTCGCATGGGTTCATGACCCAATAGAGCTACGTTTGGCCTGATTCCTTTTTAGGATACGTAGGCAACCCCTCAAGGGGGCTCGACCACTTTAAAATAAAAAAATCCTCCCTCTGTTGATCAAATATGCGCGTCAGTTCAGCATTGCGTCACGGCCAAAAAAAAAAAAAAAGAAGGAAAATTGCCGCGACACGGGACATCCCACCGTGTCATGGTACTGTTCACCGTGACACGGTGAGCCTGAACAAAAAAAAAGGAAGGGAAATTCCCGTGACACGGGATTTTATCCCGTCTGATGGGAGAAGTTCCCGTGCCACGTCACCTTTTGTCGGCAAAAAAAAATAAAAAATAAAAAATAAAAGAAGGGAAAATTGCCGTGATGCGGGAATTTGTACCATGTCACGGGACCCTTTCACCGTGACACGGTGGAATTTCAGTTTTTCCGTTTTATTTTTAGAATAGTGGCGCATTCGTTGCGGATTCATTGTTCGAGTTTTTATTTTCGTTCTTCCATTGCGTCCGACTCCTTGACTCGGATAAATAAATAATAAATAAAAGTCATTGTGATTTTTATTTTTTTTTAAGGCTGAAATAAATGTGCTATTATTATTAAAATAAATGCGACTACAAGTATTGGCATCATATGCCTTATTTTAAATAAAAATTAAATCATAAAAAGCAAAGTACTATTGATCTAATCTCTCTTCTCTTTAGGAACATCCTTCTCTTGGTCAATTAGGTCGGCCTTCACCATTAATGTGTCTTTCGTAGCCCGAACCGTCACACCCCTAGTCGAACTTTCACCCCTTTCACCTTTCTTGAATTTTTTCGGTTGTTTCTCCCTATAGACCATCTTTTCTTTACCCTTCCCTTTCACATAATTCTTCTTTCTTGGCATGATAGGAGTCTTAAACTCAATCCCTTGTGTTCTCGGACCTAGACGATCTTTAGGAGGAGCTTTCTTATTTCCAAGACGACTCTTCACATCAGACTTGCGTGATCCAAATCGTTCCCTCCTACTTCTAGGGTTCAACCATGCCTTGTATGCACTAGATAAAGGAGGAGGAGCTTGGTCACTTGCAGAAACGGTCCACAAAGATCTTCCAATCAAATAAGCCTCGTACTTGTGAACGTTACTTTCATGCAACGATACTTCACGAGGACTATCGTTATAGCGTAGAATTACTTGTTCAAGTCCATACTGCCGCACCAGTCGAGAAGAGCAATAAAAGGTCAGTTTTGAGATACTAGGAACACGTCAATATGGAGTATCATTCGTGCCAACCATCCTAGTAAGCCTCCACCAAGACACCACCCAACGAATGGAAAATTCTCTCTTTGCAAAGAAATTTTTCCAATCTTCATACGACATGTTCGCAGAGTAATTCTTTTTCCTGCGGACTAGGTCGTTAGGGCCAAATTTTTCAACATCGTCGGGGGCTTCGAATAGTTCCAAACGCTCCATCAAACAAATCTGCAAAAAAAAAAAAAAAAAAAAAAAAAAGAAAAAATCAGTCGAAAAAAAAAAAAACGTGTAAAATATTCCCGTGACACGGGATTTCATCCCGTCTGACGGGAGAAGTTCCCGTGTCACGACAGCAAAAAAACAAAAAAAAAATTATCATATTCCCGTGACACGGCAGGTTTTGCCGTGTCACGGCAGACACCCACCGTGACACGATGCCTGTTTTGTGTCACGGGGGCTACTGGGAGCGTATTTTTACCTGCAGTAGTACCAAAGAGCCCTTCCTGATGGCTTTCCGGTCAGCTTTTGCTTCGTCAAGGCCACGAAATGTCTCTCCAAGGCACGTCGGCATAGGAGATCTTCCAGATTCGACATGTTCAAGCACAAACGCTAGACAAGCATGTCCTACCCTACCGTTTGCAAATAAGAGCTTGCTAAACATGCAAAAAATATATGCCCTTCTACGATATACATGATAAGACTCAGATATAGGGCGATTAAAATATAAATTAGCAATTTTTTCTAAGTCTACTTCATTACCACAAACAATTCTATTCAAATCTGGATTTGTTTGATTAAGATGGCGTTCAAAATCTTGGTAATAATATTCACGTAGGGTAGGCATGGCAATAAGATTTCTAGCAGGAAATCCAAAGATTGCGCCGAATTCCTCCGGCAAGGGACAAATTTCATCATAATCAAATTTGAAACAGTGTGTTTCTGGACTCCAATAATCTAATGCTGCCCTAAGAAAATCATGTTCAATAGCTACGTGTCGCAGGGCTAGCAAACCCCTGACATGAAATAGTTCTAACTCTCTTTTTTCAGCATTGGTCAAAGAATAAGACCAGTCGCGCAATGTATTATCAAAATTCTGAGACATGATTATTGAAATATGAAATTCTAAATTATTTTGTGTTTAGTAATTATGCATATCATGAATAAACTGGTCTTATTTTATAGCAAAAGCGCTCGAAACTGCCTAGAATTTATCTTTTCATACGCGTAAAACACACCGCTGAGTAATACGCGTCCCGTGACACGGGAAGTTCCACCGTGTCACGGGAACTTTTGCCGTGACACGGCACGTTCTGCCGTGACACGGTACACAGTGCCGTGTCACGGCACTTCACGCGTTTTCTTTTTTCATCTTTTCCCGTATCTATCCGGATTTTTATAGTATTTTATCTTCACCGTCTATTTTTCAGTTTTTCTGAGAGTTTTATTTCTAATAAAATTCTCACTTTTTTTTTATCTATATTCTTGTTATTATTATTATCTTTATTTTATTTATTTATTTATTCATCACTTTAAGATTTTATTTCTTTATCACTTTATTTATTTTTTGACTTTTTATTTCTTTTTATTTCTTTTTATTTTGGGGAAGGTAATTTCATTTATTTTATTTCTTTATCATTTTATTTGTCTTGGGGAAGGTAATTTCATTTTTTTTTTTGGGGAAGGTAATTTTATTTATTTATTTTTTTTTATCTTTTTTGCTTGTCTTTTTGGGAAGGTCATTTTATTTCTTTAGCTTTTATTTTTGCTTGTCTTTTTATTCCTTTTTCTTTTAGGGAAGGTCGGTACCCTCCATTACTCCACTTTTTTTTTGTCGCGTCATTAACAAATACACGATCACACACAATGAGTCTCAAGCACACACTAACACATAATAAATACATAAACCGTGAATAATGTACAAAAGAGTTGTAATGAATAAACATGTCAAGTGTCTTCATAGTATGTACAAATAAAAACCGTCGGTCAAAAGTCCCTAGAGCCATAATCAGTATCATCTCCACCCTGCGCATATGGGAACGGTGAGCCGAAGAGTCCCTCCACCATCCGAGTACGAGGAGTAGTGTCTCTACTAGTCCTTGTAACTCCAACAGTAGTCAAGCTCAAGGCAGGACCCGTCCAGCCGGAAAACGATATAGACTGGCCTAAAGACACTGGAATCGTCGGTGAAGGCATCGTCCCATACATCGGAACTGAGAACAAGCCCGACACCGGTGGAGGAATCCCGGACAATGGAGCTGAAAATGAACCAGGATCCAAGGGAGTCAAAACAGACCCAAGCTCAGGCTGCGGAGGCTGTGAAAACAACTGTCGCTGCCCCTGACTCTGGCCCGGAAAGCGCTGGGAAGACTGAGGCTGCTGCCACTGAGCCTCCTGAAATGGCTGAGTAGTCTGAGGCTCTCGCTGAGAATGAGAACGCTGGCGAATCTCAGGAGATCGTCTACCACGACCAAGCTCCTCCTCGTCCGAGCCTCTAGGCCTCGAGCGCGAGCGGGACCTCCCTCGCTCCTGAAAGATACAAAATCAAAAGGTGTCAACAATGCAAAATAAAACAAATGGTAGAAGTAAAAAATGAATGATACCTCAAGAACGTCGCTAGAGCTCCGACAACTCGCACCACGCCGAAGCTTGATGATGCAATACTTCAGGGCATCAACCAGCTTCATGAGTCCCATCATCTCCTGGCGGTTAGGCTGAGGATAAAACAAAGAAAAGTCAGTAACAAGCAGTGTTAAAAGGGTGAATAATGCATCGAAGAAAACTCACCGGCTCAAAGACCTCGGGCAGAGACTCCTGCGCCTGTCTGTAACCCTCTGGCGCGTTAGCAGTATGGTCCTCGGTGATACCAATCGGCCCTGGATAGCGGACAGACTGAGAAGGAATCTCGATCCTCCCCACAGGGCGAATAGTCGTCTGAAAATATGATCGAATAATCAAGTTATTCGACTATTTAAAACAAAGACTAATAAAGAAGATCCTCAAAAGAAATCATACCTCAGGAAGACGGGGTGGAGGAGCCAGAGAGGGAAGCAAATCCCGCTCATAGTCACTCTTCATGTGTACAAGCTCCTGCCATGGAAAAGTATAGCGCTCTCCCCTGTTGATTAACTCTCTGATCAAGCGTGAGTCCAGCATCGACTCTGGTGGAGATGAGGGCACCACAAAACGATCGCCGCTATGCTGACGAACGACTCGCTCCCCCAAATACCAGACAAAGCGTCCGGTACCAACCAAAATGGTGCGGTGCGCAGAAAGACGCAAGGCCTCAGGTAGATCAGTCATCCCGGCCCAAGGACGATACTGGACATCAATGGCAACCTGAAAACCATAAAAAGTCGGCATGAAACAACGGAAACAACGTCAGAGGGAAAATAACAGTAACAAAACTGAGTCTTACGCCGACAGAAGAGGTGCCTCGGCGTAGCAGCCCACGTAGTGCAGGGACAGACTCCACCCGCGACTCTCCTCGATCACGCTAGCTGGCCCCGACAGGGAAATCATGGACCGCTCCACGATGCCGGCGAGGAGCCAAGCCTGGGAAGTACTCGTAGAACCATAGCTGCGATGAAAAGTAATCTTTAGCACATGAGTCGAAAAAGTTAAAGTGAAATAAAAAGGGAAAAGATCATCACCTCTACGACTCTCCACAGACCATAGACGGTGATGGGAGACTCGTCATTCAGCTGCCGACAGCCATGACGTAGTGATAAGAGGAGATCGGCGTATCCAAGGCTGGCCCAGCTATAGGATCCTATCTCATGGATCCTGACCAGAGCGGAGAGGTAGCAAAGGAGTACACGTGAACTCCTATCGGGAGAAAGGGTCATAGATATATATATATATATATATATATATATATATATATATATATATGAAAAGTAACTTTGGTATAATGGCAAGAACTTCAACCTTCCAGGCAAAGAACCAGAGATCAAGCATGCTGAGTGTCATAAACACTGACATTATATGAGCTAATAAAAATAGTTGGAAAAAATGTTGATTTTTTATGTGTCGCCTCTTTCAACACAAGTGACACAATAGATTAACCTATGGAGTCGCATCTTTCAACACAAGCGACACAATAGCTTAACAAATAGAGTCGCCTAACAACTAATAGGCGACTTATATAAAAGCTATCAAGTCGCCTCAGAGGCGACTCCTAAAGTTGGAAGCTATTGTGTCGGTGGATGTGGAGTCGCCTTTAAAACGACTCATTAGGTCATTTACAGGCAACTCGATAGGGGTTTTTTGTAGTAGTGTTTTTAACTCATTACGGATGGTCTATCCAATGAGATCTTTTTTATGCATATGACAATAAATGTTAATTAAAATTACGCACATAAAATACTTAGAACTTTTCGAGTATCATCCACTCATTCTAAATCATTGCCGAAATAAATTTCAGGAATTAAAATAGAAATCCTCCCCAGTGGAGTCGCCAAAAACTGTAGGGAATATTTCAAGCATTACCCCAAACTTGAACCCCACTGTGATCATACACTAAAGTACGGTGGCGTCCAAAGGGAAGGAAGCTAGAGCAAAAGAGTCGCTAACAAGTTTTAGGAACTTGTAAACTGTTCACGAGGTGAAGGTTACACCCCTTAACGATCTAGCAGATCGTCAACTCTAATAGGTATGGAACCATGACTGGTAGTTCGGCGATGAAGGTACAAATCCAACCTGAAAGAGATTGAACCTGCCCTAATAATAGGTCTCTACTTTATTCTGATCGTATTCATGTGCGCTTTCTGACTAACATGCAATCAATAGGATTACCCTAAACCTGTTTATCTATGTTGGTTGAATATTAATGCAAAAATAAACTATTATTGGCGATCACTTGAATTATAATCAAACTAACCCTAAATAAGATTATTAATTATCTTATTAAGCGTGATTACAATTACCAATTCCCTTTAAACATGCATAAAAGGTGTGACCAAGCAATAACAATAAATATATATCAAGCAACATATTAATAATCATAAAAATAATTACAACAATTATAACAATAATCATAATCATGTTAAAGCATAATAATAGCAAGATCCTAGGCATGATACTAACAAGATTAATAACAAACCCTAGCATGTCACTAAGAAATAAAGATCAAATATATAGCCCTAACATGATACTAACATGAATATTAGGAAGAGAATAGGAAGCATCGCAGGAAACACAATTGTCATATTTGATATTAGAAATTATAGTTATTACCCTAAACATAATACTAGGAAGATCAAAACACCCTAACATGATACTAGGAATCATAATAACAATCTAGACATGATTTCTGTATCATAATATCAATAAAACCAATTAAAGAACTTATTTGGATGCTTCGTACCTCTTTCTAATAACAAAATACACACGTTAGTAACTTCAAGGAAAAATATAAATCAAAACAAATAAATTAAATAATTGAGATAGTGATTTGGACTCAGAAATTAAAACCTTTCACGTCTAGGGCAAAGGCAACTTCGAACTTGGCTTGGTGTTTCTAGATCTTGTGAATGCGGAATTTTGTATACAAAAGCTAGTTTAGAAGAGAGAGAAAGAGAGTAATCAAGAGTTTCTTGATGAGAATTGGTTAGAAGATAGAATTAGAAAACTAGAGAGTTGATGATTGAAAACGGAGGTTTTAAGAGGCTATTTAAAGAGAAAGTCAGCCGGATATGATAAAAAACAAAACAGAGTTTCGAAAAGAATAAAACAACTGTAGCGCCAACGACAAGAGTGGCGACAGGCGCTGGACTCTGGCGCCAGGAGTTGGTCTTGTCGCCAGGCGCTGGAATCCAGTTTTCCACGTGTTTTCTTATTTTGATAAAATTTAGCCGTACGAGAGGGTAAAATCGTATTTTCCTTAAAAACACTTTTTTAATTCTGATTAAAACTCTAAAAAGTCAACTAAAGTCAATTTATCAACTGTTAATTAGGAATGAAAAGAACCTTCTAGAAGAATCTAGAAGACTATAATCAATTCTAATTGCATTAGAAATGATAAATCATATAAGGCCCTCCTCTAGATCATTGGGCCGCTTATAAATATCAAACCGGGCCCAGTTTAGTAATTTGGCCATAAATTCCTCATTATTCATCGGAATTGGGCTTATAATATATCGTTGGAAAGGTCTTTTCGAACCTGACCCAACTACACTATTATTGGACCCTTGCCATGGACCAAACCAAACTGGATTGGCTGTTTTATTAAAATAGGTTTTCAAAAACAGAGAGAAAGAAAAGAAATAAAAACTAACCGCAACACTAGACCTTCTACACTTTCAATTCATTCGATTATGATTCGACGCAAAAGGTACTCATCACTGGGTTTGGTTTTGGGGAGACACAAATGGGTGTCTACACGCGCCCGCACAGAGGTCACATAACAGGCGCGCAAAACTCTCTAATTTGGCTCTGTTTCTTGAGCTTGGCTGCGCGGGTTCTAACAGGGCTGCGCGTCCACGCGGTGGCCGCGTAGCAGTCGCACAGAATTGCCTGCTTAGCTCCTTGAACTCCTCCTCGATGACTTGAATAAAGCTCTCTGCCTCTATTAACGCCTTTGGAAGGGTGAAAACCCTCTTTTGAACAAGGTCGAACTTAAAGGTCGACCCATCCTTTAGACCTTTGAAGAAGTCTGTATAGGCTACCTCGTCAAACAACCCCTGAATCTGGATTCTTACCAAATTGAACCGTATGACGTAGGAGCGAAGCCTTTCTCTCTCTCCCTGCCGTATGGTGCTCAAGTCAAGACTTGTTTTCTTGGTAGGGATGTTCATTGAGAAGTTGGAGGCAAACAGGAAGGCAAGATTACTGAAGTTGTCAATGCACCCGGTTGTCAGGTTGCCGAACCATTGTTGGGCTATGCCCTTCAAGGTAGCCGGGAAACAGCGACACCACATAGCATCCTCCAACCCCTACATGTGCATAAGGTTGGAGTAGGCCATGAGGTCGTCCTCCAAGTTGGTGGTTCCATCATAGGCACCTACCAACACATTTTTAACCTTGGTCGGCTATTCCACCTCGGTTATTTCCTTGGTGAACGTAGAGGTTTATTCACTAAGTTTGAGCAAACGAAGATGCCAGTCCAAAAGGTTAGACATTATATGTGGCCTGCCCCTCGAAGAGGGTCGGCTGCATAGAATGAGGAGAATATTGGCAGTAAACCATAGGGGGTATGTACAGGGAATTCCCAATCATCTAAAGGCCAGAGTGGACGGACTTGTCGCCTGTATGGCTCTCATGAAAAGATTGAGTATTCCTGACAGATGTATGTTTGAAGCTGTCTGGAAAGCTCGAGGTAGAGGCTGACTCAGACAATTGCTGATTCCGATTTCACTCGATAACATGTCAAGCATCAGTTAAAGTCTTTTCCTGCCATCCGGTTGAACAACACGAATGACCTTCCTTGTGCCCGTCTAGGGCAGAAGAATCTTTGACCAGTCAAGGGTAGGCGTAGTCTTCTCCTTGGGATGTGGAGTAGGCTGCCTGTCCCCGACTGACTTCTTCCTTAAAGTTCGAGGAGATTTTTTGGGCGACTGGCCCTTGCTAGAGCTAGTCGTCTTCTAACTGACTAGGTCCTTGATCTCGCCCTTGAAACTTGTCATGAATTTCATGAGCTCGTCTCTGGTGACTGGAGCTTAACCTCTTGCCATATAGGTTTCCCCTTTCGGCTGCCTGGGGGCCTGCTTGTTCCCGCCTGGCTGTCTCCTCGTTCCAGGTTATCCCTGGGACGGATGCGCCTAGAATTGAGTGACCCATCTTTGGCCACATATATTTTGACCTCAGTATCATCATCCTCATGGTCTGCACAGACCTCGAGATGATCATTGGGGTCAGGAGGTGGTACAGACTCTTGAACCATCTTTGAGGTGGTCTCCCCACAGACGGCGCCAAATGTTTTGGGTGTTTTTGTCCCTAGGGAGAGTTACAGCTCGAAGACTGGTCTGACTACACTTGTACCTGCAAAACAACAGAGACTCCGGGTGGTTGGAGTTCCGCCTCCAACGGTCAAGTTAGAACGGGTAGGAGAATATGAAAAAGGTGCGGAAAGTAAAATGAGATCTTCTCGAATTCCGAGATCACGTGTTTTCTCCGATTTAAGAGAATGTGGGGTATGTTGTAATAAATTGTAGGTGTCCCAAAAATGGGGAAAATCTCCCTATTTATAGGGTCATCGGGAAATGTGCCCCTGATTAGGTCACTCTGACCTAATTTTGTTAGGATGCACCGAATTACAGTTTTCTCGGGATTTGGGACCTTGAAGGCCGCTTTTTCTCCCAGATTTTGGGAATGACATGTGTCAAATGGGGATTGGTCTAATTTGGACTAATCTGGGTATGACACGTGTCACCACCTAGTTGGCCCACACGTGGGATGGGTAAAATTACCCAAAACAGTTGTACTGACCGAACCCACAACACCATCAACTCCAATACCCACACCACCAGCCCCAACCCCAACCCCAAACGCCTTGCCACTAGCCCCTAACCCACAAACAAGCTCGATCAAACAAACCATTAAAAAAATTTAAATCAAACAAATACCTTAAAAAGTTAACAATGGCTTCGAATTTCACTTCAAATATGGCTATAAAGGTCAAATTCGATCATGAAAACTCTAAAACCCCTAGATCTAGAGTTTTCATGGCTGAATTTTGCCTTAAAACCTTAAACTTGTTTTCCGGTGACAGAGTCACCAAACCACCACTACCCACCTAGAGAAACCACCACCTCCGTTGAACGAATACGGACGAAAGAACCAAGAAGACGGCTATCAACAATGGTTGCGACAAATTGTGTTCTATGAGAAAATGAGATGAAGGTTCTGGACTAGGAGAAGAAGAAAAGAGGAGAGAGAAAAAAGAATTTATAAAAAATAAAAAAGTTTGTGGCTGGTCGTACGGTATAACCAGCCACATATGAAACTTTGTGTTATTACTTTCTCCACTTTCTCTAACTCTGCGCATAAAGAAATGAAACAAGTATTTAAAAACGAAGTTAGTAATCAATTCAACATATAATATTACTCTATATGCTTCTCGTATTAGAAATAAGAAATATTGTAAGTACACCTGACTCAAAGTGTACCCGTGACAGTGTGGTGTTATCTTGTTATTGAATGCACCAAAGAAATTGCAATTGGTATGAGTTAGTCTTAGGGACGAGCAAGATTCTCATCAAAAGGACCCTTTGGCGGGCCTTTACTTAATTTTCACACTTGTGAGTTGTGTGACACTCCGTGTAACCTCTTTTCAATAAGTAGACTCTTTCTCCCACGCTAATCTCCTCTTCAATGGCAACTGCTTCCGCTACTTTTTCACTCATTTCTTACTCTACAAAACCCTAAATTTTATGCCTTTTTCAGACTTATATCCTGCACACTACTTCCTTCTCAGGTAATATCTTCATCTCAGCGTCTAAATTAAATCCCTTTTCTTAGATTTATTCTATTTTAATTTTCATATGATTTGAAGTTTCTTGATTGTATTTGGAACTTTGAATAAAATGAAACAACTTCACAAACAAAGTAGTGGAAATAGTGTTAGGAGGGATGAAGAAATACCCATGTCACAAAATATACCATATTCGCCAAAATCGCAAAAATATCATAGATCCTTCCCTAGATCCATAAATTATATATTCAGAGAGCAAAGATTGTTGTTTATTTTGGTGGGTATTTTAATTGGTTCAACTTTCTTCATCTTGCAACCTACTTTATCTCGAATTGGTCACCAAGATTCGAATTTTCCGAAAACAGCGGTTTCGGGTAGGTTAGGGAGTAATGGCCTGGCTTCGTATGATGGGGGTCAGGGTAATTGGATTGGTGGGAAGGTTGGGAGAGTGCCAGCCGGTATCGGAAGGCGGCGAATGAGGATTGTTGTGACTGGTGGGGCTGGATTTGTTGGGAGTCATTTGGTAGATAGGCTAATTGCAAGAGGGGATGATGTTATTGTGATTGATAATTTTTTTACTGGGAGAAAAGAGAATGTGGCTCACCATTTTGGGAATCCGAGGTTTGAATTGATCCGTCATGATGTTGTCGAACCGATATTGCTTGAAGTGGATCAGATTTATCACTTGGCTTGTCCGGCGTCTCCGGTTCATTACAAGTACAATCCTGTCAAAACGATCATATCCTTTTGCTGTTGAATTGATGAACTATATCTTGTATGAAGTATTTGTTTTGTGTGTGTTTATTTTTGTTTAATGATATAGAATTTATGCTAGGATCTAAGTTAGCATTTGGTTTCTTGACGTTTGCCATAATTGAAAATGTTGAGGTTCTTGACATAATGATTACAAGACCAATGTGATGGGTACCCTTAACATGTTGGGACTTGCTAAGAGAATTGGTGCTAGGTTTCTTCTTACTAGTACAAGTGAGGTATATGGAGACCCGCTTGAACATCCACAAAAAGAAACATATTGGGGTCATGTGAATCCTATAGGTAAGAAATTTTTCGCATACAGCTCAAGTTTTTTATTTTATTTTTATGTCTTCTTCTTGATTTTCTTGTTTTGTGTGTTTGAATGTCTCAAGTAGCTTTTACCTTCTAGGTGTGAGGAGCTGCTATGATGAAGGAAAGCGAACTGCAGAAACTTTAACAATGGATTATCACCGAGGTGCTGAGGTTGAGGTAATGTGACCTGTTATTAAGACTCTGGAGAAATTGAAACCTCTTTATTGAGTATATAAATAGAATATAAGTTTATAAATAATTTTTTTTTTTGAAGAAAATCTATTTAATATGGAATTGCTGTAGTATGCAACAATTGCTATAATTATCTCTTATTATAGTTTTCCCAAATGGTAGTAAGGTAATACTTTCCTTCCCTTATATTCTTCTCTATTAGAGCCTTCTTCTCCAATTCCCACCCATCCCCTCTACTTTATCGAGCAGGTGCTTCCTTTTATTCTTAGCCTTAAAGACATTGGGTCTTTACCCTTATGGCTTTAGTCAATTGGAAGGAGTTTTCATCTCTATAGCATTGATAATTGTATCCTTGTTCTCTTCTGATGGTTCTTTATGTTAGATCAGCTGATGTTTAATTTGCGTGTTGATGATTCTAGTAAGTGGTAACTACTACTTCACCTACTTAGGAAGCAATGTTTATACTAGCACTTGATGATTTGATATGTCCTAATGCTTTTCCTGCAGTTATATACTTATATGCACATGCCATGTTATTTTCGTGCATTAATCTGAAGTATACTTGTATATACAAGATTACAAGTAGCTTTTAGTGTTCAAGCTATCTTTAAGGGTCTCTCTTTCAGCTTTGAACTACCTATGACAATGTCATGTAGGCTTGTAGCAAAAACCTAGGAAGTTAAACAGTGAGCTCAACTCGTATGGTGCGTGCTTTAATGTAATTAAACTAGATGGGGAACCATATGTTTGAGCTTTTAGGCAAGGCAGAAAACCTGCTAAGTAGATCCCACTGAGGCTTTCTTTTTTACCTCCTGAACTTGCAAATGTGAGGATTTACTATAATAAGTAGCAGTTGGAATGGAAAGTTGGAGGCATTCCATCTGCTGGAGACAATGATTGATGGATCATGTAGGTTCCTGCAGTAGCAGAATGATAGTCAGCCAAGCTTGACAAACAAACTCTTTTGATAGCAATTACTCTGCAGAAAAAAAACTAATCCAGTTATTCTGGATGGCATTGACTGGACTGCCAGAGTTGTTTCGCATGATTGACTAATGATTCTAAGAAACAGCAGATAAGCTGTTATGGCAGCAATGTTGATACTGAAAATCTTGTTGCTGAATAGTTGACAATTTGTTGTTCATTGAATTATTCCAGCATATGATTGCTGGTAGCTCAGCTGCCCCGAGACTGTGTGTAGCAATAGGCTGCTTATAGTTGGTTATGATTGCCTAATTGACAGAGAACTAGCAATTATAAATTTTGATGCTGTTAGACAAGTATATGCTTGTATGCTTTCTTTGTTAATCTTCTGCTTGTTATAAGCTTCATTTAGCCACTAAGTTTATACATTTTCTTTCTTTTGGAAGAGAGGAGGGAGGGGGATATTAGGGGGATGGAAAAATTGAGCGGAGACTGTTGGACCCTATCTGAGAACGTGTACATCATCTAATAAAAGGAAAGAGTAGAGAACAAAGCTTTAATTGATTTTCTTAAGACTTAGCTACTCAGTTGATGTGTATAGCGTATACCCTTTTGAAATAGCAGTTTCAGATAAAGTAGTCACCTTCTATAAGTATCTGATTTGAGGAATGAAATATGTTCCATAATTGGATTAGTTAGTTGTAGAGTATATTGAAAAAATCCTTACTATATCTCTTGATCGTTTTGCTATATGGGGATTGTTGATTTTTCTATTTCAATTATAAGTATGTTGTGATTTCATTTTGTCTCTTTGCAGGTGCGTATTGCACGTATTTTCAATACTTATGGACCTCGGATGTGTCTGGATGATGGACGTGTTGTTAGCAATTTTGTTGCTCAGGTTTTGATCCTCAATCATCATTTTAAGGGAGCGAATGCTCCTGAACACATTCTGTTTGGCTGTCAGTCTAGTCTTTATGAAATTTTTTGATGTTGGTGTGATTGGCAGGCCATTCGTAAGGAACCAATGACAGTCTATGGGGATGGAAAGCAAACTCGAAGCTTTCAGTATGTCTCTGACCTGGTAAGTCAATGGGCTTATTGTGTAGCTAGTTAGCCAAGTTTGTTTAATACCTGTGATGCACCAATGTTTCTGTACTGTCTTCTGTCAAGGTCTATTGAAAACATTGAATTAGAGATACAAAGTTTTATATTGTCACAGTAGGAACAAGCTAAGCTACTTGTTCAAGCCTCTCCAATACAGCTAATTATTAATTGATTAACTTCTATAAATTATCATGGTTATGCTTTTAATTAAACACAAGTACTTCATATCTTTCTGGCCCCACAATGCAAGAAGATAGACAATAATAACAATTTTATACTGAACTACCTGGTTGCAGTTTGAAATTTTTTGCAACATTATAATATTTTTAATGTGTTTTGCAGTTATGAATCTTATAATCTTTATTTTACTTGTACCTGTACTTTGGCCTGTTTATGTTAAAAAATAGCTTGTCCATTTTCTTCTCATCTCCAATCTCCTTTTCACTATGAATTCTGTTGGAAGAAGTGATACGTGTTTCAGATCTCAACCAAGTCAGTGGCACTATATGGTCTGAGTTACCAAATCGCATGGTTCCTTAATGGACCATTATTTATATTCCTTTTATACACTAGATAATACATCATGTCTTATCAGGTTGATGGATTAATGGCACTGATGGAAGGGGAGCATATTGGCCCATTTAATCTTGGAAATCCTGGAGAATTCACCATGCTGGAGCTTGCAGAGGTAAACAAATGCAAGTTGTATATGTTTGTCTGTTTCTCTTTAGTTCATATTTTTATTTCTTTTTAATATTATTTACTTATTTATTTATTGGTTCTATCGGCATGGCCGGACTTAATTCTTCTTCAATTTTGTCAAAATTTCTTCTGATCAAATAGGTTGTGAAAGAAACTATTGATCCAACTGCAACTATAGCGTTCAAAGATAATACAGCCGATGACCCCCACAAAAGGAAACCAGATATCAGCAAAGCGAAAGAGCTGTTGAACTGGCAGCCCAAGGTATCTTTAAGAGATGGGCTACCTCTTATGGTAGCTGATTTTCGGAATCGGATTCTTAATCAGGATGAAGGCAAAGCACACTAACAAAAAAATGAGCAAAAACTATGTATGTATAGTGTGCAATAGCAGTTTGGTTATTAAGGTGCTGTAATCCCATCTTAACTTCTTTGTGACGGTGGGAGAGAAGGATTCTGGCAATGTGCCATAGAAGAATCCGAGGAACGTTTTGTATGCTCATTGTAGTCTTGCTCTGTTGACTAAAAATATTTTTGTGTTTTTATACTTATTATAGAATAATCTTGTAGAAAGCTTATTGTATCTTATTGGTTATAATTTTTTCAAATGTTTACCAAATTAAGGCAAAAGTCAAAAGGCCTCGGCTGAATTCAAATTTTATCTTTTAAGGCACGAGTGCATGACACATTGTGTTGCCCATTTGTCTACAAATAATCTTCCTGTACTTATTTTTTTGAATGCCTACAAAAATTGTTCCTATGGATAAAAATTGTTCCTGTACTATTTTTTTTGAATACCTACAAAAATTGTTCCTATTACTCAACCCATGTAATGTGAGCCCTTTCATCTAACTAAATTCAACAATATATATTCTCTAATCTAATTGGTACTCGTAGATTATTTGTGAATAAAGGTTCTTGTTTAATTCAATTTATTAACTCTGTTACGTATAGTTAGCATGCTATGAATCCTTAACAATCAGGGATCTGCAATTGTATAATAGATTTTGAAAGTGTTGAGAACGATTATCAGTCCCTAACTTGGAAAAAGAGGGGAAAACGAACGCGAGCCCCACTTGGACGGAAAAATGGATGGTACTCGTGTTTAGGCAAATCTTAGTAAGGTCATCTTGGAATTTGCTTAGGGATTTGGGGGTAATAACAATCAAGCTACAAATATCAAATACAATAACCAAGAACAATAATAAAGCATTAGATAAACAATTATATTAAAAGAGATTAAGTTTAGAGATACAATACTGAGAAAGGGCAAGCTTCCTTGTTCAGCAAGGGCACAGTTCCGAGAGAATAAGTAGAGTAATCAGTTTATATTGATGTATGTGTGCGCGTACATGAGTATTATAATGTCTAGCTATACTATTTATACCTAAGAACAACTAGGGTTACAAAGATATCAAATATATTTTAACGTCGGAGATCCTCTTGATTTTATCTTGTTTCCCTGTTCAGCAGGTGTATTCTTGGCAAGTATTTTCGTGATTGATATTCTAATCTTGTTTGCCATACTTGTTCTAATCAAGTCGTTTTGCTTGATTTGGTGTATTCTTTGGTCATAGGATGATGCCCTAATTATATTGGGTTGCTTGATAACACGGGCCCAACAATTGCCCCTACTTTTTATGTTCAAGCATTGAGGATGAAAATTACCTAAAGGGAGCCATTGGAGAATTTTCAAATTTTGGAAATTATTTCAACGGTTAACAAAAATAGGGAACGTGGTGGCGGTTTTAAGGCAAGTGCTTCGATAACTGTGAAGGGCGGTTTATTTCTCTTGCTATATTCATTGGGTGTGCAGGCTCACATCAAATCAATTTTACTCTTTGTCCCAATTTCAAATTTTCTTCAGGTACTTTCTCTCTCTTCTTTGTCTTTTTATTTTTTTGCTTCCTTTGTGTTTTGCGATGGGTGATACTGTGAGATTGGTGTTTGTTGGGGCTGATGAGAGTGTAAAAAAGCCGACTCTTGTTGCGTAACACGTTTTCCCTGCTAAGGATGTCTATCCTTCTCATATGACGAAGGATGATGTTTAGAAAATCGCCACTATTGCGCAATTCCTTGATGGTGTGGTGGTGAAGATCCCATCTTCTGGGGAGAGGGCGGACTGGAATGCCCCAGGTTGGGTGTGTTTCTTTGAGTACCCCTTTGTAATTGGGCACACCTTCCCTTTTTCTTCTCTTGTTTGTCAATTTCTGTCTAAGGTTAGGGTTTCACCCTGTCAGTTATTGCCCCAGACTTGGAGTGTTTTGCGAATTCTTGATTTGCTGAGTGTGAAGTTAGGTATAGAATTGGATGTAAGGGATTTGTGCTATCCTTTCACAATTATGACTAGTGGTAAAGGTCGGGTTGGGCTTCGTTTGAAGGATGGTGTTGATCCTTTGGTGACGGACTTGGAGAAAGTGTTTGATAAGAAGTGGTATCACAGGTTTTTCTTTGTGAGGATTGATTCATTGGGTGATGACAATGATTTCTTGATTGACACTTCTAGGGAATATTTCAAGCATTACCCCAAATTTGAATCCCACTGTGATAATACACTTAATCATGGTGGCGTCCAAAGGGAAGGAAGCTAGAGCAAAAGAGTCGCCAACAAGTTTTAGGAACTTGTAAACCGCTCACAGGGTGAAGGTTACACCTCTTAACGATCCAGGAGATCGTTAACTCCAATAGGTCTGGAACCAAGACTGGAAGTTTGGGGATGAAGGTACAAATCCAATCTAAAAGAGAAAGAACCTGCCCTAATAATAGGCCTCTACTTTATTCTTCTCGTATTCATGTGCGCTTTCTAACTAACATGCAATCATTAGGTTAACCCTAAACCTGTTTATCTATGTTGGTTGAATATTAATGCACAAATAAATCTATTATTGGCGATCACTTGAATTATAATCAAATTAACCCCAAACAAGATTATTAATTATCTTATTAAGCGTGATTACAAGTACAAATTCCCTTTAAACATGCATAAAAGGTGTGATCAAGCAATAACAATAATATAATCATAATAACAATCATAATCATGTTAAAGCATAATAATAGCAAGATCCTAGACATGATACTAACAAGATATTAAGAAAGAAAATAGGAAGCATTCTTTTAATCATATTTGATATTAGGGATTTTTAGTTAACCCTAAACATGATACTAGGAAGCAATAAAACATCCTAACATGATATTAGGATTCAAAATAACAATCTAAGCATGATTTCTATATCATAATATCAATTAAGCAATTAAAGTACTTACTTGGATGCCTCGTACCTCTTTCTAATAACAAAACACACACGTTAGTAACTTCAAGGGAAATAATAAAATTAAAGAATTAAATTAAATAATTGAAATAGAGATTTGGGACCAAACCCTCAGAAATACCAAACCTTTCACGTCTAGGGAGAAGGCAACTTCGAATTTTGCTAGGTATGTCTAGATCTTGTGAATGCGGAATTTTGTTTGTGAAAAGTTGGTTTAGAAAAAAGAGAGAGAGAGAATCAAGAAATTCTTGATGAGAGTTGGTGAGAATTAGATGGAGAATTGATGGGAATTGATGATTAAAAACGGAGGTCTAAGGACGCTATTTATGATTAAAACAGTCCGGATTTGATAAAAAAGAATTGGAGTTTGCAAAGGAATAAAACACGCCGCTGTCGCCACAACAGCCCCTGTCGCCGCGCGACAGGGTTTGTCGTGAGGCGACAGCCTGACGTTCGGCGCTGCAGGCGATTTTTCCACACGTTTTCTATTTTTTGAAAAAATTAAGTCGTAAAAGTCTGTACAAGGGGTAAAATTGTAATTTCATTTGAAACACTTCTTTTATTCTAAATAAAACTCATAAAACTTAATTATCAATCCTAATCACATTAGGATTCAAAAGAACCTTCTAGAAGATTATATAGGACTATAATCAATCCTAATTGCATTAGGAATGATAATTCATAATAGGCCCTCCTCTAGATCATTGGGCCGCATATAAAGATCAAACCGGACCCAGTTTAGTAATTTGGCCATAATTTCCTCATTATTCATCAGAATTGGGCTTATGATATATCGTTGGAAATATATTTTCAAGCCTTATCCAACTAAAATATTATTGGACCCTTGTAATGGACCAAAATAAACTGGATTGGCTATTTTCATAAAATAGAATAGGTTTTCGAAAACAGAAATAGAGAATTTTATAAAAACTAACCGCAACACTAGACTTTCCACACTTTCACTTCATTCTATTATGATTCGACGTGAAAGGTATTTACACCGGGTTTGGTTTTGGGGAGACACAAATGGGTGTCTATAGAAGCCCCCTCTTTGACTGAGTTTGGAGAAACGTAAGTTTCGAAAACAAAAGTCAAAGTATCATTAGGGATGGAGAATGATTCAGAACGTTCTGCGATCCTAAATCATTCTTGTAATTCCGATACCTGCAAATTATTGTTAGTTAAACAGATAAGAGAGTTAAGAAACGTGTATCTTGCACCGTCGAGCACACATCTCTGAAGGTAACCGGTTTGTTGCTGCATTTTCCGTTGTGACAACCTTCCACAAGCTAGGGAACGCTATCTTGCTGTTTTGATGTTGTGGTCGTGCTTTGCTACTGTTGATGCTCACTCGTCTCTAAACAAAAGAGCTTCTTTTGTTTATTATGTCCACGCGTCTCTGAACAAAAGAGCTTCAATGATATGTCCACGCGTCTCTGAACAAAAGAGCTTCGATGATATGTCCACGCGTCTCTGAACAAAAGAGCTTCAATGATATGTCCACGCGTCTCTGAACAAAGAGCTTTGACGATCTTCCTCAAGCTAGGGGATACCGCCTGAAGACTGCTACGCCTGTAACTGCCTCTAGTTTCCGCTCTGATAGTCTTCTGCAAGCCAGAGAATACTATCGAAGATTGCTTTGCTTGAAACGGTCGTCTATCGCTTTGTGACCATCTTCCGCAAGCCAGGGAACATGATCGAAGATTGCTCCGCCTGAAGCCATCCTCAGTTGTTGCGATAATATTCCAAAGAAAATTACTGAAGATTAACGCTTGTTGATCCTAAATGCTGCTTGAATTTTGTTGTTGATGCTTTAGGTGATGACAATCCTCTTTTCTTCAGGAACAGTTGTCAACACGACTCTTGTATGATGTATGACAATCCGATTAAGGGAAAGTTATCAATGCCACGTAACAATTCATCCTTGGAAATGTTGCTACGTTGAAGCGACAATCCGTATCTCGGAAAATTTGCCAAAATCCAACTTTGGGAAAATTTGTCAATGCTTCGTAACAGTCTGTCATAAGAACTTTGCTACCATCGACAATCCACATCTTGGAATATAACTCTTGAAAGAAATCCACCTTGGAAATTTGCCAATGCTATGCGACAATCCTTTTAGGAAAATATTGCCACAATTGACAATCCGCGTCTTGGAACATTTGCAAAAAAGAGTCGATCGACAATCCACTTCGGGAAAATTTGCCACTTACTGAAATGAATGACAATCCACATTTGAGGAACCTTTGCCAAAATTTATGATGAATAGAGATCTACGACAATCCTTTGGGAAATTTTGCCATAGGGAATTGGGTGTATGACAATCCGATCTCGAAAAAATTGTCAAGGATGACAATCTGAACTTGGAAAAAATTGCCAAACAGAGAAATAGTAAGACAATCCACTCTTGGAAACTTTGCTAGAGATGACAATCCAATCTTGGAAAAATTGTCGTTGAAGAAGATGCGCGACAATCCATATTTTGGAAATATTTTCAGTTGGGGATGACAATCCAATCTTGGAAAAATTGTCGTATAAGTGCTTACTTTTGAACCGATGCCTTGGTGCTTGTAATGAGCCAATGCTTAGGTTAATCACTTACTGCGATTGTAATCAAACTAACTACTAATCATGTCAATTGGATTATAGGGGCTAACTAGCGTACCAAGGAACTCGAAAATGTTGTATGAGGTCCGCATAATCCAATATGGCACCACGCATCTCGTCGCTGCACTGGCGCTTGCTGGAAGACTTTGTCGCCGCGTTCTCGCTTTTGTCGCCAGGCGACAACCTTGTCGTTTGATGCTGGAGCCAGGTTTTCATTCGCGGATTTTCGAAAAAAAATCCGGGAATGTTCTTGCTCACTGGAATTTACTTGCATTTATATTTTGGACTATAGGACTTTGCTTATCTTTCTTTAGGGTTGACCTAAGACTTAGTGTTGCTTGACTCATTGACTTGACATGACTCTAGGTATAAACTTGACTTAATGATGACTCACTTCGTGTGACTCGTGTGTGCATAGTGTTGACTCATGAAGCTCGATATGTACATGAATTGAAATGCTGAAAAACAAAAATTTCAGTCATTTTTGTGGAGGGTACCGACTTTCTCCTGAAAATGAAAAACGCGAAAAAATAAAGAAGCGAAGTTTTTGAAGGTTCATGTTGAATGAGCTTAATCTGTTAACGTTGTCTCTCATAGTACAAGGATTGTAACATCTTAGACTATCCTAGTTGACTCGATAATGAAAGTATTTAGGTAGCTTAGGCCCGGAGGCTTAGTACTTTATACTTTGTGATGCAATGATGATTGATCTTGATATGACAAGGCATGCTTTAGCGTTGTGTTAAGATTTCATGGCAAAGGGTTCTTAAGGGAAGTATATTTAGTCATGTATCTGTGTAGTGTGTGAAAGGGACACTATGGTTAGGCCGCAAGGGCTAAGTGTGTGGAAAAATATATTGAAAAGAGTCAAATGGTGATGACTATTAGGCTAGGTAGGCTAATAATGTAAGGATCAAGCCCCCAAGTCTAGCTCTAAATGAAAAGGGATGAACATTAGAAATTCCTAGATATGATCAATTATGAACGTATATATGAATGCATTTTTATTACGGCCGCACCTCGATGTGAGGTTGCTTATGTATCCATTAGGAATCAGGCCGAACGTAGCTCAAGCCGAACCTCGCGTAAATATGTGTATACCACAAAGAGGTCTTTTAAAGGTTGTAACGTGTTTAGGCTAAAGGTTTGAAGAAGAAGGGGATAAAGGCTCAAGACCCTAGATAAGCCCCCAAGGTGTGCAACCTTGCTTTTGAATCTTTGTATTTTTATGCTTGAGTTTTCTCATTTTTTGAGCTCTTTCTCTTTTTATTTTTGCTATCTTTTTTGTGTTTTTGCAATTTTTTATTTTGAACCTTTTTTGATAAGTGTGGGCAATCTCGATCATGCGGTCTATCACTCACTTGGCATTCATGTTTCTCAGGCACGGTGCCGAGCACTCGATAAGAGACGCAATCTGAGACGTGTTCTTATCAAAGACATTAGAACACTTGCCCTTTTGTACACTTTTATTTATTTTTTGCTATTTTATTTATTTTGATCTTTTGATATCACTCAAGATTTTTAAAATTGCATAAGTTGCACACCATCCCATCCCAAGGTTAGGTAGATGTATGTGGATTGAAAAATGAAAGGTCTATCGTTAGACGAAGCTCAAAGTGGTGTATGAAGAAAGGATTATATATTTGAAAGGGGGAAAGGAGATACGATATGGCTACAAGGGGTGCCTCAAATCATTGGTATACCTTGTGCTTAGTTTGACATTTTTTAAAATTATTTTTATTTATTTATTTTTTTGTGCAATGTCATGATCATATGCAAGAAATAAAATGCTCATTTTTATTAAAGGAAAAAGAAAAAAAACCTACAAAATAAAGTCTAAGGAAGAAAAAGGGTGCCTATGCTATACTTATTGGGGAAGGGTTTGAAAAAAGAAGAAGAAAGCATGAAATCTTGGCGAGAAGCTTGCCTTGTGCATTTGTTTCATCATTACCCTTTTTTTTTTTTTTGTCAATCACATGACTCAAACTCGATTCAACATGCATGGTTAGAAGAAGGTAGGAAGAATGAAGGTTGTGATATGGAGAAAGCATTTAGAGAATGTAAAGATGATGTAGATGGAGAGATGAAAAAATTGGGAATAGAATGTACCCCCAACTCAAATGACGGAAAAAACTGACTCATGCATGAACCTAAGACATGGTCATGGTGACATATAAATAAAGTGTGTTCTACGACTAGTGAGTTTAGGTGACATGTTAAGACTTGTGTCATGACCATGTGGCTAGATTATGTGACTAGACTCGAACAAAGACTAAGTTAAGACTTCATGTATATGCATTAAACTGGACAGGCTGTGGTATTTTAGTCATAAATTTTAATATATGACTTTGATTGGGATGAAACCAATGCTAAATTAAAGATACAACTTGGGGCTACAGATCCATAGGTTGGACGACTCGTAGTTCTTCCTAGAACCCCGGCTATGACCAAAACAAGTTGACGCTTGTGCAGTATACGAGAAAAAAAATCTGGGTTGACTTAAAGGAACTATGACTCGATTTAAGCTATATTTTTTTAGCTCAAATTAATTAATCAATTAATTAAGCAAAGCCCTTTAGTCATTGGTTAGTTTATTAAGACTTATTTACAAACACAAGTCAAACCAAATGGTTAGTTTAGTCGCATAATAAGTATGCACAAGTAAGAGATGCACAAGTAGTCAAGTAGTCACATCATGACGCAATGAGTTTGCAACCTAACCATGGCTCTAGTTCTCTAAAGCTCAGGATATGGGTTAGTAAAAGAGGGTCCATGGTTATGAGTCCGGATGCACCGCGCGGAAGCCTTACCTTTGGAAGGGTTGGCGCGTGTGGATGGGACCCCGCGAGTTAAACTCGCTTCCATGGTTTGGTGAATTCAACATTCTCGGATGTACCCTTTGTTGCTCAGAGCATTCAATAGGGTAGATGGAGCATGAATTCCTAGAGAGTTATGTCCATATGTAGAACACATATGGGATTTAGAAAAGAGAGAAAAACTCAATCAGGAAGTAGAATCGAGCCAACAGTGCTAGAACTAGTGGAAACAAGAAGGCAGATTTCTAGATCGGTATTGGAAGAACAAGGCGCCAGGCAACAGAGTCCGTCGCCTAAAAATGGCTCTGTCTCTAGACGAGAAAATTGTCGCTAGGCGACAAGGCCATTTTTCAGGCGACGATCGCTGTTTTCTAGACGCTAGTTCCTACATGCCTCTGCAGCTTTCTGTGTTCTTAGAATTTTCCAGTTTTCGCAGTATTATTTCGATTCTAGTTGTGAAAGATATTTCTCAAATTTCCTACGTGTAAAAATCCTATGTTTTTGACTCATTACGGATGGTCTTTCCAATGAGAACCTTTTTTATGCATATGGCAATAATGTTAATAAAAATTACGCACATGAAGTACTTAGAACTTTTCGAGTCTCATCCACTCATCCTAAATAATTGCTGACAGGGTAAAGTTGTATCCCCAAATCAAAAGTAATTCCTAAATTCTCTAACTAATGTAGATAGGGAAGTAGGGTCGAATCCACAGAGAAACGGGTCTTTCTATTCCTAATTAACTATTATAATCTAGATAATGAGGTAACCAAAATTTATATTTGAATAATAAACTAAACTACGGAGATCAAGAATAAGGAGAAAATAATATATAAAAGGATCTAGGGCATAGGTTCACCAATAAATAATATTCCAGGGTAAAACATAATAATCAATCATTGACATTGCATAAATAACATGATTAACAGGCTCTCGCAATTTATTAATCAACATAGATCTAACAGGTTCTCGCAATTTACTAGATCTAAGTCCCTATTGAAAATAGCCTTTAATATCAAATTAACATCTGCTCGATTCATCAATTCAATATTGCTATACTTTTACAAGCCGTAATTGTAAAACGTTAAAACAATTCAATAAGAAATTATCATGCAATACCAATAATCAATAATAGTCAATCATCAATGCATCAATTAACCAGATTGTGAAGGGCTTTCGCTACGTATTACAATCACACAATTAATTTACCGGTATTAAATCTCATCTCTCGAATCTTGACTTAACCATTTATAAATTAACCTGCCTATTGAAACTAGACCTAAACATCAATTCTCATCTCTCGAATCTCGAATCAATGTTGTCAAACTCATGCATAAAAGATCAGGCCTAATCTAGTCACAGAGCATTAAATCAATCAATAGGAAATTAATCTAGCATTGATAATTAACAACAATAAATTACCCCTTCATATTATTCATGGATCCCCATAAACCCTAGAAATAGAACTACTCACACATATCAAAAACTAAACTAATCAAAGCAATAAAACAAGTCATGATGGAAGGAATAAAATAAACAACTAAGATTAAGAGAAGAGAAATCGTTACCAAACAAATCTGGAATTAAGAGTAGAATTAAGAACAAAGGTTTAAGAGAGAATTTAAGAGAGAGAAAATATTCTAAGTAGAGAGAGAAAGTCTAAAAAAGAAGGTAATCCCAAAATTACTTACAAATCTCGTACTTAAACGTTCCCTAAAATAAAAATTAAAACTAAACTAATCAGGTCCTATAGAAACACGCGCCTAAACTAATCAGGTCCTATAGAAACACGCGCCTAAACTAATCAGGTCCTATAGAAACACGCGCCCGATCGGGCCCGCCTTTTTCTTTGCGCTCCTTCTCAGCAGCATCGCCCGATCGTGCTAGACGCTCGCACGATCGGGCGCGCTATTAGCCACGCACAGCACTAAGCATGCCGCGCCCGATCGTGCTAATACTTGCCCGATCGGGCCCTTGCTTCACTTTGAGGCTCGGACTTCGATTGAGCTTGATTTCTCGGCCCAATCCGGATTTCCTCTTCGGGTCTTGAATACTCGGTCCAAATACCTCGGAATCCCAATTACCGAGCCCTTAATCACCGGCTCGATGACTCTAACCGGCCCTGGGCTATAAAATCTGGTCGTGTTTCTCCAATGCTCGTGATTGCTCCAAAATAACTCGGGAAAATACTCCAAAAGCATAAATCCCTGCAAAAGTCAACCAAATCTACGAAAACACTAGAAAACACCAATTAGTAATAAAAGTGGCTCTAAAGAGCCAAAAACACTTCTAATTATGACCAAGGGACGGGGGTAAAATACTATATAAAATAGACACATTAATTGCCAAAATAAATTTCAGGAATTAAAATAGAAATCCTCCCCAGCAGAGTCGCCAAAAACTGTAGGGAATATTTCAAGCATTACCCCAAACTTGAACCCCACTGTGATAATACACTTAAGCATGGTGGCGTCCAAAGGGAAGGAAGCTAGAGCAAAAGAGTCGCCAACAAGTTTTAGGAACTTGTAAACCGTTCACAGGGTGAAGGTTACACCCCTTAATGATCTAGGAGATCGTTAACTCCAATAGGTCTGGAACCAAGACTGGAAGTTCGGGGATGAAGGTACAAATCCAATCTAAAAGAGAAAGAATCTGCCCTAATAATAGGCCTCTACTTTATTCTTCTCGTATTCATGTGCGCTTTCTGACTCACATGCAATCATTAGGTTAACCCTAAACATGTTCATCTATGTTAGTTGAATATTAATGCACAAATAAATCTATTATTGGCGATCACTTGAATTATAATCAAATTAACCCTAAACAAGATTATTAATTATCTTATTAAGCGTGATTACAAGTACAAATTCCCTTTAAACATGCATAAAAGGTGTGATCAAGCAATAACAATAATATAATCATAATAACAATCATAATCATGTTAAAGCATAATAATAGCAAGATCCTAGGCATGATACTAACAAGATATTAAGAAAGAAAATAGGAAGCATTCTTTTAATCATACTTGATATTAGGAATTTTTAGTTAACCCTAAACATGATACTAGGAAGCAATAAAACATCTTAACATGATACTAGGAATCAAAATAACAATCTAAGCATGATTTCTATATCATAATATCAATTAAACAATTAAAGTACTTACTTGGATGACTCGTACCTCTTGCTAATAACAAAACACACACGTTAGTAACTTCAAGGGAAATAATTAAATTAAAGAATTAAATTAAATAATTGAAATAGAGATTTGGGACCAAATCTCATAAATACTAAACCTTTCACGTCTAGGGCGAAGGCAACTTCGAATTTGGCTAGGTATGTCTAGATCTTGTGAATGCGGAATTTTGTTTGTGAAAAGTTGGTTTAGAAAAAAGAGAGAAAGAGAATCAAGAAATTCTTAATGAAAGTTGGTGAGAGTTAGATGGAAAATTGATGGGAATTGATGATTAAAAACGGAGGTCTAAGGGCGCTATTTATAATGAAAACAGTCCGGATTTGATAAAAAAGAATTGGAGTTTGCAAAGGAATAAAATACGCCGTTGTCGCCACAACAGACCCTATCGCGCGACGACAGCTTGACGTTTAGCGCTACAGGCGATTTTTCCACACGTTTTCTATTTTTTGATAAAGATAAGTCGTAAAAGTCTGTACGAGGGGTAAAATTATAATTTCATTTAAAACACTTCTTTTATTCCAAATAAAACTCATAAAACTTAATCAACAATCCTAATCACATTAGGATTCAAAAGAACATTCTAGAAAACTATAATCAATCCTAATTGCATTAGGAATGATAATTCATTATAGGCCCTCCTCTAGATCATTGGGCCGCATATAAAGATCAAACCGGGCTCAGTTTAGTAATTTGGCCATAACTTCCTCATTATTTATCGGAATTGGGCTTATAATATATCGTTGGAAAGCTCTTTTCAAGCCCTATCCAACTACATTATTATTAGACCCTTGTCATGGACCAAAATAAACTGGATTGGCTATTTTCATAAAATAGAATAGGTTTTCGAAAACAGAAAGAGAGAATTTTATAAAAACTAATCGCAACATTAGACTTTCCACACTTTCACTTCATTCTATTATGATTCGACGTGAAAGGTATTCATCACCGGGTTTGGTTTTGGTGAGACACAAATGGGTGCCTACAGCCTGCTGAAGGTATTTATTTTCTTGTTTTCTTTGTGTTGCTTTCCTTCTTTGTTGATTTGAGCTTATTTGCTTGATGGTTGCAGTGAGCAAGTTAAAGCAACGATCTCAATCTAAGTCTTTGATTGACAAATTGTACGAGTTGAGTGCGGACGAGAGATCCTTCATCAAATTGACTCAGCCTGAAACGATTATTCAGATCGAGACTTTGGACGATTCTAACTCTGAACAAAAGGTTTCCCCTACTATGTCTCAAGGTATGTCTCTCTTCCTTGTGTTGGTTTTTGTTTCTGTTACAATGTTGTTGTGTCCTGTTGAGACTGTACTATTGTGTGTCTATTCTTATGCCGGTTGGATTTTTCTTGTACTTGTTGGACTTTTCTTGTACTTGTTGTTGAAATTGTATTGCTGTTATGTTGTAACTGGCTAAATTTGCTTTTATTCGTCTTTCTTTTCGTAGATACTTCTAGGTCACTAATTTAAGGTCCAATGATCTGCTTAGTTCTTCTTCCATCTTGGGTCGCATCGGATCGCGGGCTTCTTCCAGGACACCGGAGGATGTTCCGGCTAATGTGATTCCGTTGAGGAGTGCCCCTCCTCCACCTCCACCTAATACTAAATCTACAAAAACACTAGAAAACGTATATTAGTAATAAAAATAGCTCCGTATAGCTCAAATAAGCACAAATATGACCGTGGGACGGAGAATAAAAATATATATAAAATTGACTCATCAGTCGTCCAAATTATCTTATTAGGCGTGATTTTCAATTACATATTCCCTTTAAACATGCAATATGCATGGTGATCAATAAATAGAATAAACATCAATATTGGAAGCAATTTAACAATAAACGTTAGTCAAATCAAATATATATAATCTAATCATGATACTAGCAACAAGAATAAAATAAGAGTAATTAAGTGATTAATTACTCACTTTTCGCGTTTTCTTGAATTGTTACATCATGAGTAAACTGCTATTAACTTCAATAAAAATATAAATCAAATTGAAACAATTAAATAAAATAAAAATTAGAGTTGATTTAGTCCAAACCCTCAGTCAATTATAACTTTCACGCCTTGGTTTAAGTATAGAACTTTGGGTATTGTATGGACTCCTTGGAGTGCTTATGGAAAAAAATGGTGTAATTAGAAATATAGGTTTAAGGCTTAGAACATAAGAGAGAGAGAGAGAGAGAGAGAGAGAGAAAAGAATGATTTTTGGTGTAAAAGAGAGGAAGAGAGAAGGATTTGGTGATCAAGCTTATTGATGATTGAAAAAGGGGAAATATGACCTCTATTTATAAGGAAAAACAAGGGTCGAAGAATTAAGAAAAGATAAGAATTCGAATCTAATAAAACTCTTGCGATAGACAACAATTTTTGCAGTTTTTGTTTTTATCATATCCTTTGATCTAGAAATCGGAATAAAATAAATAATTTGTCTTTGGAAAGATGTTGAAGTCTACTTTCTAACCCAATTAAAATCAGATTAAAATCCTTTGTGGAATAAAAGATATGGCCTATATAATGGGACGATGTCAGTTTTAGATAGAGTGTGATATTTCATTCATATCTTTTCCGTTATAGCTCGGAATTGATATTATAATATTTCAAGGGCTATCCAACCATTTAATATTTGGATAAAATACGAGGCACGAAAATAATATCTGTCTATCTTTGAACGTCTTTCAATTCGAATAGAATTAGGACTTCCTAAAAGAAAAGTTTTATTCAAGTTCAAACTTTTTAATCTTATCTTTTCAAAAAGGATAATTAAGATCTTTTTAGAAACTTATAGAAGCTTCCAATTAAACCTAATTAGTTTAAGAATGGGATTAAATAGTTTGGACCCTCCACATGATCATTGGGTCGTAGGTAAGGTGGACTTAGGTTCGGTTTGGGCTCAGTTTAATATTTTGGTCCATAACTTATTCGTTATAACTCAAATTTGGGCTTATAATATATCGTTGGAAAGCTATTTTCAAGTCCCATCCAATTATTAAATCATTGGACCCAAATTATGGAACAAAATAAACTGGACTAAATGTTTTTATAAAAAGGACACGAAATGAATGATTTTAAAGGACACAAAATGAATTATTTTGGGTTTAAAGGCACGAAAAGAGGAAAATAAGTTATGGTTTGGGGAAATGGGCTAGGAATTGGATTGGTTTATGAAATGGAAATATGGATTTAAGCACTCCAAAGATTAAATACTCAATCCAACCAATAATGGCAATGAAAATTTGTTTATCATCGGGTTTGGTTTTGGGGAGACATTTTTAGGTTTCTACAAGTATCTAATAGCTTATATTACTGCCATTTTTTTTAGTGATAGGTTAACAACGGAAGAAACCATGAGTTCGAGAATTGTTGAAAAAAGATGGACTTGAGATTATTTTACTCTTTTTGGCTTGATAATAAACATTTGTTATTTGTATTTTCTTCTTCAAATCACTAATGTTGCACCTTACAGATTATACTTTGTTATGAGACATATATTATATGGGTCAATCTCAATATACATGGGTCAATTATTTTAAATGAAAACAAGCTGATATACATATGTCAATCTGAATACACATAGTAGCAAGACCAAAATCACAATAAAAATAGAGGAAGGCAACTAATGTTAACAAGACCTGAGCACCTCTTTTCTGATCAGCTAATACCTGAGCAGAAAAGGACTGACTGAAAATTCAAATACCCAGGCACCTCTCTTATCTGCAAATTCAAATACCTAACCATAGAAAGAGCAAAAGAGAAATGCAATCATGCAAATCCTCATATACATAATAGTCTGATCAGCTTATACTCAAGTCTGATCAGCTAATAGTCTAATCAGATTATACTCAAATCTATCAGCTAATAGCATAAAAAAACAGGCTTTGGATCATATACGTGCAATGCTTCAAATACTAGGGTGGATCATGTAAGTAGAGGGGAATCAAAGTGTGTCCTAACAGAATGCTTCAAATACTAGGGTGGAAACACAAGAAAGTAAATGTTTATAATAATAGATTAAATTAGAAAGCAATGAAGGAATGAGAAGAGAAGCAAACTCACAAGAACAATAACCAAATTTGCATCTGAACTCCACACAGCCTGTATAAATCTCACCTTCACTCTAGATTTAGTTTGAATATCTATTACATAGATAAATGACATAAATGAACTGCTCAAGCTCTACCAGAGGTAGCAAGTACAATCCACACTTGAATTACTCACAGATGACTAATAGTTTTAAGTTATTAACTACATGATTGTTGAATATCACATAATAGGAAGCAAGGTCCATAATAGGAAGCAACATGTAGTTGCAAAATTCGAAAGTATCTCATTCAATTAATTTTACCACATAATAGGAAGCAACGTCCATTAAAAGAACATTTGCACTTTTGACTAATAATCTAAGCCAACCCTCTAGCATGATACTTACATAACTCAAGCATAGGAATGTTACAACTACAGTGCAAAAAAAAAAAATTAAAAATATAAAGTAAATAACTAGATTGCAAATTATATGAAATTCACTAAACACATGCATACACATTACTCAAACCAATAATTTAGTGGAATCAATTTCCCCTGCCTCTTTTTCTTTATCTAATTAATTAAGGTTCTAAATTTGACCTAAGATTAATTTGACTACAATTATTTTGCTTAATACTGAAATAAATGTAATTTGATTAAATTAAATGTAATTTGAATGAGATTACTGCAATTCAATTATATAATTGAGTAATAAAATCAATTGAATTTTTTTATTTCTCTAAAACTAGAACTTTGCAATTTTTTTTAAGCAACCTAAAATTCAAATCAAATTACTGTAATTGATGAATGCTATGATTTAATCAATGAATTTGAATGAATTAAATATCGCAATTACATAGACAAATTCATCCGGGCAAATCAAACTACTGTAGAAGAAGAAAAATTCGAAACCCAGCCTGTACATTACTGTGATGGCGCAGCTGTGCAACGGAGCGGTGCGGCGGTGGGCTGGTGATTGCGACAATGGAGCGGTTGTGCGATAATCAGTTCAGACTTTTGTTGATGTTTAAAGGTTTTGATGATGAGGAACTTAAACTACAACAAACTCATTTAATAAAAGTTTTTCAAGTGTTTGTTTAGTTTAGGTGAAATTGATCTTGGAGATGGAAGATGTAACTGAAACTAAGAAGACTTGAAGAAGTTCTTTATTTAAGAAGGTTATTCGAAACAGAAGAAGTGTTCCCTCACAGAAACTGAGTTCCCTAACAGGAACGTTCCTTCACAGGAACTTGAAGATGGCTGGCTAAGATCTTTGGAGGAACTTAGTAAGCGTGGAGCTCAAGTAAACCTACCAGTACAAGAGCACGGTGCAGCAATGACTTACTTAAGATTTTATCTTCTAGATTCATTGTTAAATATGTTAAGTAGGATATGCATGAAGTCTATTAGAAGCGTGACAAGTTAGCTTGGCAAATAAATTAAAATCGGAAAAGATAAAAGATAGAATTCGAAAAAGATTTTCTTTAAATGTTTATTTCTTAAAATCAGTTTGTTAAAAAGATATTATGCTTTTTAACTCAATCTTTCTATATTATTTTTCAGAAAAGATTTTCTTCTAATGATTTACATAAAAACCGTGTATAAAGATAAGTTAAGTTTAACTTATTTATCTTTAAGAAAACCTACTTTTTATATAAGTAATACTTGTATAAATAGTAGAAAAAATAGGAGTTTAGGTTTTTCTAAGTTTATGTGTGAAGAATTTACAGAGCTTTAATTGTGTAAGTTTGCCAAGCTTATCATCTTGTCATATTAGTTTCGGGTTTCATGCATAGCTTACCTATCATATACTAGGTGTCTTTACTTGTAATTGGTTGGGTTATTTGGGTGAGAGTGTTTTTGTTATCATTGCATACAGAGAGAGAGCTTATGTTGAGAAGTTGAGAAGATCTGTGCTTAGGGAGTACGAGAGAGAGTCTAAGTGTGGGACTTAGATTGGGTAGAATAGAGTCTTATTCTGTAGCAAGTTTGTTCAGGAACTTGTGAGTAGAGGTTTGATTATAATAGGTTGTAACTTGGTGTTTGCCCTATTATAGTGAAATTGTTTGTGTTCGAAATCCCTAAGGTAGGGTCGAGGTTTTACTTCTAGTTGGGCACTAGAAGGTTTCTTCGTAAAATCCTGTGTGCATTGAAATTCCTATTTTATTCTGTTTTATATTTGAAAAAGTAGTAACTAGGAACTCACCTACAATTCACCCCCCTCTTGTAGTGTTCGTCTCAACTAACAATTGGTATCAGAGCACGGTTCTCACGTACAAGCAGATAATTTTGCTGAGTAAGTTCCCGGAGAGATGAATTATAAGGAGAAACTTGAAGAAGGGTACTCTACCCAACGTCCACCTATGTTCAACGGTAAGTTCTATGCCTACTGGAAGAACAGGATGGAGATCTTCATCAAGGCTGAAAATTACCAGGTTTGGCGTGTTATTGAAACTGGTGATTTTGAAATAACTGCAACCAATGACAAACATGAGGTAGTTTCTAAATCCATTTCTGATTATGATAAAGAAGATTATCAGAAACTTGAAATGAATGCTTTAGCTATAAAGTATCTGCACTGTGGACTTGGACCTCATGAACATAATCGTATCATGGGATGCAAGTCTGCCAAACAGATTTGGGATTTGCTACAGGTAACTCATGAAGGTACTAACGAGGTAAAACGTTCTAAAATAGATTTATTGATGTCTAGGTATGAAAGGTTTGAAATGCAATCTAAAGAAACCATAGAAGAGATGTTTACTAGATTCAATGATATTATTAATGAACTAAACTCCCTTGGCAGACATATTCCTATTAATGAACAGGCTAGGAAGATCTTGAGAAGCCTACCACAAGATGAACGCTGGAGATCCAAGGTTACTGCTATGCAGGAAGCTAAGGACTTCACCAAGTTCAATATGGAACAACTAGCTGGATCATTGATGACACATGAACTTCATCTGAGTTCCAATACTGAAAGTTCCAGAAGTAAAAGCCTTGCACTCAAGGCTCAAGACTCAGAAGAATCGGAAGTTGATGAGGAAGAGATGGCTATGCTAGTGAGGAAATTTAAAAGGATGATGAATAACAAGAAGTTCGATAGGAACAAGAAGTACACAAGTTCCAGAAACACAACGTGCTTCAAGTGTGGGTCAAAAGATCACTTCATTAAGGATTGTCCTGTACAAGATGGAGAGAAAGGAAAGACAAAAGGAAAGGAGCAAGCCAAAGAGTCAAAAGTCTATAAACCTTACTTCACTAAGGACAATGTGAAGAAAGCCATGCTAGCTGCCTGGGGAGATACAGATTCAGAATAAGAGGAGGACCAACCACCAGAAGAAACCGCTCATTTATGTCTAATGGCAAAAACTGATGGAGCTGCCAAACTAAAGGAGCTTGAGTCTGAGGTATGGTTTTCTTACAATCAATTAAAACATCTGTCTAAAAAGAATCTAATAAATACTGTTTTGGAAATTCAAGAAGATTTAAAGGAATTACACAGATCCAAGCAGCAAAGTGATAAAGCTTTAGTAACTTACAAAGAGAACAGTGAAGTTTGACATTCAATACAGGTTCTTTAGTCTGTTTGATGATAATAAAAATTTAAAAGAGACTATTGAGAACCTGAAACAAGATAACATACTCTTGAATGTGGAATTGTCTTTGTTAAAACTTAGTGTTGATACTCCTAACTCTGAAGTTCCTCCACCTACTGTTTATCCGAATTTTGAAAAATTAAAACATGATTTGGAAGATTTAAAAACGGATAAGGCACGGCTTGAGGGGGAACTTGAGAGAGCTAGGAAAGGTAAGCAACCAATAGAGTATAGAGTTCCTGATTGGATTACTAAGGCTCAAACCAAGAAAACTGAAGGTTTAGGTTTTAAAAAGAAGTTCCAGAAAGAAAAGAATTATGTCAACTTGCCTAGTAGCATTGTTTGTTATTTCTGTGGTAATGCAGGACATAAGCAGGTTAAGTGTCCTAAGAAAGAACAAAGCACTCAGAAGAATGTCAAACATGTAGAACAAATCTGGGTCAAGAAAAATGAATCAACTCTTGTTACACAGGAACCCAAGGAAACCTGGGTTCCTGACTCTAACGTTTAATTCTTCTTGCAGGTTCCAGTGAGGGGGAACAACACTTGGTACCTTGACAATGGTTGTTCTAAGCATATGACTGGAGATAAATCTAGATTTCTCTCACTGGATGCCTACTACGGTGGAACAGTGACCTTTGGTGATAATATGAAAGGTGATATAATTGCTATTGGAAAAATAGGAAGGTCACGTTCCCATGCCATTGATAACTGACAGGGTAAAGTCGTATCCCCTAATCAAAAGTAATACCTAAATCCTTTAACTAATGTAGATAGGGAAGTAGGGTCGATCTCCACAGGGAAACAAGTCTTTTTATTCCTAATTAATTATTATAATCTAAATTATCTAAGTAACCAATATTTATAATTAAGTATGAAACTAAACTACTAAGGTTGAGAATAGGAAGAAAACAATATATGAAAGGGATCTAGGGTATAGGTTCACCAATAAATAATACTCCAGGGTAAAACAGGTTAATCAATCATTGACATGGCATAAATAACATGATTAACAGGCTCTCGCAATTTATTAATCAACATAAATCTAACAGGCTCTCGCAATTTACTAGATCTAAGTTCTTATTGAAAATAGCCTTTAATATCAAATTAACATCTGCTCGATTCATCAATTTAATATTGCTATACTTTTACAAGCCGCAGTTGTAAAACATTAAAACAATCCAATAAGAAATTATCATGCAATACCAACAATCAATAATAGTCAATCATCAACGCATCAATTAACCAGATTGTAAAGGGCTCTCGCTACGTATTACAATCACACAATTAATTTACCGGTATTAAATCTCATCTCTCGAATCTTGACTTAACCATTTATAAATTAACTTGCCTATTGAAACTAGACCTAAACATTAATTCTCATCTCTCGATTCTTGAATCAATATTGTCAAACTCATGCATAAAAGATAGGCCTAATCTAGTCACAGAGCATTAAATCAATCAATAGGAAATTAATCTAGCATTGATAATCAACAAAAATAATTTACCCCTTCATATTATTTATTAGATCCCCATAAACCCTAGAAATTAAACTACTCACACATATTAAAAACTAAACTAATCAAAGTAATAAAATAAATCATGATGAAAGGAATAAAATAAATAACTAAGATTAAGGGAAAAGAAATCGTTACCAAAATAAATCTGGAATTAATGAAAGAATTAAGAACAAAGGTTTAGAGAGAGATTAAGAGAGAGAAAACTAAGTAGAGAGAGAAAGTCTAAGAGAGAAGATTAAGAGAAGAAGAAGAGGAAGAGGTCCTAAAATCGTATTACGGAGGAGTATTTATACTCCGTACAAAAATCCTAAACTAAAACAAATTAAAACGACGCTAATCGTCTCCTAAATATACATGCGCTTTATCGGGCGAGGCACCGCCCGATCGGGCGCGCCTTTTTTATCTCTAATTGCCATCTCGCGCCCGACCGGGCGCGTCACCGGGCGCTTCTGGCGCCCGGCCGGGCGCGCCTCCGGGCGCCAGCCTTTTTGGCCGGGCGGCTCATTTGGGCCAATATTTGGACTTCAATTGGGCTCCAATTCTTCGGGCCAATCTGGGTTTCCTCTTTGGGTCTTGAATACTCAGTCCAAATGCCCCGGTATCACCTATACCGAGCCCTTAATCACCGGTTCGATGGCTCTAACCGGCCCTGGGCTATAAAGTCTGGTCGTGCTTCTCCAACGCTCGTGATTGCTCCAAAATATCTCGGGAAAATACTCCAAAAGCATAAATCCCTGCAAAAGTCAACCAAATCTACAAAAACACTGGAAAACACCAATTAGTAATAAAAGTGGCTCTAAAGAGCCAAAAAACACTACTAATTACGACCAAGGGACGGGGGTAAAATACTATATAAAATGGACACATCAATAACGTTTTTTTAGTCGAGGGACTCAAACACAATTTGTTAAGTATTTCACAGTTTTGTGACAAAGGTAATTCTGTTAGCTTTACTTCTAATAAGTGTAGAATCATCCACAATGACACTGGTAACACTATTTTAGAAGGAACTCGTAAAGGGAACACATATGTTGTGGATATAAATGAGGTTCCTAAAAGCAGTTTAATATGTCTTAGTGTTATTGAGGATGATCCTCTTTTATGGCATAAAAGATTTGGCCATGAAAGCTTTTCTTTACTTGATAAAATAAGATCTAAGAACTTAGTGGAAGGACTTCCTTGCATTAAGTTCCTGTATGACAAAGTGTGTGAAGCTTGTGCTAGAGGAAAACAGACTCGAACTTCCTTCAAGTCCAAAAAGATGGTAAGTACCAAAAGACCTTTGGAACTCATTTATATGGATCTCTGTGGTCCAATGAGAATTCAAAGTAGAAGTGGTAAGAAATATGTAATGGTTATTGTTGATGACTTTTCAAGGTTCACTTGGGTTTTCTTTCTTGTAAGTAAGGATGAAACGTTTGATGAGTTTGTTGCTTTTGTAAAGAAAGAACAGAGAAGAACAGGCAATCAATTGATACATCTTAGATCAGATCATGGAACAGAATTCGAGAATTCAAAATTTGATGAATTTTGTACTGAGTATGGTATGGATCACAACTTCTCTGCCCCAAGAACTCCACAACAAAATGGAGTGGTGGAACGCAAGAATATGAGCCTTGAAGACATGGCAAGGACAATGCTAATATCAAGCAGGCTGCCTAGGAACTTCTGGGCCGAAGCAGTAAACACAACATGTTATATACTTAACAGAGTATCTGTTAGGGCCATCACCAATAAAACTCCCTATGAACTTATGAAAGGGAGAAAGCCTAATATTTCCTACTTTAGATCTTTTGGAAGCAAATGCTTTGTACACAATAATGGTAAAAGGAACTTGGGTAAATTTGATGAACGTAGTGATGAGGCAGTATTCCTAGGATATGCCTCGAATAGTAAAGCGTACAGAGTCTATAATAAAAGGAATATGTGTATTGAGGAGTCGGTACATATTATATTTGATGAAACTGAACATTTGGTTGATGTACAGGATTGTGATGATTATTTCAAAATTAGACTTGTGCGTAAGCAGAATCCAGATGAGGAACCAGCATCACTACAGAAGCAGCAAGTTGAAATTACAGAAGTAACGAATCCTAAAGCAAATGCTGAACCTGAGATGGAGAATGCACCAGGAACTCCACTTCAAGAACAGACTGATGTCCATAATGAAGACCAAAACGTGGAAACACCTGAAGAAGTTCAAACTGAGTTCCATGAACAAGTTCCTACAAAAGAGCCAGTCAACAATAATGAAGAAAAATTGTATCCAATCAAGGATTTCACTCCAAGGCCCTGGAAACATCAGAAATCACATCCAGTTGATGCAATCATGAGTGATATCACAAAAGGAACTCAAACTAGATCTCAGCTTAGGAACTTCTGTGCATTCAATGCATTCCTTTCCTCCATGGAACCTAAGAATTATGTTGAAGCTTTAACTGACGCTGACTGGATTAATGCTATGCAAGCTGAACTAAATGAATTTGAAAGAAATAAAGTTTGGCATCTGGAACCTAGACCAAAAGACAAGAAGTCCATTGGAATAAAATGGGTATTCAGAAACAAACTAGATGAACATGGTATTATTGTCAGGAACAAAGCAAGACTAGTAGTACAAGGTTTCAACTAGCAGGAAGGAATAGACTATGAAGAGACATTTGCAGCAGTAGCCAGGTTAGAGGTTATTCGTTTACTTATTGCTTTTGCTGCTTATATGGGATTTAGGTTGTACCAGATGGATGTTAAATGTGCTTTCTTAAATGGATATTTAAATGAGGAAGTCTATGTGGAACAACCTCCTGGTTTTGAAAATCCAGAGTTCCCAAACCATGTCTATAAGCTTGACAAAGCTCTTTATGGGTTAAAACAAGCTCCTAGAGCATGGTATGAAAGATTATCTAAGTTCCTTTTGGCTAATGGTTTTAAACGTGGTAAAATTGATAAAACACTGTTTTTAAAGTCAAATGGAACTGATATCTTAGTTGTACAAATTTATGTTGATGATATTTTATTTGGTGCAACTAACGAATTTCTATGCAAGTATTTTGCTGACCTTATGAGTGGAGAATTTGAAATGAGCATGACTGGAGAATTAAACTTCTTCCTTGGTTTGCAAATCAAGCAAACTGAAAAGGGAATTATGATTCATCAGCAAAAATATATTAAGGAACTGATCAAGAAATACAAGTTGGAAAATGCCAAAACCAATAATACTCCTATGGGAATGGCTACTAGATTAGATGAAGATCCATCTGGAACTTGCATAGATCAATCTATGTATCGAGGTATGATAGGCTCACTACTCTACTTAACAGCTAGTAGACCTGACATATCTTTTAGTGTAGGTCTGTGTGCCAGGTTCCAAGCAAATCCAAAGGAGTCTCACCTGACAGCAGTAAAAAGAATTCTAAGATACTTGAAAGGAACTGATGATTTGAGTCTCTTCTATCCCAGAAGTGATTCTTTTGATTTAAATAGTTTTACTGATGCTGACTATGCAGGTGATTTGGTTAATAGAAAAAGCACTTCAGGTATGGTACAATTTTTAGGTCCTTGTTTAGTTTCTTGGGGTTCCAAGAAGCAAAACACAGTTTCTTTTTTATCTACAGCAGAAGCTGAATATGTGGCAGCAGCAACATGTTGCTCACAAGTTCTATGGATAAAACAACAGGTCAGAGATTTTGGTATTATTTTTGAATGTGTACCTATTTACTGTGATAATAATAGTGCTATATGTATTTCTAAGGATCCAGTCCAACACTCAAAGGTAAAACACATCCACATTAGGCATCACTTTCTAAAAGATAATGTGGAGCAAGGGAATATAAAGTTAGAATTTTGTCAAACTGAAAATCAAATTGCAGATATTCTAACCAAGCCCTTGAACAGAGAAAGATTTGAGAAATTGAGACTGGAACTTGGGATGATCAAGCTGAAGTACTAGCCTTTGAAGTTCCAAGATATGGCAAAGTAAAAAATATTGTAAATAAAGCAAAAAGAGCTTCTACCACAACCTTGGAGTATAAACATAGCTAAAGTGTCACCGTTGTTAACTACCAAAGGTAAGTTCATTAAATTGCTTAACGGTATAAGTTATTAAATTTGTACATTGCACATATGTAAAAAGCGTGTTCCAATTGTGTTTTGTAGAAACTTCTTTTAAGATTAATTGAATTTGGAAAGTTAAGTTTTTGAAAGAGTCATCCAGTAATTTAAAATTTGAAAAATTTAATTGAATTTGTTCAATAAATGACTGAACAGTGAAACTTCCTAAATTCCCTCGCACCGCTTCATTTATTATAAAAGCTGATTTCACCCACTTCTTTCACCTCACTGTCACATCAAATTAAACCCTTCCTAGTAAAAACTCTTTCAACCTTTTATAAAAACCTTTCCTAAAGCATCAATGGTGATCATTGCTGAATTTGTCTCCTCAGAAGAATCACAACACTCTGAGAACACAATTCAAGAAGAAACTTCTCCCTTAGCCATGGTAAACTACAAATCATCCTCCACCTCAAACAAAACTTCCGAAAACCCTAGAAAATCTCCTCCGAAACCAAAAGAAGTAGAAAGTAAGAGCGATCAAGGCGAATCCTCTGTCCCAAGCATTCTTCAACGACTAAAAGAGTGGAAAGAGAAGAAACAAAGTGAAAAATCTCTTGAAGAGCAAATCGAGGAAGTTGATGACTTTGCTCAAGGGAAAAACTCAGAAGAAACACAAGAGGAGAACAAAGAGGAAGAAGAGATGAGTGAGGGAGAAGAGGAAGATAAAGAAGAGGAGAACAATTCAGAAAAGGAAGAATCTGAAAAGGAAGATGAAGAAGAGGAAGTGACTGATCAAGCGGAACTTGAGTCACAGGCAGGAAGGTATGTAATAGGACATCGTATTGATGTAGTGTGGTGTAGGAAAGCAAGATTTTTAGAGTTTCTTGATTTAATTAAGTTTCAAGGTTGGGAATTTCTGTTGTCAAGGATTTCAGCAAACTATTTGTATCCTGTTGCTATGACTGAATTTTGCTAAAATTTTCAAGCAAAATTAGGGGTAATATCGAGTGTTGTTAATGGTGTAAAAATCGAATTGAACATTGAAACCCTAGGTAAAATTCTGAAAACACCTACTGAGGGGTATGACACTTATATTAAGGGAAAGGGAAGTGTCAATGTAGGTAGCTATTTGACTGGTGATATTGTTGAGGCCTTAGGTGGTCAGAGAAGGAAGAAGGTCATGAGCCATAATGATCTAAGTCCCTTAAACAAATTGTTGTTTAATCTAGTAAAGAAGACTATTTTGCCCAGAACTGCTAAAAAGGGGGAAGCATGCTTGTTGGATATGGCAGTGATTTTCTGTATTTCTAAGAAAATCAAGGTTAACTTTCCTTCTTTAATGTACCATCACTTAGCACACTGTGTTCCTAGTAGGACAAAAGTGGGGTATGGAGCCATTTTGTCCACTGTATTTGAGAATGCTGGAGTAGTTTTGAAGGGTAAATATGGAGCTTTGGATGAAAAGCCAGAAAATGTGATTAATGAGGAAACCCTGGCTGGGTTAAGTTTGGAAGTGGTGCAAGGAAAAATTCAGAAAATAGAGAAGGGAGAGAAAAAGAAAGAGAAAGTGACAGGGCAGAGGAAGGAAAAGGCTGTATCTAAGCATCCTGTGAGAAAGAGCAGGAGGATTTCTGCCAGTGTTGTTCCTCAAACTAGTATGGAACAGCCACTGGAGTTGGATGTTGAGGAAAATATCCTCAATGGGCAAGTTGCTGAACTAGTTGACAGAATGGAAAGGGTTGAAAGTCAAATGAAGGACTCTGCTGGAAAGCTTCAGGTGCTGACTTTGGAAAAGTTGGTACAGGAGCAGGGGAAGGAGTTAAAGGAACTCCGGAAGATGGTGCTAAAACAAAACAAGGAACTTCAAGAGCAAAAGGAGTTTCAAGAGCAAGAACTGAACAAGGCTCTACAGGAACAGAAGGAGGAGTTCCTGGTGAAACTCAAGGGTATTGAAGAAAATTTGGAGGCCTCTGCACAACAGACAAAGGAGGACTTCAAGAAAATTCTTGAGTTCCTTGAAACCTAGCCTGCCCTATTTCATAATCAGCCTAGCCTATTTTCTCTGTTCTAGTCATGAACAATTTTAATTTCTGTCTTTAGTATTTGAACAATTAATTTTGTTTGTAAATTTTCTAAATTGTTCAACTAGATGATAAATCTTTTGGTTTTTAATGAAATGTTAGAACTCTGCTTATACTTGTGTGTTTATGTGTATTTTGAACACTTATGCTGAAGGGTAGAACTTTCTTGAGGTTGTTTAGCAGCGCTGCCTTTAGTTTTCCACACTCGATGAATTGCTTGTGGGGCTGTAGGTAGATGCTTCATAAACTTGAAAAAGCAGGACTTTTTGATAATGCCAAAAGGGAGAAAAGAAGAAGCAAACATGGAGGCTGAAGTTGTTCTGGGTTCCAGTTGATAAAGTATCAGAACTTTCTTCTGATATGATGCTGATAGATTAGTTTACTTTCTGTCTTAGTTATTTTTGTCTATTTTTGCTTTTAGTTTTTGTTTTTAATTCAGTTGTGTGTTTACTTTTTGTTTATAAATCAAAAACACAAAAATACGTCCTTCTATTTTGTTTTAACCTTCTCTAGAGTTTGCTTAAGTTTGTCATCATCAAAAAGGGGGAAATTGTTGATGTTTAAAGGTTTTGATAATGAGGAACTTAAACTACAGCAAACTCATTTAATAAAGGTTTTTCAAGTGTTTGTTTAGTTTAGGTGAAATTGATCTTGGAGATGGAAGATGTAACTGAAACTAAGAAGACTTGAAGAAGTTCTTTATTTAAGAAGGTTATTCGAAACAGAAGAAGTGTTCCCTCACAGGAACTGAGTTCCCTAACAGGAACGTTCCTTCACAGGAACTTGAAGATGGCTGGCTAAGATCTTTGGAGGAACTTAGTAAGCGTGGAGCTCAAGTAAACCTACCAGTACAAGAGCACAGTGCAGCAATGACTTAGTTAAGATTTTATCTTCTAGATTCATAGTTAAATATGTTAAGTAGGATATGCATGAAGTCTATTAGAAGCGTGGCAAGTTAGCTTGGCAAATAAATTAAAATCGGAAAAGATAAAAGATAGAATTCGAAAAAGATTTTCTTTAAATGTTTATTTCTTAAAATCAGTTTGTTAAAAAGATATTATGCTTTTTAACTCAATCTTTCTATCTTATTTTTCGGAAAAGATTTTCTTCTAATGATTTACATAAAAACCGTGTATAAAGATAAGTTAAGTTTAACTTATTTATCTTTAAGAAAACCTACCTTCTATATAAGTAATACTTGTATAAATAGTAGAAAAAATAGGAGTTTAGGTTTTTGTGAGTTTATGTGTGAAGAATTTACAGAGCTTTAATTGTGTAAGTTTGCCAAGCTTATCATCTTGTCATATTAGTTTCGGGTTTCATGCATAGCTTACCTATCATATACTAGGTGTCTTTACTTGTAATTGGTTGGGTTATTTGGGTGAGAGTGTTTTTGTTATCATTGCATACAGAGAGAGAGCTTATGTTGAGAAGTTGAGAAGATCTGTGCTTAGGGAGTACGAGAGAGAGTCTAAGTGTGGGACTTAGATTGGGTAGAATAGAGTCCTATTCTGTAGCAAGTTTGTTCAGGAACTTGTGAGTAGAGGTTTGATTATAATAGGTTGTAACTTGGTGTTTGCCCTATTATAGTGAAATTGTTTGTGTTCGAAATCCCTAAGGTAGGGTCGAGGTTTTACTTCTAGTTGGGCACTAGAAGGTTTCCTCGTAAAATCCTGTGTGCATTGAAATTCCTATTTTATTCTGTTTTATATTTGAAAAAGTAGTAACTAGGAACTCACCTACAATTCACCCCCCCTCTTGTAGTGTTCGTCTCAACTAACAACTTTTGAGACATCACGGATTTACTAATGCAATTGCACGAGACGACGAATTGGTTTAAACCTAAGGGATTATCGTTGCTAGCTAAGACTCTAAGAGGAGGAAACTATTAAGAGATTGAACTTTTTATTTCTTAGTCTGGCGGTTTCATAATTCATTTTGGCCCAAGTTCTACTTGTATAGTTGTATTACTTTTCCTTTGGCGGCAATAATTTGGCTTCTTTTCAATGAATGTTTTATTTTTTTATTTCAAAAAAAAAAAAGTAACACCTCTTAGTATTACCATAAAATGTTACTTATTTATGTAGGGAATAGTTTCAAGCCTTTAAATCCCACTAGCTTGAACCCCACTGTGATCATACACTAAAGTACGGTGGCGTCCAAAAGGGAAGAAGATAGAGCAAAAGAGTCGCCAACAAGTTTTTAAGGAACTTGTAAACCATCACGAGGTGAAGGTTACACCCCTTAACGATCCAAGAGATCGTCAACTCCATAAGGTCTTGAACCAAATAAGGGTTCGGGGATGATGGTACAAATCCAACCTAAAAGAGATTGAACCTGCCCTAATAATAGGCCTCTACTTTATTCTGCTCGTATTCATGTGCGCTTTCCAATTAACATACAATCAATAGGATTAACCCTAAACCTGTTTAATCTATGTTGGTTGAACATTAATGCACAAATAAACTATTATTGGCGATCACTTGAATTATAATCACAATTAACCTAACAAGATTATTAATATCTTATTAAGCGTGGTTGCAAGTACCAATTCCCTTTAACATGCAATAAAGGTGATCAAGCAATAACAATATGAAACATATCAAGCAACATAATAAATAAATAATCAACGTCATTAATAAAAATAATATCAATCATAATCATAATCATGTTAAAGCATAGCAAGATCCTAGGCATGATACTAACAAGATTAATAACAAACCCTAGCATGTCACTAAACAATAAAAATCAAAGCTTTAGTCCTAACATGATACTAACAATCATAAGTATTAGGGAGAATACAGGAAGCATCGTAGCAATCATACTTGATATTAAAATTACCCTAGACATGATACTAGGAATCATAATAACAATCTAAACATGATATCTACATCATAATATCAATTAATCAATTAAAGCACTTAAAGTACTTACTTAGATGCCTCGTACCTCTTTCTAATAACACAATACACGCGTTAGTAACTTCAAGGAAAATAATAATCAAAGCAATCAAATTAAATAATGTAAAGAGAGATTTGGGACCAAACCCTCAGAAATTAAAACCTTTCACGTCTAGGGCGAAGGCAACTTCGAATATGGTTAGGTGTATCAAGATCTTGCGAATGCAGAATTTTGTATTCGAGAAAACAAAGTTTTAGAAAAGAAAGAATGAATGATTTTAAGAAGAGAATTGAAGATTCTTGGTGAATGAATATTGATAATCCGTCCATTAAAACGAAGTTTTTGATACGATATTTATAGAGAAAATCATCCAAAAAAGATAATTTATCAAAACAGAGTCTGAAGACCACAAAACCACTTTGGCGTCAGACCTGGCTCATTGGCGCCAGGACCAGTGGCTAGCGCCAGGCGCCAATGCTGGCGTCTGGCGCCAATCCTGGTTCCAGGCGCCAAGGCCTGGGGTTGGACGCCAAATCGGCTTTCAACGCGCTTTCGAAAATCTGATAAACTTACCGTACTGGAAGATAAAATAATATAATTTCAGTCGAAAATGCTATTTAATCTAATTAAAACTCTGAAGAGTCCTAATTGAATTAAGAATGATAAGAACCTTCTAGAATGTTCTAGAAGACTAAAAACCATTCCTAATTGCATTAGGAATGATAAATTATATTAGGCCCTCCCCTAGATCATTAGGCCGTACTTAAAACTCAAACCGGGCCCAGTTTAGTAAATTGGCCATAAATTCCTCAATATTCATTGGAATTGGGCTTATAATATATCGTTGGAAAGGTCTTTGCAAGCCCCATCCAACTACACCACTATTGGACCCATATCATGGACCAACCAACTGGATTGGCTGTTTTCTTAAAATAAAGTTTTCAAAAACAGAGAGAAGAGAAAAAGAAATAAAACTTTCCGCAACACTAGACCTTTCCACACTTTCGTTTCATTCGATTATGATTCGACGTGAAAGGCACTCATCACCGGGTTTGGTTTTGGGGAGACACAAATGGGTGTTTGGAGAAACGCAAGTTTCGAAAACGAAAGCCAAAGTAACGATAGGGACGGAGAATGATTCAGAACGTTCTGCAATCCTAAATAAATCTTGTAACGCCGATACCTGCAAAACTAGCATTAGTTAAACAGATAAAAGAGTTAAGAAACGCGTATCTTGCACCGTCGAGCACACGTCTCTGGAAGTAACCGATTTGCCGCTTTACTGTTGCTTTGATGACCTCCTGCAAGCTAGAGAATGCCATCCCGCTTGAAAACCGCTATGCCTTGTAACTGCTTCCAAATTAGAAGATTGCTTCGCCTGAAACTAACTTCTCCGCTGTGATAATATTCCACGTCCAAGGGAATATCATCGAAAATTATTTCTCTTGAAATAATTCTCATCCGCATTATGATCATCTTCCATGCCTGAGGAATTATGATCGAAGACAATTTCGCCCTGAAATTACCTTCAGCTGTTCATGACAACTTTTCGCCGAAGATATCTTCTCTTGAAGTCATCCTCATTTAATGCGATAATTTCCTAAAGGAAAATACCGAAGATCCACGCCTGTCGATCTTTAAAAGTTTGCCTGAACTTTGCTCGTGCTATGCCTGTACGTCGGCGCTCTTTTTCTTTGAACCTATATGTCGGTGCTCTTTGCTCTTGAACCTATATGTCGGTGCCCTTTGTTAATGAGCCAATGCTTAGGCGCTTTAAGCTAAGTGAGACGATCTTTTCATCAGGTCGATCACTTTACGTAATCAAGTCGATTACCTAATCATGTCAAATTGCTTAGAGGGGCTAACTGGCGTACCAAGGAACCCAAAATATATTGTAGAAGGCTAGCACAACCCCAACAGGTGGCTGGCTGCTTTGGCGTCGCTGAAAATCCACCAGCGTCAGCCATATGGCATTAGCGCCATGCGCTGGAATTGGCGTCTGGCGCCAAGCACAGAATGTGACGCCAATGCCTAGGGACTGGCGCCAGCACGGAATTTTCTTTAAATTCAGGTTTCCGTTTCATTTCTTGCTCTGTTCGTCGCGAAACAGCTCGAGAGAAGTCCGAAAACTTCAATTGATCGTTGCTCACTCATTTCTCAACCGAACTCGCTCAAATTTGTTGCAAATCAAAGATCTTCTCATCCATATTCCCGATCTATGTAAGTTTTCCTCCAACTCACACCGGGTTTTATGAATTTTGGCATGTTCATTCACGAATTTCATGAAAATTCGAAACTTACAATGCTCAATTTGCTGTTCGCGATCTCCGGCGGATCGGGACTTATGACTGGGCCAGCTTATCCTACACTGACTTCGTTCGCGCACTGAGGGACTCGTGTCGCCACTGGTCCTTTAGGACGAACATTGCTTTGTCTGCTTTCTGGAAAGTCGTAGAGGTAACCATTATTCCCTATAAAGTTTAGCCCTACATGTTAGTTAGTATTTACTCACGCGTTTAATTTCTTGTAGATCTGGTTCTACGAGTACTTTCCTTCCATTGCGTCGGCGAGACCATCGCCGAGGGGGTATCCGGTGAGCGCCTCTTGGGGCGGTCACCATGTGGACCTGTCTACTGCACGTGTCCGGAGTCGGATCATCTCGGTACGGCTTTTAGTGTTTGCCTTGCTCTTCTGCGATGTTTTAGACATGTTCTTACCCGATTGGTATTTTTTTATAGGGGCCTGAGGTAGTATACCGACCATGGGGTGGTTGGACAGTCCCTGGATTAGCCGCACAGTACTCTGCTGAGCGCCGCTACTTTCTGGGGACCTACGGAGCGGTTGTGTACTTAGGAGAGAGAGTTGCTATCCAGCACTCTTCCGATGTTTTTGTCGTTCCTGCTCCTCCACCACGTCACATGTTCGACAAGAGAGAGTTGTCGAGCATGGCTGAGGAGTCTGGTTCCCTCTGGCGGTCTCATGTGATCCTTGGGCAGAGTTATGCTGAGGAGCTACTTCCTTTGTTGGCTCCAGCCCCTGTACCGGCCGAGGATGTGAGGGTAAGATCCTTAACTTTTTTTTTTTCGCTGAGTAGCCCCCAAGTAATACCTTGCTGATTTCTTTCTGTTTTATCAGGATGGTCCCACTGAGTTTGTGGCACCCCGTATGTCCATCCACTACCAGGGGATGTACGGGCCGATCGAGGAGATGATTTCTCCGGCTCCTGAGGGCGAGCGCTTTGTGGAGCGGTCGATTCCTCGTCACCAAACTAGGGTAAGTCTAGTTTTAATTCAGAATCTTGTATTAAGTTGTCATGCATTTTTACTGACTTAACTTCTTGACAGTTATCACGCGAGGTGGTTTCGGCTATGGCACGATGCATAGATGCCTTCCGGAGCCAGCTCGTTCGGATGAGGAACGCGGCTACCTGTCGTCGAGACGACGCTGTCCGAGAGGTAACTTTTTTTTTTACTTATTATTTCTGCATTACGCTTCAGTTTTTACCTTGTTTCTGATTTAATTCTTTTTGCAGGGTCAGCCGATTTCTTCTCACACCCGTACGAGGCCTGAGGGGCGGAGAGAGCCGGCGAGGTCTAGCTCGAGACGTCGTCGTACTTCGTCCGGAGGTAGAGGTGGTCGTTCCGAGGCTGCTCGAGCCGATGTTGCTGAGGGCTCAGGGTCTTCTTCTGAGGGTGCTCCTGCTGCACCGGTAGGAGAGGCTACCTCGGCTTTCAGAGGTGGTGGGATGTACGAGGTTGGCTCGTCATCGCAGCAGCCTCCGCGGTCTCAGCCCCGGGTTGACCTTGGCTGGAGCGGTCCTGTTTTGAGTTTCCCTCCTCCTACGGAGACTGGAGCTGGTGTTGAGGCCGGAGCTGGCGGAGAGGTGACTCCTCGGACGGCGCAGTTTTATGGCATGATGGGCCTATGTCCTCCGGCGCCGTAGTTTGCTTCTGTATATGTTTTTTATTTTGACTTTTTATAGAACTTTGCCTTTTGTACTTATTATTTAGACACTTTGTACTTTATGTTATGTATTATTATGTTAGTGTGTGTTAGTGTGTGGAAGTGTGATAACAATTTTGCGCAAAAATTCCGTCATTTTTCTTATTGATGGAGGGTATTATCCGACTCTCTCCCCCAAAAAGAAAATAAAAAGGAAAAATAAAATGGAGGAAAAAAAGCTGATATTTGAAAATTAATATAATTCAAAAAGAAATAAAAATAAAAATAACTAAAAAAAAAAATAATCGTTATATTTAATCAATTAATTGAAAAAAAGATAGAAAAATATGTAGAAAAAAATGAAACGGGGCCAAAAAGTCATTAAACCGACTCCAGTTTTAATATCAAAACGCAAGTGAGCACGCGCGACCTCTGCTGATTTGGCGCCAGCTGGCGCCAGGCGCTACACCTAGCGTGTGGCGCCAAAGGCTGATGGGTGACGCCAATTCCCGGTGAGTGACGCCAATTGACGCTGACTCCGTATTCCAGTCAGATTGAAATTCCTCGCAATTTGTGCATAAATAGCCCCCTGCTCAGCCGATTCTTCTCATAATTTCATCGAAAAAAAAATTCTTCTCTTTAGAAAAAATAATAATCATCATGTCTTTAGCCACTAAAACCTTCGCCCAATATTCTCATGAATGGTGTCGATCTCTTAATGCTAAAGAAAGAAAAGAATTGGATTTATTTCACTTGTAGGGAATTTTTGGCATTAAAGGGGTAGATCTAGACATAGACTTCATACATACCGCTTTAGAATATTGGAATATTGAAACACATTGTTTTAGAATAGGGTATGATGAAATTAGCCCTTTGCCAGAGGAATTTGGCGCTATTTTAGGCTTCCCTGCAATAGACCTGGTAGTAATCCCTAGAGTAGATGCATATTACTATAAGGATTTTGAGCGCTTCTTTAACTTGAAGGAAAGAGATTTATCAAAAATAGTAGATGGCAATGTAGTGAACTTAAAAGAATTCGCACGCTATTATTTTGATAAACCGCTTTCTGGATCTTTTCACATATATAGAAGAAGGGCGTTCTTATTCTGCATGCTTAATCAATATTGTCTTAGTAGTGGTAAAATTAATGAGGGACAATCAATTATAACCAATGTGCTAGAACAAATTGAATCAGGGAGAAATCCAATGCCATTGATAGTTGGAGAGACTATGATTAGTCTAGATGAATTGAAAAGGGACCCAAAAGCTCCTCTTCGCGGTTCTCCAATTTTATTACAGGTAGAAAAATAATATTTTTGATTACAGAAATCAAAAAATATATTTTTGTATTGTAATATTAATTTATTTGCATTGGAATTTTTTTTACAGATGTGGCTAATGGAGAGGCTAGGATTAATTAGCCTTCCGGACGACTTTGAAAATTATACGCCCACTTGCTTTGTGAGAAGGAAGAAACGCATTCCTAAAATTGGGCGCCATGGGTGGAAGAAAGTTTTTGAATCACGTGATTTTGCTATCAGGTGGGTCATCCCATGGTGGAAAATAAAAAGGATGGTTGGTGTTAACAAGCAACCTTTCTGCCGTCTTCCAAGTTTGTCTCGCGTGACATATTATTATCCCTGCAGAGTAAAGAGACAATATGGCTTGCTCCAAAATATTCCTTCCGGGGATCTTCGTCCTCCCTATGAGTATCCTATATCTCAAGAAGTAGATAAATTTGACACGTACTGGAGCGCTAGACCTTTATGGGAAGTGATTACCCAAAAGGTTCCCCCTTCTTTACCTAATGATGTAAAGAAGTGGTTGTTGAAGAAATCTTCAATTGATCAAGGTAGAACTGATGTGAAGAATCGTCTAGGTGACAGGGTGACACCGGCCAAGGAACGCTTAGGTGCAAGAATTGAGTTCAAAACACCTACAATGCCTAAGAAAAAGAATACTACCAAAGACAAGGGAAAAAGGAAAGCTACAGACAAAAAGATTTGGGTGGAAAAGAAGCATGGGGTGCTAGCTGAAGGAGAAACAATCTATTCTAAAATTGAATGTAGGTCCTCTAAAGGATGCCTACTAGCTAAAGTAATGGATGAAGAGGAGAAAACAGAAAAGAATTGGAAAAGAGCAAAGAAGGAGAAGAAAGACTAGAACATTGCTTAGCTTTAGATTTATTAGATTGTTATTAATTTAAAGTTAATTTATTTCAGCTTTATTCGAAATCCATTAACAATGTAATTTTATTTTATTAATGAAATTTCAGCTTTCAATCAAATTGTTACTTTAAATTTATTTTTATTAGAGCAATGAAAAACCGAAAAAAAATTAATTTTCCAGAAATTCTTCGAGTACGGAAGTAAAAAATTTTCCGAAAAACACCGAAATTTGCCCAGATTTTATTTTCGATCTGGCGCCGGAAATTGCAGATTGGCGCCAGCTAATGAGGTCTAGCGCCAGGCGCCAATACCATCGTCTGGCGCTAACGTCCTATTTCTGGCGCCAGGCTCTGTTCTGCGACGCCAGTAACTTTTCCGACTTTTTGTTGACCTCTAGTTGATTCTAGAATGCAGAGATGTCGAAAAATAAAGTGGCCGCACCCGTAATGGGTTGCCTACGTATCCTTTCCTAAGGAATCAGGCCGAACGTAGCTCTCTTGAGTGTCCTACTCAAGTAATTATGGGTAGTATTTTTTAAGTTGGTCAAGATTGGTCATGTTTGAGAATTCATTGCCATCCATGTCAATTAATTTTGCCGCACCTCCTGACAGGATTGTTTTGACAATGTAGGGGCCAGACCAATTAGGTCTAAACTTTCCCCTTGGATCTAAAACATTTTTCCTTAACGCTTTTAATACCAAATCTCCTACTTTGATATTTCTTGTCTTGACCTTCTTATTAAAATGTCTAGCCATACGAGTTTGATAGCACTGGGTGTGATGTAGAGCTTCTAATCGTTTTTCGTCGAGTAGGATCAATTCTTCATATCGTGCCCTAGTCCACTCGACTTCATCGAGTTTACTCTCTAGCGCAATACGTAGAGATGGTATTTCTAGTTCGACAGGTTGTACGACATCCATTCCATATACCAAAGAAAATGGTGTATTTCCTGTTGACGTACGGATTGACGTGCGATATCCCCACAATGCAAAGTGAAGCTTGTCAGGCCAATCCTTATAATTTTCTGTCATTTTCTCGATGATAGTTTTTAAATTCTTATTAGCTGCCTCGACTGCTCCGTTTGCTTGAGGTCTATAAGGGGACGAATGATGATGTTGGATACCATATTTATGTAGCAATTCTTCACATTCGGCTTGAAAGTGAGTTCCATTGTCACTTATCATTTCATGTGGGACTCCATATCGACAAATGATATTTCTCTCGATAAAGAGCGCTACATGTTTTGCAGTGAGTTTAGCATATGATTGCGCTTCAACCCACTTCGTAAAGTAATCAATTGCTACTAGAATAAATTCGTGGCCTCCTGTCCCTGGAGGAGTGATCTTGCCAATTATGTCAATTCCCCATGTAGAGAATGGCCAAGGTGATGTGTAGGTGTAGAGCAAAGATGGAGGAACGTGTTGTAAATTGGCATAAATTTGACACTTAGGGCATCTTTTCACATATTGATGGCAGTCCCTATTCATGGTAGTCCAATAATACCCTTCTCGCATTATTTTCTGGACTAACATTTTGCCGTTTATATGAGTTCCACAGATTCATTCGTGGACCATTCTCATTATTCTTTGTGCATCCACCTTCCCTACACATAGGAGAGCTCGACCTTTAGGTACCCTTTTATGTAGCTCGTTGTTTATGAGTACATATTGAGAAGCCAAAAGTCTCAAGGCTCGTTTTGTTCTTTTGTCAGCATGAGGAGGGTATTCTCCATTGGTGACGTAGTTGAGGATGTCTGTGTACCATGGTTCTTCTTCTTGTTCTTCATCTTCATCTTGGACTGGATTGTCGTCTTCTATAGCCTGTATATATGCTGGTTTGTGCCTTTTTTCGATAGTTAGAGGCATTTGCTCGATATCCGTGGGAATTCTAACCATTGAGGCTAATCTTGCCAAGGCATCAACAAATTGGTTTTCCTCTCTAGGTAGATATGTGTATTCTACCTTCTCTAACTGATCGGTAAGAGTTTCCAGATAGGTTTGATAAGGGGCTAGGCTTTCGCTCCTTACTTTCCACCTTTTAGATATTTGATTGATGATTAGAGAGGAATCTCCGAATATCCTTATCTTATTTACTCCCAATGCCAGAGCTGTTTCAAGGCCTACCACGCATGCTTCATATTCAGCAGCATTGTTGGTGACGTCGAAATCGAGCTTTATTGATATTGGGACGTGTTCTTCCTTAGGTGATACTAGTAGCACTCCGACACCACATAGCTTTTGGTTTGAGGCTCCGTCGAAATACAAGGTCCAAGTATCATCTTCGGTGACCATCAAATCTTCATCTGGAAATTCATTGTCCTGTATTGGTGTCGAGTCTTCTATTGGAAAATCTTCAAGAAAGTCTGACACCACAGATCCTTTAATGGCTTTTTGTGGCATAAACCGCACATCGAACTAGGCTAAGTTGACTATCCATCTTGAAATACGTCCATTGAGCGTTGATTTCTCGAACAAGTATTTGAGTGGATCTAATCGAGATACCACGAAAACGGTATGCACCAACATGTAATGTCTCAACTTAGTTGTGGCCCACACCAAAGCGAGGCACAATTTCTCGAGTGGTGTATAGCGTGTTTCGTATTCGAGCATCTTTTTACTTAAGTAATAGATTGCATTCTCTTTGTTTTCTACCTCTTGTGCTAGCATGGCTCCCATTGTCTCTTTGGTAACCGTCAAATATAATCTAAGAGGTATTCCGGGAAGTGCTGGTGCTAATACGGGAGGATTTGCGAGATAGGCTTTGATCCGGTCAAAGGCTTTTTGACACTCATCATCCCATATTACTGGTACGTTCTTTTTGAGCTTTTTGAAGATTGGTTCACATATCGTTGTCAGTTTGGATATGAACCTACTTATGTATTGCAACCGGCCAATGAATCCTCGAATCTGTTTCTCAGTCTTGGGCGGTGGCATCGACATGATTGCTTTAATCTTGGATCTATCTCTATTCCTCTAGAGCTTATGACGTACCCCAAGAGCTTGCTTGAGGTGACTCCAAAAGCACATTTTGATGGATTCAACCTCATATTGTATTTTCTTAACCTTCCGAAAAATTTCCTTAAGGCTACTTGATGGCCTGGACGGTCCTTTGATTTTACAATCATGTCGTCGACATATACTTCAACTTCTTTGTGCATCATGTCATGGAGTAAGGCAGTTGCTGCACGTTGGTAAGTAGCACCTGCGTTTTTCAACCCAAATGGCATTACCGTGTAACAATAAGTGCCCCATGGTGTGATGAAAGTTGTCTTCTCCATGTCTTCTTCCGCCATGAGAATCTGATTGTACCCTGCGTATCCGTCCATGAATGAGAGAAGCGCGTGATTTGCTGTGTTGTCTACCAGAATATCGATGTGTGGCAAAGGGAAGTCGTCCTTTGGACTTGCCTTATTTAGATCTCGATAGTCGACACACATCCTTAGCCTTCCGTCTTTCTTTGGAACTGGGACGACGTTGGCGACCTAATCGGGGTATTAGGATGCCTTGATGAAACCTGCAGTTATTTGTTTTTGAACTTCTTCTTTTATTTTAAGTGCTACGTCGGGTTTCATTCGACGCAACTTTTGTTTTACAGGTTTCATTCCTGGGATTAATGGTATAGTGTGTTGAGCTATTTCTCTGTTAATGCCTGGCATATCTTCATATGACCAAGCAAATACATCGATAAATTCTTTAAGCAAGTTAATCAAATCGGTTCTTTCTTGTTTATTCAATGTTAGTCCGATTTTAACTTCTCTTTTAAGAGTTGAATCATTTAAGATGTCAACTGTTTCAGTCTCTTCAATTATCGGTGTTTTCTTTTCAAGTGTTTCCATTGCTTTAATAAATTCTTTATCTTTTTCATCGTTAGCTAAACAATGTTCGTCATCTTGGGTTAGAAAAGAACACGAGAAATAAGAAGAATGAGCGATATTATTGTACTCTGAGATCATTACATCAAAGAGTGATATGTCCTCAGGGACTGGATCACTAACTATCCTAGGAGAAGAAATAGGAAGGGGAGGCGTTATAGCTAAAGACTTAGAAGGTTCTAAAGGGAAAGACTCTGACTCAGACTCTGACTCTGACTCCGACGATTCTTCAAACATCGACCCTTGCCCTGTCGTGATCAATATCTTCCTTCCACTCGGAGTAGTCACCTTGATAGTCTTGCGCCACCCTTGCAATACTCCTTCAGCTGGAGTAATTAGCTTTGAGGGGTCGAAGTTTTCGCTTTGTAGGACCGTTTGAATGAGTGAAGAGTTGTCTTCCTCATAAACTGACTCATTCTTTTCTCGCCCAAACAGTAATCCCATGACGTTAAAGTCAAAGCATGGGGGTGCTTTCTCCTTATAGATGGGAGTTGGGATTTCGTCAATGAAGTAGCAATCCAAGAAAATCTCGAATCCTGGTTGTTGTATGCCATTTACAACAAATGGTTCGGGAAATTCATGGCATGGATAGTCCTCTCCTTCTTTTATAAACTGACCATTAAGCATAAGGGGGTACTGATCCATTGGAATTGCTTTCTTTTGAATACGAGCGTCCCTACGTGCTTTCAGTTTGTCCTGGGCTCGCTTGAGATCTTTCCGAGTCGGTTCGAAACCAAGTCCGAAAGTATCTAGTTTAGGGAGGCCAGGTGACTCTATAGATTTTGCTATCCCCTTCTTCTTTCCTAAGGTCATCCCAGGGAAGTGTCCTTGTTTCTTCAGCATAGTGTTGATAATCATGTTGGAATGGGGGTAGTGGCAAAGAGATGTCCTTGCATCCTCTTGGATTAAGGAGACTTCTTCGTTAAAGCCCCATAGGTCTTCATCATCTTCGTCGTGCTCCACGTTGATGATTGGATTCTCTATTGATTTGATTCTCATCGGCGAAGCACCAATAGTGATGGGTATTCCTCCAACTATGGCTTTCACTTGTTGGTGGAGAGATGAAGGGACGGCCTTTAGATCATGGAGCCAAGGGCGTCCTAACAACAGATTGAATGAGGCTTTGATGTCTACCACTTGAAAGGTAGTAGCATGTTCTATTGCTCCTGCCGTCACGTTTAGGGTTATTTTGCCAAGAGCTTGACGCCGAGTATTATCGTAAGCTCTTATTCCTTGTGCGGACGGAGTTAAATCCTCATCTCTTATGCCAAGCATCCTTGCAGTCCTAAGTGGACAGACATTAATAGCCGATCCATTGTCTACAAGAGTCATGGGAACATTCATCCTTTTGCAGACTACCGTGAGGTTTAATGCCTTGTAGTGTTTGTCACCTTCCGGGGGTAAATCTTTATCAGAGAAAGTGATTAGATTAATCGGACTAGGGAGGTCACTCGTGAGGAAGTTAGCTAGTCCCTCAGGAGTAGTGTCAGAATCTATCCCGATTTTATCCAAAGCATTCATCACAGCCAACCTATGTTCTCGAGATGTTGCCAGAAGCTTCCATACATTCATCTCAACTTTTGTCTTCTTGAATTGTTTAACGATGTCATTGTCTTCGATGATAGGTATGGGAACTTGTTGTACAGTAGGCATAGGTTGTGTTGAAATGGGAGGTTGTATTCTCCCGGATCTTGTGAGGACGTCTATTAATGAATCTTCTTCAGCCCAAATGTCGTCCGTGGTGTATGATACAAAAGGTGAAGGTCCTAATATGTCTTTTAGATAGACATCTTCTTCATCACTGTCCCATACTCCATTAACATTTATGTCCTCTTCTTGCTGAACTTGGACTAATTCCTTTCTATCAATCATTTTCTGCACCAAATCCTTGAACTTGAAGCAGTTTTCTAGGGTGTGTCCTCCTGACTGATGGTATTGATAGTAATATCTATCTGTCCTTTTTAATGATTCAAATGGTCTCGGTTCGAGAGGTTTGACCTTGCCATTCTCGGAGAGCATTTCAAACATTTTTGTATGCGGGATCCCAATTGGAGTATAAAATTTATTGCTCTTCTTGGGTCTTTCGGTGACTTGTAAGGGAAAGTATTTTGCCTCATAAGTCGTTTTTACTGGTGTGAATTCTCTCTTAGGTTTTTCATCATATCCCTTGTGAAGTTCATTCAAAATTTTGAGATTTTCATGTAATAGTTGCGATGTCTCCCTCAGATACAGTGTGAGTATTCGTATCTCTACCTCATTTGCCGGTTCTGGAAGATTATCTTCGACATCGAAAAAGGTCTCTTCTTCTTCCTCTTCGACATTGGTTGCTTTGACAGGTTTAATGAGAGATGAGGGGTCAACTTCGCTTTCTTCATCGGAGATAGCCAATGTGTGAGCTAGAGGTGCATTGTCAATACTCGGCTTCTTACTGGCAGGGGGCAGTGGTAGCTTGTTACTGTCAATTAGGTCTTGGATAGCTTCCTTAAGCTTCCAACAGCTTTCAGTAGAATGGCCCCTACCTTGATGATATTTGCAATGTGCATTGGGGTTCCAATTAGGCGACCTCTTCTCGACTGGTTGATCTCCAAATGGTCCAATGGGAGTTATAAGACCTTTTGCATTTAGTCGATCAAACGCGGTGTCATAACTCATGCCAATAGGAGTGAAGTTTCTCCTAAACGGTTTCTTTTGTCCTTGATTGTTCATGGCGAGGACTTCTCCTAGATTAAAGGTACTAACATTATTTGAGTGGGCGGTTTTGGAAGAAGAAGGATTGTCGTTCTTTTTTCCTTTCCAGCCACTGTTGGAGTTATTGTTGGCAGCTTTAGATTTAGTCAAGTCATCTACAATATTAATCCCAATATCGTAAACAGCCTTAAAGGTATGAAGGTTATTTTGATATTTAAGATGTTTTGAATATTTTTCTTGGAGGTTTTTAATGAACAGTCTCACAGACTCTTTTTTACTTGGTACCTCAATCATTTTAGCTGAGGTTTCTCTCCACTTGTTAAAGAAAGATGTGAAGCCTTCATTCTCCTTCTGTTTGAGGATTTCAAGTTCTCTATGGTCAGTTTCGACTTGAATGTTGCACTTGTACCTATCAACGAAAGCGTTTGCTATGGATTCCCAGGTAGAGGTGTTTTCTTTTTCGAGAGAAAACAACCATTGTTGGCAAACGGTCTTGAGAGATAGCGAGAACAGAGAAGGGAAGACTTTCTTATCGACACCCTTGATACTCATTATTGTTTCAAATGCCCTTAGATGGAAGTAGGGGTTGTCGATTGCCCTAAATTTTGGGATGTTGTTGGCACCGAACTTCTGCGGAAGAAGATCTTTATCCACCGAGACCCCTTGGGATGTGAGTTCTTGAAACTTATAGTCGCTGGACAACTTGCTTAGGCTTTCTTGCATGATGTCCATTTGTTGTTGCTTTGCGGGATCTTCGATCTTAAGTGCGAGAAGCTTCAGTGTCTCAGTTACAGTAGCCAGTTGATTCTTGAGGTCATTGACTTCTTCTTGAGTTGCCATTATGACTCTTGCTTTTCTCTTGTGGGCTATAGGTTTGTCGAAAAGTTGGACTTGTACTAAGAGGTTATCTTTGATTAATCGTCCTTCCTTTCTTGACCACGCGCTGTAAATTAAGCCAGTTTGCGTTTTAATTACTTGACTCGAATCAATTTGACTTTATGGTTTTTATTTTTTTTTAAAAGAAAAGGGTATGCAAAAAGTATGCATATTTTTAGGGAGAAATAATGTACATGTGTTTAGGGAACTTAAGTTTTATTATTTATTGGAGGATTAATATCCGACTTACCCCCTTAAAAAAAATGACAAAAAATACGCGCACACACAAGACTCCCTTAATCATGGTCAAGACATGTGTATTGATGTGTGTATTGAGTGTAAGTGACATGCTTGAACTCTTGTGTAAGACCATGGGACTTAGTGCCTAAACTCGAATATTAATTTAATTAAGCATTATTGCTGGAAAAATTAACCGAATTAAACAGGAAAATGAATAATTAGACATTAAGTAATAACTTGACAAATAAACCGAACTGTCGGCCAAGTGACAGGACTGGCGTCACAATATGGTGGTTGGCGCCAGACTTTTTAGTAAATGTCTGGCGCTACACACCATACAGTGGCGCTACAGCTCAGATCTTGGCACCAATATTGGAGCCTCGGTCTGGGACTGTTTTCGATATTATTAGTCAACTGGGGTATGCCTAAAGTCGTACTAGGTCAATTCCGATTAAAAGAAAAAAAAATTTGTTGATTCAAATTAATTAATTAATTAATTAATTAATTAGGCAAAGTTCTTTAAGTCATCAATTATAATCTCAAACACAAATCAACAAACGGTTAAGAGGAGCATAGGATATATATGCACAACAAATAATGCACAATTAGTCAAGTAGGCACAATATGATGCAATGAGTTCGCAACCTAACCATGGCTCTAGTTCTCTAAAGTTCGGGATATGGTTTAGTCAAATAGGGTCCATGGTTAATTGTCCAGATGCACCACATAGAAGCCTAACCGTGAAGGGTTAACGCGTGTGGATAGGATACCGCGAGTTTTTAGAAAAAACTCACTTCCATGGTTTGGTGAATTCAACCTCTCAGATGTACCCTTTGTTGCCAGGAGCGTTCAATCAGGTAGATAGAGCATGAATTCCCAGAGGGTTATGTCCATATGTAGAACACATATGGGTTTCAGAAAAGTGAGAAAAAATTCAATCAGGAAGTAGGATCGAGCAAACAATACGAAAAACCGGTCGAAATTAGAACGCATATTTCTGGCTCGGTATTGGGGGAAATTGGCGCCAACAAACAGAGACTGGCGCCAACTTTTAACTGTAGCGCCTGGCGCCAATTTTGGCGTCTGGCGCTACGGCTAAAAGTTTGGCGCCAAGCTCTGGCCCCTGACGCTACTTCCCACATGCCTCAGCAGCTTTCTTTGCTCAATAAAATCATCCTGTTTCGCGCGGTGTTATTTCAGTCCTAGTTGTGAAAGACATTTCTCATATTTCCTACGTGTAAAATCCTTATGTTTTTGACTCATTACGGATGGTCTTTCCAATGAGAACCTTTTTATGCATATGCCACAATGTTAATCAGAATTACGCACATGAAATACTTAGAACTTTTCGAGTCTCATCCACTCATTCTAAATCATTGCCGAAACAAATTAAGGAATTAAAATAGAAATCGTCCCCAGTGGAGTCGCCAAAAAATGTAGGGAATAGTTTCAAGCCTTTAAATCCCACTAGCTTGAACCCCACTGTGATCATACACTAAAGTACGGTGGCGTCCAAAAGGGAAGAAGATAGAGCAAAAGAGTCGCCAACAAGTTTTTAAGGAACTTGTAAACCATCACGAGGTGAAGGTTACACCCCTTAACGATCCAAGAGATCGTCAACTCCATAAGGTCATGAACCAAATAAGGGTTCGGGGATGATGGTACAAATCCAAACTAAAAGAGATTGAACCTGCCCTAATAATAGGCCTCTACTTTATTCTGCTCGTATTCATGTGCGCTTTCCAATTAACATACAATCAATAGGATTAACCCTAAACCTGTTTAATCTATGTTGGTTGAACATTAATGCACAAATAAACTATTATTGGCGATCACTTGAATTATAATCACAATTAACCTAACAAGATTATTAATATCTTATTAAGCGTGGTTGCAAGTACCAATTCCCTTTAACATGCAATAAAGGTGATCAAGCAATAACAATATGAAACATATCAAGCAACATAATAAATAAATAATCAACGTCATTAATAAAAATAATATCAATCATAATCATAATCATGTTAAAGCATAGCAAGATCCTAGGCATGATACTAACAAGATTAATAACAAACCCTAGCATGTCACTAAACAATAAAAATCAAAGCTTTAGTCCTAACATGATACTAACAATTATAAGTATTAGGAAGAATATAGGAAGCATCGTAGCAATCATACTTGATATTAAAATTACCTTAGACATGATACTAGGAATCATAATAACAATCTAAACATGATATCTACATCATAATATCAATTAATCAATTAAAGCACTTAAAGTACTTACTTGGATGCCTCGTACCTCTTTCTAATAACACAATACACGCGTTAGTAACTTCAAGGAAAATAATAATCAAAGCAATCAAATTAAATAATGTAAAGAGAGATTTGGGACCAAACCCTCAGAAATTAAAACCTTTCACGTCTAGGGCGAAAGCAACTTCGAATATGGCTAGGTGTATCAAGATCTTGCGAATGCAGAATTTTGTATTCGAGAAAACAAAGTTTTAGAAAAGAAAGAATGACTGATTTTAAGAAGAGAATTGAAGATTCTTGGTGAATGAATATTGATAATCCGTCCATGAAAACGGAGTTTTTTATACGTTATTTATAGAGAAAATCATCCAAAAAAGATAATTTATCAAAACAGAGTCTGAAGACCACAAAACCACTTTGGCGCCAGACCTGGCTCATTGGCGCCAGGACCATTGGCTAGCGCCAGGCACCAATGCTGGCGTCTGGCGCCAATCCTGGTTCCAGGCGCCAAGGCCTGGGGTTGGACGCCAAATCGGCTTTCAACGCGTTTTCGAAAATCTGATAAACTTACCGTACTGGAAGATAAAATAATATAATTTCAGTCGAAAATGCTATTTGATCTAATTAAAACTCTGAAGAGTCCTAATTGAATTAAGAATTATAAGAACCTTCTAGAATGTTTTAGAAGACTAAAAACCATTCCTAATTTCATTAGGAATGATAAATTATATTAGGCCCTCTCCTAGATCATTATGCCGTACTTAAAACTCAAACCGGGCCCAGTTTAGTAAATTGGCCATAAATTCCTCAATATTCATCGGAATTGGGCTTATTATATATCGTTGGAAAGGTCTTTGCAAGACCCATCCAACTACACCACTATTGGACCCATATCATGGACCAACCAACTGGATTGGCTGTTTTCTTAAAATAAAGTTTTCAAAAACAGAGAGAAGAGAAAAAGAAATAAAACTTTCCGCAACACTAGACCTTTCCACACTTTCGTTTCATTCGATTATGATTCGACGTGAAAGGCACTCATCACCGGGTTTGGTTTTGGGGAGACACAAATGGGTGTCTACAGAAGCACCCACTTTGACTGAGTTTGGAGAAACGCGAGTTTCGAAAACGAAAGCCAAAGTAACAATAGGGACGGAGAATGATTCAGAACGTTCTGCAATCCTAAATCAATCTTGTAACGCCGATACCTGCAAAACTAGCATTAGTTAAACAGATAAAAGAGTTAAGAAACGCGTATCTTGCACCGTCGAGCACACGTCTCTGGAAGTAACCGATTTGCCGCTTTACTGTTGCTTTGATGACCTCCTGCAAGCTAGAGAATGCCATCCCGCTTGAAAACCGCTACGCCTTGTAACTGCTTCCAAATTAGAAGATTGCTTCGCCTGAAACTAACTTCTCCGCTGTGATAATATTCCACGTCCAAGGGAATATCATCGAAAATTATTTCTCTTGAAATAATTCTCATCCGCATTATGATCATCTTCCATGCCTGAGGAATTATGATCGAAGACAATTTCGCCCTGAAATTACCTTCAGCTGTTCATGACAACTTTCCGCCGAAGATATCTTCTCTTGAAGTCATCCTCATTTAATGCGATAATTTCCTAAAGGAAAATACCGAAGATCCACGCCTGTCGATCTTTAAAAGTTCGCCTGAACTTTGCTCGTGCTATGCCTGTACGTCGGCGCTCTTTTGCTTTGAACCTATATGTCGGTGCTCTTTGCTCTTGAACCTATATGTCGGTGCCCTTTGTTAATGAGCCAATGCTTAGGCGCTTTAAGATAAGTGAGACGATCTTTTCATCAGGTCGATCACTTTACGTAATCAAGCCGATTACCTAATCATGTCAAATTGCTTAGAGGGGCTAACTGGCGTACCAAGGAACCCAAAATATATTGCAGAAGGCTAGCACAACCCCAACAGGTGGCTGGCTACTTTGGCGTCGCTGAAAATCCACCAGCGTCAGCCATATGGCATTAGCGCCATGCGCTGGAATTGGCGTCTGGCGCCAAGCACAGAATGTGACGCCAATGCCTAGGGACTGGCGCCAGCACGGAATTTTCTTTAAATTCAGTTTTCCGTTTCATTTCTTGCTCTGTTCATCGCGAAACAGCTCGAGAGAAGTCCGAAAACTTCAATTGATCGTTGCTCACTCATTTCTCAACCGAATTCGCTCAAATTTGTTGCAAATCAAAGCTCTTCTCATCCATATTCCTGATCTATGTAAGTTTTCCTCCAACTCACACCGGTTTTTATGAATTTTGGCATGTTCATTCACGAATTTCATGAAAATTCGAAACTTACAATGCTCAATTTGCTGTTCGCGATCTCCGGCGGATCGGGACTTATGACTGGGCCAGCTTGGCCTACACTGACCTCGTTCGCGCACTGAGCGACTCGTGTCGCACTGGTCCTTTAGGACGAACATTGCTTTGTCTGCTTTCTGGAAAGTCGTAGAGGTAACCATTATTCCCTATAAAGTTTAGCCCTACATGTTAGTTAGTATTTACTCACGCGTTTAATTTCTTGTAGATCTGGTTCTACGAGTACTTTCCTTCCATTGCGTCGGCGAGACCATCGCCGAGGGGGTATCCGGTGAGCGCCTCTTGGGGCGGCCACCATGTGGACCTGTCTACTGCACGTGTCCGGAGTCGGATCATCTCGGTACGGCTTTTAGTGTTTGCCTTGCTCTTCTGCGATGTTTTAGACATGTTCTCACCCGATTGGTATTTTTTTATAGGGACCTGAGGTAGTATACCGACCATGGGGTGGTTGGACAGTCCCTGGATTAGCCGCACAGTACTCTGCTGAGCGCCGCTACTTTCTGGGGACCTACGGAGCGGTTGTGTACTTAGGAGAGAGAGTTGCTATCCAGCACTCTTCCGATGTTTTTGTCGTTCCTGCTCCTCCACAACGTCACATGTTCGACGAGAGAGAGTTGTCGAGCATGGCTGAGGAGTCTGGTTCCCTCTGGCGGTCTCATGTGATCCTTGGGCGGAGTTATGCTGAGGAGCTACTTCCTTTGTTGGCTCCAGCCCCTGTACCGGCCGAGGATGTGAGGGTAAGATCCTTAACTTTTTTTTTTTCGCTGAGTAGCCCCCAAGTAATACCTTGCTGATTTCTTTCTGTTTTATCAGGATGGTCCCACTGAGTTTGTGGCACCCCGTATGTCCATCCACTACCAGGGGATGTACGGGCCGATCGAGGAGATGATTTCTCCGGCTCCTGAGGGCGAGCGCTTTGTGGAGCGGTCGATTCCTCGTCACCAAACTAGGGTAAGTCTAGTTTTAATTCAGAATCTTGTATTAAGTTGTCATGCATTTTTACTGACTTAACTTCTTGACAGTTATCACGCGAGGTGGTTTCGGCTATGGCACGATGCATAGATGCCTTCCGGAGCCAGCTCGTTCGGATGAGGAACGCGGCTACCTGTCGTCGAGACGACGCTGTCCGAGAGGTAACTTTTTTTTTACTTATTATTTCTGCATTACGCTTCAGTTTTTACCTTGTTTCTGATTTAATTCTTTTTGCAGGGTCAGCCGATTTCTTCTCACACCCGTACGAGGCCTGAGGGGCGGAGAGAGCCGGCGAGGTCTAGCTCGAGACGTCGTCGTACTTCGTCCAGAGGTAGAGGTGGTCGTTCCGAGGCTGCTCGAGCCGATGTTGCTGAGGGCTCAGGGTCTTCTTCTGAGGGTGCTCCTGCTGCACCGGTAGGAGAGGCTACCTCGGCTTTCAGAGGTGGTGGGATGTACGAGGTTGGCTCGTCATCGCAGCAGCCTCCGCGGTCTCAGCCCCGGGTTGACCTTGGCTGGAGCGGTCCTGTTTTGAGTTTCCCTCCTCCTACGGAGACTGGAGCTGGTGCTGAGGCCGGAGCTGGCGGAGAGGTGACTCCTCGGACGGCGCAGTTTTATGGCATGATGGGCCTACGTCCTCCGGCGCCGTAGTTTGCTTCTGTATATGTTTTTTATTTTGACTTTTTATAGAACTTTGCCTTTTGTACTTATTATTTAGACACTTTGTACTTTATGTTATGTATTATTATGTTAGTGTGTGTTAGTGTGTGCAAGTGTGATAACAATTTTGCGCAAAAATTCCGTCATTTTTCTTATTGATGGAGGGTATTATCCGACTCTCTCCCCCAAAAAGAAAATAAAAAGGAAAAATAAAATGGAGGAAAAAAAGCTGATATTTGAAAATTAATATAATTCAAAAAGAAATAAAAATAAAAATAACTAAAAAAAAAATAATTGTTATATTTAATCAATTAATTGAAAAAAAAGATAGAAAAATGTGTAGAAAAAAATGAAACGGGGCCATAAAGTCATTAAACCGACTCTAGTTTTAATATCAAAACGCAAGTGAGCACGCGCGGCCTCTGCTAATTTGGCGCCAGCTGGCGCCAGCCTGTGGCGCGTGGCGCCAGGCGCTACACCTAGCGTGTGGCGCCAAAGGCTGATGGGTGACGCCAATTCCCGGTGAGTGACGCCAATTGACGTTGACTCCGTATTCCAGTTAGATTGAAATTCCTCGCAATTTGTGCATAAATAGCCCCCTGCTCAGCCGATTCTTCTCATAATTTCATCGAAAAAAAAATTCTTCTCTTTAGAAAAAATAATAATCATCATGTCTTTAGCCACTAAAACCTTCGCCCAATATTCTCATGAATGGTGTCGATCTCATAATGCTAAAGAAAGAAAAGAATTGGATTTATTTCACTTGGGGGGAATTTTTGGCATTAAAGGGGTAGATCTAGACATAGACTTCATACATACCGCTTTAGAATATTGGAATATTGAAACACATTGTTTTAGAATAGGGTATGATGAAATTAGCCCTTTGCCAGAGGAATTTGGCGCTATTTTAGGCTTCCCTGCAATAGACCTAGTAGTAATCCCTAGAGTAGATGCATATTACTATAAGGATTTTGAGCGCTTCTTTAACTTGAAGGAAAGGGATTTATCAAAAATAGTAGATGGCAATGTAGTGAACTTAAAAGAATTCGCACGCTATTATTTTGATAAACCGCTTTCTGGATCTTTTCACATATATAGAAGAAGGGCGTTCTTATTCTGCATGCTTAATCAATATTGTCTTAGTAGTGGTAAAATTAATGAGGGACAATCAATTATAACCAATGTGCTAGAACAAATTGAATCAGGGAGAAATCCAATGCCATTGATAGTTGGAGAGACTATGATTAGTCTAGATGAATTGAAAAGGGACCCAAAAGCTCCTCTTCGCGGTTCTCCAATTTTATTACAGGTAGAAAAATAATATTTTTGATTACAGAAATCAAAAAATATATTTTTGTATTGTAATATTAATTTATTTGCATTGGAATTTTTTTTACAGATGTGGCTAATGGAGAGGCTAGGATTAATTAGCCTTCCGGACGACTTTGAAAATTATACGCCCACTTGCTTTGTGAGAAGGAAGAAACGCATTCCTAAAATTGGGCGCCATGGGTGGAAGAAAGTTTTTGAATCACGTGATTTTGCTATCAGGTGGGTCATCCCATGGTGGAAAATAAAAAGGATGGTTGGTGTTAACAAGCAACCTTTCTGCCGTCTTCCAAGTTTGTCTCGCGTGACATATTATTATCCCTGCAGAGTAAAGAGACAATATGGCTTGCTCCAAAATATTCCTTCCGGGGATCTTCGTCCTCCCTATGAGTATCCTATATCTCAAGAAGTAGATAAATTTGACACGTACTGGAGCGCTAGACCTTTATGGGAAGTGATTACCCAAAAGGTTCCCCCTTCTTTACCTAATGATGTAAAGAAGTGGTTGTTGAAGAAATCTTCAATTGATCAAGGTAGAACTGATGTGAAGAATCGTCTAGGTGACAGGGTGACACCGGCCAAGGAACGCTTAGGTGCAAGAATTGAGTTCAAAACACCTACAATGCCTAAGAAAAAGAATACTACCAAAGACAAGGGAAAAAGGAAAGCTACAGACAAAAAGATTTGGGTGGAAAAGAAGCATGGGGTGCTAGCTGAAGGAGAAACAATCTATTCTAAAATTGAATGTAGGTCCTCTAAAGGATGCCTACTAGCTAAAGTAATGGATGAAGAGGAGAAAACAGAAAAGAATTGGAAAAGAGCAAAGAAGGAGAAGAAAGACTAGAACATTGCTTAGCTTTAGATTTATTAGATTGTTATTAATTTAAAGTTAATTTATTTCAGCTTTATTCGAAATCCATTAACAATGTAATTTTATTTTATTAATGAAATTTCAGCTTTCAATCAAATTGTTACTTTAAATTTATTTTTATTAAAGCAATGAAAAACCGAAAAAAAATTAATTTTCCAGAAATTCTTCGAGTACGGAAGTAAAAAATTTTCCGAAAAACACCGAAATTTGCCCAGATTTTATTTTCGATCTGGCGCCGGAAATTGCAGATTGGCGCCAGCTAATGAGGTCTAGCGCCAGGCGCCAATACCATCGTCTGGCGCTAACGTCCTATTTCTGGCGCCAGGCTCTGTTCTGCGACGCCAGTAACTTTTCCGACTTTTTGTTGACCTCTAGTTGATTCTAGAATGCAGAGATGTCGAAAAATAAAGTGGCCGCACCCGTAATGGGTTGCCTACGTATCCTTTCCTAAGGAATCAGGCCGAACGTAGCTCTCTTGAGTGTCCTACTCAAGTAATTATGGGTAGTATTTTTTAAGTTGGTCAAGATTGGTCATGTTTGAGAATTCATTGCCATCCATGTCAATTAATTTTGCCGCACCTCCTGACAGGATTGTTTTGACAATGTAGGGGCCAGACCAATTAGGTCTAAACTTTCCCCTTGGATCTAAAACATTTTTCCTTAACGCTTTTAATACCAAATCTCCTACTTTGATATTTCTTGTCTTGACCTTCTTATTAAAATGTCTAGCCATACGAGTTTGATAGCACTGGGTGTGATGTAGAGCTTCTAATCGTTTTTCGTCGAGTAGGATCAATTCTTCATATCGTGCCCTAGTCCACTCGACTTCATCGAGTTTACTCTCTAGCGCAATACGTAGAGATGGTATTTCTAGTTCGACAGGTTGTACGACATCCATTCCATATACCAAAGAAAATGGTGTATTTCCTGTTGACGTACGGATTGACGTGCGATATCCCCACAATGCAAAGTGAAGCTTGTCAGGCCAATCCTTATAATTTTCTGTCATTTTCTCGATGATAGTTTTTAAATTCTTATTAGCTGCCTCGACTGCTCCGTTTGCTTGAGGTCTATAAGGGGACGAATGATGATGTTGGATACCATATTTATGTAGCAATTCTTCACATTCGGCTTGAAAGTGAGTTCCATTGTCACTTATCATTTCATGTGGGACTCCATATCGACAAATGATATTTCTCTCGATAAAGAGCGCTACATGTTTTGCAGTGAGTTTAGCATATGATTGCGCTTCAACCCACTTCGTAAAGTAATCAATTGCTACTAGAATAAATTCGTGGCCTCCTGTCCCTGGAGGAGTGATCTTGCCAATTATGTCAATTCCCCATGTAGAGAATGGCCAAGGTGATGTGTAGGTGTAGAGCAAAGATGGAGGAACGTGTTGTAAATTGGCATAAATTTGACACTTAGGGCATCTTTCCACATATTGATGGCAGTCCCTATTCATGGTAGTCCAATAATACCCTTCTCGCATTATTTTCTGGACTAACATTTTGCCGTTTATATGAGTTCCACAGATTCATTCGTGGACCATTCTCATTATTCTTTGTGCATCCACCTTCCCTACACATAGGAGAGCTCGACCTTTAGGTACCCTTTTATGTAGCTCGTTGTTTATGAGTACATATTGAGAAGCCAAAAGTCTCAAGGCTCGTTTTGTTCTTTTGTCAGCATGAGGAGGGTATTCTCCATTGGTGACGTAGTTGAGGATGTCTGTGTACCATGGTTCTTCTTCTTGTTCTTCATCTTCATCTTGGACTGGATTGTCGTCTTCTATAGCCTGTATATATGCTGGTTTGTGCCTTTTTTCGATAGTTAGAGGCATTTGCTCGATATCTGTGGGAATCCTAACCATTGAGGCTAATCTTGCCAAGGCATCAGCAAATTGGTTTTCCTCTCTAGGTAGATATGTGTATTCTACCTTCTCTAACTGATCGGTAAGAGTTTCCAGATAGGTTTGATAAGGGGCTAGGCTTTCGCTCCTTACTTTCCACCTTTTAGATATTTGATTGATGATTAGAGAGGAATCTCCGAATATCCTTAACTTCTTTACCCCCAATGCCAGAGTTGTTTCAAGGCCTACCACGCATGCTTCATATTCAGCAGCATTGTTGGTGACGTCGAAATCAAGCTTTATTGATATTGGGACGTGTTCTTCCTTAGGTGATACTAGTAGCACTCCGACACCACATCCCTTTTGGTTTGAGGCTCCGTCGAAATACAAGGTCCAAGTATCATCTTCGGTGACCATCAAATCTTCATCTGGAAATTCATTGTCTTGTATTGGTGTCGAGTCTTCTATTGGCAAATCTGCTAGAAAGTCTGACACCACAAATCCTTTAATGGCTTTTTGTGGCATAAACCGCACATCGAACTGGGCTAAGTTGACTATCCATCTTGAAATACGTCCATTGAGCGTTGATTTCTCGAACAAGTATTTGAGTGGATCTAATCGAGATACAACGAAAACGGTATGCACCAACATGTAATGTCTCAACTTAGTTGTGGCCCACACCAAAGCGAGGCAGAATTTCTCGAGTGGTGTATAGCGTGTTTCGTATTCGAGCATCTTTTTACTTAAGTAATAGATTGTATTCTCTTTGTTTTCTACCTCTTGTGCTAGCATGGCTCCCATTGTCTCTTTGGTAACCGTCAAATATAATCTAAGAGGTATTCCGGGAAGTGCTGGTGCTAATACGGGAGGATTTGCAAGATAGGCTTTGATCCGGTCAAAGGCTTTTTGACACTCATCATCCCATATTACTGGTACGTTCTTTTTGAGGTTTTTGAAGATTGGTTCACATATCGTTGTCAGTTTGGATATGAACCTACTTATGTATTGTAACCGGCCAATGAATCCTCGAATCTGTTTCTCAGTCTTGGGCTGTGGCATCGACATGATTGCTTTAATCTTGGATCTATCTCTATTCCTCTAGAGCTTATGACGTACCCCAAGAGCTTGCCTGAGGTGACTCCAAAAGCACATTTTGATGGATTCAACCTCATATTGTATTTTCTTAACCTTCCGAAAAATTTCCTTAAGGCTACTTGATGGCCTGGACGGTCCTTTGATTTTACAATCATGTCGTCGACATATACTTCAACTTCTTTGTGCATCATGTCATGGAGTAAGGCAGTTGCTGCACGTTGGTAAGTAGCACCTGCGTTTTTCAACCCAAATGGCATTACCGTGTAACAATAAGTGCCCCATGGTGTGATGAAAGTTGTCTTCTCCATGTCTTCTTCCGCCATGAGAATCTGATTGTACCCTGCGTATCCGTCCATGAATGAGAGAAGCGCGTGATTTGTTGTGTTGTCTACCAGAATATCGATGTGTGGCAAAGGGAAGTCGTCCTTTGGACTTGCCTTATTTAGATCTCGATAGTCGACACACATCCTTAGCCTTCCGTCTTTCTTTGGAACTGGGACGACGTTGGCGACCCAATCGGGGTATTTGGATACCTTGATGAAACCTGCAGTTATTTGTTTTTGAACTTCTTCTTTTATTTTAAGTGCTACGTCGGGTTTCATTCGACGCAACTTTTGTTTTACAGGTTTCATTCCTGGGATTAATGGTATAGTGTGTTGAGCTATTTCTCTGTTAATGCCTGGCATATCTTCATATGACCAAGCAAATACATCGATAAATTCTTTAAGCAAGTTAATCAAATCGGTTCTTTCTTGTTTATTCAATGTTAGTCCGATTTTAACTTCTCTTTTAAGAGTTGAATCATTTAAGATGTCAACTGTTTCAGTCTCTTCAATTATCGGTGTTTTCTTTTCAAGTGTTTCCATTGCTTTAATAAATTCTTTATCTTTTTCATCGTTAGCTAAACAATGTTCGTCATCTTGGGTTAGGGAAGAACACGAGAAATAAGAAGAATGAGCGATATTATTGTACTCTAAGATCATTACATCAAAGAGTGATATGTCCTCAGGGACTGGATCACTAACTATCCTAGGAGAAGAAATAGGAAGGGGAGGCGTTATAGCTAAAGACTTAGAAGGTTCTAAAGGGAAAGACTCAGACTCAGACTCTGACTCTGACTCCGACGATTCTTCAAACATCGACCCTTGCCCTGTCGTGATCAATATCTTCCTTCCACTCGGAGTAGTCACCTTGATAGTCTTGCGCCACCCTTGCAATACTCCTTCAGCTGGAGTAATTAGCTTTGAGGGGTCGAAGTTTTCGCTTTGTAGGACCGTTTGAATGAGTGAAGAGTTGTCTTCCTCATAAACTGACTCATTCTTTTCTCGCCCAAACAGTAATCCCATGACGTTAAAGTCAAAGCATGGGGGTGCTTTCTCCTTATAGATGGGAGTTGGGATTTCGTCAATGAAGTAGCAATCCAAGAAAATCTCGAATCCTGGTTGTTGTATGCCATTTACAACAAATGGTTCGGGAAATTCATGGCATGGATAGTCCTCTCCTTCTTTTATAAACTGACCATTAAGCGTAAGGGGGTACTGATCCATTGGAATTGCTTTCTTTTGAATACGAGCGTCCCTACGTGCTTTCAGTTTGTCCTGGGCTCGCTTGAGATCTTTCCGAGTCGGTTCGAAACCAAGTCCGAAAGTATCTAGTTTAGGGAGGCCAGGTGACTCTATAGATTTTTCTATCCCCTTCTTCTTTCCTAAGGTCATCCCAGGGAAGTGTCCTTGTTTCTCTAGCATAGTGTTGATAATCATGTTGGAATGGGGGTCGTGGCAAAGAGATGTCCTTTCATCCTCTTGGATTAAGGAGACTTCTTCGTTAAAGCCCCATAGGTCTTCATCATCTTCGTCGTGCTCCACGTTGATGATTGGATTCTCTATTGATTTGATCCTCATCGGCGAAGCATCAATAGTGATGGGTATTCCTCCAACTATGGCTTTCACTTGTTGGTGGAGAGATGAAGGGACGGCCTTTAGATCATGGAGCCAAGGGAGTCCTAACAACAGATTGAATGAGGCTTTGATGTCTACCACTTGAAAGGTAGTAGCATGTTCTATTGCTCCTGTCGTCACGTTAAGGGTTATTTTGCCAAGAGCTTGACGCCGAGTATTATCGTAAGCTCTTATTCCTTGTGCAGACGGAGTTAAATCCTCATCTCTTATGCCAAGCATCCTTGTAGTCCTAAGTGGACAGACATTAATACCCGATCCATTGTCTACAAGAGTCATGGGAACATTCATCCTTTTGCAGACTACCGTAAGGTTTAATGCCTTGTAGTGTTTGTCAGCTTCCGGGGGTAAATCTTTATCAGAGAAAGTGATTAGATTAATCGGACTAGGGAGGTCACTCGTGAGGAAGTTAGCTAGTCCCTCAGGAGTAGTGTCAGAATCTATCCCGATTTTATCCAAAGTATTTATCACAGTCAACCTATGTTCTCAAGATGTTGCCAGAAGCTTCCATACATTCATCTCAACTTTTGTCTTCTTGAATTGTTTAACGATGTCATTGTCTTCGATGATAGGTATGGGAACTTGTTGTACAGTAGGCACAGGTTGTGTTGAAATGGGAGGTTGTATTCTCCCGGATCTTGTGAGGACGTCTATTAATGAATCTTCTTCAGCCCAAATGTCGTCCGTGGTGTATGATACAGAAGGTGTAGGTCCTAATATGTCTTTTAGATAGACATCTTCTTCATCACTGTCCCATACTCCATTAACATTTATGTCCTCTTCTTGCTGAACTTGGACTAATTCCTTTCTATCAATCATTTTCTGCACCAAATCCTTGAACTTGAAGCAGTTTTCTAGGGTGTGTCCTCCTGACTGATGGTATTGACAGTAATATCTATCTGTCCTTTTTAATGATTCAAATAGTCTCGGTTCGAGAGGTTTGACCTTGCCATTCTCGGAGAGCATTTCAAACATTTGTGTATGCGGGATCCCAATTGGAGTATAAACTTTATTGCTCTTCTTGGGTCTTTCGGTGACTTGTAAGGGAAAGTATTTTGCCTCATAAGTCGTTTTTACTGGTGTGAATTCTCTCTTAGGTTTTTCATCATATCCCTTGTGAAGTTCATTCAAAATTTTGAGAGTTTCATGTAACAGTTGCGATGTCTCCCTCAGATACAGTGTGAGTATTCGTATCTCTACCTCATTTGCCGGTTCTGGAAGATTATCTTCGACATCGAAAAAGGTCTCTTCTTCTTCCTCTTCGACATTGGTTGCTTTGAAAGGTTTAATGAGAGATGAGGGGTCAACTTCGCTTTCTTCATCGGAGATAGCCAATGTGTGAGCTAGAGGTGCATTGTCAATACTCGGCTTCTTACTGGCAGGGGGCAGTGGTAGCTTGTTACTGTCAATTAGGTCTTGGATAGCTTCCTTAAGCTTCCAACAGCTTTCAGTAAAATAACCCCTACCTTGATGATATTTGCAATGTGCATTGGGGTTCCAATTAGGCGACCTCTTCTCGACTGGTGGATCTCCAAATGGTCCAATGGGAGTTATAAGACCTTTTGCATTTAGTCAATCAAACGTGGTGTCATAACTCATGCCAATAGGAGTGAAGTTTCTCCTAAACGGTTTCTTTTGTCCTTGATTGTTCATGGCGAGGACTTCTCCTAGATTAAAGGTACTAACATTATTTGAGTGGGCGGTTTTGGAAGAAGAAGGATTGTCGTTCTTCTTTCCTTTCCAGCCACTGTTGGAGTTATTGTTGGCAGCTTTAGATTTAGTCAAGTCATCTTCAATATTAATCCCAATATCGTAAACAGCCTTAAAGGTATGAAGGTTATTTTGATATTTAAGATGTTTTGAATATTTTTCTTGGAGGTTTTTAATGAACAGTCTCACGGACTCTTTTTCACTTGGTACCTCAATCATTTTAGCTGAGGTTTCTCTCCACTTGTTAAAGAAAGATGTGAAGCCTTCATTCTCCTTCTGTTTGAGGATTTCAAGTTCTCTATGGTCAGTTTTGACTTGAATGTTGCACTTGTACCTATCAACGAAAGTGTTTGCTATGGATTCCCAGGTAGAGGTCTTTTCTTTTTCGAGAGAAAAGAACCATTGTTGGCAAACGGTCTCGAGAGATAGCGAGAATAGAGAAGGGAAGACTTTCTTATCGACACCCTTGATACTCATTATTGTTTCAAATGCCCTTAGATGGAAGTAGGGGTTGTCGATTGCCCTAAATTTTGGGATGTCGTTGGCACTGAACTTCTGCGGAAGAAGATCTTTATCCACCGAGACCCCTTGGGATGTGAGTTCTTGAAACTTATAGTCGCTGGACAACTTGCTTAGGCTTTCTTGCATGATGTCCATTTGTTGTTGCTTTGCGGGATCTTCGATCTTAAGTGCGAGAAGCTTCAGTGTCTCAGTTACAGTAGCCAGTTGATTATTGAGGTCATTGACTTCTTCTTGAGTTGCCATTATGACTCTTTCTTTTCTCTTGCGGGCTATAGGTTTGTTGAAAAGTTGGACTTGTACGAAGAGGTTATCTTTGATTAATCTTCCTTCCTTTCTTGACCACGCGCTGTAAATTAAGCCAGTTTGCGTTTTAATTACTTGACTCGAATCAATTTGACTTTATGGTTTTTATTTTTTTTAAAAGAAAAGGGTATGCAAAAAGTATGCATATTTTTAGGGAGCAATAATGTACATGTGTTTAGGGAACTTAAGTTTTATTATTTATTGGAGGATTAATATCCGACTTACCCCCTTAAAAAAAATGACGAAAAATACGCGCGCACACAAGACTCCCTTAATCATGGTCAAGACATGTGTATTGATGTGTGTATTGAGTGTAAGTGACATGCTTGGACTCTTGTGTAAGACCATGGGACTTAGTGCCTAAACTCGAATATTAATTTAATTAAGCATTATTGCTGGCAAAATTAACCGAATTAAACAGGAAACTGAATAATTAGACATTAAGTGATGACTGGACAAATAAACCAAACTATCGGCCAAGCGACAGGACTGGCGTCACAATATGGTGGTTGGCGCCAGACTTTTTAGTAAATGTCTGGCGTTACACACCATACAGTGGCGCTACAGCTCAGATCTTGGCACCAATATTGGAGCCTCGGTCTGGGACTGTTTTCGATATTATTAGTCAACTGGGGTATGCCTAAAGTCGTACTAGGTCAATTCCGATTAAAAGAAAAAAAAATTTGTTGATTCAAATTAATTAATTAATTAATTAATTAGGCAAAGTTCTTTAAGTCATCAATTATAATCTCAAACACAAATCAACAAACGGTTAAGAGAAGCATAGGATATATATGCACAACAAATAATGCACAATTAGTCAAGTAGGCACAATATGATGCAATGAGTTCGCAACCTAACCATGGCTCTAGTTCTCTAAAGTTCGGGATATGGTTTAGTCAAATAGGGTCCATGGTTAATTGTCCAGATGCACCGCGTAGAAGCCTAACCGTGAAGGGTTAACGCGTGTGGATAGGACACCGCGAGTTTTTAGAAAAAACTCACTTCCATGGTTTGGTGAATTCAACCTCTCAGATGTACCCTTTGTTGCCAGGAGCGTTCAATCAGGTAGATAGAGCATGAATTCCCAGAGGGTTATGTCCATATGTAGAACACATATGGGTTTCAGAAAAGTGAGAAAAAATTCAATCAGGAAGTAGGATCGAGCAAACCATACGAAAACCGGTCGAAATTAGAACGCATATTTCTGGCTCGGTATTGGGGGAAGTTGGCGCCAGCAAACAGAGACTGGCGCCAGATTTTAGCTGTAGCGCCTGGCGCCAATGCTGGCGTCTAGCGCTACAGTTAAAAGTCTGGCGCCTATGCTCTGGCCCCTGGCGCTAATTCCCACATGCCTCAGCAGCTTTCTGTGCTCGATAAAATTTTACATTTTCGCGCAGTGTTATTTCGGTCCTAGTTGTGAAAGATATTTCTCAAATTTCCTACGTGTAAAATCCTATGTTTTTAACTCATTACGGATGGTCTTTCCAATGACATCTTTTTTATGCATATGACAATAATGTTAATCAAAATTACGCATATGAAATACTTAGAACGTTTCGAGTCTCATCCACTCATTCTAAATCATTGCTGAAACAAATTCAGGAATTAAAATAGAAATTCTCCCTAGTGGAGTCGCCAAAAACTGTGGGGAATAAATTTCAAGCGTTAATCCCCTAGTTTGAACCCCACTGTGATCATACACTAAAGTACGGTGGCGTCCAAAAGGGAAGAAGATAGAGCAAAAGAGTCGCCAACAAGTTTTAGGAACTTGTAAACCGTTCACAGGGTGAAGGTTACACCCCTTAACGATCCAAGAGATCGTCAACTCCATAAGGTCTTGAACCAAATAAGGGTTCGGGGATGAAGGTACAAATCCAACCTAAAAGAGATTTAACCTGCCCTAATAATAGGCCTTTACTTTATTCTGATCGTATTCATGTGCGCTTTCTGACTAACATGCAATCAATATTAACCCTAAACCTGTTTATCTATGTTGGTTGAATATTAATGCACAAATAAAACTATTATTGGCGATCACTTGAATTATAATCATAATTAACCCTAAACAAGATTATTAATATCTTATTAAGCGTGATTACAAGTACTAATTCTCTTTAAACATGCATAAAAGGCGTGATCAAGCAGTAACAATAAATATCAAGCAACATGATAAATAATCAAAATAACAATTATGATCATCAAAATAAAATTATAACAATAATCATGTTCATAATCATCAAAACAATAATCATAACAATAATCATCATAATAATAATTATAATATTATAATAATAATTATAATAATATTCATGTTAAAGCATAATAATAATAGCAAGATCCTAGGCATGATACTAACAAGATTAATAACAAATCCTAGCATGTCACTAAGCAATAAATATCAAAATTTTAACCCTAACATGATACTAGCAGTCATAAATATTAGGAAGAACACAGGAAGCATCAAAGGAATCATAATAAGCATGTTTGATATTATAACCTTTTCCCTAAATATGATACTAGGAATCATTGTTGTCATTCAAAACATCAAGCATCCTAACATCCTAAAAGTTTGGCGCCAAGCTCTGGCCCCTGACGCTACTTCCCACATGCCTCAACAGCTTTCTGTGCTCAATAAAATCATCCTGTTTCGCGCGGTGTTATTTCAGTCCTAGTTGTGAAAGACATTTCTCATATTTCCTACGTGTAAAATCCTTATGTTTTTTACTCATTACGGATGGTCTTTCCAATGAGAACCTTTTTATGCATATGCCACAATGTTAATCAGAATTACGCACATGAAATACTTAGAACTTTTTGAGTCTCATCCACTCATTCTAAATCATTGCCGAAACAAATTCAGGAATTAAAATAGAAATCGTCCCCAGTGGAGTCGCCAAAAACTGTAGGGAATAGTTTCAAGCCTTTAAATCCCACTAGCTTGAACCCCACTGTGATCATACACTAAAGTACGGTGGCGTCCAAAAGGGAAGAGATAGAGCAAAAGAGTCGCCAACAAGTTTTTAAGGAACTTGTAAACCATCACGAGGTGAAGGTTACACCCCTTAACGATCCAAGAGATCGTCAACTCCATAAGGTCATGAACCAAATAAGGGTTCGGGGATGATGGTACAAATCCAACCTAAAAGAGATTGAACCTGCCCTAATAATAGGCCTCTACTTTATTCTGCTCGTATTCATGTGCGCTTTCCAATTAACATACAATCAATAGGATTAACCCTAAACCTGTTTAATCTATGTTGGTTGAACATTATTGCACAAATAAACTATTATTGGCGATCACTTGAATTATAATCACAATTAACCTAACAAGATTATTAATATCTTATTAAGCGTGGTTGCAAGTACCAATTCCCTTTAACATGCAATAAAGGTGATCAAGCAATAACAATATGAAACATATCAAGCAACATAATAAATAAATAATCAACGTCATTAATAAAAATAATATCAATCATAATCATAATCATGTTAAAGCATAGCAAGATACTAGGCATGATACTAACAAGATTAATAACAAACCCTAGCATGTCACTAAACAATAAAAATCAAAGCTTTAGTCCTAACATGATACTAACAATCATAAGTATTAGGAAGAATATAGGAAGCATCGTAGCAATCATACTTGATATTAAAATTACCCTAGACATGATACTAAGAATCATAATAACAATCTAAACATGATATCTACATCATAATATCAATTAATCAATTAAAGCACTTAAAGTACTTACTTGGATGCCTCGTACCTCTTTCTAATAACACAATACACGCGTTAGTAACTTCAAGGAAAATAATAATCAAAGCAATCAAATTAAATAATGTAAAGAGAGATTTGGGACCAAACCCTCAGAAATTAAAACCTTTCACGTCTAGGGCGAAGGCAACTTCGAATATGGCTAGGTGTATCAAGATCTTGCGAATGCAGAATTTTGTATTCGAGAAAACAAAGTTTTAGAAAAGAAAGAATGAATGATTTTAAGAAGAGAATTGAAGATTCTTGGTGAATGAATATTGATAATCAGTCCATGAAAACGGAGTTTTTGATACGATATTTATAGAGAAAATCATCCAAAAAAGATAATTTATCAAAACAGAGTCTGAAGACCACAAAACCACTTTGGCGCCAGACCTGGCTCATTGGCGCCAGGACCAGTGGCTAGCGCCAGGCGCCAATGCTGGCGTCTGGCGCCAAGGCCTGGGGTTGGACGCCAAATCGGCTTTCAACGCGTTTTCGAAAATCTGATAAACTTACCGTACTGGAAGATAAAATAATATAATTTCAGTCGAAAATGCTATTTGATCTAATTAAAACTCTGAAGAGTCCTAATTGAATTAAGAATGATAAGAATCTTCTAGAATGTTCTAGAAGACTAAAAACCATTCCTAATTTCATTAGGAATGATAAATTATATTAGGCCCTCCCCTAGATCATTAGGCCGTACTTAAAACTCAAACCGGGCCCAGTTTAGTAAATTGGCCATAAATTCCTCAATATTCATCGGAATTGGGCTTATAATATATAGTTGGAAAGGTCTTTGCAAGCCCCATCCAACTACACCGCTATTGGACCCATATCATGGACCAACCAACTGGATTGACTGTTTTCTTAAAATAAAGTTTTCAAAAACAGAGAGAAGAGAAAAAGAAATAAAACTTTCCGCAACACTAGACCTTTCCACACTTTCGTTTCATTCGATTATGATTCGACGTGAAAGGCACTCATCACCGGGTTTGGTTTTGGGGAGACACAAATGGGTGTCTACAATTTACCGATTGGTTGTTGGTGTAGTGGTGATTGGGACTACACTTGGTAGGGAGGACCCGTGTTCAATCCCCCGTAACAACAATCGGGAGGGGACTGGAACCTAACCACCCAGAAATGATCCCCGAATCCGGATTAGCACGAAGGGTGAACCGGATGGAACACTAAAAAAAAAAAATAATACTTATTTTAAATGTGTTACTTTGTAATGTTACACATAAACTCAACTTTGTAATAGTGAAAGTAAATTGAATTGAATAAGTTTGAGTAAAGAAGAGTTCCTTTCGTGCTGCATCTGGCTGTTGGAGAGTTTTTGCTTTTTTGTTTTTCTCATTTTTTTTTGTTTTTGAAGCTTTTTTTTTTAAAAAAAAAACGAAAAGGGGTTGGGATAGTTTAGGGAATATTTCAAGCATTACCCCAAACTTGAACCCCACTGTGATCATACACTTAAGTACGGTGGCGTCCAAAGAGAAGGAAGCTAGAACAAAAGAGTCGCCAACAAGTTTTAGGAACTTGTAAACCGTTCACGAGGTGAAGGTTACACCACTTAACGATAGGGCTGACAAAAACTGACCCGACCCGAAAACACGACCCGAACCCGACCTGAAAATAGCGGGTTTGGGTTGAGATTTCTAACCCGAAAACTTAAATGGGTCGACACGAACCCGACCTGATAATTAAATGGGTTAGGTTAAGGTTGAAATTTTCAACCCGAAAATGACCCATCTAACCCGGGAAAAAAAAAAAAAAAAAAAAACCCGGAAATCACTCTTACTTAAGCCCAAGCCCAAAAATCCACCTAATAAAAGAGAAAAACCCTAAAACCCTCACATTCTCCTTCTCAAACAACCGTTTTTCTCTCTCTCCTTGTCTCATTACTCTCATTGCCTCACTTGTGTCTCCTTCACTCCTTTCCTTCACTCCTACAATCATTCCTTTAACCTTCTCCTTCATCTCAAGGTAATTTTCCTCTTGAATTTATTTACATGCTTTCGGTTTTTTTTTTCGTTTTTAACATGTTAATTTTTGTTTCATTTCGAAGTCATTTGCTGTTTATATTCGAATTCATCATCAGTTATTAATTTTTTTACATCTAGATGTTCTTAGCTTGTATTTTAATATCTAGATCTACTTGTTTGATTTGATATTTCTTATTTTAAGATGGCTATTTATTAAATTGTGAAAATTGCATCTACTTTCTACTACTTTTCCGTAGTGTTTATGGTTTGATTTGTTTTGGAATTGAATATACATATTATTGAAAGTTGATCTTGTATTTTATATAATCTAAATTGATGACTTGAATATTTATTAATGTGTTTTTGTTATTGTTTGCAGGAAAGAACGAACAACAAAGCAGCATGTGAAGGATTTTGAGAAGTTAAAATTTTGTTGTAAATTTAAGTTTCAAATCCCTTTAATTGGAAGTTTTGGTTGTAGATTTAATACATTTAAATTTATTTATGATTTACAGATTTAAAGTTTAAATTCAACTTGTATTGATTTCTTTTTGTTTTTAAGATTTTTATTGGTAATAAATTTTTCTTTAATCTACCCAAAATAAAAAAATTCAGGTTAAATAAGGTCAACTTCGGGTTGACCCGAACCCGAAAAAATCAGGTTAGGGTCAAGAACTTCGACCCGAAATGCTAAACAGATCAGGTTCAGGTCAAGGGGTTTCAACCCGAACCCGAAATGACCCGAACACGAAAATGACCCGACCTGATCCGTTTGCCAGCCCTACTTAACGATCCAGGAGATCGTCAACTCCAATAGTATGGAACCATGACTGGTAGTTCGGGGATGAAGGTACAAATCCAACCTAAAAGAGATTGAACCTGCCCTAATAATAGGCCTCTACTTTATTCTGATCGTATTCATATGCGCTTTCTGACTAACATGCAATCATTAGGTTAACCCTAAACCTGTTTATCTATGTTGGTTGAATATTAATGCACAAATAAATCTATTATTGGCGATCACTTGAATTAAAATCATATTAACCCTAAACAAGATTATTAATTATCTTATTAAGCGTGATTACAAGTACAAATTCCCTTTAAACATGCATAAAAGGTGTGATCAAGCAATAACAATAAAATATATATAAAGCAACATAATATATTTCATAATAAATAATAATCATAATCATAATTATCATAATCATGTTAAAGCATAATATTAATAGCAAGATCCTTGACATGATACTAACAAGATTAATAACAAACCCTAGCATGTCACTAAATAATAAATATCAAATATATAGCCTTAACATGATACGAACATGAATATTAGGAAGAAAATAGAAAGCATTGCAGGAATCATAATTGATTTAAGAAACTTATTCTTTACCCTAGACATGATACTACGAAGCATTCTTTTAATCATACTTGATATTAGAAATTATAGTTATTACCCTAAACATGATACTAGGAATCAAAAAAATAACATAGACATGATTTCTATATCAAAATAGCAATTAAACAATTAAAGAACTTACTTGGATGCCTCGTACCTCTTTCTAATAACAAAATACACGCGTTAGTAACTTCAAGCAAAATATAAAATCAAAGAATTAAATTAAATTAAATAATTGAAATAGAGATTTGGGACCAAACCCTCAGAAATATCAAACCTTTCACATCTAGGGCGAAGGCAACTTCGAATTATGCTAGGTGTTTCTAGATCTTGTGAATGCGGAATTTTGTATGCAAAAAGCCAGTTTAGGAAAGGGAGAGAGAGAGAGTAATCAAGAGATTCTTGATGAGAGTTTGTGAGAGAGAATTAGAAAGTTGATTGTTGTTGATGATTGAAAACGGAGATTTTAGGAGGCTATTTATAGAGAAAATCAGCTGGATGTGATAAAAAAACGAATCAAAGTTTCGAAGAGAATAAAACGAATTGGCGCCACACGCCAGACATTAGCGCCACACGCCAGACGCTAATACTGTCGTCAGACGCTAGGAACCAGTTTCCACGCGTTTTCTTAATTTGATAAAATTTAGCCGTACAGGAGGGGAAAAATCGTATTTTCCTTAAAAACACTTATTTTATTTTGATTAAAACTCTAAAAAGTCAACTAAAGTCAATTTATCAATGCTAATTAAATTAGGAATGAAAAGAACCTTCTAGAAGAATCTAGAAGACTATAATCAATTCTAATTGCATTAGGAATGATAAATCAATATTAGGCCCTCCTCTAAATCATTGGGCCGCACATAAATATCAAACCGGGCCCAGTTTAGTAATTTGGCCATAACTTCCTCATTATTCATCAGAATTGGGCTTATTATATCGTTGGAAAGCTCTTTTTGAACCCGACCCAACTACACTATTATTAGACCCTTGCCATGGATCAAACCAAACTGGATTGGCTGTTTTCTTTAAAATAGGTTTTCAAAAATAGAGAGAAAGAAAAGAAATAAAAACTAACCGCAACACTAGACTTTCCACACCTTCACTTCATTCGATTATGATTCGACGTGAAAGGTACTCATCACTGGGTTTGGTTTTGGGGAGACACAAATGGGTGTCTATAGATAGTAACTGCGTACCTTAGAAATTATAAAGCTTTAATTGTGCTGCATTCAAGATTCTCTGTACCTCTTTCCCTTTTGTGCTCCTAAGTCTAGCTATATGCCCCGTTGCCTACTACCTTGATGATCTCGTAGGGCCCTTCCCAGTTAGGTGCTAGCTTTTCTGCATTTACCTCTCTTGTGTTCTTGTTAACCTTTCTAAGGACCCAATCTCCTATCCTGAAGACTTTTGCTCTTACATTCTTGTTGAAACTCCTTGCTACTTCTTGTTGGTAGGCTTCCATTCTCATTCTTGAATCTTCTCTAAGTTCTTCTACAGTATCCAAATTATGTACCAACTCGGCTTGATTTCTTTCTTTTGTCATCAACCCGTACCTTGCAGTGGGGACCTCTACTTCTGTTGGGATTACTGCTTCACATCCATACACTAGTGAGAAAGGAGTGTGACCTGTGGCGCCTTTTGGAGTTGTTCTATCTGCCTAGAGTATGTTGGGTAGTTCATCTGCCCACTTCCCTTTAGCGCCTTCCAATCTCTTCTTCATGTTGTTGATTAGCACTTTGTTGCTCGACTCTGCTTGTCCGTTCGCTTGTGGGTATCTTGGTGTAGATGTGATGTGAGAGATGTTCCATTCCTTGCAGAAATTTGTTGTCTTATTGCTGATGAATTGGGACCCATTGTTTGTGATGATTTTTGCTGGTACTCCGAATCTGCTTAGTATATTGCTTTTGATGAATTAAATGACATTCTTGTCTTTGATGTCCTTGTATACTTCTACTTCTATCCATTTTGAGAAGTAATCTTTCATTGCCAGGAAGTAGACTCTTTGCCTTGATGAGGGGGGCAGCTTTACTATATCCATTCCCCACTTCATGAATGGCCAAGACGTCAGTGTTGGGTGTAGTTCTTTAGATGGCTTATGTGTTAAAGGTGCGTGCTCCTGACATGCTAAGCATTTCTTAGAGAATTCTGCGGCGTCCTTCCTCATGCTAGGCCAGTATTATCCCATTTCGAGTGCTCTATTGGCAAGGTTTCTTCTTCCTTAGTAATTCTCGCATTCTCCACTGTGTAGTGATTGCAATACTTGTTGTGCCTCTTCTTTTTCTAGGCATCGTAAGAATGGTCCCGCTGCTGACTTCTTGAAGAGTACATTGCTGATTAAGTAATACTTGGATGCCTTTAAGGCAAGTGCTTAAGCTGCCACATTTCCTGCTGGTGTTACTTTATCTATGAGGTAACCTTTGAGAGGCTTTGTCCAGCTGTCTTCTTTTTCTGTAAGGTTTGTCTGTATCTCATAGACGTTCATGGTCGAGTCTCTCTCTATGGCTGGTGATAACACGTGCACTAGTGGTATAGCTCCAAACTCATCAGGGTTGATGTTTGACTCTAAGTTTGCCAAAACGTCTACTTCAATATTTAAGTTCTTGGGTACTTGTGCTATCTTGAATTCCTTAATGAGCTTTTTTGTTACCTCCAGGTTTGCTATCATCTTTGTATCTTTTGCTGCATATTCCTCGTTGATCTGGTTCACAATAAGTAATAAATCGGATATTACCTCCAGATGTTGTATCTTCATGTCTTTTGCCACAGTTAGTCCTGTGATCAATGCTTCGTACTCTGCTTCATTATTGGTTTCTTTGAAATTACACCTTACTGCCAGTGCGATTTTGTCTCCTTGCGGTGATGTTAGCACTACTCCTAGACCTACACCTCGAATGTTTGCTGCACCATCTGTGTGGAGTGTCAACTTTTGCATCGCCTTGGGTTCCTGTAGGGCCAGTACTTCCTTTTGAAGTAAGCTACGAAATCCTCTAAGGCTTGTGACTTAATTGCGGTTCTGGGATCATATTGTATGTCGTACCTACTGAGATGTAAAGCCCATTTTCCATTTTGCCTAACATTTCTAGCTTTCTCATGATGGCTTTGATGGGGTAGTTGATTCATACTCGTATAGAGTGGCTTTCAAAGTATGGGCACAGTATTATTGAAGTAGTAACTAAGGTTAGGATGATTTCCTCTGGAGAAGTGTATCTTGTTTCCGCACTGAGTAAGGTTTTGCTTACATAGTAAATAGGAAACTGCTCTTTGTCTTCTTCCCTAATGAGGACTGTACTGATCGTCCCTTCTGACACTGCGAGGTATAGTTGAAGTGGTTCTCCTTCTTTAGGCTTAGAAAGTATTAGAGGGTTGGCTAAGTACTCCTTCAACTTCTAGAATGCCTCTCTGTGCTCTTGCTCCCATTTGAATTCTTTGTTTTTCTTCAGTACATTGTAGAATGATTTGTTCTTGTCAGAAGATTTGGAGATGAATCTGTTCAATGCTGCTATCCTCCCTATTAGAATTTGCACGTCCTTCATCAATTTCGGTCGTTCTAGATCCAAGTTGGCTTTAATTTGTTCTGAACTAGTGTATACACCCATTTGTGTCTCCCCAAAACCAAACCCAGTGATAAGTACCTTTCACGTCGAATCATAATCGAATGAAGTGAAAGTGTGGAAAGTTTAGTGTTGCGGATAGTTTTAATTTCTTTTCTCTTCTCTCTGTTTTTGAAAACTTATTTTAAGAAAACAGACAATCCAGTTTGGTTGGTTCATGATATGGGTCCAATAGTAGTGTAGTTGGATGGGGCTTGACAAGAGCTTTCCAACGATATATTATAAGCCCAATTCCAATGAATATTGAGGGAAATTATGGCCAAATTACTGAACTGGATCCGGTTTAAGCCTTATAGGCGGCCCAATGATCTAGAGGAGGGCCTAATATAGATTTATCATTCCTAATGCAATTATGAATGGTTTTAGTATTCTAGATTTTTCTAGAAGGTTCTTTTCATTCATATTTCAATTAGCATTGATAAATTGACTTTTGTTGACTTTTCAGAGTTTTAATTAAAATCAAAGAACATTTTTTGAGGAAAATACGATTATATCCTCCTGTACGACAATTTTTTATCTGATTTTAAGAAAACGCGTGAATTTCTGAATCTGCGCCAAACGCCAGTTGTAGCGCCTGGCGCTACGCTTGGCGCCTGACACTAGCATTGGCGCTTGGCGCTAATGTTGGCGTCTGTAGACACCCATTTGTGTCTCCCCAAAACCAAACCCAGTGATGAGTACCTTTCACGTCGAATCATAATCGAATGAAGTGAAAGTGTGGAAAGTTTAGTGTTGCGGATAGTTTTAATTTCTTTTCTCTTCTCTCTGTTTTTGAAAACTTATTTTAAGAAAATAGCCAATCCAGTTTGGTTGGTCCATGATATGGGTCCAATAGTAATGTAGTTGGGTGGGGCTTGACAAGAGCTTTCCAACGATATATTATAAGCCCAATTCCGATGAATATTGAGGAAATTATGACCAAATTACTGAACTGGATCCGGTTTAAGCCTTATATGCGGCCCAATGATCTAGAGGAGGGCCTAATATAGATTTATCATTCATAATGCAATTATGAATGGTTTTAGTATTCTAGATTCTTCTAGAAGGTTCTTTTCATTCATAATTCAATTAGCATTGATAAATTGACTTTTGCTGACTTTTCAGAGTTTTAATTAAAATCAAAGAACATTTTTTGAATAAAATACGATTATATCCTCCTGTACGGCAATTTTTTATCTGATTTTAAGAAAACGCGTGAATTCCTAAATCTGCGCCAAACGCCAGTTGTAGCGCCTGGCGCTACGCTTGGCGCCTGGCACTAGCATTGGCGCCTGGCGCTAATGTTGGCGTCTGTAGACACCCATTTGTGTCTCCCCAAAACCAAACCCAGTGATGAGTACCTTTCACGTCGAATCATAATCGAATGAAGTGAAAGTGTGGAAAGTTTAGTGTTGCGGATAGTTTTAATTTCTTTTCTCTTCTCTCTGTTTTTGAAAACTTATTTTAAGAAAACAGCCAATCCAGTTGGGTTGGTCCATGATATGGGTCCAATAGTAGTGTAGTTGGATGGGGCTTGACAAGAGCTTTCCAACGATATATTATAAGCCCAATTCCAATGAATATTGAGGAAATTATGGCCAAATTACTGAATTGGGTCCGGTTTGAGCCTTATATGCGACCCAATGATCTAGAGGAGGGCCTAATATAGATTTATCATTCCTAATGCAATTAGGAATGGTTTTAATATTCTAGATTCTTCTAGAAGGTTCTTTTCATTCCTAATTCAATTAGCATTGATAAATTGACTTTTGTTGACTTTTCAGAGTTTTAATTAAAATCAAAGAACATTTTTTGAGGAAAATACGATTTTATCCCCCTGTACGGCAATTTTTATCTGATTTTAAGAAAACGGGTGAATTTCTGAATCAGCGCCAAACGCCAGCTGTAGCGCCTGGCGCTAGCATTGGCGCCTGGCGCTAATGTTGGCGTCTGGCGCCAATAGCCAGCGTTGGCGCTAATTCAATTTTTTTTGCGCCAGAACTCTGTTTTGATATTTTATCTTTTGGCTGATTTTCTTTATAAATAACGTCGTAAAAACTCCGTTTTCATTCATCAACATTCATCAATTTTTCATCAGTTTTCATCCACAATCACCGACAATCATCAATTCTCATCAATTCTTATTCTTTCTAATTTTTACCAATTCTCATCAAGATTCTCTTGATTACTCTCTCTCTCTCTCTCTTTTCTAAACTAGCTTCTCTCAAATACAAAATTCCGCATTCATTAGATCTAGAAACACCTAGCCATATTCAAAGTTGCCTTCGCCCTAGACGTGAAAGGTTTAATTTCTGAGGGTTTGGTCCCAAATCTCTCTTTCAATTATTTAATTTAATTGTTGTTTTGTTTATTATTTTCCTTGAAGTTACTAACGTGTGTATTTTGTTATTAGAAAGAGGTACGAGGCATCAAAGTAAGTGCTTTAATGGTTTTGATTGATATTATGATGTTATTATGATATTCCTAGTATCATGTCTAGGGTAATTTTAATATCAAGTATGATTGTTACGATGCTTCCTATGTTCTTCCTAATATTTTTCATGTTAGTATCATGTTAGGGTTAAAGCTTTTGATTTTTTATTGCTTAGTGACATGCTAGGGTTTTTTTATTAATCTTGTTAGTATCATGCCTAGGTTCTTGCTATTATTTTGCTTTAACATGGTTATTATGATGATTATTATTATGATTTTGATGATTATTATGTTGCTTGATTTTATTTTTATTGCTTGATCACACCTTTTTATGCATGTTTAAAGGGAATTTGTACTTGTAATCACGCTTAATAAGATAATTAATAATCTTGTTTAGGGTTAATTCGATTATAATTCAAGTGATCGCCAATAATAGTTTTATTTGTGCATTAATATTCAACCAACATAGATAAACAAGTTTAGGGTTAATCCTATTGATTGCATGTTAGTCAGAAAGCGCCCATGAATACGATCAGAATAAAGTAGAGGCCTATTATTCGGGGTGTTGACGATCTTATGGAGTTGACGATCTCTTAGATCGTTAAGGGGTGTAACCTTCACCTCGTGAACAGTTTATAAGTTCCTTAAAAAACTTGTTGGCGACTCTTTTGCTCTATCTTCTTTCCCTTTGGACGCCACCGTACTTTAGTGTATGATCACAGTGGGGTTCAAGGTAGGGGGTTAACGCTTGAAATATTCCTTACAACTGGCTTCTATTCCTCTTAGAGTCACCATGTAGCCCAAGAATTTTCCTGACTGCACTCCGAATGTGCACTTTGTGGGGTTTAATTTCATGCCGTACTGCTTTAAGATGGCAAAGGCTTCTTTAAGATCCTTGACATCTCAACTACCTTCTTGGATTTGACCACCATGTCGTCTATGTAGACTTCCATTGTACTTCCAATTTGTTCTGCAAACATCTTGTTTACTAATCTCTAGTATGTTGCTCATGCGTTCTTCAGTTCGAAAGACATTACCTTGTAGCAGTAGATCCCTTGGCTTGTAATGAAAGATTTTTTCTCCTGGTCGTCCTTGTTCATGAGGATTTGATTATAACCACTATAAGCGTCCATGAAAGAGAGTAGCTCGTGCCCTGCTGTTGCATCTACCATGGCATCAATATGAGGCAACGGGAATGGAACTTTTGGGCAGGCCTTGTTGATATCTGTGAAGTCAATGCATATCCTCCACTTCCTATTCTTCTTTTTGACCACTACCACGTTAGCAAGCCATTCTGGGTACTTTACTTCTCTAATGTTTCCTGTCTTCAGTAAGTTCTGGACCTCTTCATTGATAACTTTATTTCTTTCTGGTGCAAACTTTCTTCTTTCTGCTTCACTGGTGTGTGCGTTGGGTCTACGTTCAGCTTATGGGTAATCACATCTGGAGAAATTCCTTTCATGTCTTCATGTGTCTAGGCGAACACGTCCTTTTCTGCTTCTAGAAATTCTGAAATTTGTTGACGAAGTTCTGGACTCAACTCTGATCCTATTCTTACTTTCTGGTCTGGATGATTTGGGTTTAGCTGGACCTCTATTGCTTCTTGTTCTTATGCTATGCTGAGCTTCTCTTGGCCCAACTGACCCTCCAATTGCTATGCTGAACTCTTCTCTATAGACGTTACTTTTAGGGCAATCTTGTAACATTCTTTGGCTTCTTTGGGATCCCCTTTAATTTCTTGGATACTTGTAGGGAACTTGATGACTTGATGATAAGTTGATGGGATAGCTTTCATTTCATGTATCCATGGTTTGCCCAGAATCATATTGGAGGATGACAGAGTGTCAATTACTAGGAACTTGACTTGCAGATTAATTCCTTTTGCATAGGTTGCCAATGTAATTTCTCCACTTGTCTTCTTGGTCTCTCCACTGAAAACCCACTAGAATTGTTGACTTGTGGATAATATTCTTCTCGTCGATGTTCATATGTTTCAGGGTATCGAGCATAATGATATTTGCTGAACTTCCGTTATCAACAAGGATTCTCTTTATCATGCAATTTCCTACTAGGAGCGATATCACTAGGCCATCATGATGGCCTTCCACTGCATCACTTTCCTCAACTATGATAGGGATGTCCATCTTTGACCTTGCTTTCCTGTCGGGCTGATCCATATGGCTTTCTTTGGCATGGCGCTTTGCTGCTGAATATGTTAACCCGCACACTTCTGACTCTCATGATATGAAGCAGATTGTCCTTGACTATTAGAGGAGGAGGCGGGGGTCCACCTTGCTGGGACTCTTTCTCCTTTCTTGAGATTTTGGACCTATTCGTCAAGAGTTCTTTAAGATAACCTTTCTTCAACAGGTATGCAACTTTCTTTCTGAGCGCGACACATTCATTAGTTGTATGGCCAATATCTGAATGGAAATCACACCATCTTGAGGGATCTTTCTTCTCTCTTGGCCTATCACTCTTCCTGGGCCACTACACGGTATCTCCCATCTTGTTTAAGGTTCTTATTACACCTGCAGGGTTAACATTGAAACAATATTCATGCAATTTAGGTGGGAGTTCAGGATCTTTCTTCCAATCTGAGAATTCTTCTTCGACAGCATTAACGATCCTTCATCATAGCGAGACCTATGGTACAATTTAAACCAATGGTCCCTCCTAGGAAAATTGTTCCTTCTTGATGAGCGATCTGGCTCAGGGGTCTTTCTTGCGTACACATCATCTTCAAACCTGACCTGCGCCATGGCCTTAGCTTGTACATCTTCGAATGTTGCACAGGGATACTTTGTTAATTCCTTATAGAGCTCGCTATGATCTAGCATCCCCCTTCTGAATGCTTCAATTGTTGTGGGAGCATCACATTTATGTATCCCGATTTTCTCCCTGTTGAACCTGTTAAGATAATCCCTCAAGGATTCTCCATGTCTCTGCACGACACGGTACAGATATGAAGATTGCTTCTCAATCTTTCTGCTGCTTGCGAACTGGATCTTGAATAGGTTCACCATTCTTGTAAAAGATCGAATAGTAGCATTTATTAAGTAAATAAACCAAGTTTAAGGCTGGACCTGACAGACTGGCTCTAAAGCCTTTGCACATGATAGCCTCTCTGATGTCTTTGAGGATTGAGCTGGTCATCATCTTTTGCTTGTAGAGGGACAAGTGCTCATCCGGGTCTGTTGTTCCATCATACATGTCCATATTGAGTGTGCTCAACCTCTTTGGCACTTCCATCATGGCGATCTCTTCTGAGAAGGGTGACTCTATGTAGCCGTCTGCCGCCTCTTCCTCCACGGGCTTTGGCACTCCAAGGATCTTTGCAATCTTGGCTTCAAACGCCTTGAGGTATTCCTTGACTACCTTTTCTATCTTTCCCTCTTCAGTTCCTTCCTGTTGCTTTTCTTGAAGGTTCCTGCAGCAATGAAATCTAAATCCAGGGTGTCTTCCCTACTGCTAGAACCTTTTTTCCCGTTATTAGGGGTATGGAAAGTTCTAGACATATCAAGTTGCATGGCTATGCTTTCAATGCTCTTTCGGATGTTAACAGTCTTGGATGCAACTGCCTGTATTTGGCTACGGAGGGCTTCATTTTGTCTGGTTAGGCTGGTAAGCTTGGCTTTAGTTTGGACTTTCTAGGCTAACAATGTTTCGATTTGGCTTTTATGTTGGTCTAGGGTTTGACGGAATGCGTTAATTCCTTCATTGATTTTAACTATGGTGAAGGGTACTGGTTGTCCAGTCATGGTGATTGTCTTGGTTTTGATGGGTTAGGCAGGTTAATTGATTATCAGCCCCACGGTGGGCGCCAAGTTGTTTAGGAAAATTTTAGTAAGGTTATTTAGGAATTTGCTTAGGGATTTAGGGGTAATAACAATCAAGCTACAAATATCAAATACAATAACCAAGAACAACAATAAAGCATTAGGTAAACAATTTAATTAAAAGAGATTAAGTTTAGAGATATAATACTGAGAAAGGGCAAGCTTCCTTATTCAGCAAGGACATAGTTCCGAGAGAATAAGTAGAGTAATCAGTTTATATTGATGTATGAGTGCGCATACCTGAGTTTTATAATGTCTAGCTATACTATTTATACCTAGGAACAACTAGGGTTACAAAGATATCAAATATATTCAAACGTGGGAGATTCTCTTGATTTTATCTTGTTTCCCTGTTCAGCAGGTGTATTCTTGGCAAGTATTTTCGTGATTGATATTCTGATCTTGTTTGCTATACTTGTTCCAATCAGGCCGTTTTGCTTAATTTGGTGTATTCTTTGATCAAAGGATGATGCCCTAATTATATTGGGTTGCTTGATAACACGGGCCCAACAACCTGTTAACTAGTGATAAATAAAAAACATGAAGCAAGTGTTAGGTGGTAAATAATAGCTTATGATCGATTATCAAACGAGCTCTTAGTATTACTTCTTCACTAAGAGTGTCAAAAACAAACCTAACCAACGTGATTCGACATTAATCCGAATAAAACTCGATCCAAAACATTAACTTAATAATTTAGCATTCTGATAAGTGTTTTATTTGTCCACTTATCATGGCATTTTTAACACAATTTTGTTGTCATTTTCCCCTCTTTTCCCCCTTTCCGACTCCTTTTTTGTGTATGATTACAACTTTTGGCTTTCCCGATCCTTTTTATGTGTGTGTTTGTGTTTGTAGATGCAAGGAGAAATTGGTTATATAGAATGAACATGAAGAACTATATTGGAAGCAAAGCACAAGAGGAGAGGGCGTGCAACCCCTGAGGAGAGGGCGCTCCTACCCCAAACGCCACAATCTGCCTCTCTTTATTCCCAGCTAGGAGAGGGCGTGCACCATAGTAGGAGTGGGCGCTCCTCCCTGATCTTCCACAAACTGCCTCAAATTGCTGCAGGAGGAGAGGGCGCGCAAGAGCCAGGAGAGGGCGCTCCAGCCTGAGGAGCGGGCGCTCCTACATGCAGACCCGACTTTTTGGGCGGATTTTACGATGTGATTTCGGGGTGTATAAATACGACCCTTGGCTTCAGTTTTCTGCATCTTCTTCCTTGGAGAAGATCACCTTCTTCCCTTTAGTCTCCTTAGTCCCTTAACTCTCTAAACTCTTATTAATTAGCTTAGTTTCTCTCAACTCAATCATTAAAGTAGATTAATTGAACTTTGTATTCTCACTTTCAACATTTTCTCAACCTTGAAGCTTCATTAGTAATCTCTTTCCTCTATCTCTTACTCTTTATTTTCTGTTTTTTTAATTGCTTTGAATTATATATTTCTCTCTTAATCTTGGTTAATTATTGTTGCATGTTCAATCTACTTTGTTCTTACTACTCTCTTCAATTTGTTAGATTTTATTTTGAACTTAGATATTGTTGTTAGAATGTTCTTTACCATGTTTAGTGAGTAGTCAGTTAGCTAGGGGTTGGGTGAAGACCCAACCAAGCCATGGGTTGATTGATATTTGTGCTTGCATGTTCATTTTGGATTGATGATTGATTGTTAAAGAATTGGTTAATTGCATGTGTAATTGGATGGCCACTTATTGCTCATGTATTCACTTCTATGCTTGCATTGAAAGATGAGGTCTAGTTGTGAGCCCTTTCTTGTATGATTATGCTAAATTCCTCTTGATTACGGTCCCTTGTTTGAATGATGTAGTAGTCTTAGTTGCGGTAATTATGAGAGAAATCCCAATTATTTGTGCCTTAGTACTATCTCAAACCGATCGAAAGACAAACCCGAGTTAGTAGACTACTTCCCATTGTTAAAACTTGGTTGGCCTATCTTGCTAGTTTAGTTTGGTTTAGGAATGCTTAGTGTTGTGGTTTCGAAAGAAGTGAACCTTTTCTTGTATGATTAGACCGAATTTCTATCTTGATTACGGTTCCTTGTTTGGATGATATAGTAGTCTTACAAACCCCACGTAAAAAAGTTCACTACTTTTCTCAACACTTTTAAAATCACAACAATAAAAAAGAATGAAAAAAACTTACATCTTTTCTTATGTAAATAGAGTTAAGACTTCTAGAGGGGACTAAACTTTGAAGAAATGTAAAAGTAGGGGACTGCAGTTTCGAAAGTTAATTTTAAGGGACTCAAATCGGTTGTGCAAGAGCACTTACATTAGTGAGCAAAAAAAAATTGTTCATTCTCTCTCTAGCCACTTTCTCTCTCTTCCCAACCAATTTGCTCATGAGCATTTTTGGTGAGGAAATTTTATCCCACTAGTGAAAATAATTGAATTGCTCATGAGCATATTTTATTTTGCTAATTGATGTAGTAACATTTCTACCATTTTTGCTCATCAATTTTTGATGAATGTTGGAGCCCACGAGATTACTGCTCATCATGAAATTTGCTCATCCTATGAGCAAATTATGAAATGCTCATGAGCAATTTTCATTTTCCTCATTGATGTAGTACCATTTGTACCAAATTTGCTCACCATTTTTGCCCATGAGCAAAAAAATGCTCACTGATGTGAGTGCTCTAAGTGAACTCCATTTTGCTTTACCCTCAATAACCAGATACCCAAATTTTCAATTTTTTTAAAAAAATATTCATTCCAGATTACAACCTTCGTCTCAATCCCACGCCGCCTCTTACCTCGCGCCACCACCGCCACGTCCCTGCCCCGCTCGGCCTCACACTTACCGCCTTTGTCATTATCATCACATTCTCTATCTTCCTTTTTTTTTGTTTCAATTCATAATCACCATTAAAAGCTTTAAATTTTGAGGTTTTGATGGTTAAAAATTTAACCTTGAAAACTCTAGATTTTTTCAGGGTTAAATTTAACCAAATACATCTCCGATAAGAAAGAACTCGAACTTGTAATGCAGACCCATTATGTAACACCCCAATAATTCTCTCTTAAAAACCTGTGAGAAACCTGTATATAACCTGAACAATTTCAAGAGAATTACTGGTGTGCTGCCGCCACGTGTTCAAACGTTAAGGCTATCTCAGAAATTAGCAGCGGAAAACCAAAACAGTTTTAAATAAACCTCAAAACAAAGGAATTAAATCAAAATAAGTATTACAAGTTGGAACCGTTAAGGCCCTTATTCAAAACCCAAGAAAAGTAGTAAGTGATTAAATTCAGAGTTCCAATAATTTCAACCTCAAAGAAATTAGTGTCAACTAAAAACGAATTAAAATAAATTCAAACTTGGAAAAATAAATAATATGGAAACAACCAACTCTCTACTCAAGATCCCACAACCCTGATGAATGTTGCATGTGTAAGAACCTGTGGTTATTCTGCTCCCCAATATTACAAGTGTAAAAATTGGATCGTCACAGGGTCATTGAAGGGCGAAGGCCATGACCAAAGAAAGACACACACAAAAGCACGCAGTCAGCAAAGCTGAGTACATACAAGCTGCGAAAACAAATTGAGAAAATACCTAACATGCTACTAATATTCAAGCACAAGCATCATTAAATATAGACTCAATTCACGACTCGATTAACAAATTTATCAAGACCTCACTAATTAATATTAACTGACTCGTTTATTTATTTCATTGGATTTAGCAATAGACAAGGTTGTCCAACCCATGTCCCATTTGGAACATCAATAAAGAAAAACCCCATGCCTCCTTTCGGAAACATCAATAAACATCCAACGACCACGGGCGCGACTCCGTGACCGTAGTTAGTATGAGATCTCACCTAACTCCTAGTTTTAGAAAAATAATATTTGAAAGAAGAGACTCGTAGATCAGACGGCCTCGAGAAAAGTACACGGCTAATACCCCATGTACCCCAACCCCTGATTGTCATTACTCCAGAAGTGCACCAATCCAGAGTTTTATTGCTCATCCATCTTGCACTTTACGTGATTTACAGGTTTAAACTTGGTGATGACTCATATGCATAACAATACAATCAATCCAATATCAATTCAATCAAGTAAAACAACTTTTCAATTTCAATTCTTGATTTATTAGTGGCAAGCAACATTTATTATTTATTCCATTACTACCTCGGTGTATAAACACCTTGAGTGCACAAGGCACCCCAAAACCTTAACCTCGTCTTACAAGACTTGAATTTCTCCTTTACTCATCCAGTTTCCATAATCCTGAACGAGTAATAATTTGATCTTTACACCAATCACATACCTTTGCCTTTAAGCACACCTTGCATAAATAAAGCACAAATAATACTTGCATTATAAACTAGTGCACATCATTTGAAATTCACAATGTATAACCAGACAATTTAACCCAGTCAATCCTATACTTGATACTAAGTTCTCGATCCGTCCTTAAACATGCACCTACAAGCAAGGTTTCGTATCTTGTACGTACCTTGTGTAAACAATCCGGTTGGCCACTTTAAAACTAGAAGTCGCCTTCTACAAAGTCCTCTCCTAAACCAAACAATTAGGAATAAATCAATACCAAAGCAATTAAAATTACAGCAATACTAAACTATTTTAAAACCTCTTAAATTACCAAAACAAAGTCTTTAGATTGTCCCCAAAAATCAAAGTTAGTAATATAACATCCCAACTTTAAGTTTACATGTTAGAATTATGAAAATATAGTGTTTTATATCAAATTACAGCAACTTTAAAATAGGTAATTAAATCTGGAATTTTGTTTTAAATATATAAAATAATCCCATAAGCATAATTGCTTGAAATAGTCATTATATAGCAAGTTAGTGTGTTAAAAACCCAAGAATATATCAATTCAATGCAACTAGAGGCTTCAAAATAACAGGTATAAAATCTGAAAATTATTTTTAAAGTTAGAATATCAAGTTCAAAGCTTTTTTAATCCCAAAATACTCACAATAATTATTTTATAGGTTTAGAAGCATAAAAACAGGAAATTAACACTACTTGTTCATAAAAATTGAAACTTTAATAAATCTGAAAATTAATATACAACCAAAATAATCATACTTTGACATACTTTGAACATAGAATAATTAGGTAATTTGTTTAGTACGTTATTAAGCCTTAAAACATGAAAAATCAACACTTTAAACCCTAAATTCATACATACCCAAATCTGAAAATTAACATAATAATTTAAACATGTTAAAACCCATAAATTTATAATCTTTTGTAATTTATACATACTATTAAAGCCTAATAACAATAATTTTATAATTGAAATCAAATAAAAATTGAATCTTTAAATCAAAATAACAAGAATAAAGGAAGAGAAATAAGAGGAAGGAGAAGAGGGAAGAGCAAACTACAGGGGGCAGGTCGGCTGCTGGGCGGCGCAGCGGTCAGGGGGGCGGCGGCTGCTGGGCGGCGCGGCGGTCAGGGGGGCGGCAGTGCAAGGTTTGTGTTTTTTTTTCTTTTCTTCTCTTGTTGAATGCTGTGAAGAGGGAGGATGAAGAGAGTGAGGGTTTCTCTTTATTTTTATTTTTTTCTCTAATCCCACGTGAAAGAGGAGTAGAGGAGTTAAGGTGGGTTTTTTTTTTTTATAAAAGTTTGGCCTAAATTCCTAACCCAAGTAGAATTAGGAGTAGGAACTTGCAATTTGGGCTAGAATAAGAGGAATTAAGTGTTTGGGCTAATCACAACTTAATAGTTTTAGTTTGAAAATAATTAAAATCTTAATACTTTACCTCAAATAAAATTCATACTTATAAAATAAGAAAAATATAAAAGTATTTGTAAAATAAATACTAAATAAATACATTATTATTAAATTAAAAATATGGGGGATTACACATTATTTGGTGGGTTGACTTCATGTGGGGCTGCGGTGGTTGTGGCGGCGACGGTGGTTGTGTCGGCGGCGGTAATTGCTCAGCCGTTATGGGATTCATGCCCGAATTAAATCCCCCTTTGTGATTTCCACTATTGCATTTTTCAGAGAAAATCAAAGAAAACCATGAATGAAGTTTGGGGTTCTAAATTTGTGCGTCGTTCGGGGTGGTGATGGTGTGTGGTGTTGACAGTTTTTGATGGTAGGGTGGTATCAACTCTATTATGTTTCTGTTGCTAGAAAATCTTCTTTTACATAATTGGATAACGACTACTTTTGTTTACAAAATTTTTTCTGTTTTTCAATAAAATTAAAAACTTGTCAGTGATTCAGACCAAAAAAAAAAAAAAAAAAAATTAAATCAGTTAATATATGGTAACCGGTGGTGGAAGGTCACCTTGGCCGGAGTTATAGGCATAGTCCCCTGCTTTTAACTTTCCAAACTACAGTCCCCTCTTTTTACATTTCCTGGAAGTTTAGTCCCTTGTAACATTCTTAACTCTATGTAAATATGTAAAAATTGTAAACGCGCCAGTTTGAATTTGCTGACTTGATTGGTAATTCAAACCCAAAGAGGGAAGCCCTGTTCCTATCCCTTTCTCTCTCTAACCCTCGTTCCTATCCCTTCACCGCCCCCACCGTTCCCCTTTTTCCCAGCCATTGCTCGCCGACGACTGGTGCGGCTCGTCTAGCCGTCGCCGGCGATCTCAATCACTTCTTCTATCTCCCTTTTTGCCTTTTAGTTTTTGTTTTTTTTTTTTTTTTGGTCTGCTGATAAGTCTATTTTATATATATTTTTATTCCCGATCCCATGGTCATATTTGTGCTTATTTGAGCTCTACGGAGCTATTTTTATTACTAATATACGTTTACTAGTGTTTTTGTAGAGTTGGTATTATTTTGTAGGAATTTGCAGATTTATGATAATTCCCGAGCTTATTTAAGCCACTACAAAAATATTAGAGACGGAGCGTATTTTATGACCGTATATTTAAAGCCCAAGATCGAGTTAAAGGAATTTAATTCGGTGATTAAGGGCTCGATTAGTAAAGAAGTCCAATTATAAGCTACTATTACGGGCCAAGTAATGAAGCCACAAAACATATGACAAACAATAAAGGTCCAAGAGTAAACAAGAAGGTCCAAGGAATAAGCCCATATAATATCACATCAGGTCTGCTGGACATAAAATGGCGGGCCCGATCGGGCGGCCCAATGCCCGATCGGGCGAGTGCGTTGCAGTTTTCTTGCTCAAGTCGGTTTGCTACAGCTTTGGGCCCATTGATAATATCCATCTTTCACGGTTAAAGGAGAGGAGCATGCTTGTGGGCTATTTTTATTTGGGCTTGCTAAGTTTGGGTTTTGTTTGCTGATGATGTCGGTGTAATAGTAGTAGTTGATTGGGAATCAAGTTGCTTTTCCTTTCTTTACAAAAGGAGGGAGTTACGTAGGTTTTTAGCTAGCTTTTATTTAGGAGTTTTCTTAGTTTTTAGTCTTAGTTTTAGTTTTTAAGTTAGTTTTCTTTTCTATTTCTCTCTCTAACTTTTCTCTCTCCTTTTAATTAAACTCTTAGTATTACTTTCTCTTTTATTTCTTCTCCCTTAATCTTATTTATTTATTTTATTCCTTTCATCATGATTTATTTTATTATTTTGATTAATTTAGTTTTTAATATGTGTGAGTAGTTTAATTTCTAGGGTTTATGGGGATCTAATAAATAATATGAAGGGGTAAATTATTGTTGTTGATTATCAATGCTAGATTAATTTCCTATTGATTGGATTAATGCTCTGTGACTAGATTAGGCCTATCTTTTATGCATGAGTTTGACAATATTGATTCAAGAATCGAGAGATGAGAATTAATGTTTAGGTCTAGTTTCAATAGGCAAGTTAATTTATAAATGGTTAAGTCAAGATTCGAGAGATGAGATTTAATACCGATAAATTAATTGTGTGATTGTAATAAGTAGCGAGAGCCCTTTACAATCTGGTTAATTGATGCATTGATGACTGACTATTATTGATTGTTGATATTGCATGATAATTTCTTATTGGATTGTTTTAATGTTTTACAATTGCGGCTTGTAAAAGTATAGCAATATTAAATTGATGAATCGAGCAGATGTTAATTTGATATTAAAGGCTATTTTCAATAAGAGCTTAGATCTAGTAAATTGCGAGAGCCTGTTAGATCTATGTTGATTAATAAATTGCGAGAGCCTGTTAATCATGTTATTTATGCAATGTCAATGATTGATTACTATGTTTTACCCTAGAGTATTATTTATTGGTGAACCTATGCCCTAGATCCCTTTATATATCGTTTTCTCCCTACTCTTATTCTTTGTAGTTTAGTTTCATACTTAATTATAAATATTGGTTACTTAAATAATTTAGATTATAACAATTAATTAGGAGTAAAAAGACTTGTTTCCCTGTGGAGATCGACCCTACTTCCCTATCTATCTTAGTTAGTGATTTAGGTAATTATTTTTTATTAGGGGATACGACTTTACCTTGTCATCTGCCAGTGAAATTAGCAGAGTTCCTCTTTGGTGGTTCAACCCTGCTTATATTTTCACTTATTGCTGTTTTTTTTGTTGCTTGTGTTAGTTATTATATCCGTCTCGTGGCTCACCCGTCACTGCTCTCCGGTGCCCTTCAATTGGTAGCAATAAGATTGGGGTTTTCTTTGGTCGCTGGATTTCTCATCTTTCTGGTATGTTTGTGTAATTAAAGGGAAGCCTAGAGGTTTAGTTTTCTGCCTTCCTTTAGTGTTTTATTCTACTAGTACTTTGTTTCAGTTTTATGGCTAGTTTTGAAGAACTAAGGGGTATGTTGTGTATTTCACATGTTGAAGAGAATGATATCTCTTCTCATGGGTTAGAGTTTTCTGTTGGGCAGTTGGAGAATCCTTTTGGGATTCTCAATTTTGTTAAGAGTTTAAAAGATGAGGGAAATATGTTTTACAAGCAAAATCAAATGGGATCCGCTATTGCAAAATACTCCCTTGCTCTTAAATTGTTATCCTTTGCTACAGTCTGTAGTGAAGAGGATAAATTGATGTTTTTGGGCACTGCTGTGTCCCTTAATCTGAACTTGGGTGCTTGCTTCATCAAGGTAAAAGACTATGATAGAGTGGGTCAATTATGTTCAGCGGTTTTGTGCTTTGATACTACTAATGTGAACGCTTACTATAGAAGGGCGATTGCCGCATTAGGACTCAATAAACCAACCTTAGCTTTCATGGACCTTGCACAAGCCCTTAAATTAGATCCCAATAATAGTGAGTCACAACAAAAACTAAAGGAGGTGATATCCTTATTGGGTTGGTCTCCGGATTTTGTTGATGAGGCACTAGCAGTAACAAGGAAAGATGAGAAGTTTAGAGATTATGTTCGCTGTGGGAAGGAAGATAATGGTAGGAAGTTAGGAAAAAAAGGGAAACGAAAGGAAAGAGATGGTCGTGAAGATGGTTATGTTCATAAGTGTTCAGGTGTGAAAGACAACACCAAAATGGAAAAGGACGTTAGTGGCAATTTTTTGGATTTGGAGGGTAAAGTAAACCCTACCAACCAAGATCTTAGGCCCAACGTTATTGATAGCAATTGTGTTTTGAAGGGCACTTCAAAAACAAAAAACCCAAATCTCACAGGGTCAAGTTTTCGGTTTTCAAGCCAAAAGCGAAATGATTCCTATTTGTGTCTCACTCCAACGATGTATGGAGTGATTTCCAGAGGGAGAACAGTACAATACTTCTGTTCTCCCCAAAAGAATTTCATTACCATCCGAGTAGCCAATGCTTTGAAAAAGATGGATAGTGGTGAAACTCAAGAAATTTCTCCACCAATGGAGTTTAGTCACCCCCTGTGGAAGGGTGCGATAGGTGTGACACAACTCCAGATTTGATGCAAGAAGATCCATCCACAGGTATGGCAGGTCACGAGTCATCATGTGAAGCTGCGTCAATGCTCCTACCAGTTTCGCTTGTTTCTTCCCCTCTGCAGATTCCCGTTCACCCAAGACCTTCCTCCTCTGAAAGATTGTTGGGTTTAGTCTCGTCTTCCCGTCCCAAGTTTAGAAGGAAATATGCCACTATGCAAAGTAGGTCTCCAGCATGTTTTACTAACTCTTTGTTTTGCAGGTTAAGTGGCTTTAAAAGAATAGCTTCTTGTCCCACTGAGTACACTTGGTTTCCTAAACGTAAGAAGTTGTATGGTCCGACCCCTAATATTCTATCGTGTATTTCTGTTTTCTGTACTTAGTTTAGGTGGTAATAATGCTTTTCATTAATAGTACTCTTTGTCAAAAAAACAAAAAAAAAAAAAAAAGAATTTGCTGACTTGGGGCCCACTTTCCCATAGCAAAAACCGAACTTTACACCTAGCCGTTAAAAGTTGCAACTTTGAAACTTCCCCCTTCTCTGTATCTCATCATTCTTAAAACGCTCACTAAAAGTAAAACTACCTACATCAACTCACTAACACAATTAATTCTACAGTTTTCCCCAATACTCTTTTCAAATTTGCTCCAATTTGATTAATTTGATAATCCAGCTTCTCATAAATTTGTTTACTTTATTTTGTTTTCTCAATTAGGAATAAACCCAAAAAAAAATGGTGTCAATGACACCTGATCAGTTTAAAAAATTGAGTTTAGGGATGATTCCATCTGCATCTCCGTCTCCGTTCTTCACACCTCGGCCCGAACCGCACCGGATGGATTATTCTAGAGTTAGTGATGTTAAGTCGTCCTCGAGTTTTCATCGCCATGATAAAGATCGGGAGGTTAATGTGCAGGTTATTCTAAGATGCAGGTAACAAATTTAGCTTGTTTGCATATTGTTACGGGTTATAATCATATGTCTCAATTGGTATCTCAAATCATGTCTTATCGTTTTATACGGTGTTGTTATGAAAGTGTGTGACTAATTTAAATTAGATTAATTTATAATTCACAATGTCACTTACAATAAATACGAAGTATGGCATTGTTAATAACTTGTATTTATTTAAGTACGTTTTTTTTTTTATTTTTTTTATTTTTTTTTTCAGAGATAAAATTAGAAAACATAATCACCCATCTCTCTGGCAATTCACTGCTAGGAGATGGGCTTTAGTCACAAGAGCTCTAGCAACTTTGATACAAAAGACAAAGTCTCTCCGCTTAGCTTCTCTAATTATGTCCTTGGTTATTTAAGTACTTGAACTACTTCTTTGTTCCTTGATTAAAAGGCCACATTTAAAACTCTAAAACAAAGATTTTACAAACTTTACATTAAATTATGATGCAAGAAACAGTAGTTTTGATTTATTTTGAAACAAGTATTGGTTTGGTGTACAGAATTATAACATCTACCGTTTAATTGAGATAAAAATTGATGGTAATGTTAATGTAGTTTGACCACAAAAGTAAAATTCGAATCATTTTGTATGATGAAAACAAAACATAGATTTCATAGGCATTCGAAATGTGAGATGTTATTTAGCAAAAAAACGGTATGAGAAAGAATCTGTATAATCTAATGTATTTTAGAAAGATGGTAATAATGATTTTTGACTTTTCATGAACTATTAATTTGCATAATCTAATTGAATGTATTCTCTTGTTTATATTCATTGAAATCAGTAATATCACAATCATTTAGTGCTTATGCACGCTTTGTATAATTTTTATGTCATTAGGAACTGTATAATTTCTGTCACTCAATTATGGTGGCTAAATTTTGACTATTGTGATTTGTGAGTGACTGGATGGGTGGTAGAGTGGTGGTTTTGTGCTTGTAGTGAGCAATAGCTGTTATATACAAAAGTGCTGATTGGGCTCAAAGCTTTCGAGCAAATACTAGCTCTTCATGTCAGTAAAACTATATGTTATATGTGCACAACGTGATTTGTTGGGGGCAAAGCATTGATATACCTTTTGGTACAGGCCATTGAGCGAAGATGAGCAAAGCTGTAACCCATCAAGAGTGGTAACATGTAATGAGCTTAAAAGAGAAGTCAGTATTTCACAAAGTGTAGCTAATAAGCAAATGGATAGACTTTTCACATTTGATAAGGTGAGCTATATGCATCTTATTGAATTATGATTATTTGGTTTATAAACTTGTATAGGTTCTTACTTTCTTACTATATTATGTAATTCATCAAGGTTTTTGGACCCAAAGCAAAACAAAGAACCATTTATGACCAAGCTATCGCGCCCATTGTTAGAGAAGTCCTTGATGGTTACAATTGCACAGTATTTGCATATGGTCAAACTGGGACAGGCAAAACTTATACCATGGAAGGATCAATGAAATCAAAGGTAAAATATTGAACTACACCTAATAATTTGAGGTAGAGAAGATAGTTTATAGCTATGTTACTGGGACTCTTAGTTTTACCTCAAGTACGAGTGTCGGACCCTCGACACTCGGACATGGGTATGGCACTTGGACAAGAGCCTATAAATTTTTTACATGCTGAAACCTTGAATGATACATTTTTAGGGCACTGAAGTGTGTGCGGAGGCTGGTGTCATCCCACGAGCAGTTCGACAACTATTTGACATACTAGAAGCTCAGAATGCTGACTACAGTATGAAGGTGTCATTTTTAGAACTGTATAATGAAGAATTAACAGATTTACTAACTCATGAAGATAACTCAAGGTTCTCAGAAGATAAGCAAAAGAAATCTGTCTCCTTGATGGAAGACAGAAGGGGTTGTGTGATAATTAGAGGCCTTGAAGAAGAAGTCGTGTACAGTGCTAACGACATTTATAACCTTATGGAACGAGGAGCTGCTAAAAGACGAACAGCAGACACATTACTGAACAAGCGTAGCAGGTGATTATTTTCCCATTAGTTACCTTCTTGCATTTGAAGTAGTAAACATTGTGGTAACTAAAACTCCTTTTGCAGTCGCTCTCATTCTGTCTTCACCATAACAGTACATGTAAAGGACATAAGTATTGGAGAGGAGGAGCTCATAAAATGTGGGAAGCTAAACCTTGTTGATCTTGCAGGATCTGAGAATATCTCTCGTTTTGGTGTAAGAGAGGTATTTATTAGTAATTTTCCCTGGGTAGAAAAGAAGATAACGATTTGGATCTTTGTTTAGCCCTTAATTACTAACACATAACGGAGATATAAATCGTTCAAACCTCTTTTGGTTTCTTGTTGTTGGTTATTCATTGATCATAAATTCTAGTCTTACAAAATGGAGATCATATATGAATGCTGATTGTAACGAAAATGTAGGGGCGTGCAAGGGAAGCTGGGGAGATTAACAAGAGCTTACTCACCCTCGGAAGAGTTATTAATGCACTAGTAGAACATTCAGCTCATATACCTTACAGGTTCGGACTTTACTCACCCTTCGAAGAGTTATTAATGCACACGTAGAACATTCAGCTCATATACCTTACAGGTTCGGACTGGTGTACTTGCAGCAGAAACTCAGATAAACACTTTTTCTTACAATTGTTCATTGTTTTTCTAACTTTTTTCAGGGACAGTAAGCTGACAAGGTTATTGAGAGACTCACTCGGAGGAAAAACAAAGACCTGCATCATAGCAACAATCTCACCATCTACAAACTGTTTGGAAGAAACCCTTAGTACTCTTGATTATGCTTATCGTGCTAAAAATATTAAAAACAAACCTGAGGTAATATGGCTTTATTACCTCAGAATTGATACTAGTATAGTTTTATTATGTGAGATCTAAAAATTTTGCTAACATGTAATGAATTGAACCAACCAGGCAAACAAAAGGCTGTCCAAGATAGTTTTGCTGAAAGATTTATACATGGAACTTGAGAGGATGAAACAAGGTTTCTGAAATGTATTTATGTGCTTTTAATGTCTTGAGAGAAAATAAAAAAGCAACAAAATGCTTTCGTTTACAGACTAATTTTATAATTTTTTTTCAATGAATTTGTCAGATATTCGGGCTGCTAGGGATAAAAATGGTGTTTATATACCGCACGAAAGATTTGTCCAAGATGAAGCAGAAAAGAAGGTCGATACTTTTTTCACTCAGTAGAATGCCTAAATCACCTTGTTGAATAACAGAATAAGTGATAAAAAAAAATCTTTGAATTAAAAACAAAATGATAAGATCACTTGCATTTGGTGTATATATGTATAAGCTGGAATTTTTACATCGTAATTACTAGACTATTCAAGCTGTCAACTCAGGGATTAATCTCTCTAAATTGATTAGTCATAATTTAGTTATCAATCTTAGTGATTGGGATATAATTAAGTAATCGATCTTAGCTTCATATCTCTGCTTAATATTTCTTGGGGCTTGCATTAATTTCATTAGGGAAGGATTGCGAAGATAAAGCAGTTGGAGATGGAGATCGAACAAAGTAGAAAGGTAAAGTTTTGTTTTCTGTTCTTCCTTACTGGAATGACATGACATATAATTTATCTATTTGTATCTTTTACTCTTCCAGGAAGTTCAAAAGTACCATGACCTGTATGTTTCTGAGCAAGAAAAGAAATTGGATTTAGATGTTGAGCTCCGAGATTGCAAGGTATCTTATCACTGCCCTGAAAAGCTTTGAGGAAAGGAAATGATGTTGGTCAAAATCTCTTACTCATGCACTAAACTTTAGCACCAATTATAAACTAGGTCTGCCCAATGAAGCCTGTTCTTCACAGCACTAAGAAAAATAATCAAAAAATGAACCGAAGAAGATTGAATGAGTCCTGAAGCAAAGTAAAATATAAAGATATCAATCTAACTATCTAAGCTTAGGGATTACATAGGTGAAAGATATAATCAAGCTTAACTGGATACAGAAACAAATGCAACTTCAATGAAAAAATTGTTTGTATTGAATAATGATTTATTAGGTTATACAGACAGCACCAAATATACTTTTCATTAGGCATGATTCCACATTCTACCACATTAACCACCCCTAGTTAGCGAAACAGGAAACTAAGAACTCTAAAATTACTCTGCCAATACCATCTGAAAATGAACCAATTCCTTAAGTTCCTAAGTAACATATCAAGGAAACACATGAAAATTGCAACGAAAATGCGGTACAGGTACATTAAAATAGTCAAACAACTTGCTGTTAACAACACTGCTTTGCTCCTGTGAATTACCAGCTTTTTTCATATATAATCCTTTTCGAATTCCATCTAAGCCACTCCTAGGGGATTTGTTACAGGAAATATTTGATCAGCCTCTTCAAAATTTTTTATTTTTTATTTATTTATTTATTTATTTTTTATTTTTTTATTTTTGTGAAGAACGCTCTTCAGATTTTCTGATTTTATGCATTACATTTTAATTTTTTTCTGCACATGAATTTTCAAGCCAGCATTTATCACAGTTACTTAATTCCTAGCTGACATCATCAAAGCTTTTTTGACTATCAAGCAACTATGTAGCTAATTATGAACTGAAACTATATGAGGTAACCGCAACTGTCGTTAGTCATGGTCTTCAAATTTATATCAGAAAGAAACTCAGGTTATGGATTGTACAGTATGCGCACATAAGATTTAGGGAGTATCAGAATATGAAATATTCAAGTGCAACAAGCATTCTCAGTTACTAACATTAATGTTATTTGTACGGATAACAGTTTCTCTATCAAAGAAGAGCTAATGGTAGTGCATACGCTTTTCATAGAAGGGGAATTTTTCATCAATAAATTTTGAACTTGGTTTAATTTTAGAGCTATTTTAATTTGAGCGCAGAAAAATCTAGAGAGTATCTGTAAGGTCTTGAACGAACTTCAAGAGAAACAGAAGTTATCCATCATCCAGTTACAGGATAAAGACTCTATGATATCCAAACTTATGTACTCAGGTAAATTAATGCAGATGTTTTCAGTTTATTTCTTGAAAGATATGCTCATTCGCCATCATACAATACTCTCATCAATTTGAAAAACCAGAAAATGCTCTAATTCAACGCGCAAAGGAGCTGTGTTGCACTTTGGGAAATGCATCTGAAGACATATCAATATTGCACAAAAAAATAGGTTTGAGCTAGTTGTTTTTCTATCAGACCAAATTGCAGAAGTGCAGCAATGTTTTTTGTATTTTTGTTGAAGGCAGATAGGTATTTTATTGGTGCAGTAAACTAAGAAGGTCATTTTTTGGGTTTGATTTACAGATGACAAAAGCAAATTGGATAATCAAAATCATAAGCTAGTTCTCATATTTGGTTCTCAGCTTGATAAATACTTAAAAAACCTGCACCAAATGATATCAGGATCGATTTCACTGCAGCAGGATCAACTGCGATGCATGGAAGACAACTTGTGCTTATTTCTTGCCAGCAAAGATGATGTGAGAATTCAATTCGGGTACTGATATAATGTTTCTTATTTGGATAAGGTTTGACCGAGTTTCTTCATATAATCTAGGCAACAAAGAACTTGCAATCAACTGTTCAGAAAATAGTAGATGTACATACTTCTACAATGACAGCTTTGAGGGAGTTAAACAGAACACAACAAAGAACAGCTATGGCAGATATGGAGTATGTAAATTCCAGTATATCTAGTCAAGCTGTAGATATGGAAAAGGTATGGCTTCAAGCTCAAAATCAAAGGATAGAAGAGCCTTTAAAATGATTACAATTTTAATCAATTTTCGGATCATATTGTTTATGTATGTTTTAAAATTGCAGTTATTCAATTCATTGATTGTCGAGGCCAAGGATGTAATTTACAATATTGAGTGTTCCCTTTCTAAGCAAAAGGAGCTGTTGCTGTATTCTTCTCAGCAACAAGAACAGGTAATGTATATAAATCAAAATCTGTCCTCTAATTTTTGGAAGAGGGTGCTCCAGTTTCTCATGGTGAGAAACAAATTTTGTTTCTCACATGGCATTTTTGTAAATAAATCAACAACTTTATTCAACTGTGAAGCCCACAATAATGAAAAAGTTGTTGATTTATTCACAAAAATGCGCCGATGAGAAAAAAAATCCGTTTCTCACCATGAGAAACAGGGAATTTCCCTTTTTGGAAATGCATCATGTATTTTCTTATTCACATGGTTGTCCTATTATAATTTCAGGGACTTCAAAAGACTTTAGTTTCAGCTCAAGAGATCAACAAAGCAACTGTAGCATTTTTTGATGAGATCTGCAGCCATGCATCCGAACTCATAAGTAGTCTTGAAGAAAGCCAAGCCAAAAATCATAACTATCTCAAAAAGTTCGAAAGAGTATTTGAGGTAGACTTATTGGAACCTTTATATATTCTGGTGAAGTTATTCCAATGCTTCACTAATGTGGTTGTTAAACAGGAACAATCAGCAAAAGAGGAGCAGCAGGCAATTGAACAAATTGTATCTGCACTGGCGACATTAAGAACTAACAAAGCAGCTTTGGTGAGTGTGGCCTATACCTTCTCATAATCTCATCGTTTACCTAGTATAGTTCTATTGACATTTAATAAATTGTTACTTTGGTAAGGTTTCACAAGAGTTGAGAAACATTTATGAGGCTAGACTAGAAGATAGTATGGCAAGCCAGAAAAAGTTGTCCAGAATTCAGCAAGCTTCTGTAGCTGCTAAAAATGCTTTGAATGGACATGTGGAAAATGTTGAAGGGCATGTATTGACAGACTTGTACTTGTTAACGGAGATTAATGAGTCTATGAAGGAACAGATAGAGCAGTGGTACATATCTAATTCTCATTCTCATGGCTGCTATGCCTTTTCATGTCATCTTGTCCCCCACTGTTAGGTTCTACCATGGTGTTTCCAGCTCAATGTGGCGTATGGTATACTGTAACTATTGATCTATCACCCTCTTGATCGCTTATCCCGGTTTTGCAGCTCATACCAGTTTAGTAACTCAAGAGATCAGTGGAAAGGAGCTGCACATTCTGTCAAAAAACTTAATGATGATGCAAAATTAAGAATACAATCTACCATAAAGTAAGCATATCTCAATCATTACTCTCTCTATTTGACAAGGCATTAATCTTCCTTGTAGGCATCTAACAAGCATTTGTTACAGCGAAAGGATCTGTCAAAATGAAATCGCACAGAACCGGTATATCACTACATCATCTGCGAAGAATGCTGAATTTGATGCTTCAGTTTCTAGCCTGCTTTTCAAACTTAAGGGTATTCCTTTCTAAATGCAATTCAATTTTTGTATATGCATTTATTTTTTTTCTCTGATCAATGCTTGAAACAGAAGCTAAAAAATATTACTCTTGCAGATACTCATATGTTAGACAGTGAAATGAAGGGCAAGATGGATTCCTTATCAGATCAGTGCATCAATCAGCTTGTTTCTGTTCAAACTGAGCACAACAAAAGTCTCTCAACTATTCAGAACAAATTGGAATTGAGCCTTTTTAAGGATTACACGGTACACTCCCTTATCTTATATCAACACTACAACAACACACTATATAAATAGATGGGATGCACAAAAAAATCATTGATTTGTTTCTGCTATGAACAGGTCGATGAGGAGTCATCTTTCGAGAAAAGAGTTGTAGAAGTGCCAAGTTTGGCATCCATAGAGGGACTGAGAACTCCAGCAATCGCTAAATTACATGCAGACATCAATGCAGGGGAAAGATCAGAAATATGTGTGGTCGAGACAAAGACCCTGCAACCACATAATTATACAACAGAATGGCCTAGCAGGGCTCCCTTTGCAAACATCAACTAAAGTGTTAGTGTATCACCAGTTGTGTTGTAAACAGGAGAAAATAAACCTTGAAGTTGTAAATGAGTTTCTCTTAGAAAACAGTCTCATCTTCTGATGAGCCAAGCAAATAATCAATTGTTTTAGTTGCTTCACTTTAACCTAGACCTGGCAATCCTGACCCAGACCCGATGACCCGACCCGAATGACCTGACCCATGACCCGAAATCAACCCAAAACCAGTGACCCGAAATTGACCAAAAACCCGAATTAACCCGACCGACCCATACCCGACCTGAGGTGGAACTGACTTGACCTTGACCCGAAACCCGAAATGACCCAACCCGAAATGACCCGACCCGATGACCCGACCCAAAGTTGACCCGAGACCCGACCCGACCCGAAAATGACCCGACCGTTAACTTCTTTTAGTAAATAATTATATAAGTTATAAAAAGTTTATATTAGGAAATTATACATTAAAATAGACCCAACAACATCTTACATGACTATATTGACTTTCATATAATAGCTAAAAAAGATGGTCAAAGTGAGATGTGTGAATAGTGCAAAATGTCAAATCGTTAAGAGTAATTTGGGACGGAGGGGGTATAAGAATAATTCAAAGAAATTATTACAACCATGACAATGATAATAAGAGTACGTATTAAAACTAAGATCAATAAGAGAGTGAGATATAACTCAATTAGTTAGAGCATCCCTCTTAGTTTCAGGAGATCTTGAAAGTGATTCTCAGTCTAAAATTCTAAAAAAAAAAAAAAAAAAAAAAAGGTTAATAAAAGTCAAACAATTACTATAATCCATGAAAAAAATAGCCTTAATAAATATACTGAGTTTTTCGTAAATATATATATATATATATATATATATATATATATATATATATATATATATATATATATATATATATATACAGAGTTGAATTCAACCCAATGAATCACCCAAATATGACTCGACTAGAAGTTGACCCGACCCGAAAATTGACCTGACCCGAACTGACCCGACCCGAACTCGACCCGAAGTGTTGACCCGATACCCGACCCGACCCGATTATCGGTCGACCTGAAATCAACCCGAAACTCGAAATGACCCCACCCGACCTGAACTTGACGCGATAATCTTTTGACCCGAACCGAAATGACCCGACCCATACCCGACCCGAATGACCCATTTGACAGGTCTACTTTAACCCTTATTTATTTTATTTTATTTTTTAAAATTTTTTGTAAGCATGCTTTTTCTTAACTTACACTTTTGTCATCACTCAACTTTGACCATTAAAATTATTAACTATCAATGAAAATAAGTAGTAGATTTTAGAAGATTAATATAATAATAATAATAATAATAATAATAATAATAATAATAATAATAATAATAATAATAATAATAATAATAATAATAATAATAAGATTTTAGAGGATTAATAAATAATAAAAAAATGCATCACTAGTTAACTAAAAATTCATCATATGATAGTATTTTCCGCATGCAATAATAATTGTTTTTAATCAAAGCGTAATTTATGAATAACGTAACTGCATTTAAAGCTTCTCCCCTCTCCCACCCCCTACATTTAGGGTACAAAGTACAATGACTCGGATACTTAATGATGAAACTCTGAGTCTATACTATCACGATGATATATTCTTTTACCATCATCCATTGCCATACTCTACTACCTATTACCCATGGCAAGCAATGAGCAAGTTCATGGGCAACTTTATTACCCTGTCATACTCTACTACCTATTACCCATGGCAAGCAATGAGCAAGTTCATGGGATACTTTATTACCCTCTCTACGGACGAAACTCCAAGACACCCAACTAAGAGTACTACTAGCATGATAAATATCATCTAAGATTAAATGAAAGTTACTTCCCCCCTCCCTTTCTTATGGCTTTACAACATTGATCAATCTAAGACAATCACTTTCTACCACTAGCCTCTGAAACCCGTACTCTACAGCATGCTGAATCCCAATTAACAGAGCCATAGCTTCATCTATGTGTGGCTGACATCTGCTCGCTGTCCTCCAAGCCATCGCCCATAGGGTAGCCCCATCAGAGTTCCCGACGACAGCTCCCACAGAGGAGCCTATCCCCTCTATCACCCCCCATCAACATTGAGCTTTAGCACAGCACCCTCGGGGGGTTACCATCTCACACGAGCTGAGGCACTCACTCTTGGACCCTCTTCTTCACAAGGCAGCTCCTTCATGAGTTTCCACACATATTCCATTGAAGTCTTTGACGATGGGAATACTAGGTCGTTATCTAATCCTCCCTAAGTCAAACTAAATTTATAAACACTTAAAAAACCTAAATACGAGTATAAAGGTAAGTCAAGGGTCGAACCCAAAGGAACGGTAATGTTCAAGCACTCTCAATTATGCGCCTAAGCTAGGTCAAAATCGAAAGAAAGAGGTAGCACTAACAACTAACAAAACAAGCAACCAAACAAATAAAACACTAGGAACGGGGATCAACCAGTAATCATGTCAACTGCAACAACTTGGGAATATCATGCCAATCAAAGGTTGTGAAGACTAATGATAAGAGCAATCAATTGAAATCAAAGAGATATCTCCTAATTGTTAAGCTAGGGTTCACTATGAATAACTAACTAAGAGAATCACAATCCAAACCAATCAGTAATTGCAATTCAATTCCTAAATCAATTAGTCGTGTCATTAGCAATTACAATGCAATCTAGCATAATTCTCAAGGCCTAATCGAATTACACACATGCAAACCTTCATTAATCACTTTAATTGTAACACCCCAATAATTCTCTCTTTAAACCTGTGAGGACCTTGAACAATATTCAAGAGAATTACTGGCGTGCTACCGCCACGTGTTCAAACGTTAAGGCTTTATCAGAAAATAACAGCGGAAAAACTAAATCAGTTATAAATAAGTTTCAAAACCAACGAATGAAACCAAATTAAGTCATACAACTTGGAACCATTAAGGCCCTTATTCAAAACCCAATAAAAGTAGTAAGTGATTAAATTCAGTGTTCAAATAAATTCAAACCCAAAAGAAATAGTGTCGAATAAAATCGAATTAAAATAAATTCAAACTTGCAAAAGAAATAAAATGCAAACAACCAACTCTCTACTCAAGATCCCACAACCCTGATGAATGCTGCATGTGTAAGAACCTGTGGTAATTCTGCTCCCCAATATTACAAGTGTAAAAATTGGATCGTCACAGGGTCATTGAAAGGCGAAGGCCATGACCAAAGAAAAACACACAAAGCACGCAATCAGCAAAGCTGAGTACATACAAGCTGCGAAATAAATTAAGAAATCCATAACATGCTACTAATAATCAATCATCATGCATCATTAAATTATAGACTCAACACACGACTCAACTACTTATATTACTAAGACTCCATTAATTAATAATAGGTAAATCATTATTTTTATTCATTGGATTACGCAATAGACAAGGTTGTCCAACCCATGCTCCATTTGGAACATCAATAAAAGAAAAACCCCATGCCTCCTTTCGGAAACATCAATAAACATCCAACGACCACGGGCGCGACTCCGTGACCGTAGTTAGTATGAGATCTCACCTAACTCTTAGTTTTGAAAAATATTTGAAATAAGAGACTCGTAGATCAGACGGCCTCGAGAAAAGTACACGGCTAATACCCCATGTACCCCAACCCCAGATTGTCATTACTCCAGAAGTACACGGCTAATCCATCTTGCACTTTACGTGATTTACAGGTTTAGACTTGGTGATGACTCATATGCATAACAATACAATCAATCCAATATCAATGCAATCAAGTAAAACAACTTTTCAATTTCAATTCTTGATTTATTAGTGGCAAGCAACATTTATTATTTATTCCTTTACTACCTCGGTGTATAAACACCTTGAGTGCATAAGGCACCCCAAAACCTTAACCTCGTCTTAGAAGACTTAAATTCTTCCTTTACTCATCCTGCTTGCATAATCATGAATGAGTAATAAATTAATCATTACACCAATCATATACCTTTGCCTCTAAGCGCACCTTGCATAATTAGAGCACAAATAATACTTGCAATATAAAATACTGCACGTCATACGAAATCACAATGTATAACCAAACAATTTAACTCAGTCATCCCTATACATGATACTAAGTTCTCGATCCGTCGTCCTTAAACATGCACCTAAAAGAAAGGTTTCGTAACTTGTACGTACCTTGAGCAAACGAATTGGTATGCCACTTTACTAACTAGAAATTACCTTCAATAAACTCCTCTCCTAAGCCAAATAATAACATCTCAATCAATACCCAATCAATCAAATTTACAGCAATACTAACTTACTTTAAAACCTTCGAAATCCAAATCAAACAACACTTTAAAACCTTCCCTTTAGTTAAAATTAAAGGCTTATATATAGTTCTTTAAATTTTCTTCATAAAAACCTTAAAATACACTCTTATACATGAAATTACAGCAAGTTCAAAGTCTAATAAAAATCTGAAAATTATATAAAAACCCCTAATAATCTCCCTTTTTAATGGGTGATTAAACCCTCTTTATAAAACATCAAAATTAGTACTTAGAAACTATTTCTAACACTTAAAACTTCAATAAAAACATATATTTATGCTTAATTAACTTTAAACATAATTAATTTTGTTAATCAAACTCAAGGATAATATTTTAAGTATAACAAAACTTCGTTAAAATCAAAAACTGCCCGAAAATCATATTTAGAGGCTGAATTTGGCCACGAGAGGGTAGTACACATTACCAAAGGTAGTGAGTCTTTCTTAAAAAGTTGTTTCCACATGGAAAACACTACTTTTTCATCAAAATCGGATGAGTTCAGAATCTGATCAGGATTAAAACGGGATTAATATTAACGAACGAAAATCTAAAAATTAAAACACAAATCTGCGTGTTCAAAATAATCTGGAATTAAGTTAAACTAATCAGTAGTTATAATCACCAAATTTCAAAACATCATTACTATAAAAGCCCTAAATCAATTGTTCATAAAAACCCTAAAATCATGATTTTCAATAAATTAAAACCCTAGGTTTATAATTCATAAAATATGAAATTTATAACATAAATATAATCTGAAATTTATAATCTTTATACCATTAAAATATAATTTGATACTAAAAATATAATCTTTATACTAAAATCAAAACCCAAAACAATTAAATTAACATTAAGCAAAATAATGAAACAAAGGAGGATGAAAATAAGACTAACCTTTTTGTGTGGGAAATTTTTGGAGATTCATGGGGTATTTATAGGAGAGAATTATTGTAGGGTAAAAAGAAAGATTGGGCCTCATAAAAATAATGGGTTGATTAAGTAAACAAATGGGTTAGGCTTGTGTGATTTGATATAAATTGTAGAATAAAGGTGCATAAAATAATTTGTTCAAATAATTTTCGACCCAGATTAATAATTTGAAACTTTTGAAATTAAATTATGAAAAATAACAAATAATTATTATAAATAAAATAGATTTTCATTTATAAAATACTTAAAAAATACGGGGGATTACATTAATCTCAACAATCAATCAACACAATTCCCAAATTAATCACAATCAATCAATCATACAAGTTTCACCCAATTCCTAGCCAAACAACTATTCAAGAATCATCATCTATCAACTAACAACTAAGGAAATAAAGAATCAACAATATACCAAGAACAACTACATTAATCAAGCATCAAATATCAAAATCAAATCAAACAAACATGAAATTAAATAAAGCAATTAGGTGAGATAGGGTGAGAAATGCTTATTGATTGATTAAGAAGATCTTCAATACAACTGTCATCATTGAATTTTCAACCTCTCAAACCACCATTGAAATTCCTCACTTTATCTCTCTAAAACTACTCCTAAACTAGAGAGAAGAACTTCTAATCTAACCTAATCCTCCTTAGAGGAGAGAGAAAACTATTTTAAACTAAAGAATTACTTGAATGAAGACTAAAGAAAGTCGTACAATATATAAACAAACGGAGAAAATAAACGAAATTGCAAATAAAACCCAGAAAGCCGCGCCCGCGGAGGAGAAAAGCTGGAAGAGAGCATCCCGCGGGGTGCTCGCGGCCAGACCGCGGCTACAAACTGCCTGAAAATGGTGGTTTCAGTTCAGCCACCACGCGCCCGCGCTGGCAGACTCCGCGCCCGCGGTTGCAGGGCCCGCGCCTGCGGCTGCTAGGCTAGGCTGCTGCGCTGTGTGGTGCATGGCTGCTGCGGGGAAGTGGCCTTGGTGCTCGGGGCTGCTGGCTGGATGCTCATACTTGCGATGTTTGGCTACGCTTGCTTGGTTAGGCTTGACTTGCATGCTTGGCTTCAACTTCCGAACTTGGCTCCGTTAACTTCCTTGAATGCGCTTGAGCTCCCTCGTTGATGATTAAATCTCGGAGAACTCGACACACCTACAAAACAAGTCAAATAAACGGAGAAGCGATAAAAATAGCCGAGAAATGAATAAAATAATAAGAAAACCAATAAAAGCACGCATTTCTCTAAACTTACACGCTAACACTCAAATCAAGCATTATTTCCTAAAAACACGACTTAAAAGACTAAAATTAAGCATAAAAATACGAAGAAAACCTACCCTAAGAGTGCCATAAATGGCACGCATCAAATTCCCCGAAGCTAAACTTTTGCTCGTCCTCGAGCAAAACAAAATCCATCCCAAGGGAAAAATGATGAAATTATTCAAGCAAAGAAGGAAACAAGAAAACTAGAGAGGATGAGGATAAGCACTAACTCACTTTCGTAGGAATCACGGTCAATTTTAGCAACGAAAGACAAGCCATTTAAACCCCTAGATCGCCCTAGAGGACGAGTGATGCTCTCATAAAGGTTTCCTAAGATATTAAACTATAACTCTAGTAATAATACAAACAAGGCAAAGCATGAAAAAGAAACCAAAATACAAGAAAAGCAAACAAATGTTCATGACAGGACTTTTCCAAACGTACAAGCACAAATGAATGCAAATCTTTCTAAACAAGTAAGGGATTGCACGTTCTAAGATATATAAGGTTGATTGAAACATAGGACATGCTAAGCATAGAGAACTAAAGAAACGCAATTCACTTTCATCTCAAAACATTTTAGCACATTCTCCCAATTAGCTTCAAACCTACTTTTAGTGAGCGTCTCTATAGTTCCCCGAAGGAACTGGAAAAACAAATAGATTTGTGGTTTTTTGACATCTTGACTTTGCATCCCCTTTTCTTAGGCTTTAACTCATAATACCCTCCCCCGATATGTGACTCAACCTCTAGGTCAAAAGGGCTTTCCCAAAGGTTGTAACGTAAGGGAAAAAGGGTGAGGGTAGGCTTAAAATTTAGAATTTGGTGGTATTCCTAATTAGTGAAGCAAAAGGGTGATCAAACCTTCTCCTCATAACCAAGTAATCACCAAAAAAAAAAAAAAACACTAACACCCTGTAGGCGTCATTCGAAGTGCGCCTACGTTAAAGCATGTTATGATTATGCTTGTCACTTATAGGAAGTGGGAATTGACATAATACAATTAGGGACAAGTAAAGTATGGAGCCGCCAACAAGTTTTAAGGAACTTGTAAACCGTTCACGGATCATTTAAGGCAACCATGACAAAGGGACAACGAAAGGCAACAACGATTGACCCGTGAAGGTAACACCCCATTCATAATCCATGAGATTACTAACTCTATATGGTTTGGAACCATGAAAGGGGGATCGGGGATGATGGTACGAAGTGAGTCATAGAGTCACATTCGCCCGTATTGGCCTTGATTCTTATAGTAAAAAGTGATTCCTGCGATCTCAAAGGCATGCAAACAAAATATTCAATTCGCTCCAATCTATTATTATACTAAATTGGTTGAATATTAATGCAACATATAATTATAAAACATTAGTGATCACTTAATTTAATAACAAGATTAAAAAGGAACCTAATCCGGTCTTCCAAATTATTTTATTAGGCGTGATTTTAAATTACATATTCCCTTTAAACATGCAATATGGTGATCAATAAATAATAATAGGATAAACTTTAATATTGGAAGAAATTCAACAATATTAGCGTTAGTCAAATAAAATATAAATAAACCTAATCATGATACTAGCAATATTAAAATAAAATAAGAGTAATTAAATTAATTAATTACTCACATTCCGCGGGTTCCTTAAAATTGATACATCATGAATAAATTGTTAATAAATTCAATAAAAAAATATATATCTAATGAAAATTAAATTAAATAAAAAGTAGAGTTGATTTAGTCCAAACCCTCAGTCAATTATACCTTTCACGCCTTGGTTTAAGGACGGAACCTTGGGTCTCGTATGGACTCCTTGGAGTGTTTGACATGATAAAGTCGTATCACCTAATCAAAAGTAATTCCTAAATCCTCTAACTAATGTAGATAGGGAAGTAGGGTCGAATCCACAGGAAACTGGTCTTTCTTTTCCTAATTAATTAAAACAATCTAAATAATAAGGTAACCAATATATTGTAAAAAAAGGAATACTAAACTACTAAGAGTAAAAGTAGGGAAGAATAAAAATATAGGAAATCAATGAATAAAAGATCTAGGGTATAGGTTCACCAATAAATAACATTCCAGGTGTAGACACCTAAAAATGTCTCCCCAAAACCAAACCCGATGATGAACAACCTTTCATCTCCATTATTGGTCGGGTTGAGTATTTAATCTTGAAGTGCTTAAATCCATATTTCCATTTCATAAACCAACCCAACTTCTATCCCATTTCCCCAAACCATAACTTATTTTCTTCTTTTCGTGCCTTTAAACCCAAAATAATTCATTTCGTGTCCTTTAAAATCATTCATTTCGTGTCCTTTTTATAAAAATGTAAAATTCAGTTTATTTTGGTCCATAATCTAGGTCCAATGATTAAATATTTGGATGGGGATTTAAAAGATCTTTCCAACGATATATTATAAGCCCAAATCCGAGTTGTAACGAATAAGTTATGGCCAAAATATTAAACTGAGCCCAAACCGAACCTAAGCCCACCTTACCTACAACCCAATGATCATGTGGAGGGTCCAAATTATTTAATCCCATTCCTAAACCAATTAGTATTAATTAGAAACTTCTATAAGTTTCTAAAAGATCCTAATTATCCTTTTTGAAAAGATAAGATTAAAGAGTTCGAAATTAAATAAAACTCCTTTTTTGAAAGTCCTATTTCTATCCGAATTGAAAAATGTTCAAAGATAGACATATATTATTTTCGTGCCTCATAGTTGGATAGACCTGGAAATTATATTTCCAATGATATATTATAATATCAATTCCGAGCTATAACGGAAAAGATATGAATAAAATATCAAACTCTATCCAAAACTGACACTGTCTCACTATTTCGGTTATATCTTTTATTATATAAAATATTTTAATCTGATTTTAATTGGGTTAGAAAATAGACTTCAAGATCTTTCCAACTATATTTTATTTATCTTATTCCGATTTCTGTATCAAAAGATATGATAAAAACAAAAACCGCAAAAAACTGTTGTCTATCGCAAGAGTTTTATCCGATTCGAATTCTTATCTTTTCTTGATTCTTCGACCCTCTTTTTTCCTTATAAATAGAGGTCAAATCTCCCCTTTTTCAATCATCAACAAGCTTGATCACAAAATAATTCTCTTCTCCCTCTTTAGCCTAAACACTAGCCTCCCTATTCTTTCATTCCTTCCTTAAGCACTCCAAGGAGTTCATACAATACCCAAAGTTCTATACTTTAACCAAGGCGTGAAAGGTAGAATTAACTTAGGGTTTGGTCCAAATCAACTCTACCTTTAATTTAATTTAATTGTTTCAATTTGATTTATAATTTATTGAAGTTACTAACAGTTTATTCATGATGTAGCAATTCAAGGAAACCAATATTAATTTTATATTTGATTTGACTAACACTATTATTGTTAAATTGCTTCCAATATTAATGTTTATTCTATTATTGTTATGACCACCATATTGCATGTTTAAAGGGAATATGTAATTGAAAATCACGCCTAATAAAATAATTTGGACAACCGGTTTAGGTTCCTTTTTAATCTTGTTATTTAATTCAAGTGATCACAAATATTTTAGAATTATATGTTGCATTAATATTAAACCAATTTAGCATAATAATAGATTGGAGCAAATTGAATATTTGTTTGCATGCCTTTGATATCGCAGGAATCACTTTTCACTATAAGAATCGAGTAGAGGCCAATACGGGCGAATGTGACTCCATGACTCACTTTGTACCACCATCCCCGATCCTCCTTTCGTGGTTTCTAACCATATGGAGTTAGTAATCTCATGGATTATGAATGGGGTGTAACCTTCACAGGTCAATCGTTGTTGCCTATCGTTGTCCCTTAATCGTGGTTGCCTTTTATGATCCGTGAACGGTTTTGCAAGTTCCTTAAAAACTTGTTGGCGGCTCCCTACTTTCCTTGTCCCTAATCGTATACGTCAATTCCCGCTTCCTATGAGTGTCAAGCATATTCACACATGCTTTAACGTAGGCGCACTTCGAGCAACGCCTACAATATGGCGAATCCACTGGGGAGGATTCTTGGTTATTTATCGATTTGAGTGATCGGTATTTAATTGAGATGAGTGGATGAGACTTGAAAGATTCTTGAATTGTATTCCTGCGATTTAATTGGCATTTTCACGTATGCATATGCATTTTAGCTTACCTATTTTGCCACAATAGTACGTGTTCTATGTATGTGGCTAGCCCGGGGGATTTAAGCTCTATCAACCCGAAAACGCTCATGGCAATAAGGATTCATCCGAGTTTTTAAATCCACCCAAACCATGGAGTCAAGTTCGATTTCATCACGAACTCGCGGAGCCGCCCGTTGGCATACACCCTCAAGGGAGGCTGCCTTGCTAACGCGTCCAAACTCTTAACCATGGTACCCTTTGACACCCAAAAGCTTGACCATAGTCGAACATAGAACTTGACTTTAGGTTGTGAAGTTCATTGCATCATGCATGACGATATGCTTATATGTGCATTTTTTTTATTGACTTTTTTTAATTAGTTTTTTTTCTCTTATCAAACCTTTTTTTTTTAATTAGAGTCGAGTCATTTTTTTTTAATTTTTGAGTCACCCGAATTTTTATTCCTGTATACTACACAAGAGTCAACTTGTTTTGGTCATAGCCGGAGTTCTAGAAAGAGTTACGTGTCGTGCCATCTATGGATCTGTAGCCCCGAGTTTTTTCTTTCATTTGGAATTAGTTTCTTCCCAATAAAAGTGACAGATCAAAAGTTATAATTGATATACTGCAGCCTATCCAGTTTAGGTGTCTTTTTAGCGTCAACTTTCTTTCTTTTTTTTTTTTTTTTTTTTTTTTTTTTAATTTTTTAATTTTTCTGTATATCTTTTCTCGTCAAGCTAGTCTTAGCCAAGTCCTTTAATCTGTGTCAACTCGAATAACATAGGATTATAGATTTTTATTTATTTATTTAATATTTATATCCATGAGTCCTAACTCTTCTAGAATTCTAGTCCTCTTCCTAGTTTCTTGTGATTTTTTGTGCTAACCTTAACATGTGTTCTTTGTCTTTGATTGTGGTTGATCTTATTTATGACTAACGATTGCTAATGGACCGTTTTCACCTAGTAAATAGAATAAACATTAAAATTGGACAAAATTAATCAAGTTAGTTTGTCTTTTAGTCTTCCGTGCTATTTGGTCATTAGGTCCTTTGTTTTTTATACCGTTTACATGTCTAGCCATGCGATCATACCACGAGTCTTAATAAACTCACCTAATCACACATGTTGAGTCATTGCACACACTTTGTCTTCAAGTAATGCACTACATTGTTTATGATCGTATACTAGGACCATGCATGCATCGTTTTTCGTCGTAGTAGGAATGAGTGGAGTATTTCCCATCAGTTTTCAAAATTGTTTCATACACTCTTCCTTTCCAATCCAATTATTGAGTGAATGCATTAAGTCATTAAGTGAGTTCATCCTTACACAGTACTTGAGTCTAAAATCACTAGGCAATAGTTGGAAGAATAAGGGGAACGTCACTCCTTCCTTCTTTCCTTCCAATCAAAGCATCAACAACAAGAAACTTTTTTTCTCACCAGGCGGCAAGAAGTTACTCATAAACAGCCATGAAGACAATGCACGATGCATGCTTCTCATCAAGATTTCATGTTTTCTTCTTCTTTTGTTTCAAACCCTTCCCCCTAAAAAGTCTAGCATAGGTTCTCCTTATCCATGTGTCTATGTGTCACATCTCTTACCTTCTTCATAAATGAACATATCTTTCTTACATTCGATCATGTGATTAGCAAAAAAAAAAAAAATCAATTACCGAACTAAACACAAGGTACACCAATGATTTGAGGCACCTTTGCAACCCTGTCATTCCCTGTTACCCGTTCAATCACATTCCATTTCTTCATCAACCACTTTAAGCCTCGTTTAACGTTTGGCCTTCATTTCTTCAACCCACATTCACTTAACCCTAGGATTGGAAGATGTGTAATTGTATAACATTCAAAAAGCAAGTAAAAAAAAAAAGTAGCATAGCAACAATAAAACAATGTCTAAAGGCAAGTGTTCCAATGTCTTTGATATGAACACGCCTCAAATTGCGTCTCTCATCGAGTGCTTGGTACCGTGCCTGAGAAACATGAATGCTAAGTGAGTGATGGACCGCATGATCTGAGATTGCCTACATTGATTCAAAAGAATAAAAAAAAGAAGGAAAGAAATTCAAACAAAAAAAAAAGAAAATAAACTTGCAAAATTCAAAATTTTCAAATTCACAATTACACATCTTGGGGATTCTCTTGGGTCTTGATCCTTGTACGCTTTTCTTCTTTAAACCATCAACTTAACCATATTACAACCCTTGAAAGACCTCTTTGAGGTGTACATACACTTGTGCAAAGTTCGGTTAGAGCTACGTTCGGCCTGATTCCTAACGGATACGTAGGCAACCTCACATTGAGGTGCGGCCACATTCATATTCATATCCATACATGATCGAGTCAAAGAATATCCAATGCTTACCCTTACCCATCTAGAGCTAGACTTGGGGGCTTGAACCCACATCATTTAGCCTACCTAGCCTAAAGAGTCATCATCTTTTACTCTTCTCACATCTCTTTCCATCGCCATAACCCTTGCAGCCAGCCTTAGTATCACATTCACACACTTCACTCACACATCCATATCCATATCAATCATCCTTCCCTTTAAGAGCCTTTTATCATGAAATCTTGTTTCAACACTGTGCATGTTTCATCATTTTTAAAGACAACATTCATTAAAAGAAACATTGTATACTTGCTTAGCTTCCTGACCCGAGCAATGTTCATTATTTCATTCATCACATAATATGTTGAGAAACATTTATATATCAATGTTTTTAATCATACAAAGCATATCGTTCTTAGCTCTTTGACCTAAGCAACGTTCATTAAGCAATAATCACTTCATCTATATACGTGCTTAGCTTCCAGACCTAAGTGACGTTCAAGATCGTTTCTTTACACCATATATGATGCTTAGCTCCATGACTTAAGTTCATTCATCTATCGTGTCACATGATGTAATTGTCCTTAGCTTCCTGGCCTAAGAACATGCATCATGCATACAATCCATGCGATTCATTTCGTCTTGCTCAACAAGGAAATTCAAAATTTCTTCTCTTTTTCATGTCTTTTCTTTTGAGGAAGTTCAAAAACTTTTTCAAATTTTTTTTTTCGGGAAGTTCAAAAACAAAACTTCATTTTTCACGTCTTTCTTTCTTGGGAGAAAGTCGGTACTCTCCACTCATGACAAAAATGACGGAAAATTTTTGCTTTTGCATTTTTAATTGCTTGTGTCAGTGCACACACTCACTCAAGACACACACAATCACAAGTCATACACATGTCATGTCATGTCAAGTCAAACTTGGTCAAGTCAGTTGGTCAAGTCAATCATAGTCTGTACGAGTCCCTTGGCAAATTTTATTTTGCAGGTCTCAATTACACCCCACGTCCGGGGACAAACGGACCATCTATAACCCACGTCCAGGGATAAGCGGACCATCTATAGCCCACGTCCGGGGACAAGCAGACCATCTACAGCCCACGTCCGGGGACAAGCGGACCATCTACAGCCCACGTTCAGGGACAAAAGAACCATTCATAGCCTACGTCCGGGGACAAGCAGACCATCTACAGCCCACGTCCGGGGATAAGCGAACCATCTACAGCCCACGTCCGGGGACAAGCGGACCATCTACAGCCCATGTTCGGGGACTAGCGAACCAACTATAGCCCATGTCCAGGGACTAGTGGACCATCTACAACCCACGTTCGGGGACAATCGAACCACCATCATTTCATGACGCAAGGTTCTCGATACATAGAGACTTGCAATCTCATCATCTGTCGACTTTTATCAATCATGGAAAGTATTATGCGGTAGATTTCTTCAAGCATAGAAAACCGCCAAATACCTTTGCCAACTTTCCTCAAGCATGGAAAGCATTATCGGTGGATTTCTTCAACCATAGGAAAACGCCAAAATCATATGTCGACTTTCCTCAAGCATGGAAAGCATTATCGGTGGATTTCTTCAAGCATAGGAAAACGCCATTATTGGTCGGGTTGAGTATTTAATCTTGAAGTGCTTAAATCCATATTTCCATTTCATAAACCAACCCAACTTCTAGCCCATTTTCCCAAACCATAACTTATTCTCCTATTTTTGTGCCTTTAAACCCAAAATAATTCATTTCGTGTCCTTTAAAATCATTCATTTCGTGTCCTTTTTATAAAAACGTTTAATCCAGTTTATTTTGTTCCATAATCTAGGTCCAATGATTAAAAAGTTGGATGGGGCTTTGAAAGATCTTTCCAACGATAGATATATTATAAGCCCAAATCCGAGTTGTAACGAATAAGTTATGGCCAAAATATTAAACTGAGCCCAAACCGAACCTAAGCCCACCTTACCTATGACCCAATGATCATGTGGAGGGTCCAAATTATTTAATCCTATTCCTAAACCAATTAGGATTAATTAGAAACTTCTATAAGTTTCTAAAAGATCCTAATTATCCTTTTTGAAAAGATAAGATTAAAGAGTTTGAAATTAAATAAAACTCCGTTTTTTAAAGTCCTATTTCTATCCGAATTGAAAGACGTTCAAAGATAGATAGATTTTATTTTTGTGCCTCATAGTTTTTATCCAAGTTTTATATGGTTGGATAGCCCTGGAAATTATATTTCCAATGATATATTATAATATCAATTCCGAGCTATAACGGAAAAGATATGAATAAAATATCAAACTCTATTCAAAACTGACACCGTCTTACAATTTCGGCCATATCATTTATTCTATAAAATATTTTAATCTGATTTTAATTGGGTTAGAAAATAGACTTCAAGATCTTTCCAAATATATTTTATTTATCTTATTCCGATTTCTGTATCAAAAGATATGATAAAAACAAAAACTGCAAAAACTGCTGTCTGTCGCAAGAGTTTTATCCGATTCGAATTCTTATCTTTTCTTGATTCTTCGACCCTCTTTTTTCCTTATAAATAGAGGTCAAATCTCCCCTTTTTCAATCATCAGCAAGATTTATCACAAAATAATTCTCTTCTCCCTCTTTAGCCTAAACACTAGCCTCCCTATTCTTTCATTCCTTCCTTAAGCACTCCAAGGAGTTCATACAATACCCAAAGTTCTATACTTTAACCAAGGCGTGAAAGGTAGAATTAACTTAGGGTTTGGTCCAAATCATTTCTATCTTTAATTTAATTTAATTGTTTCAATTTAATTTATATTTTTATTGAAGTTACTAACAGTTTATTCATGATGTAGCAATTCAAGGAAACGCGGAAAGTGAGTAACTAATCACTTAATTACTCTTATTTTTATTATGATTGCTAGTATCATGATTAGGGTTATTTTATATTTGATTTGACTAACGCTATTATTGGTAAATTGCTTCCAACATTAATGTTTATTCTATTATTTTTATGATCACCATATTGCATGTTTAAAGGGAATATGTAATTGAAAATCACGCCTAATAAGATAATTTGGACAACCGGTTTAGGTTCCTTTTTAATCTTGTTATTTAATTCAAGTGTTCACAAATATTTTAGAATTATATGTTGCATTAATATTAAACCAATTTAGCATAATGATAGATTGGAGCGAATTGAATATTTGTTTGCATGCCTTTGAGATCGCAGGAATCACTTTTCACTATAAGAATCGAGTAGAGGCCAATACGGGCGAATGTGATTCCATGACTCACTTCGTACCATCATCCCCGATCCTCCTTTCGTGGTTCCGAACCATATGGAGTTAGTAATCTCATGGATTATGAATGGGGTGTGACCTTCACAGGTCAATCGTTGTTGCCTATCGTTGTCTCTTAATTGTGGTTGCCTTTTATGAACTGTGAACGGTTTACAAGTTCCTTAAAAACTTGTTGGCGGCTCCCTACTTTCCTTGTCCCTAATCATATACGTTAATTCCCGCTTCCTATGAGTGCTAAGCATATTCACACATGCTTTAACGTAGGCGCACTTCGAGCGACGCCTACACCAGGTTAAAGCATAATAATCAAACATCAATGTATCAATTAATCAGATCATAAAGGGCTTTCGCTACGTATTACAATCACAGAATTAATCTATCGGTATTAAATCTCATCTCTCGAATCTCGACTTAACCATTTATAAATTAACCTGTCTATTGAAACTAGACCTAAACATCAATTCTCATCTCTTGAATCTCGAATCAATATTGTCAAACTCATGCATAAAAGATCAGGCCTAATCTTGTCACAAAGCATTAAATCAATCAATAGGAAAATAATCTAGCATTGACAATCAACAATAATAAGCCACCCCTTCATATTATTTATGGATCCCCACAAACCCTAGAAAATAAAACTACTCACACATAATTAAATCTAAACTAATCAAAGCAATAAAATAAGGCATGATGAAAGAATTAAAATAAATAACTGAGATTAAAGTTGAAGAAATCGTTACCAAAATAATCTGAATTAAGGAGTTGAATTAAGAAAAAAGTTGTAGAGAGAGAAACTAATCTAAAAGCTAAGTCGAGAGAGAAAATCTAAGAGAAGAATTAAGGAAGAGTAAAAAGAGAGTGCAAAACTTTCTTAATGGAAAAATATTTATATTATGCAAGAATCCTAAACTAAAACAAACTTAAACGACGCTAATCATCTCCTAATGCTGACACGCGCCCGATCGGGCGAGGCATTGCCCGATCGGGCCGGCTTCTCACTCTCAGGTGCGTCTCTCGCGCCCGGCCTGGCGCGAGTTCGGGCACCAGCTTCTCTTCCCCGCCCGGCCGGGCGCGCCTTCGGGCGGGAACCTCTAATGGCCGGGCGGCACACTTGGGCTACTTTTTGGACTTCGATTGGGCTCCAATTCTTCGGGCCAATTCGGATTTTCTCTTCGGGTCTTGAATACTCGGTCCAAATGCCCCGGTATCACATATACCGAGCCCTTAATCACCGGTTGGATGGCTCTAACCGGCCCTGGGCTATGAAGGATGGTCGTGCATCTCCAATGCTCGTAGATACTCCATAATATCTCGGGAAAATGCTCCAAAAGTGCAAATCCCTACAAAAGTCAACCAAATCTACGAAAACAATAGAAAACACCAATTAGTAATAAAAGTGGCTCTAAAGAGCCAAAAACACTACTAATTATGACCAAGGGACGGGGGTAAAATACTATATAAAATGGACATATCAAACTCCCCCAAGCCAAACCTTTGCTTGTCCCTAAGCAAAGATCTCATCAATGAATAAATAAATATGCTTTACCCCCTAAAAGTAAAAATCAAGCACAAACAATTCAAGGTAAATCTAATAAACATGCTTCAACATCAACCAATCTCATCCATCCAATTTCTCTTCCTTCGTAACAATTGTCAAACAGAGCAAACCACAAGAGCATATAGAATTCAAGACTAGTGCTCACACACTCAACTCTCATTTATGTGGCGAGTAAAAGATGTACTCGATCGCTCTCCAACCAACCCCTTTAATGTGAACAATGCCCTCCCAACTCACACTCTCGTGTGTTTAAAAAGATGTACACTCAACCTACTAGTCGACTCGAAATATATCAAATCATAACTTGCATTGACAAACAACACTTTCACATTCATACAACTCTATACACACGGCCGGAAGGTCTTTTAAGATTGTAATGTAAGGCTAGGGTAAAGGGTAGGAAATATTTGGGAAAATGTGATAGTAAAGCCATGCTTAAGGGAGCCGAATCCTAATAAAACCAAGGTAAAAAATAAATAATGACCAACAAATCTCCAACATATATACTCAACTCCATCAAAAATTCACCAAATACAACTCCAAACATAAACAACAATCCCAACACTTACAGATTTCACTCATAAAGATATAATAATGAAGAACTAGAGGGAATAAACAAACTTTATTTCCCAAACTTGAATTTTTTCATTGAAACTCATCATGATTTCTTTCTTTTGATCAACCTCCAACTAGAACATTTGAACATTGAACAATTTTTTCCTTTTTGCTCTTTTTTTTTTAATTTTTTTTTATTGAAGTTCACTTATTTTTTTTTACTTTTTTTTTTCTTGAACTTCTCTTTTTTTTCATAGCATCATACTTTATTTTTTTCAAGAAGATTAAACTTTCAAACTCATCAAAAAATAAACATGATCAAGAACAAAATAACTTCTCAAAACCCACCCAAATTGTGCAAATAATAGGCACACTACAAACTCCCTCGCCTCACTCACTAATAGCTCCCCCAAGCCAAGCTTGGGACTAGTAACCAATGGGGCAAAATAGGCTTGTAATGTGGCTAATAAACAATAAAAATTCAAGGCAACAACATGGGTAGCTAGAAGGGAACAAATGTACGTATCAAGAATCATCTGAAGGCTACCTAAAAGAATTGAACAAATGCCTTCGTCCTCCACAATGTGCATAATAATGAGTCATATAAACATTACTTATAGTTGTAAACCAATACTCAAATTCATTGACATACCAGGAACTATCACACATTCCTAACCAAATCAACTAGTCAAGCACTATATTCACAAGCAGTTGGACAAAATTGACGCATGTTAGGACATCTAAGCAATCAAACTTCAGATCACGATAAATAAATCCACAATGCTTATCATCATATACCAAGAATCAAAACAATATTTTCCGAGTATGGGGCACAGGGAAGCATTATTTGCATTTTTCATATAAGAAAGCAATAAAACTAACCTAGAAAGCAATAAATCTAATCTAAGAAAACACACCAAAAATAAAAGAAAAGAGAAAAAGAAAGATACCAAACCCAAAATCTCCCCCAAGCCAGAATCAGACAATGTCCCCATTGGCTCGGGAACTAGCCTAGCATGGCTAGTCCTCATCATCCTTATCCATGGAGCCGAATCCTCCACCTTCGCTTCCACCTGCACCACCTGCACCAGAAGAGCTACCAACAAAATAATCAACGTGAAAACTCCCCCCCGGCGGTCCCCCAAAAGGAATGTCCTGGCCATACCCATGGAAGGAAGAATAGTCAGCATAAATACCATGGGCAATGGGATTCCTATCGTATCCCTGGGGTAGAGGCTAAAACCAGTGGATGATGTATCTACCTATGTTTAGTTTACCAAACCCATACACATAGTGTCCAATAACATCTAGTTCGTTGGTTTGGGATTATGAGGCTCGTACCTACCAAGAAAACACAATCCTGCAAAACTTTGCCAGATTTTTGGGATAGGGTGATGGATAGGTTTCGTACTAGCATGTTGGGGGTCGAGGGTCGGTAAACCAGTTAAAGCATGATAAATATCACCCATTTTATAATCAGCATGCCATTGATAAGGTAATTCAGAATTTAATTCAAATAATTTACAAAATTCAACATATGTCAAACTAATATTCCTATTGTTCAACCTAAAAAATTAAGTTCGGTCCATTTCTACTATTTACAACTTTCAAAGAGGACAAAAATTCACACGTTAATTCACAGTATGTAGAATAATGCATGTCAACGAATTTTCTCATTCCTATATCGTTCAAAAAACGTTTAACAAAATCATACAAACCATAAGATTCAAGGGTAGGGCGGTGTAACCACCGTGAAGGAATTACCTCCTGCCCAACAAGGTGCTCCAGCCGTTCTTTTTGCTCCTGGATAGAAATTCAAATTGTTGGCCAATAACGGAGTTGCAAATCCGGATCGTACTCCTCCCTTGAACTAGAACTCCTCCCAAAAATTGATCGGGCCCTCTTGGAAGCCATAATAGAGAAATGGGTATGAAATTATTTGATTGAAACTTGAAAATTTTAATATAGGAATGTAGAGGATGAAGAGAGGATTAAGAATATGTAAAACTTATTGGATTTGGGTAAGAGATGGAGAGGGAAACTTAGAGAGAAGTTAGAGAAAAATGGAGGTTCAGTGAGAGAAAGTATGGAGGAAAGAGAAAGAAATGGGGAAAGAAAGAAGGAAGAAGAAGAAGAAGGACGGTGAGTGTTGTCGCGCCCGGTCGGAGCAATCTAACACTCTAATTTACGTTTCTCTCTCGCCCGATCGGGCGTGCTTCACCCGATAGGGCGATCTGTTACCCCGATATTCTTCTACTCTCACGCCCGGTTAGGCGTCCTTCGCCCGATCGGGCGATCTTAATCTCCGTATTTCGTCAAATCTTGCGCCCGATCGGGCGAAAAATCATGAATTTGAACCCTTAGTCTCGCGCCCGATCGGGCGAGCTTCGCCTGGTCGGGCCCGAGACAACTTAGTACGGGAGTATTTTTCCTTTTTTCTTCAAATTTTACCCAATTCTTTTCCTTAAACCTGTACAAAAACTCAATAAACTCATTAAACTCCCTCCTCTCTTCTGTCACAAGAAAAAGAAATAAAAACTAGTCTAAAAAGCAAGAAAATACGGGTTGCCTCCCGCAAAGCGCTGGTTTATCTGGGTCCCGCACGACCTTCTTACCAAGTATAAAAACTAGGACCCTTGGCCTAATGCTTGGTCTGGTGGTTTCTCACCCGGTCGAGCGATGTTTAGGCTACGACGCGGCTTCCTGACATACCCTGTGGGACGCCAATTCACTTTATCTGGTGGATCCTCATTGACTTGGACTGGGGACTCTTTAATACTACACACTAGATACCCCTTTTCGATCGATGGTTGCTTCAAATTGTCACTAGATTTAGCAATTGCAACTTGATCTGGGGGAACACTTACTGTAGGCTCAATTTCCATAGCTTGATTGTTTAATTCCACCTTCTCATCTTCAAACACTACTACAAAAATGGTCAAAGGAACCTACAATAAAAGACCCGTTGATTATTTCAACGACTCTCTTTAATATAATAGATCTGATATTAGAGATAACGGGTCTCTTATGTATCAAAGGGCCCACCAAAAGATAGAGGAAAAAAAAAGAGACCCGTAATTGACTTAACAGGTCTCTTATATGTGCAAGGACCCACCACTTAAAGGAATGATAACAAAAACCCTATTTCTTCTCTTAATATTCCCCATTTCAATTACCCTCCTTCACGCCGCTTTCATCCTCCATCACTCCATCACTATTCATCCTCCTTCTCTTTGAAGAAATATCTTCTAATAAATCAAGTCTCTGTTGGAAGTTCTTGAAGTAAAACCAAGAAAGTTACGGTGTTTATTCTTTTGACTGTTGGGATTTAATGGCTATTGGAATCCCTTAATTTTAGCTTCCTCTTATTGCTAATTTAATGGACATTATTGCTGATTAAAGTTGTTACTTAAAAACTAGTCGTTACCCTTTTAATGTTGATTAAAAGCTAGCTCTTATTGGGGATTAATGGGTGGATGTTACACCACTTGATTGATGACCATTTTCCCCTTAATTGCTGGTTGCTCTTACTCCCTCCATTGCCTTATAAATCAACATTATTCACCTCCGAAAGATATGACAACAAAAAACCATCCATCTTTAACTTCTTACCTTCTCTTAAAATATATCCTTTCGGTTTTTGGGCAAGTATTCTAAATTCCAGTCGGGTTTGTGAGTGCACACAAATTCCGGCGTCGTGCTTATCCTGGAGGGCGACCGCTTGATGTCTACTGCACCGGGGTAGCGCGGAATCGTCTTTTAGGTCAGTGGTTTACCACGACGCGGCAATTGTCAATTGGTCTACACAACATTGAGATAAGTACTTTCGTTTAATTTGCTTATTTTCTAACATTCTAAAAGACGAGACTTACTGATTCTAAATGTCTAATTATTAAAATGTGGAATTCAGAATGTTTTCTTATATTTGGAGCAAATTTTATGTTGTGTATATATGTCAGTTTGATTAGCTCAAGAAGGCTTTTCTTACCATTTATTTCTATTTTTGGGGTTCTGCCGAAAGTTGATTCATAAGCCTTTGTCAAATGTGTCTGTTTTTTTCCCCCTCTTTATATCATGCAATTTATTGAGTGGTCTTTTAATTTATTGCTGATTGGATGTGATATAAAAGATGATTATTTGACTTCTAGTTTTTTAACTTTGATATGTCAAATTTAGATAATGTATGGAGTATGTCATTCTTGTAATTATCATGATTTACTATGTATTAAGCAAATTACGGATTGTGAGCTTGTGATAGTATTGCTTATACTCATGAGTTATTTTCATGCTACATATGATTATTTATATAAATGCAATTATGATTATTATACATGTCTGCATGTAATAATATAGATATGCTACAATACTAAGCTTCTTTGGCTACTTGTGAGTATATTAAGTTACGTTATCTAGCTAATACTTCATTGGACAATTATTTCTTAATACTCTGGTTGATTGCTTTTAAGAAATTATTTTTGCTAGAGTTTTGAGGATTGTGAGAATTAATCTAAGGAATTAATTCTTCATATATTATGTACTTAATTGACTACTTGATGATAAATACAAGTATTACTTTTGGTCAATCACTATCTAAATTATAGCCTTTATTGTTGTGACTAAGTAAATGTTGTATGGGGAGTTTTAATTTGGAGAGTTAGCTTGAATCATGGGAGCACTATAATAACCTTTTAATTGACTTTTAAGCTTGTTCGTTATTCGCGGATTTTCGGGAGCAGTCCCAAAGATGACCCCCGATCAAAGGTCATTCTTGGTCGGTTTGGGCTGAAATTTTAGGAGTATGTTTGGGACACATGAGGCTTATTTTTCAACGGTTGGATTCTCACTTGCTGCTCAGATTAGTGAGTTATGATGACATCTTGAGGCCCTTATTTACAACGAGGACAATTGGGCGTCTCATAGAGCTCTCTCTCACGTTACTTGATTTAATTCAAGGGAGGTTCATTCTAAACTAAGTCTTTTGTTAATTTTGGTTAGCATGTGGCTTAATCCTAATAATCTTAACAAATATATGTTTTTGTGGTTATTGACAAAGTATGTTGAATGTTCAATTTGTCAACTAAATATTTGTTGAATGATTAATAGAACGAAAGTAAAAGTTATAATGTCGATATTTTATGAGTATGACATTATATTGCATATAAGTAGTTACCTTTAATTTGTTGGTTCTACATTTTGTGGATTAACTTGTTCAGTAAGATGCTTTGAGCAATGTATTTTAACATGTTATTAAGGTGCATGTATGTACTCCAAGTACTACTTTTATCATGATTCATGTATGTGTTGAGCATGGAGTTGAGATGTATTATGTCAATTTCTTGAATCCATGTATGTAGTACTCGTATTGAGAAGCTTTATTCATAACTCAATTGATTTCATTACTTTATTCTCGGTTTAACATGCATGTGTGAAATTTATAAATTCTCAAACTTGTTGAGTTTTGTGAAGGGAAATTATGTGATTATTTTACTTAAGGAGATTGTATGGCTTTCTCTTTGAAGAATTTTTGAGTAAAGTATTTTGGGAATTGACTACGATTTTCTAATATTTTATGATGGTTTATTGTTCCCGCCTATGACTCTTTATTGTGTTATAATTCTTTATGAATAAAGCATGAGTAATTTGTAAATGCCTTGAATTTTATATTGTGGCTTGGGAGTTAATATTTTGAGGTATTGTTGAATTATTATCCTTGATTAATTCAATGTTTCAAATATCTCTGCTCTTGTCCACCTTATATGTTATTATACCCAGTGTTATGACATAGTTGTGAATTTTTCCCAACCATATATTTGTTTATGCTCTATTTTGGTATTTGAACCTTGTCCTTTCATGTGGGGGTTTTTATATCCAAATATTTCATTCATTGAGAATGTGGGTGCATTGGTAAGGGTTTTGAATCAGACTTTGTTGTCCAATGTGGGGGAAGTAATGAAGAATCAGTGTTGGACTCAAAGTCTTGCTTAGTTTTTGCTTGATAAATTACATATCCCAATTGATTCTTTATTGAATAAATTGTCTTTGAGCATATATGTGTATTATTACTATGGTTCAAGTGGTTGGATATCCGAGCTGGATTACTTGACTCTAGTAGAAATGAGAGGCATTAATGTTAAAATTTTCTATCGTTTAATGCAAAGCCTAAAAGTGGTTAATTGAGCTAAAGATGGTTTATGATTGAGTTTTCCTTACAAGTAGTTTGTTTTGGTATCTCTATGTCTTTAGAGTACTTTAAATCAGTGGAATATCATGAGTGATTGTTTCCGTGGAAGAAGTCATTGAATATTAGTTAGATTATGTCTAACTATGTATAGATTTTTACAAATCTTTTTCCTAGGATTGTGATGCTTAATATCTCTTCTATGGATTGTGTTGCTAATTCACTGAGCTATCGTTGGAAGTCTTTAAGGATAAACTTGTGATGGATGAGTCATTGCTATAATATAAAGTTTTTATGATCTTATTGATCATATGGGAGCAATTCGTGTCCATTTGGTAGTCTTATGTTTCTTGGAAACTATGCTTAATCTGACATTGCTTTTTATGTAAGTAGATTAAGCAAATATACTCTTAACTCGAGCAATGACCATCGGATAGTTTTGAGGAGGTTGCATAGGTACTTGAAAGTACAAAAGATAAGAAAAGATAAGAGTTTGCACTATTGCAAGTTTCCATGAGGTCTTGAAGTTCGATAATGAGTTCAAACTCAAGCGGTTATGTTTGCACCACTAAGTGGTGAAGCTATGTTTTGGAAATTGTGCAAAGCAATCTTGTTTTGCTATGTTTGTTTTGGAATAATCTAATTTATTTCTCTTGAATTGACAGGTTATGAGGCAAGATGGTCAAGAGTGCATGGCTCTTATGAGCAAATGTGCTTGCAAATATCCCATTGTAAGGGAATTTGTTATGATTTGTAAGTTGTGGTTACCTTTGATTGAACCATGCCTATAATAGTTGATGTCAAAGATAATTTTGTCGAATGGGGTGATATCACTAGACTACATAAAGTCTAAAAGAAATGTTACGGATCTGTTAACTAAAGGCCTTGTACAAAACTAGTTTTGGTAACATCGGAGGGGATGGGATTAAAAGCCCAAAGTATGAATTATAAGTAATCAACTCCTACTCATTATGAATTCAAAGGGGAACGTCATGAAATAATTCGGAAGCACAAAATTTTATTTTTGTCCATCCCTAGATGTTTGATGTGTGCTTGCTACAAATGGAAATAGGATGAGCAAATGGCTCTTAATGAACCCATATCCATATTTTTGGTGGTGTGATGTAGCTCACACTTGATGGGATTCACCTACTTAGGTGTGGAAGTGTGGCCGCTTCCTATGAGTATTGGGTGGGCTAATACTCTAGAGCACCTATGAGCATCTAGGCTGGACGTATGGCCAGTATAATGCGTCACCTTTATTCGCGGAATTTCAGAATATTATACATGCTCAATTGTGTGGCTCAAAGTGACGGGTCCCTAACTCCCTATTAAGTTCAAGACGAAAGTCACTTGGTAGGTGAGGGATCATAGCTTGATGTCCACTATGTGTTAATTCAAGTCGCGAGACATTGACACTTATGCAATTGTTTTGTTTTGCCCAAAACCAATTTTCTCTCTTTCTTTCTTTTCACTTCTTCGAACCTATGGGGGATTGTTGGAAGTTCTTGAAGTAAAACCAAGAAAGTTACGGTGTTTATTCTTTTGACTGTTGGGATTTAATGGCTATTGGAATCCCTTAATTTTAGCTTCCTCTTATTGCTAATTTAATGGGCATTATTGCTGATTAAAGTTGTTACTTAAAAACTAGCCGTTACCCTTTTAATGTTGATTAAAAGCTAGCTCTTATTGGGGATTAATGGGTGGATGTTACACCACTTGATTGATGACCATTTTCCCCTTAATTGCTGGTTGCTCTTACTCCCTCCATTGCCTTATAAATCAACATTATTCACCTCCGAAAGATATGACAACAAAAAACCATCCATCTTTAACTTCTTACCTTCTCTTAAAATATATCCTTTCGGTTTTTGGGCAAGTATTCTGAATTCCAGTCGGGTTTGTGAGTGCACACAAATTTCGGCGCCGTGCTTATCCTGGAGGGCGACCGCTTGATGTCTACTGCACCGGGGTAGCGCGGAATCGTCTTTTAGGTCAGTGGTTTACCACGACGCGGCAATTGTCAATTGGTCTACACAACATTGAGATAAGTACTTTCGTTTAATTTGCTTATTTTCTAACAGTCTCAACTCTCAAGAGAGGGAAAATGATAAAAGCTCTCTATATATCTACAACAATGGGTTCTCCATTACAATCCTAGATCCGCTTTCTCTCTCTTCTGAAACTGCTCATTCGGTCCTTCCCTTTCTCGGTTTCTCATTCCTTCTTTTGATTCGGTGTTCTGCGGCTTCTCGCTGGTGGTGTAAGGTGTCCTCCTCTAAATCTGTAGATTTTGATATTAAGGTTTTTTATTTTGATTTTTTTTTTCTGAAATATTTTTCTTAATTCAGCGAATTGGGCTTCAAATTGTGTAAATTTCCTTAATTTTCTTGTCAATTTATAGTAATCTCCTTATTAAGTTTGTTCATTTTTTTTTCATAATATATCAATCGAAATCCTCAATCGAATCAATTATTTCTCTAATTTCCTTGCTGTGATATTTTTCTTTGCTTTCGGCCTCGATACCCTCTCTTTTGCATGAACTTCTAGATCCAAACAAATTGAGGATACAAAATTCATGATTAAATAAATTTAATTTGGGGCTTTTCTATTCTTTTTTTTTTTAATTTTTTTTTTAATTTTTTTTTGGAATTATAGTTCCATTATTCATGAGTATTTATTCATTTTCTACTTGAACAGGCTATTTTATAGGTCTGCTCATTTGTAAGGGAATTGCATTCAAGCAATTCAATTTGCTCACCGAAGATATCTATCGACGTAAGCCTAGTTTTGTCTTTTATTTTTCTTTTTAATTTGTTTATATGGAATTCTCAATTATAACATTCGATATTTTAATTTTGTTTTTCAGATCTGCTTGATGTGGTTACAATCAAACAAAGAAGATAGCAAATGGAGCACTCAAGTCTAATTATGTAATTGTAATTGTAAATTTCAATAAATTCAAACAACCTTTTTGTTGGGATTTTATGTTTATTGATTTTTATTTTTTTCATCTCATCAATTTGAAATATAATTTGCATGTTACATACAAATTAAGTGTACAAATTAAGTATACAAATTACTAATACCAATTTATCATTTAGTCCTCAATTCTTCCGATTTGTATACAGCATAAAAACAAAATTAATTAAAATGTAAAATGCAAAAAAAAAAAAAAAAAAAAAAAAAAAAAAAAAAAAAAAAAAAAAAAGATTTTTTTTTTTTTTTTAAATATAAAGAACAAAGAGACCCGTTATTTGACCTGACAGATCTATTTCATACCAGTTAAGCAGATCCCTTATATCAAACAACGGGTCTCTTTCACTTCGAAACTATCAATCTCATTGTGTAAATAACAGACCCGTTGTAACTGACAACGGGTCTCTTTGTTCGCACAAACAGACCCCTCATGAGAAAGGGTCTCTTAATCAAAGAGACCCCTGAGATAGAGACCCGTCCAAAGGTGGTCTTTCAAGCATATTTCAACGGGTTTCTTTGCCCATTTTTGTAGTAGTGAAAGCCAAGACCGACAGTGTAGAGGGCTCTTTCTATTGCATCAACTTCCTTTTGCCATTTGTCTATTTCATCTGTAGAAGATGCAACAGAATATACCACCTCCAAGGGATCTTTTACAAGAGCTTGGGGCTTGTTAGAATAATTATGAACCACATCAACACTAAAACACTTCTCCTCTGTCATGGGGCTTTTAGGGGTATTATTTAGATTAAAAATAATTTTATCGTCCCCTACTGATAGTGTCAATTTGCCACATCTCACATATATAATTGCTCCTGCAGTGTTAAGGAATGGTCTACCCCAAATAATTGGGGTTTGCATATCCTTATCCATATCGAGAACAACAAAAACAACAGGTATATAAAATTTACCTACTCTAATAGGAACATATTCTAAAACACCTAAGGGGTATTTAAAAGAACGGTCGGCCATTTGTAGAGTAATATTAGTATTTAATTTACCCATATTTAGCTTGGAACACACAGACAATGGCATAACACTAATGCTAGCCCCCAAATTAAATAACATTCCATAACATGTTTTGCTCTAGCTTTTAATAACAATCAATGTAATTTTCAATGTCCATCATCTTTAGAAACGCGTTAGGAAACTGTTTTGAAATATTGTGTTATTTTCTGCCTTGATGCTCGTACTTGCGGTGTTTGGCTACACTTGCTTGGTTAGGCTTGACTTGCATGCTCGGCTTAAATTCCCGAACTTGGCTCCGTTAATTTCCTTGAATGCGCTTGAGCTCCCTCCTTGATTAAATCCCGAGGAACTCGACACACCTACAAAACAAGTCAAATAAACGGAGAAGCGAGAAAAATAGCCGAGAAATGAATACAATAATATGAAAACCATTAAAAGCTTGCATTTCTCTAAACTTACAAGCTAACACGCAAATCAAGCATTATTCCCTAAAAACACGACATAAAAGACTAAAACCGAGTATAAAAATATGAAGAAAACCTACCCTAAGAGTGCCATAAATGGCACACATCAGTCTTAGGATTACAAGCTTCACCTTCGAATATCCAACGGTTTCTAGCATTCCATATCGACCAACATATTGTCATAAAAAGACAATGATCTTTCTTTGAAAGCCTATGCAAATGAGTAAGAGCCATGTCTTGAAGTCATGATAGTCCCCACTCAAGTCACCCAAAAATCCACTCTCATCCCAAATCATCCTTGTTATGATACAGTCCCTAAGGCAATGTAACTCGGATTCTTTCTCAACCCCACACAAAGAGCAAGTTGGGTTCTTATCTGGCAATCTTTTGCTAAGTCCTTGAAGAGTAGGCAAAGCTCCGCAACAAGCTCGCCAAAAAAAAGTTTAATGCGAGGGAGAGTATTTGCATGCCAGACATTCTGCCATATTGCAGTAGGACATGAAGAGAAAGCTGTTTAGGGTATTTTTTACCCTAGACACGTGGACCAATGAGAGGTCGCCACGTGTCGAGCTCAGGATGGCCCATGTGGCTCAACATCCTCTTGACACGTGGACCAATGAGAGGTCGCCGTGTGTCGAGCTCAGGATGGCCCATGTGGCTCAACATCCTCCTGACACTTGGCGCCCTCAGATATGCCTCTGAAATGGCGGCCTTCGAGGGCCCAAATTCCTAGGGGCGCCGTAAAACGGCGCAGCCCACTAAAATCTAGGTCAAGTGACCTAGGTAGGGGCACATTTTCCAATGACCCTATAAATAGGGAGATATTTCCCCATTTTGGGGACACATTCAATCATTTATTACACCCTTATTCTCTTACATCAGAGAAAGACCTGAGCTTGGAATCCGAGCAGATACCCACCTAAATTTCCGTTCTCTTTATTCCGTTTCAAGTTACTAACTTGACCGTCGGAGGTGGAGCTCCGACCACCCGGAGTCTCCGTTATTTTGCAGGTACAGCTCAGCCAGATCAGACTTCGTGACGTAACTCTCCCAAGGGACAAAAACACCCCAAAACATTTGGCGCCGTCTGTGGGGAGAGTACCTCGAAGATGGTTCAAGAGTCTGTACCATCCCCTAACCGTCTGGGCGATGACCCAGAAGTTTTTACAGATCAGGAGGATGAGGATCCTCAGGTCGAAACCTTTACAGCCGAAGACGACTCTCTTAGAATCAAGCGCATCCGGCCCAGAGAGACTCTGGAGCGGGGTGCCTCCCAGGCGGGTCCGAGCAGACCCACTGGGCAGCCGGAAGGGGAAACCCAAACGGCTGCTGGATCAGCCCCTGTCACCCGAGACGAACTCATGAGATTCATGACAAGTTTCAAGGGTGAAATTAAAGAGCTGATCACCAAAAGCCGGGCTGGCCCAAGTAAAGGTCAGTCGGCGAAGAAGACTCCTCCAAAGAAGGGGAAGTCAGTCAGAGACCGGCAGCCCACTCCTCATCCAAAGGAGAAGGCAGCCGGGACCATTGATTGGTAAAAAATTCTCCTTCCTAGGAAGAGCAGCCGGTGAGAAGTAAAAAATCAACTCTTGATGCTCGGGAGATCATTAACTGGAAGAGAAACCAATCGCTGTCTGAGTCGGCTTCAACGTCGAACTTTCCAGACAGCTTCAACAATATTTCTGCAGGGAGTGCACCTTCCTTGCATGAGAGCCAGACAGGCAGTAATACCGTCCATTCTGGCCCTCACATGATTGGAGATGTACCGTATGTGCCTACTCAGGCTTACGGACAATATCCTCCTCACTTCATGCAGCCGACCTTCTTTGGAGGTCAGGGGGCATATCCAAATGTCCAGCCATTAGACTAGCAGCTTCGTCTGCTGCGCCTGGGTGAACAGCCCTCTGCGTTCACCCAGGAGATAACCGAGGCGGCCCAGCCGGCTAAGGTTAAGAATGTGTTGGTTGGTACCTATGATGGTACCACCAACCCGGAAGACCACCTTATGGATTACACCAACCTCATGTATCTGCAGGGGTTGGATGATGCCACTCGGTGTCGGTGCTTCCCGGCTACATTGAAGGGCATTTCCCAACAATGGTTTGGTAATCTGCCAGCCGGGTCCATCGATAGCTTCAGGAAGCTAGCCTTCCTGTTTGCTTCTAACTTCTCAATGAACATCCCTGCTAAGAAAACAAGCCTTGATTTGAGCACTGTTAATCAGGGAGAGAGAGAAGGGTTGCGCTCATATGTCAGGCGGTTCAATCTGATCAGAATTCAGATTCAGGGACTATCTGATGAGGTAGCTTTTACAGACTTTTTCAAAGGTCTGAGAGACGGGTCGACCTTTAAGTTCGACCTAGTTAGAAAAGGGGCTTTCACCCTACAAGCGGCCCTGAGGGAGGCAGAAAGCTACATTCAAGCTACCGACCTCTGCTCGTCTGGTAGCCAGTCGGACTCTAAAAAGTCCGACAAGCAGAAAGACAATCGGCCTGCTCAGCCGGCTAAAAAGAAAGAAGAGAGCAAAAAGATAAAAGAAATCTGGGCGGTTAGTGATTCTTACCAGCCGTCTCAGAAGAAGAAGAAAGAGTTTAAACCGTACGTCCCCAAGTACGAGTTTAACAAGGACTGCAATTCCATCCTCATGGAAATTAAGGACCGGCTGTCCCTAGAGAAGCCGAATCCAATGAAAAGTTCCATTCAATCAAGGAACAAAAATAAATTTTTCCAATACCATGAGGAAGTTGGCCATGACACCAACGACTGTTTCAGCCTTCAAAGGGCGTTGGACCGTCTGGCTGACAAAGGAATGCTGAAGTCCTATATTTCTAAGTCCCCAGCCGGGGCAAAGAAGAAGAATAAGGATCAGTCCTCCAAGACTACCCCCCAGCCTGCTAGTAGCTCGGATACCGACAAGGAGCCGGTCTACACAATAGCAGGCGGGTTTTCATGTGGTGGCCCTACCATCCGGGGCACCAATAGCCATCTTCGAAAGATGGACAAGGATGATGATGAGCAGGCGTCTGCAAGCACCTCCTTCCCAGACGTCTTGATCACTGAGAAGGACAGGGGCAGCGTCCGTCGTCCGCATGATGACCCGGTCGTCATTGAATGTTAGGTTGCCAACCAACTGGTTGGAAGAATCCTTATTGACACCGGCAGCTCATCAGACATCATCAGCCTCCGGTGCTTGCAAAAGCTGAAATACATTGTCAGCAGCATGCATCCGGTCACCCACCCCTTGGTTGGTTTTGGGGGTGGGATGGTCTACCCAGCCGGAAGAATTGACTTACCCATCCGGCTGGGAGAGAAGGGCCAAGGACGACACATTATCGTCAGATTCTTGGTCGTTGAGGAGTTGACCGCCTACAACATTATCCTTGGAAGGCCAACCCTCAACGTAGCCAAGGCAGTAATCATCCCATCTCTCATGCTCATCAAGTATGAGAGGGATGATGGCACTGTTGGTTCCCTGAATAGGGATCAGAAGGCGGCTCGAGAGTGCTATCTTTCAGCCGTCAGAGATACTGTAACCTCAGGCGGCCAGGAACCAATAGACCTTGACAATGTCAAGGATGCTGACCCAGCGCCTGCCCCACCAGCTGCCGGAAAGAAAAGAAAGGCACCTATGCTGGTGGAGGTAAAGAAGGAGAAAAAATAGCAATCACCGACCGGTGAACAGTCAGATGAGCTCCGTCCCCAACCGGCTGGTGAACATATTGACATACCTCTGGACGACAGCCGTCCGGAGCGTACTGTGAAGGTTGGGACGGTTGCCTTTGCTAAGTTAGGTGCAGACTTGCACCTTCTGCTAAAAGAATTCAAGGACATTTTTGCCTTTGAAGTGGAAGAGATGCCAGGCGTCAGCCCGGATCTTGCTGTCCACAAACTCGCCGTGGACCCTAAAAAGAAGCCCATCCGGCAAAAGAAAAGAAATCACGGCGAAGAAAGAAGTCAGGCGGCAGCTTCCGAAGTAAAAAAGTTGTTGGATGCTGGGTTCATTCGGCCATGTAATTTCCCCGACTGGATGGCAAATGTTGTGCTTGTAAAGAAGCCGAATGGTACCTGGCGGATGTGTGTTGATTACACAGATCTCAACAAGGCATGTCCCAAGGACAGTTATCCGCTTCCTAAGATCGACAGTCTGGTCCATTCAACAGCCGGGCATGCCTTGATGAGTTTTATGGATGCCTACTCCGGCTTCCATCAGATACCCCTGTGGAAGAAAGATCAAGAAAAGACGGCCTTCGTCACTGATCAGGGGCTATTCTGTTACACGGTGATGCCGTTTGGCTTGAAAAATGCGCCGGCTACGTTCCAACGGATGATTAATATTGTCTTTATTAATCAGATTGGGAGGAATGTAGAGGCATACATTGACGACATGATAGTCAAATCCAAACAGCAGGCGGATCACCTTGCTGATCTCCGAGAAACCTTCACCACACTCAGGCGGCATAAGGTCATGTTGAATCCTAAGAAATGCGTTTTTGGTGTTGAGTCTGGGAAGTTTCTCGGATTCCTGATTGATCAAAGGGGAATAGAGGCTAACCCTGAGAAGATACAGGCAGTGATTGACATGAAGTCACCCCGCACTGTCAAGGAAGCACAGAGACTAACCGGTTGCCTGGCTGCTCTGGGAAGATTCCTCAGCCAGTCAGGTGACAAATGCCTTTACTTCTTCCAAGCAATCAGGAAGAAGACCAGATTTGAATGGGGGGATGAGGCTGAGGCGGCCTTTCAACGGCTGAAAGAACACCTCCACTCTTTGCCAAGACTTGTTAGTCCACTGCCTAGGGAGGTGTTATACATGTACTTAGCCGTCTCAGATCATGCCCTCAGTGCCGTTCTCCTTGCTGAGAGAGACGGTGTTCAGCTTCCGGTCTATTTCATTAGCCATGTCTTAAAAAATGCTGAGCTCCGGTACCCCATGGTAGAAAAATTTGGCCTTGCCCTGTATATGGCTTTCAAGAAATTGAAACCTTACTTCCTGGCTCATCCGGTGGTAATCTACACCGACCAGCCCCTCAAGCGGCCAATGTCTACTTTGGAGTCATCCGGCAGAATGTTGAAATGGGCTATTGAAATGCAAAGTCTTGAAATCACTTTTGAACCTAGAAAGGCAGTGAAAGGTCAGGCGTTTGCCGACTTCATTGTTGAAATGACACGACCAGGTTTGGAAAGTGTATGTGGACGGAAGCTCAACAAAGAATGGTTGCGGTGCAGGAATTATATATGAGTCCCCCGAGGGGGACAAATTTGAATATGCACTGCGGTTTAAGTTTCAAGCCTCAAATAACGAGGCGGAATATGAAGCCCTACTAGCCGAAATCCGCATGTGTAAGGCAGGAGGGGCAACTAAAATTGACGCCTATTCTGATTCACAATTGGTCGTTAGCCAGTATGAGGGAGCATATGAGGCAACTCATCCGGCTATGATCAAATATCTTCAGGCAGTCAAAGAAGAGACTGGGGCACTTGAGGAATTCCGTCTGAATCAAGTGCCTAGGTCAGATAACAACCAGGCGGATGCATTGTCTAAATTGGCTTCTTCCGCCTGCTGTGATACTCCTCGGTCGGTCTTTTGGGAAGTTCTTGAAAAGAGAAGCATACATGAAGAGCCCATTGGAACCTTAGACCGAAGCTCTACCTGGATGGATGGCATCCGGGAATATTTAGCAGACGGCACGCTTCCTGATTCATCACAGGAGGCAGCCGTCCTGAAAAAGAGGGCAGCAAACTTCGAGTTGAAAAATGGAGAACTCTTCAAGGTAGGTTTCCTCAAACCTTTATTGAAGTGTGTTACCCCAGAAAAGGGAAAAGAAATTCTCGAAGAATTGCATGCCGGATACTGCGCCTCTCATGTAGGCGGCAGGTCTTTAGCCGTCAGAGCCAGGCGGCAACACTTTTGGCCTACTCTTGAAGCAGACGCCAAAGAGTTGGTCAAAAGATGCGACAAGTGGCAAAGGTTTGGCCCACTGATTCGCCGCCCGGCTACTGATCTGACGGCAATCCACAGCCCAATCCCATTTGCCAAATGGGGCATGGATATCTTGGGTCCTTATACGCCTGCCCCAGGCGGAAAGCGCTACATTTTGGTGGCTATGGATTATTTCACCAAATGGGTAGAAGCTGAGCCGGTTAAAAACATCAAGACAAAGGATGTCATCTCCTTCATCTGGAAGAACATCATCACCCGGTTTGGGGTACCTATGTCTATGGTGTTTGACAATGGCCCTCAGTTTGAGACCCCTCAGCTCAAGACTTGGTTGGGAGATCAGGGTGTCTCACATTGTTTTGCATCAGTCGGCCGACCCCAAGCAAACGACCAAGTTGAAGCCTTCAACAAACTCATCTCAGACGGCATAAAAAAGAAAATTGAACGGGCCGGTGGTTTATGGGCAGAAGAATTAATTCATGTCATATGGGCCATCCGGACAACAGCTAAAGGGGCAACCGGAGAAACCCCATTTCTTATGGTATACGGTGCTGAAGCCGTCTTGCCTATTGAGCATTATGAGCCGACTCTCAGAGTTATTCTCTATGATGAGGAGGCAAATTGGGAGGCCATGCGGCTGGCATTGGACTCCCTCCTGGAATGTAGGGGCAATGCTGCCCTGCGCCATGAGATATACCGTCTGAGGATGACTTTGTGTTACGAAAAATGGAGGCAACCGGTAGGGCCAATGAGGCTGGGAAGCTAACCCCTAATTGGGAGGGCCCCTACCGGATTTATGAAGAAGTCGGGAACGGCACCTACCGTCTGGAAACTCCGGACGGACGCCGCCTGCCTAGAACTTGGAATGTAGACAATCTAAAAAAGTACTACTTCTGAGAATGTGTAATTTTTGTAAACAGTAAGTCAATTAATGAAAATTCAGGCTTTGTTTGCAGAATTATTTTGCCATTTTTATTGTTCGTCCGCCGGGGCAATACCCAGACGGACCCAGTGTTTAACTTACTAAGTTTGAAACTTAGTTTGGTTGAACATTATAACTGCCTTACCGCCTGGGTAAAGCCCAGAAGGACTCTTTATTTATTTAACTACGTTTGATAATATAATTTAATAATTGTTGGACCGCCTGGGTAACACTCAGACGGACTATTTGTTCAACAAACTAAGTTCGATACTTAGTGTAAATTCAATGTTGTAATTATACTCGGCCCAATGATCCGATTAAAAACTAAGCACAAAAATGCTTAGTAGCTATACAACCGGTCTCAAACAAGACCAAAGGCCAATATGGCCGGATGGTTGCTTATTTTATAAAATCGTCTGTCCCAACATGGACAAGGGCGTCCGGCGACACCCCTCCGGGTGCAATCGTCGCAGAGAACAGACTATTTGTCGGTTCTACGAATCCATGCAAACTGCAAAAATTGAACGACCAAATTGGTCAACTCATAGTTGTCTGACCAGAATAATCTATGCAGAACAATTAAGTAACCAAGTACCGGATGCCCTAAGGCATCAGTCGGTCATTGGTTGAAATTCTTACTCAGGTTATTTATTCCAAAGTTGCACTCACTTCCCCTATTGGGGCAAAAGATTGTGTAATGGCTACGCGTTAACTCCAGACGGAATATAACCGCCTGGGTAAGAAGCTCAAAGCACCCGCTTTTATGGCCGGCTGTGCACTTGGTTTGGGGCAATCACCATTGTGATTGATTGGCCTAAAAACACTCCATACTTCTCCAAGTATCAAGTGTTTTCAAGCCAATCAATCAGCTTGACATAAAACCAACCACACAGCCGCCCAGGGGCAAGAGCACCCGGATTGCAAATTGCCGCATGCTTTTTTAAGTTAGGCAAAATACTAAAGAATTGCAAACAGATGCAAAATTCAAATTGAAAAAATTCATAACACAGACATATATATAAACACTGACCGAGTCGGAATACTTCATTTTTATTTAAAATGGCACAAAGGCCAGAATAAGTGTTAACCGGACACATCCGGTGAAGAAAGAAAATGAGAAAATGTTAATCCAACCCCATGGTTGGTAAAAGATACAACAATACACGGCATGCAAGCCGGTAAATAACATTGTTGGCATACTGCCGCAGAAAGTGGGGAGGCCCGCCTAAGGCTGAGGTGGAGTCTTCTCCGGCTGAGTCTGGCTGGCCTGGCCCTCGTAATGATCATCCTCCTGCTCCTCATCATCAGAGACTTCATATCCCTGCTCAGCAGCCCAGTCTTTGAAGCAAGACGGTGGAGCATCACCCAGTTGCTGGGCATCATACACCGCAGTGGCGTAATCATACCTCAGCTTATAGACCTCAAAGTCTATTTCTGGGTAAAGGAGGCCCCAGGTGATCTTCAGCCGAGCCAAGTTGTCCCGTTCATTCTCCTCAGTTAGCCGGGTCTGCTCCTGGGCCTGCTCATCCGACTGCTTGTTGCGTAGACTCATGAGCTCGAGCTTCAGGCAGTCATTGTCAATCCGGAGTTGGGCATTCTCCTTGTCAGCATCTTCCAATGCCTTGAGATCTGATTTGGCATCTTTCAGCTTCTTGTCAAGGTCATCAGCCCGGCTGTTAGCTTCATCGTTTGCAGCCGTCAAACTCCGGATCAGCTCCTCCTGTTTCAACTCTACTGCTTTAATCTTTAAATTACACATATAATCAGAATGTTCAGCAAAGTTGAGTTTTTCTAGGGCCCCCCGTTTGGCGTCATTTACCTCTTCTTGCTTCCGCCTGAAGGGGCCCCGGAGACTGTCCACTCTCACCATAGCCTGAGACAATGATAGCCGGTTTATGAGTTACTTAGTCAAATTAAAGATTAAAGACATCAAGATAGAGGAATCATTTACCTCAGCCAGAGAACCCATTATCCGGTCAAAGTCCACGACCTGCATATCAGGTATGGAAGCCTTCTCAGACCGGGTGAGGGTCCTCACCATCCGCTTTGCGAAGCTCGCAAGATCTGGCTGGTCAGAAGTCAGATCTGCATCAAAAGTAATGCTTTGTGAGATAGAAGCAGCGTAGTCGGCATTCATTCATTGCCGGCTGCTGACTGACCTTTTTGAAGAATCAACCTTGGCCTTGATTCTCATAAAATCAAGTGGCCAAGGTATTTCAGTTCGTTCCTTACCTTGAGCTTCCAGATGGGTCTCCGGCTTGTTCTCCTCCCCAGTGGTTGTCGCACCGCCTGCAACCTTAGGTGTCTCGCCACCCTTCGATGTCGTTGAGACATCTGGCACTATCTGCTATTCTGAGCTTTCGCTGAGTTTTTTCAGAACAGCAGGGGATTTGCCCCCCAGTCGTTGGATGACCGGATTGGGCAGATGTTTGTTTCTGGGGGGGATCCTTCCTGGCGGCTTTGGCAGCCGGAGCCTTCTCCAGATCATCTCCCTGCCTTTTGAGCAACTTGGAGAATGATCGTGGAATCCTCTTGACGGACTCCTGAGAAAGAAGCAAAATGTAAGCATACCCAACCGGTATAAAAAAAGTCAGGAGGTCTTACCCCGCCTTTCTTCGTATCCTTAGCCTCGACGGCTTCCTTTTTGGCAAGTTCCGCCTCCTTGCGCAGCAGCGCCGCAGACTTAGCAGGAGTTTTACCCTGGTCAACCATCCTCAAGGCTTCGTCTGCAAAAACAAGAATTTCAAGTTAGAAGAAATTAAGGCAAGATTGTAATAAAAATGAAATAACAATCATTCCGGATGAGAAGTATTCTACCCCTGGGGAACATTGTACTCAGCCCGCAGGCGGACAAGAAGCACTCGTCCTTGAAGAAGTCCGGATGGGGGATCCAGTTCTTGGGTACTATAATGTGAGTCACATCCCCCATGGGCTCAGTTGTCGTTTCAAAGAATCCCGGCTCCATGATTTGCTCCCGGGCCTTAGTAGATAGTGCCGGGAGAGGGCATTTACGTCCAAGGAGAGCCGGTTCAGTATTATACCGGCGCAGTGTCCGGTTGTGTCTTAGGGTGGGGGAGGAAATCAAATAGAACTTGTCCTTCCACCCGGACCATTTGGACACTTTGTCCAAAGTCATTAAGTATTGGGGCAAGGTAGTCAGCGTATACCATGCCCCATGGCCGCCTGGAGCCTTGCTCAAATAGTGCATGTGAGCGAAGGCAGAGAAACTGGGGTTCAAGTTTTGAAACTCGCAGGCGGCGATGTAACTTAATATATTCACCCACGAGTTAGGGGTGAGCTGCCAAACCCCCAGATCGTACCCCTTGGGTATTTTCCTAATCCCGGGGTGGAGGGGGAACCGGAGGCCGGCTTCGATAACCGCCTCATAGCAGATGAAGTAATCATCTGCATGGTCAATGTCGTCCCCCCAGGCCATCACAGCATTAGCCGGAGGGACAATAACTTCCCAACCCCTTCCAAATGGATGTTTCTCTTTGAAGGCCATGAACCCGCTATTCAGAAGTGCAATGTTACTCGGCAGCATCCGGGTCTTCTTGGGGTTGGGATTGTCAGCAACCTTGGGCGGCTGCTGATAGTCAGCCGCAAAATCACCTTGGTCAGAGCTGGAGGATTCGGCTCTTGATCCTTGGCCGGCCTCAGCATCGCCGACTTCATTAGAGGAGGCGGCTTCCTCGCCGGCTACCTCTCTTACCCCTGAGCTCCCGGAGGTAGAGGGAGCCTCATCGTCAGATCCGCTCTCCTCCCAATCCCTTTGTTCCCCTTCTGGGAAAACCTCATCGGCTGGCACTCTCATAGTGCGCCGGCTCTTAGACCGCCTGGCCATCTATTTCGTTCTGGCCATTGTGTCCTGCACAGACACAGAGAGGGAGGAATTCGGAGATGTGCATATTGGTTCCGACAGTTCAGAAGAGGCACCCCCGGTTCTAGACTCAGCCGTTCGGGGGACCGGCTGAGTGTCCTAGGCAGTGCCAAGTGGGTTGATTGGGAACTCATTTATATTCTCTTAAGAATGCCGGGTATACAGGCGGGAAAAATGGTATGCAAATTGAAAGGGAGAAAAGCTAAAATGGTACAGGCGGTTACCTTGCTTTAACTCTGAAAAATCTGAAAACCGCTACAGCCGGTGAACCAGGTGATGTATTGCTAGCACTCGGAAGCTTGAAACTTGCTGTTATGCAGACGGGGGCAGAGAAATCTCTCTCTAGAATCTCTCTTTTTCTCTCTCTAAAAAGTCAATGTGAACGTAAGGTGTGAAAAGGAGAGGGGTAACTTTCTATTTATAGAAAGTAAAAGTGGGGGTAAAATTTTTGATTTGAAATTCAAAAATTTTGTCCGTTACTGTTCACCTATGAAAGGTGGACACGTGTCACAGGCCCCACGTGATGTGCACGTGCGACCTGTGAGGGGCAAATGTTTAGGGTATTTTTTACCCTAGACACGTGGACCAATGAGAGGTCGCCACGTGTCGAGCTCAGGATGGCCCATGTGGCTCAACATCCTCTTGACACGTGGACCAATGAGAGGTCGCCGCGTGTCGAGCTCCGGATGGCCCATGTGGCTCAACATCCTCTTGACACTTGGCGCCCTCAGATATGCCTCTGAAATGGCGGCCTTCAAGGGCCCAAATTCCTAGGGGCGCCGTAAAACGGCGCAGCCCACTAAAATCTAGGTCAAGTGACTTAGGTAGGGGCACATTTTCCAATGACCCTATAAATAGGGAGATATTTCCCCATTTTGGGGACACATTCAATCATTTATTACACCCTTATTCTCTTACATCAGAGAAAGACCTGAGCTTGGAATCCGAGCAGATACCCACCTAAATTTCCGTTCTCTTTATTCTGTTTCAAGTTACTAACTTGACCGTTGGAGGCGGAGCTCCGACCACCTAGAGTCTCCGTTATTTTGCAGGTACAGCTCAGCCGGATCAGACTTCGTGACGTAACTCTCCTAAGGGATAAAAACACCCCAAAACAGAAGCTACCTCTTCAGCTTTTGAGTCTCCATAGATTGCTCGATAAGCCGACCGAACCGAGAATTCCCCATTTTTCTCAAGATCCCACGCAATAGAATCCTCAGGTAAACGGAAGCTAAGTGGGATACTTAGAATACGCTCCTTCTCAAAAAGCAAGAAAAGTGTGTCAATTAAAGAAGCATTCCAACGAGCTGCTGCAATGTGAATTAAATCACAAACACATAGGTTCTCTGGCGCCTCACCTCGAGGTGAAATGATCTTCCGAGTTTGAGTACTCGGAATCCACACATCCTTCCAAACTGATATATTCAAGCCATCACCAACACGCCAACAGAGACCACACTGCAACACCCACTTCACTCGCCAAATTCCCCTCCAAGTGTAACTTGGGCTACTTCCTAGCTTCAAAGTTAAATAATCCCCATTCGGAAAATATCAAGCTTTCAAAAAATTTTCCATTAAACTCTCCTGATTATGCAATAATCTCAAACCTTGTTTAGCTAAAAAGGCTACATTAAAATATTTGTAATCACATAAACCCAAACCGCCCTTAGCATTAGGTTCACATAATTTTTTTTCATGCTATCCAGTGGATTTTCCTCTCACCCTTTTTTTAACCCCACCAAAAAATCGCCACCAAAGATCTCATTTCGTCACAAAAAGAAGAAGGGAATTTAAACACACTCATCGCGTAGGTTGGGATAGATTTGGCCACCGCCTTAATCAAAACTTCTCGACCCGCCTAAGATAAAAAAAAAAAAAAAAAAAAAAAAAAAACCCTTCCACCCTTGAAGTCTCTTCCATAACTTTTCTCTAATACCCTTAGTAAGCACCCTCTTCGATCTTCCAATCACCGTTGGAAGGCCAAGGTACTTATCATGCACATCATGCCTTAAATAAATAAATAAATAAATAAATAAGGGTTACAAATTAAAATTTTCTATTGTAAACTTGTCATTATGAAACACTAGCAAGCGATTTATCAAAGCCTAGTTGATATAAGCCTAGAACCAATGGTGTCAAGCTCAAACTTCTTAATCAAAGGGGCAATCAATCTCATGGCAGTGTCACTAACGTATGGGGTGTCTTTAATGGTTGTAGAATTGTCTTTAGTGAGTTGTCGGCACGGTTCACGTCGTTCAGCAACCGTGCCATGGTAGTGGAAAAACTTCATCATCTCGCTGGGCAACCAAGTGAAGCTGCCATCAAAGTTTTCTGACCTGTGAACCCCTGTTGCATATACATTCTTTGGTTGTATTGCGTACTTTTGGTCTCTCCTCATTTCTTTCACATTTTTGTACACCAACTTCTCAAAACCCCATCTCCTGATAATTATGAAAATGGACAAGACATAAATAATAATAACATATACGCTTAACAACTCATTTCAATATAATTTTGTACTCCATTACAAACCATATATCCATGGTCAATTTTTATTAGAGAAAATTAAATAAACAAAACACATATCATCAAATTCCCTTATGTATGTACACCAATTTTCATTGTTGTCTTTCATTGTCCACCACGTATATTTATCAACTAAAAAAACCAAGTCAAAGTTGAAACGCTAACCTTTTATTATTATTTCTTTATATATTAATTTTTGACATAGACTAACCTTTTATTAACATCATGTAATGCATGATTTCATATTTTCATTGTGTGTTTCCAATTTAACGCAAACTATGCTAAATTTGTCCATTTCATAATCCTATTTTATTTATTTTATTTTTTTTGACAGCTGAAGAAAAGGGAAACTAGTCCCCTACACCTTGTATTTAACAGATACACAATGAAAAAATGGGAGAAGGCCATTAATTTTATCTTTAGTCATTCTATCTCCTTGGATGCTCTTGTGGTCAAATTGCAACCAATTTATGCTATTCTTCTCGCTTGACTCGATCTGCAGGTGCCACAGTTTGAGATTAAAGGCTTCTTGTAACCCATGCATCACAGAATCAAGGAAACTAGCTTCCTTATTTTGCCTAGCTTGCTGCAGCACTCCTTGCCTAAGATCAGTATCATTCTGCTTGATAGTCCAACTCCAAGTGAAGCCTCTATCCTTGTTCCTAGTGTGAGAAACTCTAATTGTTGCAGTACAACAGCTCCCTATCCCTGATACAAGCTCTAACCTCTTACCCTGGTGCTTGTTCTTACTTGAATCCTTTCTTTTTTGTCCTTCAAAACCAGGAGGCTCAGAATGTCTGTCATCCATGATTTGCAGAGTTGCATTCTCTGCTTGATCCTTATTCTTGTAAGTGGTGTTCACTCTTCTTTCCATGCAAGATATTGCAGCTCCTGGGTGAGGCTTTAAATTCCTAAAAATTTTGTTGTTCCTTGATTCCCAAATGCAATCAAGTCCATCTAAGAAAAGCCGGTAACTTTCACTTAAGTCCCTCCCCTTGTCACTAAGGATTCTCATCCAGTTGTAGATCCATTCAGCCAAAGGAATATTACCTTGATTACCCACATCAATCCCCAACCTGCACCCTTTCCATAGATGACTCGCAAAGTTGCAATCTCTGAATAAGTGTTCAAGAGTTTCTAATTTGCTGCTGCTAGGATCATCATCCTTATAGCATAGACAACAATGATGCTGCACCCCCAATCCCCTCCTTTTCCTTTCACTTCCAACTGAGAGAGCACCTTTAAAAATCTTCCATAGGAAATTTTTTTGCTTGGGGCTGCCGTCCTTCTTCCAGAATTTTTTCCAATCAATATCTTGCTTTGCTGTAAACCCATTTTTCTTGTCATGTTTCTGGTTTTCCTTAAGCAGTTTAGAATAACCACTTTTAACCGAGTAAACACCATTTTTTGCTTCCTTCCAAACAATAAGATCTTCATAACCTGCAGGCATAGCTTTGATAGTAGAGATTTTATCAACTGTTTCATTACTGAACCATACCATGCAGGCATCAAAATCCCAATCTCCATTCTCAGTCCTAAGCTTGGCAACACAGTCATTGTTGGAGCAGCCTTGAAATCTCCAAATTGGGAAAGCACCTTTAACCCAGGGATGGTGAATTTTTGCATAGCACCCATCTCCTAAGGACCAAGCACTTCCACCTTTTAGCATCTGCAGACCCCACTTGATACCATTCCAACCCCACGAGCCAATACTTCTCCTACACCACGAGTCTTCGAAGAAAGAAAGTTTGTTAATACCATATTTTGCACTGTAAATTTTGCTAAACAGAGAATCTGTGTCTTGGATGATACGCCAGCCATGTTTAGCAAGGAGAGCTTGGTTGAAAAATCGAGCATCAAGGATGCCCAGGCCCCCTTTATCCTTTGTCTGCGTTAGCACAGACCAATTCTTCCAATACACACCCTTCCCATTTTTGTTGCCAAGCCACCAGAATCTTGCAACAATACTGTTGATTCTTTTTAAGATGTTGCCAAGCCACCACCATAATCCTATTGAGTTAGTATCACTAAATATTTAAGTCCAACACGTTGCTTAATCAGTATAATGAATTATTTGCTTCTTTAAAAGTTTTTTACATTCAAACAAATGAGTCCTAAATTCTTGTATATACAGGATTTTCCTTACAACTTTACAAGTTATGGGTTGCTAAGCCTAAAATAACCTACACTCACTTTTATTTATTTATTATTATATATTTATTTTGTATGATTTTAAAAGATATAGAGGATCATTATTTTCAAAAAACAAAGTACTTTAATTATTGCATGCTCTTATTCTACACGGTTCTTTACCATGTGTTCGGTGTTCCCAATGAAAGGTTCGTTTAGCAATCATGTAATCATGTTTGTGGTATGATTGAATAGCATATTAGATTTGAATAATCGCACACGTCAATTTCAAATTAGCTATCACCAGCTCAACCTAAATACGAAGTATCAACATCAAACAACAAATTTAAAATGTGCATGTATGTCACGCACCACATATAATATATACTTGCATCATCACCTATTTTGTTGTATTATAAAAACTACCAACCAATAATGCAATCAATGCTGTGTTTGGATAGAATTTTTGGAAGGAAATGGAGGGGAAGGAAGATGAAGGAAGGGGAGGGGTGAAGAAAACAAAATCCTTCATTTGGATAATAGAGAAAATGAAGGAAGAGAGAGTGAAGGGATTTGCTTGTTCTTCTGATGGGAAATCCCTCAAATTTTCTTGTTGATTTCCAAATCAAAAATTGTTGAAAATTGATTTTTCAAAATTTAAACAGAAATTTCTGAAAATTAATTTTCGAAAATCAATACAAAAATTTTTGAATGTTGGTTTTAGAAAAAGAAGAACATATTTTCTAAAATTTTAACAGAAATCAAAACTTTTTTTTTTTCCAGAAAATCCATTTGTTGAAGATCATAACTCGGTTTTATGATACTTGATTCATGAAAATAAAAATTAAATTTCATGAAAAATTGATTTTTGAATATCAAAACTAGAAATTTGTATCTCATCATCTGAAATTTTAAGATCGAATTTATAAAAAAGAAGAAGAAAAGCTTGAATACCATAGCAAATGATGCGGCAGACATGGCGTTGGAAGATAACGTGCGAGGTCTGTGGTGGAGGTGACAAACAGTTGGGGTTAGAGATCAAGAGATTTAATTTGTTTCTGTAGAATCAAAGTTTCTTCCAAATCTTCTCTAATTTGGAAAGATTTGTTTCTTAATTGTGGAAGGAAATAATTTTCTTTCATTTCTCTTCCTCCCAATTCCCTCACCTCCAATATTTGCTATCCAAATGGAGGAAAACTCATCTCATCCTTTCCCTCCCCTCTATTTCTTTCCATCGAAACAAGTTGTAAGAGTTGAATGAAGTATATGCTTCGTAAATTCAATGATAGGAGATTAGGAGTGATAAGTAAATCAGGACTAAATGTGTCAAAATTGCACCCAACCAACCAAAAATATATTCGATTCAGATGTTCACTCGCATAATGGATATAAAAAGTTAGTAAGACTCAAATTAAAAATTAGAAACGACTTGATTCGACCCCACCGAATCCAAACAGAATACCCGAATCGACACCTCTAATCAAGACTACAACTCTGGTTCGATTTCGATCAAAGACAAAAAAAATCATGTACCTTGGCGCCCGTGCTAATTGGAAGGAAAAATCTTTATACAAAGTATTACGAAAAACATATTTCAAAAGAGCTATTAAATGAACATATTTCACTAAAAAATGCCACTGACAAATTTAAAAATTCATCAAATGCCATCGCACTTTTCATAATTCACCAAATGCCACTCACAAACAGTAAAACGTCATGATCATGCTAATTCATTACCAAATTAACAACACCTCCAAATTTGAAATAACTTGATCGACATAATGGTCAAATGAATATCATGATCATGCTAATTCAATTCAATCCAATCCAAATCCGAATAACTAGACTTATCAAGGCTCATATACCTTTTTCTATAACTCTAATAAAGTTTTACAAATCAAATCCTACATACTCCCCTTGTATTATTTTAAAATTTTTTATAGCCCTTTTTAGTTATGCATCTTTTTCAATGCACATTTTAACAAAATTTATGTCTCTTTACTCTATTATCACTTAATACTGAGTAATTTTGTTTTAAAAAAATATCAATGAAACATCCATTAAGATAAATCAAATAAGACCTCTCACGCTTGACTGTATTTTTTTCTTCATTGAGAAAAAAAATTCAGAAAGATCCATAAGTTGTGAATAATTGCAAGATTTTAAATTATGGTCATTGAAAAGAAACTGATGGAATATAGATTTACTAATGCTTTTGGTCCCTTACACAGAGTAAGAACATCGTACTTCCATAAGATCAGGCAATCTGGCATAATGATTTCTTGCTTCCCACGCTTTCAATTGTAGCTTACGCTAAACCAATTAGTTAAATTAATCCTAATTAATATGCCACGTTACCCTTGTAAAATATTGTCCAATTGCTTATCATAGTTCACTATTAAAAGCAATCTATTCCTATTTGATCTGTTTACATTTTTTAATACTCCATTCGTGTTTTTTTTAAGTGTTTCACTCACCAAATTTGGCCGTGTTTTAATAAGTATTACACTTCTTATTTTGGCAAAAAACTATATTAAAATATTATATCTCTCTCCTCTCATGGTCCCTACCCAAACCCACAACTATTTTTTTTTAATTATATCTTTCCTCTCACATTCATTACTTTTCAATAAATTATTAACCCTACTATCTTTCTTTAACAATTTTTTAAGGGGGGAGTTAAATACTGCCAACAGTTTTTATCAACAACACCAACATTTAATGTGATTGGACATCACTGCCCTTACTATACACCCACCTTTCTTCCTCTTTCTCTATTTTTTCTCTCTCATCACCCACAACCACCACTTCTCACCAGTCCTTTTCTCTCATCACCTATTTCCCAACCACCTATCACTACAACAGTGATTGTACACTGGAGTTGAAGGTTAGCGGCGACTGCACATTTAAGGTGGAAGGGCAGCGGTGGCGGATGAAGGTGACGGACTGGTATTGCGGTGGTCGGCAAAACCAGTTCGTCTTCCCTTTTTTTTTTTATCACCTCCGACTTTCACTATTGGCGCTCAACGCCGGTTGACGTTGTCAGTAACCAACGCTCAAAACCGTTGGTTACCCTGGCCAACCGGTTTTGGGCTCCGATTGTTGGTCATGGTCGCTCGATTTTGGGCATCGTTCGATTGGCATTGGTTTTCATTGCTTGATTTTTTATTTATTTATTAGCATTAAAATTATTTATTTGTAAAAAAAGTACTCTGCATTATAATTACTCCAATACTTGTTATTGCATCATTGCATGGCTGGTGGCGGCTTGGGTGTTGGTGGTTGCTTGTAGGGTGGTTGACAATTGAGTTTGAAGCTTGATGGACTTATAAATGAGTAAGGGAAATTTTGTCCCTTCATTACTTTTGTCGGCGGTTTGATAAAAAACGTTGGCGATATATAGCAATTCACTATTTAATTCAATTAAATTGCCTAAAATTATGTGTCAGTCAAACAATAACACTTGAAAAACACACAGAGGTAGTATCTATTTGTAAATCACTACTCCCTCCGTGTTTTTTTTAAGTGTTACAGTTTGACCGACACATAATTTTAGGCAATTTAATTGACTTAAATAAAATAAGAAGTAAGTGGAGTAGTAGGAGTATTAAAAAATTATAAAAGAAAGATAGTGAGGTTAATAATTTATTGAAAATTAATGAATGTGAGAAGAAAGATATAATAAAAAAGTAATAGTGGGTTTGAATGGGGACCATGATAGGAGATATGATATTTTAATGTAGCTATTTGCCAAAAAAATGAAGTGTAACACCTAAAAAAACACGGCTGAAAATGGAAAGTGTAACACTTAAAAAAACACGGAGGGAGTCAATATAATTTTTTTTATCCGTACTTGATTAATAAATTAAAAAAAGTAAAACTAACATTTTCAATCCTACGTAATTGTGTAGTCAAAAGTCATTATTAAAACAAAAAATCTCAGAAATCAACCAAAGAATCTATAGAATAAAAAACCAGCAATTGAAATAAACATACCTATGAAATTGGCCAGCATCTTCAGTAAGGCACAGTCGATCAGACATAGAAACCTGTTCAAAATTGAACATAGTATAATCGTTGAGCAACTCCATGATCGAATCAAGAGACGAATTCCCTGATAAATAAATATACTCATCAACATCAAAGAAGAACATCCATTTCGTAGCGAAACGATGTCTATGCAAACAGTCATTCAGAACAAGAATCTGATTGTGATAAAACGTATCGAATCTCTCTTGTTCTTTAACATCGTGCACGGTAACAAACCCGAGTTCAATCCATGGTTGTAGCACGTTCATTACTTCAGGGTGGATACCCCCTGCATCATAGAACACGAAATGGGATTTCGTACCGAACAATCTCACGTGGTAAGCGATCCACTCCCGTATTCTCTGAGGACTGAGGTCGCCGAACAATGAGCTTCCGCAGTAGAGGTAGTCATATTTTGGAACAGAGGAGAATTGAGAAGGTTGCCATGAGTTAGGGGGTTCGTTTAAGGCTATTATCGTGTCGGTTGAGTTAACAACACGATCATAGCCACCGTTTGTTGAGGCATGGAAGAGAAGACGGCCACCTGTAGAAGGGTCGGTATCTGAAGGGAATGTACAGTTCACGACTACTAGTACGTACATTCGACCGTAACCAAAGTCATCGAGAGGAAGCTTATTACCTGGAACAATTATAACAGAGCCATCATTGTATTGGTATTCACAAGTGTATGCTGGATTACCGTATTTCTGAAGGGGTTTCGAGGAGAGTCCTAACACGACAAAGGAGTTAGGACCACCTCGGTAGGCTGACATAAAGATAAAGTTGTACGCAGCTGTACCGACAGGGTAAAATGATCGTTTTATAACACCGTTTTCGAGGACATGATCTAAGGGTTGTTGGGGTGATGGTGAAGTGGTGGCAGTGGCGACGTTGGAGGTGGTGGGGTAGAGTGTGACATAGGTGGTGAAGGGAGAAAATCGGGTGGGTAGGAATTGAAAAAGGGTGGCAACGGCGCAGAAGAAGAGGAGGGCGGTAACGATGAGCTTGAGCTCAGGTGCACAGTTGTACCTTAACAACATTTTAACGGTAATGGCTATCCTCTATGACTCTTTCCCATTTGATTTTGATGTTGAAGAAAATGTTGATCATTCAAACAAAGTGGGTAGGGAATGGAGTAAGAGTAAGGAACTTTAGTTGGTTCCCCGTCTATTATGGAGTACAATTTTTTATGTTTGATATTCGGACAAAGTTTGACAAACAAGAGATTCGGAGTATTCAATTATTGTCTTAGCCTCTAGGTCACCTGGAAAGGGCGACATTATTATTATTATTATTATTATTATTATTATTATTATATTGTATAGTTGCTGATATAGTGATATAGTTGTTATCATCATCACCATCATTTTTTTTGTTTTAATAATTGTTTACTACTATTATTATAATTAGATTAATCTCTCTTTTTTTTTTTGTTTTTTTTTGTTTTTTTTTTTTTGACAAGAGCAAACGAACAAACAAAACTAAATATGACTAGTCGTGTTCAAGCGACAAATCCTAGCCATGTTATTTGCCTTCTTGACTTGGTCTCTAACGACCTTTAGAATGGTACATCTTTAGAAAGAAGCACCCAATCTCTTTATCTCACTTACCGTCCACGAAATCTCTATATCCTTACCCTTTTGGTCTTGAAGGTCGTTAAGGAGGGAGATTGAATACGAGAGGACAAGGAGGCCTTGCTTGCCCATTTCACTAGCCCATTTCATGGCTCTTCTAAGCATGCCCAAGCTTCACAATGTAGTGCAGAGTTTGCAGTCCCATGCCTTCCTCCTTCCATGTGGTTCATCTCCTCGTCACTGCAGAGTTTGCAGTCCCATGCCTTCCTTCTTCCATGTGGTTCACACTATAGGGAATTAGATTAATCTCTTGCGATGCTCGATTTGATCAAATAAAATGCTACCTCCGTTAATTGTTATGTGCAACTTTGGGGTATTATTTTTGAGATATAAAATATTCTAAAGTTGCACATAACATTTAACGGAGGTCGTATTCTAATTTATTTAATTTTTATATCAAAATTAAAAACAAAAATATTTTCAAAACAAATAAAACATCAAATATTAATATAAACAAATAAATAAAGCTCATAGAAAAATTAAATGATGAAAGAGTATTCAAGGAAGACAAAATTAAATTCCATTAAAAAATAAGGAAGACAAAATTTTTAGAATTTGACACTAATAATAATGTAATTGACCAAAATTTTAATAAAATAAAATAAATATTACAAAACAGTGACATCATTCATAATTTCGGAAGGAAATTTTTTTAATAATAACCTGACATGTGTCTAGTTTTAAAATAGAATGATATCAGCGGTTGTTAGTTTAGTATAAGTTATAGATTACTGGATAAAGCCTGTGCGATGCACGATTTATTGTACTTTTACGAAAATATTTTTGTATTTAGGTTATAAATTTTGTTGTTTTATTTGTTGTACGTATTATATCATTTAATAATTTTATTTTAAATAAATAGGGATTTCATCGCATTCTTATATACTTAGATAAAATTCCTAATCTCAAATTATAATATTTTATATTTATTTAATTTAAACTTTAAAATTTTTCATTTGCCAATTTTCTTATGTGGCATTTGAATTATTAATTGTAAAATAATTTACAATTCTCTTATTTAATAGGCTATAACTAAAATTTATAATCCTGCATGGTGCATTAAGAAAATTTAATCATACATGTCTATTAAAATACTCGGAAAAAAACTCCCTTACATATAACTAATTTTTTGCCCGGTCGATGCCTAGATTATCGTTAATATTTCAATATAAATTTTAAAATATAGTATTACAATCTCTTTTGATATGTAGGATATTTAGACATACAATGTCATATCGCTTATTTAATTAAACAATAGTGTAATTTTTGTAGTTTAGTTTGTGAATATATATGTTATTATTGACTTGAAATTATTTTTATTGAACTTAAATTTTTATTTTTTTATTATAATTCTCTATTTAAAAATAAATAAATATATTATAAATGAATCTTACTTAAAAAACTTTTTAAAATGAATTTGATGATGGAAATAGAATAAAGTTATAAGATATTTATCAAAAGTTATGATTAATTTTGCATATATAAAATATTAGAATTCTATTGATGATAAAACTCTTTACAAACATACATCACTTATTTAGTATCTTATGATATATTATTATTGTATTATTATTATTATTATTATTATTATTATTATTATTATTATTATTATTATTATTATTATTATTATTATTATTATTCTTATTATTCTTATTCTTATTATTATTATTATTATTATTATTATTATTATTATTATTATTATTATTATTATTATTATTATTATTATTATTATTATTATTATTATTATTATTATTATTATTATTATTATTATTATTATTATTATTATTATCTCAAAAACAAAAGTCATACAACCTACAATATATTAGTGGAAAGCCGAGATACAATCTGAGCCCCCACTTCTTTAGATATAGCAAATCCTACCATAGTAAATATATGAGCTACAACACGTGCTCCTATGTCTTGCGTCATCGAGAACCTCTGAACTTGCTTCAGCAACACAACAACCTCCTTCTCTAATTCCCCAAGCGAAGAAAAGGAGAAGGGAATGAAACCATATCCAATTTCCTGACAACGAGCTTCATACTTAACCCGCTTCTGATGAGCTGCATCAGCCAAAACCCGTCCAGGAATAAAGTAACACATCTGCAGGTGTAAGTAGAAGATCCTGTCAAATCTACACAGACATCGCGACCACGATCCCGGGAATAAAATAAGACATCTGCAGGTCTAAGGGTCTCCTCGTTCCCTCAAGACATCAACCTCTTTCCTTGCTGGAATCCCAGAACGATAGCAAATATCAACTAGGGTATCCCGAACAACATTATTATTACTATTACTATTACTATTATTAATATTAAATTATTATTATTATTATTATTATTATTGTGATATGATATGATATACTTCGTATTAGATTATTATTATTATTATTATTATTATTATTATTATTATTATTAGTTTTATTATTATTATTATTATTATTATTATTATTATTATTATTATTATTATTATTATTATTATTATTATTATTATTATTATTTTATATTCACTATTATAAAAAAGCATGTGTTTTGGACACTTTTTAGGCTTTCGACACTAAAAAGCGTCACAAAAAAATTTCTTAACGCTTCTAAAAAGCGTCGAGAATACGTGAGTTGAGAATTTTGAGGGACCTCAAAAAGCGTCGAGAATATCGACACTTTTTTTGTGTCCAAAAAAATACATGAATTATCGAAAACTGCTTATTTCGCGCATTATCCGAATTTTGTCTAATTTTTAAGGATGCTTTTACATGTCCATATACTCAAATTTGGCGACACTTTTTTTTTGTCTTGCTTTTAATTGTGTCAGCCTATGGTATGGCGTGAAACTTTTGAAATATGAAAATGTGCAAATCATGTAGACATTAAAAAGCGTCTAGAATTTTTGTTTTAGCTTTTTTTTTCTGTTTTTTTTCTCTTTTTCAATCTAATTAAATTATTAACATCACATATACATTATAGTTATATAAATTTATCATAAATTAAATTAATTAACAATAAAATTAAAATTAAAATTAAAATTAAAATTAAAACTAAAATTAAAATGAAGACAAAATTAAAATAAACAAATATTCTATATTAGTAGATTAAAAAAAATAATGATAATCAACAATAATAAGTACATAGTTAATTACCAAATTTATATATATATATATAAATCAACACAATCACTAAAAAAAACTTCGCATATATATTATAGTAGCTTATCCCTAAATAAATATATCACTAATATAAGACTAAAAACTAAAATAGATGGATGAGGGCCTTATAGACGTTAAAGTCGCTTGTTTTGATGCTCAAGTGTCCCGACCTATTCTTTTGTTGCACTTAAATTGCCTTTTTCAATCTTAAAAAAAAGTATAAATTAGTACATTTAATAGTACAGACTCAAGATTCAAACATTCACATAAACAAGCAATACTGATGTTGATGGCGCGTCAAAGCAGCAAAGGTCGGTAATGAGACTAATGATTAATGATGGTCTTCTTTTGTTATAAAATCTAAAGAGGAAATATAAGTTTATCAATTTGATAAACAAGACATGTTTATCAAATGACAATTATGTAAATATTTGGTCTTGATATTTGAGCTTATATAATAAAAAAACTCAGTGTATTACTTATGTACAATTGTCACTATTCACGACGTTATTTGACGGAAGTGAAACTCACAAACTTCCACTTGTTCAGGAAGAAGGTTAGACCAACTTCAATGAAGATTTCAATGGGGGAAGAAAAGCTCACAAGCAATCGATAAACACCTACCCTTAAAGGTTAACCATACCCTTACTTTCTCCCTTTTATCTTAGGGATTTCGTTAAATGGTGGTCAAAAATGGAGGTACTTGAGATCGGCGAAATCTCCATATTAGCAACTTGAAGAAGGAGGAAAAGAAGATGAAGGTGGGTGGGGAAGAGACAAAGTCTCCATTGTTGTGCAATGGCTGGAAATATACGAAGAAGATGAAGATGGAACAATAACAGCAGCTAGTTAACTGTGATTATTAAATTACATAAACACCCTTCATTATCAACTGAAAATGACGCTTTTACCCCTTGATAAACTTCATTTGTTTATCAAATTGATAAACCTAGGCAGCCCCAAATCTAAAATGTGATAAGCACTTGTTTAGGTAATATTGAGATTTTAAATTGCAAGTTATCAAAGTTTAATTAATTTGGTAAAAGTCCCGGTTAGTCGGTTACTAAAAAATTATCCACCCGCCATTTGACATACTTGATCCATTCTTCACAGTAAGAGAAGGGTGAAACACTAAAACATCATAAAAAACACACCCAAACTAAAGTACTAAACTAAGCACACACAATTGATTAGGTGTGTCCGTTCGGTTTTCGATTTGGATTTAGTCCAAATCCGATCCAATCCGAAATATAATTTGGTTTTCAATTTTCCAATCCGATCCGATCCGAATTTCTCTCTTGATCCAATCCGATCCAATCCGAATTAAAATTCGGTTATTTGGATCCGATCCGAAAATCCGAATTATAATACATTATTTTTTAGCGCCTAATACAATTATAAAAATAAAGCTTTACTATAAATAAAAGTCTTCAAAATCATGATTAAAATAAATAGTTCAACGTCAAGTCATTAATTAATTAATACAATGTCTCTCTAATTTATTTTATGTAGTAGTAAGTAATTGAGCTAAACATCAAAATTTATAGAAATTCATATTTATACAAGCTTAATTTTACAATTAGGTTTTCGGTTTGGATTGGATCCAATTAGGGTAAATCCGATCCAATTTGAAAATCCGAATTTCCAAAAAATCTCAATCCGATCCGATCGGATTTAAAGTTCGGATTCGATCCGAATTGATAATTCGGTTTGGATTGGATTGGATTTCGGTTTTTATCCGAATTATGGACACCCCTGCAATTGATGTATGGTAATCTAGGCCGTTGAAATATAAAGCACCACCAATCAAACAATTAAGAAAGGCGAACTTATTCCTAGTATAGGAAAAGTCCGAGTCGAACCACAAGGAATGAGGGGGAGAATGCTATAGCCTATGGTCAAGCTACTTTGAAGAATGAGAGGTGAATAGAGTTTTAACTAAGTTTTTATCAACTAATCAAATCAAGAAAATCAATGTGATAAACACTAGGGATTAAGGTTCTACATGCAAACTCAATAATCATGCTTTAAACACCTAAAAATGTCTCCCCAAAACCAAACCCAATGATGAACAACCTTTCACCGCCATTATTGGTCGGGTTGAGTATTTAATCTTGGAGTGCTTAAATCCATATTTCCATTTCTTAAACCAACCCAATTCCTAGCCCATTTCCCCAAACCATAACTTATTTTCCTCTTTTCGTGCCTTAAAACCCAAAATAATTCATTTCGTGTCCTTTAAAATCACATATTTCGTGTCCTTTTTATAGAAACGTTTAGACCAGTTTATTTTTGTCCATAATCTGGGTCCAATGATTGAATAGTTGTATGGGGCTTGAAAAGAGCTTTATAACAATATATTATAAGCCCAAATCCGAGTTATAACGAATAAGTTATGGCCAAAATATTAAACTGAGCCCAAACCAAACCTAAGCCCACCTTGCCTACGACCCAATAATCATGTGGAAGGTCCAAATTATTTAATCCTATTCCTAAACCAATTAGGATTGATTGGAAGCTTCTATAAGTTTCTAAAAGATCTTAATTAATTTTTTTTGAAAAGATAAGATTAAAGAATTTGAAATTGAATAAAACTTTTCTTTTTGAAAATCCTATTTCTATCTGAAATGAAAGACGTTCAAAGATAGTCAGATATGATTTTTGTGCCTAATATTTTTTATCCAAATTTTAGATGGCTGGATAGCCCTTGAAATTATTTTTCCAATGATATATTATAATATCAATTCATAGCTATAACGGAAAAGATAAGAATGAAATATCAAACTCTATCAAAAAATGACACCGTCCCACTATTTCGTCCATATCTTTTATTTTTCACACGATTTTAATCTGATTTTAATTGGGTTAGAAACTAGACTTCAACAAATTTCTAACGACATATTATTTATATTATTCCGATTTCTAGATCAAAAGATATGATAAAAACAAAGATTGTAAAAATGTTGTCTATCGGGTTTTATTCCGATTTAATTTCGATCTTATCTTAATTCTTCGACCCTTCTTTGTTAATTATAAATAGAGGTCATATCACCCCTTTTTTCAATCATCAACAAGCTTGATTATCAAATTATTCTCTTCTCCCTCTTTAGCCTAAACACTAGCCTCCTTATTCTCTCAAAATACTTCCCCTAAGCACTCCAAGGAGTCCATACAATACCCAAAGTTCTATACTTAAACCAAGGCGTGAAAGGTATAATTGACTGAGGGTTTGGACCAAATCATCTCTGCTTTTTATTTAATTTAATTTTTTTAATTTGATTTATATTTTTATTGAAGTTACTAACAGTTTATTCATGATGTATCAATTCAAGGAAACGCGGAAAGTGAGTAATTAATAATTTAATTACTCTTATTTTTATTCTTGTTGCTAGTATCATTATTAGGTTTATTATTTTATTTCACTAATGCTATTATTGTTGAATTTCTTCCAGTATTAGTGTTGATTTTTATTATATTTGTTGATCACCATATACGGGCGAATGTGACTCCATGACTCACTTCGTACCATCATCCCCGATCCTCCTTTCATGGTTCCGAACCATATGGAGTTAGTAATCTCATAGATTATGAATAAGGTGTAACCTTCAAGGGTCAATCGTTGTTGTCTTCATTGTCCCTTATTCGTGGTTGCCTTAAATGATCCGTGAACGGTTTACAAGTTCCTTAAAAACTTGTTGGCGGCTCCCTACTTTCTTTGTCCCTAAACGTATAATGTCAATTCCCACTTCCTATGAGTGACAAGCATATTCACAACATGCTTTAACGTAGGTGCACTTCGAACGATGCCTACAATTTGGCTATTCCTCTGGGGAGGATTCTTGGTTATTTATCGACTTGAGTGCTAGGGGTTAACCAAGCTAGCAGCCCGCACCAAGTGCGAGTCTTGCTAGCAAGCTGCGGCTAGCAGCCCGCACTTAGTGCGTGGCGTGTTGTCGCGCTGCAGCTTGTAGCCCGCACTATGTGTGAGGTGTGCTAGCAGAAGCCCGCACACATGTGCGTAGGCATACTGGTCGAGAAGGCTAGCAGCAGCAGCCCACATTGGTGCGGGGCTTGGCTGGGCCGAGTAGCAAGCAGCGGCATTATATGGGAAGCCCACATGAGTGGGTTGGAGGGAGGTGCCAAGTGGTGCTCGGTAAGGGAGAGAGTGGGGAGAAAGTTTTCCCCCCCCCCTCTCCAAGTGGTCCTTGCCTACTCCCGCATATGTAGTTGACACTTGTTCATTTATTACTAGCTTGCTTAAATAATTTTATTTTGCTTTTAAACTAAAATGTGAAAATCCCACTATCCCACATTGGTGGGAGAGACAATCATACTCTTATCATTTCTTATAAATACCCAATTAAGGGCATTGGAAATGAAGCTTGAGTAAGAGTTGTAAAGGGAATCACAAGTAAGTGAAAACCCTTGAACTCAAGAGTTGGAAAAGGTATCACATTTAGTGAAAGCCTTTGAACTCAATTACTCGGGTTTTATTGGTCGGGTCTTGCTAACCCCAAGACATTAGACCTTGTCGGTATTCGTTGGTGCGAGTGGATCAACGTTGGAGGCTTCATGTTTTTGAAGCTAGCTTTCAAGTAAGAGCCCATTCGGTCAGGCGAAGCACGCTAAAAAAGGTAATCGTTTTATCTTAATCTTGTGATTAATTTAATTATGTTTATGGTTTTATTTATTGCGAGTGCGGTCTTGTTATTGGGTTTGTTTCCGCGGTGAGTCGGACTCACCAAACCCCAACAGCGGTATCGAAGCCTCGCTCGTTTATTTTTAAAATCATAATATTTTTCAAGGTATTTTTATGGCTTAATTCTTCTTGTTTTAAGTTGCTAATTAGATTAGTAGCTCGCTTTATCCATTTTAACCTTGTATTAGAGCTGACTTCAGCTCCCGAACCCATATTTCGACCCAAAAATAGTGAATTTTGGGTGGAAAAGGCGTTCTGGAAATGGTTTCACCCTTATAGTACTCAAATTTTATCCAAAAAACGACCAAAAATGCCTTTTTCGAGGGGTTTTTCGTTTTTACGAAAACTTTTAAGTCTTTCAAACATTGAAAATTTATTGCATATTTTTTATGGTTATGTAATTGGTTCAATACATATTTTATATGAAATTTTAAACCTCTTCAGGCATCATTACTTGGTGGTAATTTGTGTTTCAAAACTTGGTTTTATTTTTCACATAATTGCAAATTAATTGCATTAAGTGTGAAATTGTTGTTCTTTGTGGCTTCCAAGTCTAAAGATTCAATCTTTAATTATGTTAAGTGATTGAAACTTTGAGTTACTAAATTCCATGAATTTTTGTTAAACTTTGTTGATTTAATCATTTTTTAGTTGATTAGAATCATAAAGTTTGAAACTTGTTATAGAAATTTGTTTATCTTCATATTGGAAGATATAATTTTTTCAAGGATTCACAAGTATTAAAATTGGAATCTTTATTGAACTTATGTTAATTTTTCTAACTCCCTTTTATTTTGTCAAAAACTCAAGATTAATTTAAATTAATTAAATTGATAGTGAGTAACTGCCCTCCTATTTTTTGTTGCACCAAGTTAAACCAATTTTATTAAAGAATGGTTCTTAGAAATAATTTTGGTTACATGCACTTGGATGATTTTTTATTTAAGTTAGACTTGTTTAAATTTTCAATTTTGCTCATGAAAATTAGTTTTAAAATTAAATTAGAATTTATAAATTGTCACGCGAAATTTGGGATTAAAATCCCGAAGCTATGGCACGCATATCGAGGCAAAGCCACCCTTGGCTAGCCGGGCTGCATAGCAGCTCGCATGTGGCTTCCAAGGGGCTGCTTGATGCGTGCGGCCATGTGTGTGGCATGCGGGCCCAGCCACAACAGCATCACACCAGCACCAGCCATGTGCGTGGTGTGCGTGCTGCTGCCGTAGCGCAGCCCCATGGCTGCTATGGTGCGTTGGGTGTACGAGCGTTTTAGTGCGTGTATGTGCTTGGTGTTTTGGTGTAAAGGGGCAAGCAGTCGTGGCCTTGTGTCTAGCACCTTGTAACCCTTAGCAAACGCTACTAGGGTGTACCTAGCTAGTGCTACGTGGGGTAGTGAAGGCACGTGCGCCAATCCGTATAGTACGGGGTTGTTAGACAACATTGATTTTCATATGGCACGTATGTAGTGCGTGAACCACTTGAGTACGGTTGGTTTCGTGTTTGCTTATTTTGCTGTTTTAATTATTTTATTAATCTAATTTGGTATTAATTATTTTAATAAATTTTGGAGGCTAGGCCTCGGTTTTCAAGAGCGGCATTTGCAAATTTTATTTTGGCAAATAATTGGGTTTTACCGGCTTAATTAATTTGATTAATTAATATGGATGCGGAATTTAGTGGGAGCTTCAAATATTAATTGCGCTTATTTACATAATCGGTTAAAACAACTTTGACTAGTTTTAATTAGGCGTGTTAATTGAATTAACCACCTAGATTAGTTACTAGTTATCGCGTGTTTATGCATTTTTACTTGTTTATTGTTGTAAAGTGCATGGGCCATTCACAAATAGTGATGGATGAATGGAATGTATTTTCTCTCACAGGTTTTATAAAAATGGCAACTAGTTGGGCCCGACTAGGATAGAAAGTACGGACTGCGATCCGTGATGTATTTTTGTAAATCTAAATACGGTTTGCGTACCGTTGAGTATTTTTGTACCTTAATATTTAGATTAGTCCTAATCGTAGATACTAGTATTGCATAATTATGGTCAACTCTTGAGGATGGAGGTTCTTGGAAGACAAAGTCATGAAGTTGCAAAAGAAGACCTTTTAAAGACTTGAAGAATTCAAGGGGTCATGCTAGTTGCCAATATGCATCAAAATGCTTATGCTTTACATATTCATGATTATTTATATATGAATTATATGTTAGATGCATGTTTAGGATTTCGAATGTTGTGATGATTAATTAAGTTCAATTAAATCAACCAACAGAGAAACCCTAGGTCTCTAAATATTGAGTAAAATTATCATTCCAAAACAACACTTATCGACCTATTGAGAGTAGTGATGTGCTACGCCAAAGTGAGGCATCACTATTACTCCCTAGACTCACAAGGAATACCGGGTATTCAAGTTAGTTTTGGTTGTACTCAACGATATGAATGATGGAGTCTTAACATGTCATGGCAAAGTGGATAAATTGTTGAGAGAGCATTAGATGCGACGATTTATTCAACCAAGAGTGGCTTAGAGCCATTAGCAAAGCATGGCTTACCTTGGGAGATTGAGTGCTAAGACAAGCCAAAGCATGCTTAGCCACCCTTTGTTTCCTTAGATCTTGGAATCGACTTATTTTCACAAAAAGGGGACAAATTTCAAGTGTGAATAGGACAATAAATAAGTCTGAAATATGCATGAATACCTTTTAATTTTCAAACTTATTATGTTATTTACTTGATAAATGGTTGTACTTTGCACTTATATTTGTAGAAGTCCTAATCAAATTGTATTGTTTTCATGATTGGTAAGGGAAATCTTTGAGAATGGTTCTCAAAGAAAAGTAAAGCATTTCTAAGATACAATTCTCATAAATGACTTTTATAACAAATTCCGGAAGGACGGTTGGACATCATGTATTCAAAATACTAGGTAGTTTTGATAGAAAATGAAGTATTGAGTTGCAAACTCAAATTGTCAATATTGACAACCAACATATCTTTTCGCTTAATACATAGAGGAGTAGGACTTATTGATGTAGTCATTCAAGCGTTAATTAAAGGAAAAGATGGTACTTTGTTATACGGCGCATTAGATGCTTAATTATGCCTAACAAAGTATAAAAGTCAAAGACTCTTAAAGAAATGGTTCTTAAAGATTATGAGATAAAGTATGATAAGAAATATAGGAAACGAGGAACAAATAAAAGGAATGAGATTCCATTTTACTATAGAATTCATGTTATTCAAGTTAACATAGAAACTTATTATCTTCACAAAGTATCGGATATTGCTTGAGTGTTCCACTTTGAAAGTGACCTCAAACTATTAACGATAAGCTAAGTTATCGACTTACAAGCTTATAATGAAGCAAGTGGTGCTACATCAGTTGTAAGGTCGTATGCTTTGTTTAAATATCTCTAAGCTAAGGTTGGAACAAATAAATGGTTATTGTGTTCCATAATCAGCAATTGATCCGTTTTCACACGGAAAGACTCACATTCAAAGCAATGAGAAATAGTTGCAAATTTATTTGAATGGCATGGTTATCTAAACCATGAGTCAAGAATGCTTGTATAAACAAACATTTTCTTAACATGATAAACTGGAAAAAGCTCAAAGTCATGGACATGATTTGCGTTCCAAACATCTTTAGCAATGTCACATCGACAAGAACGTACTCAAGGCTCTATTAGATAGGCTCTTGATAGTTGATTGATTCGGAATCGTTCTAAGACAAGCAAGTCTTACTTATTGAAACCGACAAAGTAAAGAGCTATTGTTCTTGGCATAGACAATTGACTCCGAAAGCTAAAGAGGATTAATTTACTTAAACGTTTCACAAAGAATTTGAAAGAATATGGCTATATTCATCAAACGTGAACAAACTTGACCTTGAATAGTTCAAGAGTTCAGTGAAGTACAGAATCGACTTGGCAAGATATCAAAACGTCTAGATTAGATCGAGCGGTGTTTGCTTGAGCAAAGCGTGACCATCACAAAGTTATGAAATTGAAATTTTCATAAATAACTCCACAAAGAACATAGTGTGACTTCACGGAGACCTCGATGCCATTTAAAAATGACTCGAACAATGATGGATCACATCCCTTCCTATAAAGTTCTTAAGATTTGCACGAAGGACTAATGTTACACTAAACAAAATGTTGAAGATAAGAAAGGACGCCATATTCAGTTATGGATAGAATTAACTTCTAAATGTCTTTTCAAGTATATGTCTAAAACTCTTAGCCACAGTGGGAGTTCACTGGCTTAGTGGGAGCTAAGTGACTCAGTGGGAGCTCACTGGCTTAGCAAGAGCTAGGTGGCTGAGTGGTAGCTTAATGGCTCAGTAAAGGTTAAGATAGCTCAAGTGGGAGATAATTGTTTGTTTCACAACAAACTTTTACCCAAAGACAATATACATGTCTCTTTGTAAGCATTCATGTGAGACCACGACCATTACCTCCATAACCTAATTGAGAACATAGTGTTTGTTTCTCTAAGTGGTGTCTTTATGGAAAGTAACACATTTCCAAAATGACAAGTGGGAGGAAAATGAACTCGATGACAATCGAGCTTACCAACAAACTAGAACTGAGAATCTCGGAAGACCTTAAAAGGGCTTCGTGAGAATACTTGATCAAGAATACTCAAAAGGACTTTACAAGTGCCTTAGAAGAGAATTCATATCTCAAAAAACTTTTGAAAATTAGGAGTAAGATCAAGAAAATCAAAGGGCTTTGGAAGCGCCTTGAAACTCAGTGTTTGATGCATTAACCCCGTATAGGTATAGAATTCACCAATCCTATAAATTTTCTATTAAGTTAGAAATAAACCTAAGACTTACAAGCATACTATTTACTATTAGATAGTAAGGGAATTATGTCTTGTAAAATAGCTACAACAAATCCATATTCCGAATAATGTTTAGAGGCCATAAAAATCTGAAATAGACTCCATGTTTTAAAACTTGATTAATTTGCATAAAGGACGAAAGACCCATCAATTGCAAATACGTTTTCAAGGAGAAAACTAACAAACGTGGAAATGTATATATATACATAGCTATATTGGTTGAAAAGGATACAATTAAATTTGCGGAGTTTATTTTAATAAAAACCTATTTACCAATCGGAATGCTAAAGTCTTTTCGTGATTGTTCTAGAAAAATTGCTCATATGAAATATGAAAAAATAGTTACCAAAACCGCCTTCCTAAAATAGGATTTTGGAAGTGACTATGAAAATCTAAATAATGCTAGATTTGAAAGCAAGCTCAAGGAATCCGTTATGGGATTTAAGGAAGCATTGCATATAGGAATTGGAACATGTTTTCTCATGAAGTTAATAAGAGGATTGACTCATGAAGAAACATAGAAATTCTTATGATTAAGAGGTTTAGTGGGAGAAAAAGTAAATTATATAAAGGTCCAATAAGAAGTCTACGAACTCTGTTGTGAAATAACTATCAAATGCTAAATGCTTAGATTTGAAAGTATTTTCGACATTGGACCAAACAAAAGACGATACTTAGTACGTATTGGTTATTAAGTTCTATTGTATAGATTTAATAAAATGTTTGAGCGTGTAAAGGAGTTTATCGTGTTAAACATGAATTGAAGGACTTTGAAAGACTTTCGACCCGTATGTATAAAACTAAGTAAATGTTTGAACTAAGTATGAGCTAGGATAAATAATATGTCAAACAAGAAAGACTCTAGTAGAGACTTTCAACCATATCACATAGCAAATAATTTAGCAAGACTCAGTGAAAATGAATGAGCTAAAATGTCACATCGATGGAATAAGATTGAGAATTACTTTGCAACTTAATCCATCATGTACGCTATGATATGGAATCGTAGCAGGACTTACTTGCTTAGAGCATGTGAAGTATGTATGTAGTACCTATCAACCTGAATCTATGTAATAGATCGTTAGATTATGGCCAAGAGCATCCAAGTACTTGAATAAGTAACAGGATGAGTTCTTGACTTGTGGAAACAAATAAAATTTGAGAATTGATGTTGCAAGCACAAACCTTAACAAGGATTAGATCCTTAACAAGGAAGTCGTTTATAAGCAAGAGCTTAAAATGAGTCGTGGCTTGAGAATGGTAACATGGACGTGCATCCATGTGTAATGTGCGGGAATTTAAAGCAAATTTCCATGATCACAAGTGATAAGGGTACCCCAAATCATTGTGAGACCCAAGAAAATCATCACCAGGAAGTCTATAAAGTATATATATATTGAGAATATTTTTGCCTTAAAGGCAATAATAAAGAAGATGTTCTATGGAAAGTTCGATGTTGAACGTTAATGATTGTAGGTTGTCAAGTTGAAGATCTCAATCATGAAAATGAGTGGGAGCCATCACTTGGAAACCTAAATCACATATAATCCATGGCACTCTCAAATTTTATCATCTTATTATGAAAGTAATCATTAATGAAGATGCAAAGATTAGCAAAGTAATTATAACTAAACCTATTCAATAAGTGAACGACAACATTCACAATTGCATGAAAGAAATCAAGCATATTAGATATGGGTGTGATTTCTATAAATGTTTATAAAGAGTGTTACTCTTAAAACATTCAGAAAAACCATTTATCATAAGATCAACCATTCAGGTTTTGGAGTAATTTAAAATTTCATGCAACTTTTATCACTCCGTTTGATATTTAATTGTGGTTTAGAATTAAATAATGAGTCCATTCGATTCTTGGAATATTCAAAATAGGGTATCAAGACCAGTCTTGGTAAGGAAACACCTATTAAGTGAACGTTGAATATTATAGTAAAAAATTATCCCTAATCGAGGTCATTTAAACGATGGGCGATTAATGACCAGTTGAGATTAGTATGTAGTATGATTTATAGCACCGTTTCATGTGCTACAAGGACATGATTGTCATAAATCATTGGCACAGGTATTGGTTTAGAACCATACTGGATCGACCCATAAGAATTCTTTAAGAGATTAAAAAAATCGTCATAAGTATACTTCTCATTATTGCTATCGAAACCTTTTTCCTTGACCATGAGTATTGTGAGCTTTCTTGTTTGAGTACTAGTCCGCTTTGATGATTGTCAAACGTCTGTCGTAACAGGGGATTATAACGGCATCACTCGGGCGGCTAGTTCCTCTTAGTAAGAGAAGCTACATTACAAGACTGGAAATGTCCCCCTACTAAAAATAGGGAAGATGTCTTTGTTGTTTACAAGGCCTCTTGTAGAGCGAGACTGTAAAAATGCATGGCCGTACTCGGATGGATTTTAGAAATCATCTGTTTATTGACACTCGGACTCGAAATCGAGAAACACTTTTGGACGTAATAAGGATGAAAAAATAATCTTATCTTATAGTTCATGAAGAGGCATTAAGCGACATAAGAAAAAGGCTATACACTAAAAGCACACTTGTCCGGAAGGACAAGTGGGAGATTAAAAGGATAGTGTCCTTCAAACAAGTGTATTATTTTGATAGTGGGTTCAGAATTATTAGAAAGCTAATATATTCAGTAAGGTCAAGTGATCGGAATGCCAGGGTGGAGGCCGCTTCCGATCAGTAATATTAATGCATAATTAATATTACAGCTTAATCTTGACTAAACCCTTTGGGTCACACCTAAGCAGCCAACGAGCCGAAGCGACGAATTAATTCTGAAGGAATTAATGAGTCGAGCAAGAAATAAATATTTAGACGTCGAAAATTCGAGCTTAGAGCGATAAAACCAAGCGTCGGAAGTCAAGTAAAAAAATAAAAGACGAGATGGAAAAACGGTAATAAATCAACAATGACCAAAATACCCCTAGCATCGGAACGCCGAGTGCTAGGGGGTTAGCCAATCTAGCAGCCCGCACCAAGTGCGAGGCTTGCTAGCAAGCTACGGCCGGAAGCCCGCACTTAGTGCGTGGCGTGCTGGCGCACTGCAGTTAGCAGCCCTCACTCATGTGCGTAGGCATGCTGGCCGAGAAGGCTAGCAGTAGCAGCCCGCCTTGGTGCGGGGCTTGACTAGGCCGAGTAGGAAGCAGCAACATCACGTGGGAAGCCCACATGAGTGGGTTGGATGGAGATGCCAAGTGGTGCAAGGTGAGGGAGAGAGTGGGGAGCAAGTTTGGTCCCCCCCTCTCCAAGTGGTCCTCACCTACTCCCTCATATGTAGTTGACACTTGTTGATTTATTACTAGCTTGCTTAAATAATTTTATTTTTCTTTTAAAATAAAATGTGAAAATCCCACTATCCTACATTGGTGGGAGAGACAATCATACTCTCATCATTTCCTATTGTAGACACCCACTTGTGTCTCCCCAAAACCAAACCCAGTGATGAGTACCTTTCACGTCGAATCATAATCGAATGAAGTGAAAGTGTGGAAAGTCTAGTGTTGCGGAAAGTTTTTATTTCTTTTCTCTTCTCTCTGTTTTTGAAAACTTATTTTAAGGAAAACAGCCAATCCAGTTTGGTTGGTCCATCATGTGAGTCCAATAGTAGTGTAGTTGGATGGGGCTTGCAAAGACCTTTCCAACGATATATTATAAGCCCAATGCCGATGAATATTGAGGAAGTTATGGCCAATTTACCAAACTAGGCCCGGTTTGAGCTTTATGTACGGCCCAATGATCTAGGGGAGGGCCTAATATGATTTATCATTCCTAATGCAATTAGGAATGGTTTTAGTCTTCTAGATTCTTCTAGAAGGTTCTTTTCATTCCTAATTCAATTAGCATTGATAAATTGACTTTTGTTGACTTTTCAGAGTTTTAATCAAAATCAAATAGCATTTTCGAGGAAATTATATTATTTTATCCTCCAGTACGGTAAACTTATCGGATTTTTGAAAACGCGTTGGAATCAGGCTTGGCGCCTAACCCCAGGCCTTGGCGCCTGGAACCAGGCCTTGCGCCTAGCGCTAGCCATTGGCGCCTGGTGCTAGTGTTGGTGCCTGGCACCAGCTAGCCAGGGTTGGCGCTAGCTTTGTTTTCTGAGCGTCAGACTCTATTTTGTCTAATTTATCTTTTTGGCTGATTTTCTCTATAAATGTCGTATTAAAAACTCCGTTTTCATTCACCAATCATCTACATTCACCAATTGATTTCATTCATTCACCTATTCTCTCTAATCATTCACCAATTCTCATCATTCACAAGTTCTACAATCAGTTTTAATTAGCATTCATTCAATTCTTTCTAACTTTGCTTTTACATACAAAATTCCGCATTCACAAGATCTAGAAACACCTAGCCATATTCGAAGTTGCCTTCGCCCTAGACGTGAAAGGTTTAATTTCTGAGGGTTTGGTCCCAAATCTCTATTTCAATTATTTAATTTAATTGTTTGTTTATTATTTTCCTTGAAGTTACTAACGTGTGTATTTTGTTATTAGAAAGAGGTACGAGGCATCAAAGTAAGTACTTTATTGGTTTTAATTGATTATGATGTAGAAATCATGTTTACATTGTTATTATGATATTCCTAGTATCATGTCTAGGGTAATTTTAATATTAAATATGATTGTTATGATGCTTCCTATGTTCTTCCTAATATTAATGATTGTTAGTATCATGTTAGGGCTAAAGATTTGATTTTTATTGCTTAGTGACATGCTAGGGTTTGTTATTAATCTTGTTAGTATCATGCCTAGGATCTTGCTATTATTATGCTTTAATATTAACATGAACATGATTATGATTGTTATAATTTATGATGATTGTGATTATTATTGTTGCTTGATTTTTATTGTTATTGCTTGATCACGCCTTTATTGCATGTTAAAGGGAATTGGTACTTGTAATCACGCTTAATAAGATAATTAATAATCTTGTTAGGGTTAATTTGATTATATTTCAAGTGATCGCCAATAATAGATTTATTTGTGTATTAATGTTCAACCAACATAGATAAACAGGTTTAGGGTTAATCCTATTGATTGCATGTTAATCAGAAAGCGCACATGAATACGATCAGAATAAAGTAGAGGCCTATTATTAGGGCAGGTTCAATCTCTTTTAGGTTGGATTTGTACCTTCATCCCCGAACCCTTATTTTGTTCTAGACCTTATGGAGTTGACGATCTCTTGGATCGTTTTGGGGTGTAACCTTCATCCTATGAATGGTTTACAAGTTCCTTAAAAACTTGTTGTCAACTCTTTTGCTCTATCTTCTTCCATTTTGGACGCCACCGTACTTTAGTGTATGATCACAGTGGGGTTCAAGCTAGTGGGATTTAAAGGCTTGAAATTTATTCCCTACACCTATAAATACCCAATTCAGGGCATTAGAAATGATGCATGAGTAAGAGTTGTAAAGGGAATCACAAGTAAGTGAAATCCCTTGAACTCAAGAGTTGGAAAAGATAGCACATTTAGTGAAAGCCTTTGAACTCAATTACTCGGGTTTTATTGGTCGGGTCTTGCTAACCCCAAGACATTGGACCTTGTCGGTATTCGTTGGTGCGGATGGATAAACGTTGGAGGCTTCGTGTGTTCGAAGCTAGCTTTCAAGTAAGAGCCCAAGCGGTCGGGCGAATCACGCTCCAAAAAGTAAACGTTTTATCCTAATCTTGTGATTAATTTAATTATGTTTATGGTTTTATTTATTGCAAGTGCGGTCTTATTTTTGGGTTCGTTTCCACGGTGAGTTGAACTCACCAAACCCAACAAAGTCAAGCTTGGTCAAGTAAGTTGGTCAAGTCTGTCATAGTCTTTACGAGTCCCTTGGCAAATTTTATTTTGCAGGTCTCAATTACAGCCCACGTCCGGGGACAAGCGAAATATCTACGACCCACTTTCGGGGATAAGCGAGCCATTTATAGCCCACGTTCGGGGACATGCGAACCATTTAAAGCCGACGTTCGGGGACAAGCGGACCATCTACAACCCACGTTCGGGGACAAGCGGACCATCGACAGCCCACGTTCGGGGACAAGTGAACCAACAACAGTCCACGTTCGAGGACAAGCGAACCAACTATAGCCCACGTTCGGGAACAATCAAACCACCATCATTTCATGGAACAAGGTTCTCGATACACAGAGACTTGCAATATTATTAGACAAGTTTTCCTCAAGCATAGAAAGTTACCAAAATCATCTGTCGACTTTCCTCAAGCATGGAAAGTATGATTCGGCGGATTTCTCAAGCATAAAAACCGCCAAATTCATGTGGACTTTCCTCAGGCATGGAAAGTATCATTCGGTAGATTTTTTCAAGCATAGAAAGCTACCAAACTCATCTGTCGACTTTCCTCAGGCGTAGAAAGTATTTGAAGAAAACATCATTCGGTGGATTCCTTCAAGCATAGGAAGCTACCAAGCTCATTTGTCACCGATGCACTGGTGTTAGATATGTATCCTATCCCTTTACTCTTTTATCTGTTGAACTAACATTTTTCTGCAGGTATCCGCGTATACAGAGTGATTTAGGATCGCAGAACGTCTTCAATCTTTCTCCGTCCCTATCAACTAATTTGACTATCGTTTTCAAAACTGATATTTCTACAAACTCAGTCAAAGTGGGGGCTTCTGTAGACACTTAAAAATGTCTCCCCAAAACCAAACCCGATGTTGAAATACCTTTCACCGCCATTATTGGTTAGGTTGAGTATTTAATCTTGGAGTGCTTAAATCCATATTTCCATTTCATAAAACAACAAAATTCCTAGCCATTTTCCCCAAATCATAAACTATTTTTCTCTGTTCGTGCCTTGAAACCCAAAATAATTCATTTCGTGTCCTATAAATCATTCATTTCGTGTCCTATTTATAGAAACGTTTATACCAATTATTTTGGTCAATAATCTGGGTCCAATGATTTAATATTTGTATGAGGCTTCAAAAGAGCTTTCCAACAATATATTATAACCCCAAATCCGAGTTATAACGAATAAGTTATGTCAAAAATATTACTCTGAGCCTAAACCAAACCTAAGCCCACCTTGCCTACGACCCAATGATCATGTGGAGGGTCCAAATTATTTAATCCCATTCCTAAAAAAATTAGGATTAATTGGAAGCTTCTATAAGTTTCTAAAAGATCTTAATTATTTTTTTTGAAAATATAAGATTAAAGAGTTTGAAATTGAATAAAACTTTTCTTTTTGAAAATCCTATTTCTATCCGAATTGAAAGACGTTCAAAGATAGTCAAATATGATTTTCGTGCCTCTTATTTTTTATCCAAATCTTAAATGGTTTGATAGCCCGTGAAATTATCTTTATTATGATTTATTATAATATCAATTCCGAGCTATAACGGAAAATATATGAATGAAATATCAAACTCTATCCAAAACTACCACCGTCGCACTATTTCGTCCATAGCTTTTATTCTACACACGATTTTAATTGGGTTATAAACTAGACTTCAACAGCTTTCTAATGACATATTATTTATATTATTCAAATTTTTGGATCAAAATATATGATAAAAACAAAAATTGTAAAAACTGTTGTCTATCGGGTTTTATTCCGATTTAATTCGGATCTTATCTTAATTATTCGACCCTTCTTTTTTCATTATAAATAGAGGTCATATCACCCATTTTTCCAATCATCAACAAGCTTGATCATCAAATCATTCTCTTCTCCCTCTTTAGCCTAATCACTAGCCTCCCTATTCTCTCACAATACTTCCCCTGAGTACTCCAAGGAGTCCATACAATACCTAAAGTTATATACTTAAACCAAGGTATGAAAGTTATAATTGACTGAGGGTTTGGACCAAATCATCTCTACTTTTTATTTCATTTAATTATTTCAATTTGATTTATATTTTACTTTAAGTTACTAACAGTTTATTCATGATGTAGCAATTCAAGGAAACGCGAAAAGTGATTAATTAATCACTTAATTACTCTTATTTTTATTTTTGTTGCTAGTATCATGATTAGGTTTATTATTTTCTTTGACTAACGCTATTATTGTTGAATTGATTCCAGTATTAATGTTGATTTTTAATATATTTGCTATTACCATATTGCATGTTTAAAGGGAATATGTAATTGAAAATCACGCCTAATAAGATAATTTGGACGACCGGTTTAGGTTCCTTTTTAATCTTATTATTAATTCAAGTGATAACAACTATTTTAGAATTATGTGTTGCATTAATATTAAACAAATTTAGCCTAATGATAGTTTGGAGCAAATTGAATCTTTGTTTGTATGCCTTTGAGATCGCAGGAATGCTTTTCACTATAAGAATCGAGTAGAGGCCAATACGGGCGAATGTGAATCCATGACTCACTTCTTACCATCATCCCCGATCCTCCTTTCGTGGTTTTGAACCATATGGAGTTAGTAATCTCATAGATTATGAACGAGGTGTAACCTTCACGGGTCAATCGTTGTTGCCTTCGTTGTCCCCTATTCGTGGTTGCCTTAAATGATCCGTGAACGGTTTACAAGTTCCTTAAAAACTTGTTGGCGACTTCTTATTTTATTTGTCCCTAATCGTATAATGTCAATTCCCACTTCCTATGAGTGCCAAGCATATTCACAACATGCTTTAACGTAGGTGCACTTCGAACGACAACTACAATTTGGCGACTCAACTGGGGAGGATTCTTTGTTATTTATCGATTTGAGTGATTGGTATTTAATTGAGATAAGTGGATCAGACTTGAAAGATTCTTAAATTATATTCTTGCAATTTAATTGGCATTGTCACATATGCATATGCATTTTAGCTTACCAATATTGCAACAATAGTACGTTTTCTACGTATATGGCTAGCCCGGGGGATTTTTGCTCTATCAACCCGAAAACTCTCATGGCAATAAGGGTTCATCTAAGTTTTTAAATCCACCCAATCCATGGAGTCGAGTTTGATTTCATCACGAACTTGTAGAGCCGCCCGTTGGCATAAACCCTCAAGGGAGGCTGTCTTACTAACACGTAAAACTCTTAACCATGCTACCCTTTGACACCCAAAAGCTTGACTATAGAGGAACATAGAACTTGACTTTAGGTTGCGAACTTCATTGCATCATGCTTGACGATTTGCTTATATGTGCATTTTTTTATTGAATTTTTTTTTCTCTTATTAAACCCTTTTTAATTTTATTTTTGTTAGAGTTGAGTCATAGATTTTTTCTTTTAATTTGAGTCAATCCGGATTTTTATTCTCGTATTCTGCATAAGAGTCAACTTGTTTTGGTCGTCATAGCCGGAGTTCTAAAAAGAGTTACGTGTTGTGCCACCTATGGATATGTAGCCCCAAGTTTTATTTTTCTGTTGGAGTTGGTTCGTCCCAATCAGAGTCACAGATCAAAATTTATCACTGATATACTACAGTTTGTCCAGTTTAGGTGATTTTTTGCGTAAACTTTCTTTCTTTTAATTTTTTTTATCTTTCCGTATCCAGCTAGTATTAGCCAAGTCCTTTAATCCGTGTCAACTCATATAACATAGGATTATAGATTTTTATTTATTTTTTATATCCATGAGTCCTAACTCTCCTAGAATTCTAGTTTTCTTCCTAGTTTATTGTGATCGATTTTTTACTAACGATTGCCAATGGACTGTTTTCACTTAGTAAATAGCATAAACATTAAAATTGGACAAAATTAATCAAGTTAGTTTGTCTTTTTATTCTTCCGTGCTATTTTTGTCCTTGCGTCAGTCGTTTTTATACCGTTTACATGTCTAGGCATGCGATCATACCATGAATCTTAGTAAACTCACCTAATAACACATGTTGAGTCATTGCACACACTTTGTCTTTGAGTAATGCACTATATTGTTTATGATAGTATACAAGGACCATGCATGCATCGTTTTATGTCGTAATAGGAATGAGTGGAGTATTTCCCATTAGTTTTCAAAATTGTTTCATACACTCTTCCTTTCCAATCCGAGTATTGAGTGAATGAATTAAGTGAGTTCATCCTTACACAGTACTTGAGTCTAAAATCATTAGGCAATATTTGGAAGAATAAGGGGAACGTCACTCCTTCCTTCTTTCCTTCCAATCAAATCATCAACAACAATAAAAATTTTTCCTCACCAAAAAGCCATGAAGACAAAGCAGAATGCAAGCTTCTCACCAAGATTTCATGTTTTCTTCCTCTTTTTTTTTCAAACTCTCCCCTCTAAAAAATCTAGCATAGGTTCTCCTTAATTATCCAGTGTCTATGCGTCACATTTCTTAACTTCTTCATAAATCAGCATCTCTTTTTTACATACAATCATGTGATTAGCAAAAAAAAAAAAAAATAGAAAAATAAAAAATGCCGAAGTAAAACAAGGTACACCAATGATTTGAGGCACCTTTGCAACCCTGTCATTTCCTGTTAACTATTTTCAATCACATATCCATTTCTTCATCAACCACTTTGAGCCTCGTCTAACGATTGACCTTATTTATTCAACCCACATTCACTTAACCCTGGGATGGGAAGGTGTGCAAATTGTGTAATATTAAAAAAGCAATTAAAAAAAACAAATAACAAAAGAAAAGAAACAATAAAACAATGTCTAAGGGAAAGTGTTCCAGTGTCTTTGATACGAATACGTCTCGAATTGCGTCTCTCATCGAGTGCTTATTGGTACCGTGTCTGAGGAACATGAATGCTAAGTGACTGATGGACCGCATGATCTGAGATACCCACATTGATTCAAAAGAATGAAAAAAAAGAAATAAAAAATAAAAGCAAAAAAAAAAATGTTGAAAATAAACTTGCAAAATTCAAAATTTTCAAATACACAATTACATATTTTGGGATTCTATCGGGTCTTGATCCTTGTACCCTTTTCTTCCTTAAACATTCAACTTAACCACATTACAACCCTTGAAAGACTCTTTGAGGTTTACATACACTTGTGCAAAGTTCGGTTAGAGCTACGTTCGGCCTGATTCCTAATTATAGGCGTCGCTCAAAGCGCGCCTACGTTAAAAGCATGTGGTGAATATGCTTGGTACTCGTAGGAAGTGAGAATTGACATATAAGATTAGGGACAAGGAAAGTAAGGAGCCGCCAACAAGTTTTTAAGGAACTTGTAAACCGTTCACGGATCATAAAAGGCAACCACGATAAAGGGACAACGATTGACCCGTGAAGGTTACACCCCATTCATAATCCATGAGATTACTAACTCCATATGGTTTGGAACCACGAAAGGAGGATCAAGGATGATGGTACGAAGTGAGTCATGGAGTCACATTCGCCCGTATTGGCCTCTACTCGATTCTTATAGTGAAAAGTGATTCCTGCGATCTCAAAGGCATGCAAACAAAATATTCAATTTGCTCCAAACTATTATTAAGCTAAATTGGTTGAATATTAATGTAACATATAATTCTAAAATATTTGTGATCACTTGAATTAAATAACAAGATTAAAAAGGAACCTAAACCGGTTGTCCAAATTATCTTATTAGGCATGATTTTTAATTACATATTCCCTTTAAACATGCAATATGGTGATCATAAAAAATAAGATAATAAAATCAACATTAATATTGGAAGCAATTCAACAATAAATTTTTAGTTAAATCAAATATAATAATCCTATCATGATGCTAGCAATAAAAATAATAAGAGTAATTAAGTGAATCAATTACTCACTTTCCGCGTTTCCTTAAATTGCTACATCATGAATAAACTGTTAGTAACTTCAATAAAAAATATAAATCAAATGAAAATTAAATTAAATAAATATAGATTTGATTTGGTCCAAACCCTCAGTTAATTCTACCTTTCACGCCTTGGTTTAAGTATAGAACTTTGGGTTAAGTATGAACTCCTTGGAGTGATTAAGGGAAGTATTTTTAGAGAATAGGATGGCTAGTATTTAGGCTAAAGAGGGAGAAGAGAATTATTTGATGATCTACCTAGTTGATCATTGAAAAAAGGGGAGATATGACCACTATTTATAGAGAATAAATAAGGGTCGAAAAATTAAGATAAGATCCGAATTAAATCGGAATAAAACTCGATAGACTGCAATTTTTGCGGTTTTTGTTTTTATCATATCTTTTGATCCAGAAATTGGAATAAGATGAATAAAATATTGTTGGAAAAATCTTAAATTCTACTTTATAACCCAATTAGAATCGGATTGAAATATTTAGTAGAATAAAAGATATGGACGAAATAGTGAGACGGTGTCAGTTTTGGATTGAGTTTGACATTTTATTCATATCTTTTTCGTTATAGCTCGGAATTGATATTATAATATATCATTGGAAAGATAATTTCAAGGGCTATCGAACCATATAAAATTTGGATAAAAACTATAAGACACGAAAATAATATCTGTCTATTTTTGAACGTCTTTCAATTCGGATATAAATAGGATTTTCAAAAAAAGGAGTTTTATTCAATTTCAAACTATTTAATCTTATCTTTTTAAAAAGGATAATTAAGATCTTTTAGAAACTTATAAAAGCTTCTAATTAATCCTAATTGGTTTAGGATTGGGATTAAATCATTTGGACCCTCCACATGATCATTGGGTCGTAGGTAAGGTGGGCTTAGGTTCGGTTTGGGCTCGGTTTAATATTTTGGCCATAACTTATTCGTTATAACTCGGATTTGGGCTTATAATATATCGTTGGAAATCTCTTTTCAAGCCCCATCCAACTATTTAATCATTTGACCCATATTATGGACCAAAATAAACTGTATCAAACGTTTTTATAAAAAGGACACGAAATGAATGATTTTAAAGGACACGAAATGAATTATTTTTGATTTAAAGGCACGAAAAGAGGAAAATAAGTTATGGTTTGGGGAAATGGGCTAGGAATTGGGTTGGTTTATGAAATGGAAATATGGATTTAAGCACTCCAAAAATTAAATACTCAACCCGACCAATAATGGCGGTGAAAGGTTGTTCATCATCGGGTTTGGTTTTGGGGAGACTTTTTTAGGTGTCTACAGAAGCCCCCCCTTTGACTGAGTTTGTAGAAACATTAGTTTCAAAAACGATAGTCAAATTAGTCGATAGGGACGGAGAATGATTTAAGACGTTCTGCGATCCTAAATCATTCTGTATACGCCGATACCTGCAGAAAAATGTTAGTTCTATAGATAAAAGAGTAAAGGGATAGAATGCGTATCTGACACCAGTGTATCGGTGACAAATGAGTTTGGTAGCTTCCTATGCTTGAAGGAATCCACCGGATGACGTATGTTGAAATGCTTTCCATGCTTGAGGAAAGCCGACAGATGAGTTTGGTAGCTTTCTAAGCCTGAAGAATCTTACCGGATGACACTTTCCATGCTTGAGGAAAGTCGACGTATGAATTTGGTGTCATTCTATGCCTAAAGAATTCCACTGATAATGCCTTCCATGCTTGAGGAAAGCCGACTACTTGGCGGTTTTCTATACTTGAAGAAAAATCTACCGATAACGCTTTCCATGCTTGAGGAAAGCCGACTTGGCGGTTTTCTATACTTGAAGAAAAATCCACCGATAACGCTTTCCATGCTTGAGGAAAGCCGACTTGGCGGTTTTCTATGCTTGAAGAAATCCACCAGATAATACTTTCCATGCTTGAGGAAAGTCGACAGATGATGAGATTGCAAGTCTCTGTGTATCGAGAACCTTGCATCATGAAATGATGGTGGTTCGATTGTCTCCGAACGTGGGCTGTAGATGGTCCGCTTGTCCCCGGACGTGGGCTGTAGATGGTCCTCTTGTCCCCGGACGTGGGCTATAGATGGTCCGCTTGTCCCCGGACGTGGGCTATAGATGGTCCGTTTGTCCCCGGACGTGGGCTGTAATTGAGAACTGCAAAATTAAATTTTCCAAGGGACTCGTATCGACTATGATTGACTTGACCAACTGACTTGACCAAGTTTGACTTGACACGACATGACATGACATGTGTATAACTTGTGGTCGTGTGTGTATATGGTGTGTGCGTGTGCAAACACAAGCAACCGAAAATGAAAAAGCAAAATTTTTTCGTCATTTTTGTCCTGAGACGAGGGGAGGGTACCGACTTTCTCCCGAAAAAGAAAGACGTGAAAACTGAACTTCTATTTTGAACTTCCCTCGATGAGAAAATTTTAAAAAAGTTTTCGAACTTCTCCAAAAGAAAAGGAAAGAAGTTTTGAACTTCCTCGTTGAGCAAGACAAAATGAATCGCATGGATTGAATTGCTTTTCTTGAAAGTAATGTATGCATGATGCATGTCCTTAGGCCAAGAGGCTAAGGACAATTACATCATGTGACACGATGAATGAACTTAGGTCATGGAGCTAAGAATCATATATGGTGTAAGGAAACGATCTTGAACGTCACTTAGGTCTGGAAGCTAAGCACGTATACAGATAAAGTGATTATTGCATAATGAAAGTTGCTTAGGTCAAGGAGCTTAGCACGATATGCTTTGTATGATTAAAAAATGTTGCTCAGCACATTATGCGATGCGTGAAACAATGAATATTACTCAGGTTAGGAAGCTAAGCAAGTATATAACGTTTCTTCTAATGAATGTTGTCTTGAAAGATGATGAAACATGCACAGTGTTGAAACAAGATTTCATGATAAAGGGCTCTTAAAGAGAAGGATGATTGATATGGATATGGATGTGTGAGTGAAGTGTGTGAATGTGATACTAAGGCTGGCTGCAAGGGTTATGGTGATGGAAAGAGATGTGAGAAGAGTCAAAGATGATGACTCTTTAGGCTAGGTAGGCTAAATGATGTGGGTTCAAGCCCCCAAGTCCAGCTCTAGATGGATAGGGTCATAGGGATAAGCATTGGATATTCTTTAACTCGATCATGCATATAAATGTGGCCGCACCTCGATGTGAGGTTGCCTACGTATCTGTTAGGAATCAGGCCAAACGTAGCTCTAACCGAACTTTGCACAAGTGTATGTACACCTCAAAGAGGTCTTTCAAGGGTTATCATATGGTTAAGTTGATGGTTTAAAGAAGAAAAGGGTACAAGGCTCAAGACCCGAGAGAATCCTCAAGATGTGTAATTGTGAATTTGAAAATTTTGAATTTTGCAAGTTTATTTTCTTTTCTTTTTTTTTTTTGATTTTTTTTTGAATCAATGTGGGCAATCTCAGATCATGCGGTCCATCACTCACTTAGCATTCATGTTTCTTAGGCACGGTACCAAGCACTCGATGAGAGACGAAATTTGAAACGTGTTCATATCAAAGACATTGGAACACTTGCCTTTAGACATTATTTTATTTTTGCTTTGATACTTTTTTTTTTACTTGCTTTTTGAATGTTATACAATTACACATCTTCAAATCCCAGGGTTGAGTGAATGTGGGTTGAAGAAATGAAGGCCAAACGTTAGACGAGGCTCAAAGTGGTTAATGAAGAAATGGATATGTGATTGAGTGGTTAATGGGGAATGACAGGGTTGCAAAGGTGCCTCAAATCATTGGTGTACCTTGTGTTTAGTTCGGCAATTTTTTTATTTTTATCACATGATCGAATGTAAGAAAGAGATGCTCATTAATGAAGAAGGTAAGAAATGTGACATATAGACACATGGATAAGGAGAACCTATGCTAGACTTTTTAGGGGGAAGGGTTTGAAACAAAAGAAGAAGAAAACATGAAATCTTGGTGAGAAGCATGCATCGTGCATTGTCTTCATGGCTGTTTATGAGTAACTTCTTGCCGCCTAGTTAAAAAAAAAGTTTCTTGTTGTTGATGCTTTGATTGGAAGGAAAGAAGGAAGGAGTGACGTTCCCCTTATTCTTCCAACTATTGCCTAGTGATTTTAGACTCAAGTACTTTGTAAGGATGAACTCACTTAATGCATTCACTCAATACTCAGATTGGAAAGGAAGAGTGTAAGAAACAATTTTGAAATCTGATGGGAAAACTCCACCCATTCCTATTACGACGGAAAACGACGCATGCATGGTCCTAATATACGATCATAAACAATATAGTGCATTACTCGAAGACAAAGTGTGTGCAATGACTCAACATGTGTGATTAGATGAGTTCATTAAGACTCGTGGTATGATCGCATGGCTAGACATGAAGACGTTGTGAAAAACAAAGGACCCAAAGACCAAATAGCACGGAAGACTAAAAGACAAACTAACTTGATTAATTTTGTCAAATTTTAATGTTTATGCTATTTACTAGGTGAAAACGGTCCATTGGCAATCGTTATTCATAAAAAAGATCAACCACAATCAAAGACGAAGAACACATGTTAAGGTTAGCATAAAAATTGATCACAAGAAACTAGGAAGAGGACTAGAATTCTAGAAGAGTTATGACTCATGGGTATAAAAAAAATGAAAAAAATGAAAAAAAATCTATAATCCTATGTTATACGATTTGACACGGATTAAAGGACTTGGCTAAGACTAGCTTGACACAAAAAGATAAATAAAAAAAATAAAAAATAAAAAAAATAAAAGTTGACGCTAAAAAGACACCTAAACTGGACAGGCCGTAGTATATCGGTTATAACTTTTGATCTGTGACTCTGATTAGAACGAAACCAGCTCCAAATGAAAGATAAAACTCGGGGCTATAGATCCATAGGCTTTACGGCACGTAACTCTTTCTAGAACTCAGAATATGACCAAAACAAGTTGACTCTTGTGCAGTATACGTGAATAAAAATCCGTGTGACTCAAAAAAAAAAAAAAAATCTATGACTCAACTCTAAAAAAAAAATAAAAAATAAAAAGGGTTTAATAAAAGAAAATAATTAAAAAAAAATGCACATATAAGCACATTGTCATGAATGATGCAATGAAGTTCGCAACCTAGAGTCAAGATCTATGTTCCACTATGGTCAAGCTTTTGGGTGTCAAAGGGTACCATGGTTAAGAGTTTGGACGCGTTAGCAAGGCAGCCTCCCTTGAGGGTGTATGCCAACGGGCGGCTCCGCGAGTTCGTGATGAAATTGAACTCTACTCCATGGTTTGGGTGGATTTAAAAACTCGGATGAACCCTTATTGCCATGAGCGTTTTCGGGTTGAAGCATAAATCCCCCGGGCTAGCCACATACGTAGAACACGTACTATTGTGGCAAAATAGGTAAGCTAAAATTGCATATGCATATGTGAAAATGCCAATTAAATCGCAGGAATACAATTAAAAAATCTTTCAAGTCTCATCAACTCATCTTAATTAAATACCGATCACTCAAATCGATAAATAACAAAATATCCTCCCCAATGGAGTCGCCAAATTGTAGTCGTCGCTCGAAGTGCGCCTACGTTAAAAGCATGCGGTGAATATGCTTGGCACTCATAGGAAGTGAGAATTGACATATACGATTAGGGACAAGGAAAGTAGGGAGCCGCCAACAAGTTTTTAAGGAACTTGTAAACCGTTCACGAATCATAAAAGGCAACCACGATAAAGGGACAATGATAGGCAACAACGATTATATTGACCCGTGAAAGTTACACCCATTCATAATCCATGAGATTACTAACTCCATATGGTTCGGAACAACGAAAGGAGGATCGGGGATGATGGTACGAAGTGAGTCATGGAGTCACATTCGCCCGTATTGGTCTCTACTCGATTCTTATAGTGAAAAGTGATTCCTGCGATCTCAAAGGCATGCAAACAAAATATTCAATTTGCTCCAAACTGTTATTAAGCTAAATTGGTTGAATATTAATGCAACATATAATTCTAAAATATTTGTGATCACTTGAATTAAATAACAAGATTAAAAAGGAAACTAAACCGGTTGTCCAAATTATCTTATTAGGCGTGATTTTCAATTACATATTCCCTTTAAACATGCTATATGGTGATCATAAAAAATAATATAATAAAACTACATTAATATTGGAAGCAATTCAACAATAAATTGTTAGTCAAATAAAATATAATAATCCTATCATGATGCTAGTAATAAAAATAATAAGAGTAATTAAGTGAATCAATTACTCACTTTCCGCGTTTCCTTGAATTGCTACATCATGAATAAACTGTTAGTAACTTCAATAAAAAGTATAAATAAAATGAAAATTAAATTAAATAAATATATATTTGATTTGGTATAAACCCTCAGTTAATTCTACCTTTCACGCCTTGGTTTAAGTATAGAACTTTGGGTTAAGTATGAATTCCTTGGAGTGATTAAGGGAAGTATTTTTAGAGAATAGGATGGCTAGTATTTAGGCTAAAGAGGGAGAAGAGAATTATTTGATGATCAAGATTGTTGATCATTGATAAAAGGGGAGATATGACCTCTATTTATAGAGAAAAAAGAAGGGTCGAAAAATTAAGATAAGATCCGAATTAAATCGGAATAAAACTCGATAGACTGCAATTTTTGCGGTTGTTGTTTTTATCATATCTTTTGATCCAGAAATCGGAATAAGATGAATAAGATATTTTTGGAAAAATCTTGAACTCTACTTTCTAACCCAATTAGATTCATATTAAAGTATTTTTTAGAATAAAAGATATGGACGAAATAGTGAGACGGTGTCAGTTTTGGATAGAGTTTGACATTTTATTCATATCTTTTTCCTTATAGCTCGGAATTGATATTATAATATATCATTGAAAAGATAATTTCAAGGGCTATCAAACCATATAAAATTTGGATAAAAACTATAAGACACGAAAATAATATCTGTCTATCTTTGAACGTCTTTCAATTCGGATATAAATAGGATTTTCAAAAAAAGGAGTTTTATTCAATTTCAAACTATTTAATCTTATCTTTTCAAAAAGGATAATTAAGATCTTTTAGAAACTTATAGAAGCTTCTAATTAATCCTAATTGATTTAGGATTGGGATTAAATCATTTGGACCCTCCACATGATCATTGGGTCGTAGGTAAGGTGGGCTTAGGTTCGGTTTGGGGCTCGGTTTAATATTTTGGCCATAACTTATTCGTTATAACTCGGATTTGGGCTTATAATATATCGTTGGAAAGCTCTTTTCAAGACCCATCAAAATATTTAATCATTGGACCCATATTATGGACCAAAATAAACTAGATCAAACGTTTTTATAAAGAGGACACGAAATGAATGATTTTAAAGGACACGAAATGAATTATTTTTGGTTCAAAGGCACGAAAAGAGGAAAATAAGTTATGGTTTGGGGAAATGGGCTAGGAATTGGGTTGGTTTATGAAATGGAAATATGGATTTAAGCACTCCAAAAATTAAATACTCAACCTGACCAATAATGGCGGTGAAAGGTTGTTCATCATCGGGTTTGGTTTTGGGGAGACATTTTTAGGTGTCTACACTAACGGATATGTAGGCAACCTCACATTGAGGTGTGGCCATATTCATATGCATGACCGGGTCAAAGTATATCTAATGCTTATCCCTATGACCCTATCCATATAGAGCTAGACTTGGGGGCTAGAACCCACATCATTTTGCAAGCTACCTAGCCTAAAGAGTCCTCATCTTTGACTCTTCTCACATATATTTCCATCACCATAACCTTTGCAGCTAGCCTTAATATCACATTCACACACTTTACTCACACATCCATTTCAATATCATCCTTCCCTTTAAGATCCCTTTACTCACACTGTGCATGCTTCATCATCTTTAAAGACAACATTTATTAAAAGAAACATTGTATACTTGATGTAATCCCCCTTATTTTTAAATATATTATAAATGAAATTATATTTTATTTATAATATTTATTTGTATTTTTCCAGAATTTAATTTCAAAAGTTTCAAATTATTTTAGGAGGAATATTATTTTTATTACAATATGATTTTTATGAACCATCATTCTATAATTTATGTCCAACAAACAAACCTAACCCACTTCCTTTTCTCCTTTCCTACGTGAGAATGGCTCACCATTCTTCCTTGCTTCCGCCCAGCCACCTCCGGCGCACCCCCCTGCCGCCGCCACCTGGTCGCTGGCGACCACCCAGCCGGCGCCTGCCACCGCACCACCTTCCCCCCCTTCTTCTTCCTTTGTTTTCTTAATTTTGCTTAATGTTCATATAATTAGTTTTGGGTTTTGATTTTATAGTATAAAGTTTATATTTTTAGTATTAAAATCATGTTTTTGATGTTTTAAACTAATAATTTAAGATTATAATGTGTTGTTATAATTTTCAGATTTTATAATTTTAAAACCTAGGGTTTCAATTTATTTAAATTGGGATTTTAGGGTTCTTATGACTAATTAAATTGGGGCTTTTGTTCCTATTGGATTTCTATTGATTAATTAAGCATAAAAACATGTTTTTAATGAAGTTTTAAGGATTTTAAATCTAATTTATATTGCTGGAATTATGGTTAAGTATTAATTTATTGTTGTTGGTTGGTTTCTAAGAAGTGATTATTCCTTAGGAGACTTCTAAGTGATTAAAGTGGCACAAAGAATTGTTTATACGAGGTACATACATGTCTACTTCTTTGTAAGTAGTATCATGTTTAGGTACCAAAGAAAAGAACTTAGTTTCATGATTAGATAACACTTGGATGAAAATTGTTTGGTTATACATTTAATTAATTCATGTGCTTATGTTTATGAGACATGTTTTGGTGAATTGATTATGTTTGTATGGAATTATGGATGCAAACATGTTGAATTATATTGGATTAATTGTTTGTATGGAATGTTGATACAAGCATAATTTTATTGGATTGGTTTGTTAACCACATTTGGATTATTAAAGGATTGGAATTGAATGGTTTAAGTGGAATGAATTTATTAATTATTCCACAAGGTTGTTATTTATTTTATTTATTAATCAAGCATGACTTGTTAGTATGTTGAGTAAAAGTGGATTAAGCCGAAATGGCTAGGTGGGGTTGACTATGTTCAACAATTTGGATAATTTGGAAGCTCAATGAAATTAAAGGTCAATTTGTGATGTGATCACCATTGTCCTAAATAAGATTAAAAGTAAATTGATGTATGATTTTTATGTATGGTCTATTTGATTGAGTCGGCTATTAATTAAAATTGTAATCACGTAAAGTGAAACATGGATGAGCAATAAAACTCTATAAAGCGTGCACTTCTAGAGTATTGACAATTATGGGTTGGGGTACACGGTGGTAGCCCGTGGCTTTCTGAGGCTTGTTTGATCAACATGTCCTCTTCTCTTTTGGTATTTACATTTTTATTTTATAATGAAAGTTAGATGGGATCCTAGACTAACTTTGTGAGAATGGAGTCGCGCCCATTCTTGCATCGCGCTAAACTTTAATTTTAAATGGTCATTTGGGACCAAAATGATTTGATGGATTGGACAACCTCGTCTATTGCTTACTCCAAATTAAATTAATTAAATAAAATAAAAAGAGTCAAGTGTTTGGAATTGATTAGCAAGTATGTTGAGTCGATTGAATTGTTTAAGTGTGGAGTCTTGATTAATGAATTCGTATTGTATGTTTATTTACTTTAATTAGTTGAGCATGCTAGGTTTGGTACGTTGTAGCTTGTATGTACTAAGCTTTGCTGATTGCGTGCTTTTGTGTGTTTTCTTTTGGTCATGGACTTCGCCTTTCAATGACCCTGTGATGATCCAATTATTACATTTGTATTATTGGGGAGCAGTATTGCAAAGGTTAGCTTGATGATGTGAAGTTCGGTGATTTGAAATATGCATTGTCTAGGGATTGGTGTGATTGAGAGTATTCGTTCTTTGTGTTTAACTTATTTATGTTTTACTATTTAAATTATGTTTTGGGATTTTGAATATTGGTTTGGTTTTAATAAGGGCCTTTATGGTTCCAATTTGTAAGCTTTGACATATTGGGTTTCTAAATTATATTATTTTATGATTTAAGTTGGATTTCCGCCGCAATACTTTGATAAAGCCTTAACGTTTTACCACGTGGCGGTAACATGCTAATGGTTCTCCTCTATTTTTATTTAAAGTAAGTGGTTTGGAAAAGGGAGAATTATTGGGGTGTTACACTTGCTTAGCTTCCTAACCTGAGCAATGTTCATTTTTTCATGCATCGCATAATGTGCTGAACAACATTTATATATCAATTATTTGTAATCATAAAAAGCATATCGTGCTTAGCTTCTTGACCTAAGCAACGTTCATTATGCAATAATCACTTCATCTATATACGTGCTTAGCTTCTAGACCTAAGTGACTTTCAAGATCGCTTCTTTACACCATATATGACACTTAGCTACATGACCTAAGTTCACTCATCTATCGTGTCACATGATGTAATCGTCCTTAGCCTCCTGGCCTAAGAACATGCATCATGCATACATTATTTTCAAAATAAGAAATTCAATCCACGAGATTCATTTTGTCTTGGTCAAATGATGAGTTTATGTCACTCTTAGGGAGTAGTTTTAGAGTTATTTCCGTGTTTATTTTCCCTTATTTTCCTTTTATTCTCTTATTTTCTCTTTAATAAAGTTTCTAGTTTATTTTGGTAATTTTGGAGCATTTTAGTTTATTTTCTTTATTTTATTAATTTTAGTTTATTTTCGTATTTTATTTTACATTATTTGCTTGTATAGTTTTTGTTTTATTTTGATTAGTATAGTTTTATGTCTCTTATTTTCTATTTCATTTTATTTATTTCTATTTATTTTATTTTATTTTATTTGTCTTGGTTTTATTTTATTTCGTCCTTTATTTATTTTCATCTTATTTTATTCTTTTTTTCTTTGTCCCAATACTTTCTTGGTTTTGTGTGTAGGTGTTCGCGTTTCGTGTCAAGTGAGTTCGGGTTTTAATTTGAGTCAAATGCCCAAGCCCCATTTCATGAGCATGCTGCCAGCTCCACTACCACGCATCACAGCCACCACTACCCCTTGTTCTCACATCAACGCGCAATCCCACAACCACCAACAACAGCAACACCAACTTCACCACAGCCACTTCCTCACTGTCCCTTAACCATCACCACAACACCCCAATTATCCCCTGCTCCAATACACCTTGCAACAACCCCATGCTCACCCTCACCAACACCAGTAGCCACCCAAACCAAACCATAGCAACTACAACACTTTCCTTCACCAGCAGCCGAATCACCAACCTGCACCCACAACTCCAACCAGCAAAGATCTCCCCTGCTGCCACCAACGCCACCACAACTCAAAGCCATGCATCCCCAAAAATCCCTCACCTCTATTTCAACACCAATCAACCACCACCTCTCCGCCGTAACTAATACACCAACCACAGTAGCCGCACCTGAACCGCCTTTATCCACCCAAATTGGCACACACATCAGCCCACCAAAACCAATCAACAGCCCCTGCTCCATCTCCACCCAATTCACGCACCATCGTCAACAACCAGCAACAATTAAGCAGCAAATTGCAAATTCCTGTAGCTAGAAGCTACCCAGACCACCGCGGGCGCGGCCTTGGGTCCTTCCATCCTTCTCCAAGTTTCGGTAGATGCCAAGGAGATGCCTAGCCGCGACCGCTCCTTCGGGTCATTAAAAATCACGTGATTTTCTCGTGAATGGGGGCTCTTATTGAATTTGGACGGCCACGATTAAAGGTAATCGATGGTGATGGCTTGAAGGGTCATGCGTGAATGGTGGAGATGATAATTGAGGTAGCCAAATAATCGAAGAAGAAGAAAAAAAAAATGTGATTGTTTGGTGGGATTTGTGGGTTTAGTTTATTTTATTTTTCTTTTTCTTTTATTTTTCTTTCTTTGTTTTTTTTTCCCTTTTTCTTATTTCTTTCTTTTATTTTTTTATCTAGTTTTCTTATTTTATTTTACCTTTTTACTTTCTTTTCTATTCTTTTATGTTTCTATTTTTCCTAGCTTAGTATATATACCCATTTTTGGGGTAATTAGGGAATATTGAATTACCATCTATTTTACTCTCTAATTAGTTTTAGGAGAGCTTCTCTCTCTAGGTATAGGTTAAGATTAGAGTAGTTTAGAGAGAGAAAGTGAGGGTTTCACCATTGTTGAGCTTGGATATTGAAGAAGAATATTGATCATCTTGTTTGTAGATTTTCACATTCAATCAATGAGAATCTCTAACTCTCTCTCCTCTATTTTTATTTGCTTTATTTTGATTATTATTTTAATTCTTGGTATTGCTTGTTAATCATGTTTATTCTTGATTATTTGTTGATTAATCTTGTTATTAGCATAATTAGTGAGTAATTTCCCCATTTAGGGGATGATTGTGGTGTAGTTGGATCATGAGCATGTTCTAGGGTTTAGAATTGATTTATTTGTGATTAAAGTCTTTATATGCTTGATATTCTTTAAACTGCTTGCAAGTGCACATTGTTGGTTGATTAAAGGTGAATCTTTGCTAACAAGGAACGGAAGTTTACTTAGCTAAGGTTCATTACTATCGATTTTTATTTAATAGTACCTCCTAGTATATGGTTCTAATGTGGAAACATAGAGGCTATGTTAGGAGAAGCCAATTGACCCCGGAAGGCGGCTAGATTGGATCCTTTATTTCGATATTCGAGCATGTTTAGTTCATAATTAATTCAATTTCTTTGCCTTTGTTTATGTTCAAGTGAATGCTATACCTTAACCATTTCCCTTAGTGTTTTATTTGTTGTTTTAGCATCTTTAGACTTTAGTTTATTTACCTCCTATTCCGGACTAGCTTAATTGTCGATAACATTTGTTGGTGTTTATCTGTTCTCTGTGGTTCGACCCCTATGCTTGCCTTATACTCGTATTAGGTTTATTTAGGTTGTATAAATTGTATTTCATCTAGGGATAGACAATTGACGACGCGTTTATTCCCTTGTCAAATTGGCGTCGTTGCCGGGGAACGGCTTCCATTACCGTTATGTTATCTTATTGAGACTAGTCCATTGTTTATAATTTTATTTTGATTTGTTGTTTTTTTGTTTGTGTTTCTTTATTTGAAAAAATGGCTTATATTTCTATTCCTCTATTTGATAATGAACCGTTTTTGGTGTATTTCAATAGACTTGAGGATTTCCTAGATGGTGTTAAAGGTTTAACCAAGGGTGATTATTGTAAAATCATCAATTTGGGATTAAATGAGCGATTTAGAGGAGTAGTTGATAATATGTTAAATTGTAAATTTCAAGACATGTCTTCGGATGAAGCTTGGGATTTCTATTCATGGTTAACTAGGGATAATTATGATTAGGAGAGGGCCAATCATGAGACTTATGTTCGGGATTTTCATGCTTTTAATGTTGATGCTAATTGTCATGATTTGTCTAATATGAATTCCCATGATGTGCTTGATGCTCCCCATAGTGACCATGTAATGCATGATTTTAACTCCCCTCCCTCTATAGCTCAATGTAATGAGGTACATTCTAATGATGATGAAGTGCATGTTCTTTCTCATATTGCATCCGATTTTTGCATGAATTCTAAAGGTGTTCCCCATAGTCCCCTAGATGATTCCAATGAGCAAGATTTTGACTCGTCTATCCACGATGATTTGGACTCATTTGAGATTATGGCCCAAATATTTCTTGAGTTTCAAACGGTAGCCCATAACCTTATGAGTGAGTTCATTGATAAGACTTCATTAGAAAGAGATGAGTTTGAGAGAAATTTGCCCCCATTCACTCTTGATTTTGAGATGGTAGGCCTTGAGAAATTTAAGGGAGATGTTGTTCAAATGGTGAAGAGGAGGTTGAGGTTGAATTATTTGGAGTTTTTGAGCTTGAGGGAGATGTAGAACATGAGGGTTCTTCATTTGAGGATTCCATGATTGATTTTCATTCCCTCATTAGTGATGTGAGATCTTGTGATGAGGGATAAACTACCCCTTTTTCCCTTTCTCATACACCTTTCTCTCAAAGGTTTAACCATATCTCCTACTATCTTATGTTCCTCCCTTCTTTTCTCAAAGAACCTCTTAGGATCCTCTTCCTATTCATGCTTCTGAAGCCCCCAACTCTTTCATTGTTGATGAGGAAAAGAGTTATAATGCCAACCAAAAAGATTTTTGTGAGGAGAGTTTTCCTCCCTATTTTTCTTTTTATTCTTCTACTTTTTCTTCTTATTTTCTTGATTTTTCTTTTAATTCTTTTACTTTTTCTTTTCTCCCTTCTCTCAAGCATAAAGTCTCCTTGTACTTTATGTTTGCTTGTCATATAAGCATCGCGTATGCTCTATTTCTTGATATGTTTGCCGGTGCATATTACAAGCTTTTGCGTTCGTTGACGGGTTATTTACTAGATTGGTCATGCTTGGACGTTAAACAAGCCTTTCTCGGGAAGTAACCCGTGTTTTATTGATTTCATTTTCTTTTCTTTTTAGATAAGATTTTCTTTTATGCTTCTAATTTTTGTTTACTCTCTTGTCTATGTGTATAGGTACTCTATGCATATACTCATGTGCAAGGATTTTGGATTGAGCTCCTTGAGAAGAAGCACACCAACGATTGCTTGCATTTAGAAAAGTGACAAAGACGAGGAATTAGATGAAATTGTGGACAATGTGCTCAATTGCGGGTTTCAACACCCACCTCACATTTGGTTTACTCTTTCCTTCTTCCCTCATCTTTGCTTTCTTATATGCATTTGGATTGAATGAATATGATTTGTTGTGTGGATATGTTTTCTTTCTTCCCCTCCCTCCCACCCTTTGTGCCTTTATTTTGAGCATTGAGGACAATGCTCCATTCTAGCTTGGGGGAGTAGCTATTCGCTAGCTTGGGGGGTTATCTATATCTCTTGGTGGTTTCTTAATCCATAGTCTCATGATTGCTTGATTTATTTCTCTCATACTTGCCAAAGTCTATTATTGAGATTGGTTTTCTACGTTTGGATGGCCATGAGCGCCTTATTGAGTTGACTTTTGGTATTTGTAGCTTTGATTGATCACGCTCTCATCTTGCACAACTGTATATGCATTCTCGAGTATTGTTGGTTTTGTGAATATTCGTGTGTATAGTGTCTTTCCATGGCATTCAAGTCAAGGTTTCAAAATGTTTTGTTTTAAACTTGGACATAATTGGGCTTTAGCACCTAGAATACCCTCTTTTCTAGTTGTTAGAGGTTTTCATGCACTTGAATGTCGAGGTTGGTTCACACATATAACATTTCCAAGGTAGTAGAACTTAAGGGCTATGAGACCTTAGCTCACTTGGTTTGTGGTAAGATGGTTGTCGCTCTCTAGCTAGTTGAAGCTTTAAAGGTGATTTTTGCTATTCCACTACCGTCATTCTTGTGAGGATGTGTCTATATTGTTCTAGCCTTCTACATTTCTTGCATGTGTGGCGTTTGGATCCTTGGCATTGCTAGCTTATATCGAGAATTTGGCTTAATCTACCCAAGATCGAGACCGAACCAACCTAGGGGAAGACGAAGGCAATTAGGATTTTTGTTTCGTTTTATTATTTTCTATTCTTTTATTTTTCTTTTGCATTTGCTCATTTAGTAACCCAATTTGAGCCATTTTCCCTTTTTTGGCATAACCACATTACAAACCAATGGACCTTTGCTTTATTTTCACCTTTTTTTAGTTTTTGTGAAGCATTCTTGGGACTTGATTTGTATTTTTGGATAATGAAAGTGAGAAAAAGAATGAAAAAGAAGTGAAAAACTCAAATTTTGGTACTTGTGATTATATTTGTTATGTTGAATGGTTTGAGCAAATGAGAAGAAAATAAAGGAAATGAAAGAAAAAGCCGCTCAAAGTTAAAAGAGGCGAGAGCAAAGAATAAAAAGAAAAAAGAAAAAAAAAAGAGAAAAAAAAAAGAAAATATTGAGAAAATACAAAAATATTTGTTTTTTTTGGTTGAAAAAGAATAAGCTTGGGGGAGGAGTTGCTAGAATTTTTGATTTGAAAGTTGGTAGTTTATTGAGTTTGAATTGAGGAATGATCAACCTTGCTTCACTTCTAAGTTTACCACCAATTCCCAAATTTATTTCCACGCCCTTTACCCTAGCCTATACGTTTCAACCCTTTTAAGACCTTTTGACCTTAGTGAGGTTTAGTTACTACCGGTGGAGGGTAATCAAGCCAAGCCTATTGAGCGAGCTATCAATGCCAAGATGTCGGGAAGCCTAAATGTTTTTCATTGATTATTTCTCCCGGTTCCTTCGAGGAATCTCGAGATATCACCTTAAAAGTGGATGCAAAACTAATGAGGACGCGGAAGTTTGGTTGGAGATAAGGAGGAGTGTAAGTCCCTCTAAGTTCTCTACCCTTTGCATGCTTTATGTGTGTACCAACCTTAGCTATTCTTTTGCTTGGCTACCTTTTAATGTCTAGAAAGGATTGTATTCTTGTGCACTTAGCCCGTTGTTTGTGTTTGGTTTGAAATGTCAAAACTCGAGTTTTCTTGATTTCACCTTTGCCTTGAAAGTTATGTGTTGCCAAGAGTTGTGGGTTAAACCTCTTAGGAAACCCTCACGAGAGCTTACTCGTCCTCTTTGGCGACATAGGGGTTTAAAGGGCTTGATGCATATGCTAAATGCATCCGTGATTCCTATGGCAGTGAGTTAGTGTACATTCTTTCTCCTTGTTTCTATTTTGTTCCATTTGCCTTCAATAATTCCATATTGTTCTCTTTTGCTTTAGCTTTGCTCGAGGACGAGCAAAGGTTTAGTTTGGGGGAATTTGATGAGTGACATTTATGTCACTCTTAGGGAGTAGTTTTAGAGTTATTTCCGTGTTTATTTTCCCTTATTTTCCTTTTATTCTCTTGTTTTCTCTTTAATAAAGTTTCTAGTTTATTTTGGTAATTTTGGAGCATTTTAGTTTATTTTCTTTATTTTATTAATTTTAGTTTATTTTCGTATTTTATTTTACTTTATTTGCTTGTATAGTTTTTGTTTTATTTTTATTAGTTTAGTTTTATGTCTCTTATTTTTTATATCATTTTATTTATTTCTATTTATTTTATTTTATTTTATTTGTCTTGGTTTTGTTTTAATTTGTCCTTTATTTATTTTCATCTTTATTTCTTTGTCCCAATCCTTTCTCGGTTTTGTGTGTAGGTGTTCGGGTTTCGTGTCAAGTGAGTTCGGGTTTCAATTTGAGTCAAATGCCCAAGCCCCATTTCATGAGCATGCTGCCAGCTCCACTACCACGCATCACAGCCACCACTACCCCCTGTTCTCACACCAACGCGCAACCCCACAACCACCAACAACAACAACAACAACTCCACCACTGCCACTTCCTCACTATCCCTTAACCATCACCACAACACCCCAATTATCCCCTGCTCAAATTCACCTCGCAACAGCCCCTTCTCACCCTCACCAACACCAGCAACCACCCAAACCAAACCATATCAACCACATCACTTTCCTTCACCAGCAGCCGCATCACCCACCTGCACCCACAACTCCAACCAGCCACGATCTCCCCTGCTGCCACCAACGCCACTACAACTCACAACCACGCATCCCCAAAAATCCCTCACCTTTATTTCAACACCAATCAACCACCACCTCTCCGCCGCAACCAATACACCAACAACAGCAGCCGCACCTGAACCACCTTTAGCCACCCAAATTGGCACACACATCAGCCCAACAAAACCAATCAACAGCCCCTGCTCCATCTCCACCCAATTCACGCACCACCGTCAACAACCAGCAACAATTAAGCAGCTAATCGCAAATTCCCGAAGCTAGAAGCTACCCAGACCACCGCGGGCGCGGCCTTGGGTCCTTCCATCCTTCTCCAAGTTTCGGTAGATGCCAAGGAGATGCCTAGCCGCGGGCGCTCCTTCGGGTCATTAAAAATCACGTGATTTTCTCGTGAATGGGGGCTCTTATTGAATTTGGACGGCCACGATTGAAGGTGATCGATGGTGATGGCTTGAAGGGTCATGCGTGAATGGTGGAGATGATAATTGAAGCAGCCACAGAATCGAAGAAGAAGAAAAAAAATCTGATTGTTTGGTGGGATTTGTGGGTTTATTTTATTTTATTTTTCTTTCTTTGTTTTCTTTTCCCTTTTTCTTATTTCTTTCTTTTATTTTTATATCTAGTTTTCTTATTTTATTTTTCCTTTTTACTTTCTTTTATTTTTCTATTTTTCCTAGCTTAGTATATATACCCATTTTTGGGGTAATTAGGGAATATTGAATTACCATCTATTCTAATCTCTAACTAGTTTTAGGAGAGCTTTTCTCTCTAGGTTTAGGTTAGGATTAGAGTAGTTTAGAGAGAGAAATCGAGGGTTTCACCAATGTTGAGCTTGGATATTGAAGAAGAAGATTGATCATCTTGTTTGGAGATTTTTACATTCAATCAATGAGAATCTCTAATTGTCTCTCCTCTATTTTTATTTTCTTTATTTTGATTATTATTTTAGTTGTTGGTATTTTTTGTTAATCATGTTTATTCTTGATTATTTGTTAATTAATATTGATATTAGCATGATTAGTGAGTAATTTCCCCATTAAGGGGATGGTTGTAGTGTAGTGGGATCTTGAGCATGTTCTAGGGTTTAGAATTGATTTATTTGTGATTAAAGCCTTTATATGCTTATTATTTTTTAATCTTCTTGCAAGTGCACATTGTTGGTTGATTAAAGGTGAATCTTTGCTAACAAGGAACGGAAGTTGACTTAGTTATGGTTCATTACTATCGATTGTTATTTAATAGTACCTCCTAGTATATGGTTCTAATGTGGAAACATAGAGGCTATGTTAGGAGAAGCCAATTGACCCCGGAAGGCGGCTAGATTGGATCCTTTATTTTGATATTCGAGCATGTTTAGTTCATAATTAATTCAATTTCTATGCCTTTGTTTATTTTCAAGTGAATGCTATACCTAAACCATTTCCCTTAGTGTTTTATTTGTTGTTTTAGCATCTTTAGATTTTAGTTTATTTACCTCCTATTCCGGACTAGCTTAATTGTCGATAACATTTGGTGGTGTTTATCCGTTCTCTGTGGTTCGACCCCTATGCTTGCCTTATACTCGTATTAGGTTTGTTTGGGTTGTATAAATTGTATTTGATCTAGGGATAGACAATTGACGACGCGTTTATTCCCTTGTCATCAACGAGGAAGTTCAAAACTTCTTTCCTTTTCTGTTGGAGAAGTTCAAAAACTTTTTCAAAATTTTCTTATCGAGGGAAGTTCGAAAATAAAAATTTAGTTTTCGGGAGAAAGTCAATACTCCACTGGTCTCATGACAAAAATGACGGAAAATTTTTGCTTTTGCATTTTCGGTTTCTTGTGTTTGCACACACACACCATATACACACAACCACAAGTAATATACATGTCTTGTCCTGTCATGTCAAGTCAAGCTTGCTCAAGTCAGTTGGTCAAGTCAGTCATAGTCTATATGAGTCCCTTGGCAAATTTTATTTTGTAGGTCTCAATTACAGCCCACGTTCGGGGACAAGCGGACCATCTACAACCCACGTTCGGGGATAAGCAAACCATTTACAGCCTACATTCGAGGACAAGAGAACCATTTAAAGCCCACGTTCGGGGACAAGCAGACCATCTACAGCCCAAGTTCGGGGACAAGCGGACCATCTATAGCCCATGTTCGGGGAAAAGTGAACCAACTACAGTCCACGTTCGGGGACAAGCGAACCAACTACAGCCCACGTCCGGGGACAATCAAACCACCATCATTTTATGGCGCAAGGTTCTCAATACACAGAGACTTGCAATATTATTAGACAAGTTTTTCCTTGAGCATGGAAAATTGGCGGTCGTTGTCATCCCTCAAAGCGAAGAAGTCAGTGATTACATCATATGTCGACTTTCCTCAAGCATAGAAAGTATCTCAACCAGTGGGTTTCTTCAAGCAAAGAAAGCTACCAAAATCATATTTCGACTTTCCTCATGCTGGAAAGTATGATTCGGTGGATTTCTTCAAGCATAGAAAACTACCAAATTCATGTCGACTTTCCTCAAGCATGGAAAGTATCATTCGGTAGATTTCTTCAAGCATAGAAAGCTACCAAACTCTTCTGTTGACTTTCCTCAGTCATGGAAAGTATCTCAACAAAACATCTTTCAGTATATTCCTTCAAGCATAGGAAGCTACTGAGCTCATTTGTCACCAATACACTGGTGTCAGATACGTATTCTATCCCTTTACTCTTTTATCTCTGAAACTAACATTTTTCTGCAGGTATCAGCGTATACATAGTGATTTAGGATTGTAGAATGTCTTAAATCATTCTCCGTCCCTATAAACTATTTGACTTATTTTTTCGAAACTAGCGTTTCTACAAACTCTCAAAATGGGGGCTTCTGTAGACACCTAAAAATGTCCTCACAAAACCAAACCCGATGATGAACAACCTTTCACTGCCATTATTGGTCGGGTTGAGTATTTAATATTGGAGTGCTTAAATCCATATTTCCATTTCATAAACCAACCCAATTCCTTGCCACTTTCCCCAAACCATAACTTATTTTCCTCTTTTCGTGCCTTTAAACCCAAAATAATTCATTCTGTGTCCTTTAAAATCATTCATTTCGTGTCCTTTTTATAGAAACGTTTAGACTAGTTTATTGTGGTCCATAATATGGGTTAAATGATTGAATATTTTTATGGGGCTTGAAAAGAGCTTTCCAACGATATATTATTAGCCCAAATCCGAGTTATAACGAATAAGTTATGGCCAAAATATTACTCTGAGCCCAAACCAAACCTAAGCCCACCTTGCCTACGACCCAATGATCGTGTGAAGGGTCCAAATTATTTAATCCCATTCCTAAACAAATTAGGATTAATTGGAAGCTTATATAAGTTTCTAAAAGATCTTAATTAATTTTTTTGAAATGATAAGATTAAAGAGTTTGAAATTTAATAAAACTTTTCTTTTTGATAATCCTATTTATATCCGACTTGAAAGACGTTCAAAGATAGTCAGATACTTCCTCCGTTCTGTTAATATTGCAACAAGGAGGAAATTACTCATCCCAAAACACATTTTATTTTAAAGGTAAAATAAAATTATTTAAGCAAGCTAGTAATAAATCAACAAGTGTCAACTATACTTGAGAGAGCAGAAGGGACCAAACTTGCTCCCCACTCTCTCCCTCACCTTGCGCCACATGTCCTCTCCCACTTGGGCATCAAGGCACCCAAGTGGGCTTCCCTTTGTTCCTTCCTTAGTCTCGACCCAACCACCCGCACCCATAAGTTGCGGGCTGCTGCTGCTCTCGCCAGCATGCCGCACACTCCAAGTGCGGGCTGCTGCTGCTCTCGGCCAGCATGCCACGCACTCCAAGTGCAGGCTGCTGCGGCTGCTTGGTGCCGAGGCTTGCCTTGGCTGCTAGCATTGGTGCTCTAGCACGCACCAGCCACCCAAGGCTCGACTTTGTGCGCATGCTAGCCACCATGCTACATATTGTGCCCCTAGCACTCGGATTGCTCGGGGAACTCCGATGCTAGGGGTATTTTGGTAAATACGCTTATTTATTATTATTTTTACGTCTAGTATTTTACTATTTTTAACTTGACTTTCGACGCTCTAAGCACGAATTTCTGACGTCTAAATAAATATTACTTTGTCGACTTATTAATTCCTTCCGAATTAATTCATCGCTTTCGCTCGGTGGTTGCTTGGGTGTGACGCGAAGGGTTCATCGGAAGCGGCCTCCACCCAGGCATTTCGATCACTTAACTTTACTGAATATATTAGTTTTCTAATAATTCTTAACCCACTATTAGAATAATACACTTGTTCGAAGGACACTATTCCTTTCACATTATTCCTTTACTTTAAAAATCATTGTTTGGTTTAGGTGAGATTAGATGCGTTGTATAGGATTTGTGGTTCGAGTTTCTGTTGCGGTTTTGAACTAATTCCCATGCGTGTATCTTGAGTGATGTTTGACATGTTTTGCTTCCTTCCATGCTTAATTTAGTTTGATAACTATGCCTAATTATTATGTAATCTTCCTATAATGACTTCATGGTGTTTATGAATAATATTGTAAGTTATAAGATGTGTTAATCTAAAATAATTGTAGCCGCTGCCTATAGAGGTTGTGCATGTATTTAGGGCTACTTATCATGTTATTTTACTAATTTATCTAGCCTATTTTGAAGTGACTATGGAAGATATCATAAGGGATTATTTTGTAGGTTGTTCAAGTTCTGAATAAGTGGATCTTATTGTAAGGAGGGTGATCCCATCGTAAGTGGTACTCTCCTTAAATTCCCTTGGCCAATTAAAAGCCTAGGACTTTACACTTGTTAAGGTGTAGTAGGATTTGAATTCCTGACTGTTTGGGGGACTTTGAATTAAATCGATTCCATCATCACGCTTTTTTATAAGAAACAAGTTGGAGTCGCCAATGGGTTTTAGGAAAAACTCATAAACCTCGTTCATGCCTTTCTTCCATGTGGAGTTCATGGAATAATTAGCACAAATCATAAGTTTACCCATGCCCAAATCGGTCTATAAACCAGAAATAAGTTCGGGAGCGAGGGTACTAAGATAACGTTCCTTTTAGAGGGGAATCGTCATCCTAGCCCTAGTACGACCTCTACTAGCTCTTCCTTTCTCACAATTCCATCACCAAACAATATACGCAACGCGATACCTAAAACTATGTTAGCTGATTTTATTTACAATCATTAATTCACGTAGGAATTACATTGCAAAAGTCGTTATTCTTATTTAATAATATTCGTGAAAGAACAATAAATAAAAAAGATTCGCCTAGGCTTAAGTGATCAACCGACAATTATTTAATTCAATTCTAGTCTTTATTTAACGCAAGATACTATGTGGAATTGATTAATTAATTATTTTAAAAGTGATCAAACAACACTAATTAATTAATTAAAGTCCTTTTAAACAAGAAAATAAAGGTGATTTAACTAAATGCTCGGGATTTTACCACTTCTCTTGCTAGATCTCCGTTTAGAACACTTATGGACACCTTCTTGTTGGGGAACCTCCACCGTAGTAACAAAGTATCGAAAGGGTGAGTGTTTAGGACAAGAGGGCTAGGTTGCACAAGTTCATAAGTTATTTGCCAGAGTTTTAGGTTAATTTCTGTTTGTTGAAGCCTCGGTTTAAGCTTTTATTTATAGAGAAGGATTAGGTTTAGGGTTTTGAGCAATCTGCCGCATCAGGTGTCGCACACAACAAAAGAAGTTGCGCGCGGCAACCTTGCGTAAGTTATAGAGTTGCGCTGCTATGTGCAGCACAACTATTGGTCTTGCGCGCGGCTTTATTGTAAGATTCGATTTTATATTTTCTGTATAATTTCCTAATAATTACAAATCTTCCGCAGCGCAACTCTGGAAGTTGCGCTAGGTGTCACGCGCAACTGAAATA